>NC_141687.1:1482710219-1483310219 GCF_964263255.1 Lissotriton vulgaris
TCTGCCACTATCACTTGCCTACTACTTGGATAAAGGGCAGCTGAACACTGACACAGCAAGGAGTGCCAGGTGAGGTGGGAGCAATGGCCCAAGAGGGAGGCAACAAGTGTAGAGTGTTTGTCAAACCGGACCAAATTACATTTAATGCTTCTGTGCCTGAGCAATTTCACACTGTTGATCAGGCAATTTTGTACCAGCATTTGCACTGAAGACCTGACATTTAATCTGGATGATTAGTGCAGGAATTCTATTTTCATTGACTAAAAATTGCATTTGACACTGGCTGCTCAGCACAAATGCAAGTGCACCATTGCCTTCACCAGTAGACAACATACACTGACAAAGCCAATATGTCTGCCTTGCATTTTCATTTATAAGCCATCATTATTGGTTAAAATCCTGAAGCCTAAATAATGTATGCCTACAGATATGAGAATTGAAAAGTATGGGCAGGCAGAGAAAGGGACAAATATAGTTGTGGCCAGGAAGAAGTATGAGCTCGGAGAGGTTTGAGGTGGGTGCAGGCTGAAAGAGCAGTAGGCAAGGAGATGTGTGGGGTAGGAGAGATGTGGAGATAGAGAGGCACGCACAGATAAAGGTGTAGGCAGGAAGGTGTAGAGGCAGGGAGGGGTGCAGAGGTAGAGGAGTGAGTAGGAAGATGTACATGCAGGAAGTGCATTTGACAGAAGCGCTGTCGGCAAGAGGTGGGGGCAGAGAAGGATGGGGACTGGGAGAAGTGTGAACAGGCACAGATGCAGGCAGGTAGGGATTCGACTGGGAAAGATATGGACTAAAATCCGAGCAGGCCGGAGAAAGACTGTGAGAGGGGCATACTTAGAGAGAGATGGACAGGAAAAATTAGCAGTAGGGAGAGATATGGGCAGAGAGGGGTGAGGGCTGGAAAAAGTGTGGGCTGGAAGATGTAGGCTAAGGTAGAGCTAAGGGCCGGAAGATGTTCACGGAGAATCATGGTTAGGAAGAGGTACAGAGAGGGAAATATATGGCTTGGGGAGGCCTGTACTGGCTACAGGTCGGGAGAGATGCTGGCAGGGATATGACTGGGCAGGGAGAGGTATGGGCAAATACATTTTCATGAAAGAGCATGGACAGATCAGGGGAATTGGAAGGCAGGAAAAGTGCAGACAGGTAAGAGTAGGGGCAGTGAGAGGTATGGATAGGGAGAGAGACATGCAGGCATAAAGATGTAAAGCGAAATGTTCAGCCAGGTAAATGACCAGGGATGAGAGGTGCAGGATGGGAGGCTAGCAGACTGGAATAGGTGCAGATGGAGAAAGGTGTAGGCTGGGGGTGGTGCTGGCCAGGCCAGGTACATGCAAAGAAGTACAGGCAATGAGAGATTTGGGCACATCGAGATATGGGCAGTAAAAAGTGTAGGCTGGGTGAGGTGGAGACAGTCAGAGGTACAGCATGGAGATGTATGAGCATGGTGAGATATGGGCTGGGAGCAAGAGGGAGAGGTGAGGGTAAAGAGTGGCGCAGGTGTGGAGCCGTGCAGGCGGGCAGGGAGAAGTAAGGGTAGGGTGAGGCATGAGCTAAAAGACGCATAGCTAGTAAAGCTTTGGTGAAAGAGGGAAGCAGGCTGCCCCTTCTCTTTTCCTGACCTTCTTGACTGAGCCAGTCCAAGCTTTTCACAGAACACTTAACCTTTAACTAAACAACACCATTCAGAAGCGAATGCAGCCTGCGGCTTCTTTTCCCCTGATTAAAACACGTTCCACTTCTCATAACCCACCACCACGAGCAAAGCCACGAGGGAGAATGAAAGGCTGACCATGATTTTACCATGAGAGCGGTAATCCTGCAGTAGCCGAGAGAAACAAAACAGCGCCACCAGGGGCAGTCGCGAGGGTAACGTCACCACCAGGGAGGAAGGACTAGCATCGCCTCGTTTGGTGACAACAAACCCAATCGAACATGGGCACCACATTTATATAGTTTTCCTTTAAAAGAAAAAAGTCAGTAGTGCTCATATCGTGTGTTTGTATGTGCTCTTTTTAAAAGAAAAACAGTTTACATTTCGACTGGAGTTACAAACCACTGTCCCTCATCTAAGAAACTTACCGCCCATATTGACTTGGGAACGGCTTTGTTTGTTTAGGACCGGCAATGCGTCATCACCTCATTTATGAAGTCAAACAAGCGCAACCCCATTTTCCTTGCCGGAGTGAGCAGGGGCACCATCTGTTTGAAAGTTGATTACAAACAGATGTTGCCAAAGCTTGCTCCCGCAAGGGAATCGCCAAACGTGCACGCTTTGACATTGAAAGCAATGCAAAGTGTGCACGTTTTTGGGCGAAAAAGCGAATCGATTCCTCAAGGTCTCCTCCTATACAGCGCATGCGCGCTACATAGGCAAAACCTGAAAAGAAGTGAAAACATTTCTCCACCTAATGCCTCCTTTCAGATGGCATTAATGTTTGCCGTTAAACCCTGTCTACAATTGTTTGTAATGTAATGTAATTGTAAAGTACACTTATATCGCGCAAAAACTGTCACCATACGGGTATCCTGGCGCTTTAGAATTGGTGATGGTCAGCACGTTACCAGCCCATAAAAGACAATGAAAGGACTAGTTTTCCATCCTTGGAAACAACCAGGTTTTCAGATTCTTTCTGAAACAGGTTCACGAATTGGCCTGTCTGATGGTCTGGGGCAGATCATTCCATAGTCGAGCAGCAGCCACCCCAAAGGCTCTGCCCCCCATTCTGGTTTTCCTGAACCTAGAGGTCTTAATCAGTTTGGCGTTCGAGTAGCGAAGCTGTCTATTTGGATTGTGCCATATAAACCTCTCATGCAGTGGGATAGGGCCCTCCTCATGTTCTGCTTTGTACACAATGCAGAGAGATTTAAAGCAAATTCTCTCTTTGATAGGCAGCCAATGTAGGTCTCTTAGGGCTAGACTTGTAGAAGACCGTTGTTGCCTATTTAGCGCCAACGTCGCTGCCATAGACTGGACTCTCTGCAAGCTCTGTAAGATGTATTGTGGGGCTCCCAGATGCAGAGCATTGCAGTAGTCCAGTCTGCTAAGTATTACGCTCCTCACCACAAGCGAACAGGTTTCTATAGGCAGAAGAGGAAGAATCTGTTGCAGCATCCGCAACAGAGAGAAGCAGACGCTGACAGTTTTATTTGCCTGAGACTCTGATCCACTAATAGTTATGCACCGTTTTAGCGGGGACAAGGGGATCGTCTTCTGGGGTAAGCTTAAACTCTGGTAGCGAGTGTAACTGTAAACTAGAGGGAGTAGGACAGAATATAACCTCTGTCTTCCCCCCATTAAATTGTAGCGAATTTTGTTGGAGCCTGCTTACTGTCTCGCACATGCACTCCTGAAACTTATCCAAGGACACCGCCTGTTTCCCTTCTAGGGAAAACACCAATTGGGTGTCATCCGCATAGCTGATCAATTCGATTCCAAAGGACTTAACAAAGGGAGAGCAGAGGGCGCAGGTGATGTTGAACTGGATGGGACTTATCGAAGACCCCTGCGGCACCTCATGATGTACCGGGGACTTATTAGGCTCAAACGGCGGCATTGCCACCTCCTGTTGTCTCCCTGATAGATAGGATTGTAGCCATTGCAGGGCTCGTCCTTTGACCCCCAGGCCATTCAGTCTTTCTACCAGTATGGTATGGTTCACCCTTTCAAATCCGGCTGACATATCTAATAACACCAGCACAGACCGGTCTCCATTGTCAGCCCGCATCCTTAAATTGTCCATAACGGTGACCAGGGCAGTCTCTGTGCTATGGCTCGGACAGAAGCCAAATTGATCCCTATCAAATAGATGGTTGTCCTCTAAGTAGCCCGACAAAATCCTGCTAAATATTTTCGCCAATATCTTAATTGGGTACGGTAGCAGAGATATGGGTCTAAAATTAGCCGGGACAGCAGGGTCCAGGGAGGGTTTGTTAAGTAGGGGGTTGACTACTGCCTGTTTCCAGGCCTCCGGCAACACTCCCTCTGCCAGGGACTGATTACAGATTAATAGTAGCCAAGGGAGAGTTTCCCGTCCAAATACCTTCCAGACTCTAGGCGGGAGGGGATCCAGGGAGGAGCCTGATATAATACTTTGAGCTACGTTAATGAAGTGCTCTTCAGTAGGAGCCTGGAAAGATTCCAGAGCAGTAGCTACTCCAGGCCCTTCCCCTGCTCTCTCCATTGGATCACTCTGATTATTAATATTCCCAGGCCGGAGATTTCCCACAATTTATGTGATTTTTTCCTCAAAGGGTGCTGCAATCATGTCACAGAGTTCCTGTGAGTTGACCACCTGATTGCTGGTACATGCTGGCTGGGACAGATCCCTGACGATTTTAAAGAGGGCTTTTGTACTGTTAGGCGCACGCAAAATAGAGTTGGCGTAAAAATCTGCCTTAGCACTTACTATAGCCTTCTTGTATTTGGTCTGAGCTATTTTCAGCTCCATTCTGTCCTTCTCCAGATATCCCCTTTTCCATCTTCTCTCTGCCTTCTTACAGGTCAGTCGTAATACTTTCAATTCTTCACTGTACCATGGGGCGGAGACTTTTTTCCTGTTTGTAATCTTCTTGATAGGGATAATACTGTCCAGAGAGTTAACTATGTAGTCATAATATGCTTGATAGTTTTCACCAACAGATCTATCCGGGACAAAAAGATTGTGGTTTTGAGAGGTCAGGCTAATCTTGTTTTTGACTAATTTAGTCCACTCTCTACCCTTTCTATAGGACGTTCCATGAGTTTTATTATCCTCCCGCAGGGTTATTACCCAATGGAAATTGATTAAGGAGTGGCCCGACCAGCTTTGAGGTACTATCCCCACTAGTTTAGTCTCATCCTGGTTGGCAAATAGGAGGTCTAGGATATATCCTCCTAGGTGCGTAGGTTTATGAACGAGTGGGAATAGATTGAGGTTTTCGCATGTTTGCTTTAGGTCTCTCAGATGGTTGTCTAGGGTCTCATTTTCCCACTGATTGTAGACTGGGTTTTGAATCAAAATGTATAGCTGGTTGCATGGGAACGCCCAAGTACCACCGATGTAGGCCCCTTGACGCTAAGTAACACAAATCAAGACTTTGCACCGTTTTGCGTGACTTATAGGTACTTTACAACACAAAACAAATTTTGTGCTGGAAAGTAAATTGGTAAAAAAGAAATGTGTGCTGGTTAGTGTCACTTTTGTGACGCTAACCCAGAGCTAATTGTTTAAAAATCCATCGCTCATTCTTTTCATTATACTTTGAATGAGTTAAAGCTAGTCTTCTCATGCAATACGCACATTGCTTTATTCAAACTTTAAAGAGATTTATGAAAAATGAAAAATATTTTCTAGTCATCATATTCAAGTGGCGGGGATCCGCCCACGCCGACCTTCCTGCTGCATTGAATCCTCCAGTTGCCCCAGAACATTTTTACCTCAGTCCCAGCCCTTGGGCACATCTTGGTCCAATAACAGATAGACGTGAGGTGCCACAGCCAATGACATTCTACTTCTGCCACTATCACTTGCCTACTACTTGGATAAAGGGCAGCTGAACACTGACACAGCAAGGAGTGCCAGGTGAGGTGGAAGCAATGGCCCAAGAGGGAGGCTACAAGTGTAGAGTGTTTGTCAAACCGGACCAAATTACATTTAATGCTTCTGTGCCTGAGCAATTTCACACTGTTGATCAGGCAATTTTGTACCAGCATTTGCACTGAAGACCTGACATTTAATCTGGATGATTAGTGCAGGAATTCTATTTTCATTGACTAAAAATTGCATTTGACACTGGCTGCTCAGCACAAATGCAAGTGCACCATTGCCTTCACCAGTAGACAACATACACTGACAAAGCCAATATGTCTGCCTTGCATTTTCATTTATAAGCCATCATTATTGGTTAAAATCCTGAAGCCTAAATAATGTATGCCTACAGATATGAGAATTGAAAAGTATGGGCAGGCAGAGAAAGGGACAAATATAGTTGTGGCCAGGAAGAAGTATGAGCTCGGAGAGGTTTGAGTTGGGTGCAGGCTGAAAGAGCAGTAGGCAAGGAGATGTGTGGGGTAGGAGAGATGTGGAGATAGAGAGGCACGCACAGATAAAGGTGTAGGCAGGAAGGTGTAGAGGCAGGGAGGGGTGCAGAGGTAGAGGAGTGAGTAGGAAGATGTACATGCAGGAAGTGCATTTGACAGAAGCGCTGTCGGCAAGAGGTGGGGGCAGAGAAGGATGGGGACTGGGAGAAGTGTGAACAGGCACAGATGCAGGCAGGTAGGGATTCGACTGGGAAAGATATGGACTAAAATCCGAGCAGGCCGGAGAAAGACTGTGAGAGGGGCATACTTAGAGAGAGATGGACAGGAAAAATTAGCAGTAGGGAGAGATATGGGCAGAGAGGGGTGAGGGCTGGAAAAAGTGTGGGCTGGAAGATGTAGGCTAAGGTAGAGCTAAGGGCTGGAAGATGTTCACGGAGAATCATGGTTAGGAAGAGGTACAGAGAGGGAAAGATATGGCTTGGGGAGGCCTGTACTGGCTACAGGTCGGGAGAGATGCAGGCAGGGATATGACTGGGCACGGAGAGGTAAGGGCAAATACTTTTTCATGAAAGAGCATGGACAGATCAGGGGAATTGGAAGGCAGGAAAAGTGCAGACAGGTAAGAGTAGGGGCAGTGAGAGGTATGGATAGGGAGAGAGACATGCAGGTATAAAGATGTAAAGCGAAATGTGCAGCCAGGTAAATGACCAGGGATGAGAGGTGCAGGATGGGAGGCTAGCAGACTGGAATAGTGCAGATGGAGAAAGGTGTAGGCTGGGGCTGATGCTGGCCAGGCCGGGTACATGCAAAGAAGTACTGGCAATGAGAGATTTGGGCACATCGAGATATGGGCAGTAAAAAGTGTAGGCTGGGTGAGGTGGAGACAGTCAGAGGTACAGCATGGAGATGTATGAGCATGGTGAGGTATGGGCTGGGAGCAAGAGGGAGAGGTGAGGGTAAAGAGTGGCGCAGGTGTGGAGCAGTGCAGGCGGGCAGGGAGAAGTAAGGGTAGGGTGAGGCATGAGCTAAAAGACGCATAGCTAGTAAAGCTTTGGTGAAAGAGGGATGCAGGCTGAGAGAGGAAGGAGCTTAGTAAGGTACAAGCTGAAATAGGTGCACCTAGGTACAGTTGTAAACAGAGATAGACGTGAAACTAGTGCAGAATAGCAAGCAGAGCAGAGCAGACAGGGAGAGGTACAGATAAAGATTGGTGTGGATGGGTGCAGGCTGATTGCGGCCGCTGTAGGGAGAAGTAAAGAGCGGTAAGAGTGAGGACACATGTAAGCAGTATGGCCAGAGAGACAGGTCAGAGCAAGAAGTTGTACAATGAAATAGGAAAACGTAACCATGTTAGGAAATGCTACAATTAATAACTGAAATATTTCATTGTCTACAATAAAAAGGAACCACATATTAATAATATGATGGTTTCAAGAAACGCAAACCACAGTAACAGTAGTGAAACGTAGACAAAATTTCAATTTCTGAGGCATTTTTCCAACATCCTATTGCGAAACTCTTGTTCTAAAAAATACACACATATATATATATATATATATATATATATATATATATATATATATATATATATATATATATATATATATATATATACACACACACACACACATACACACACACGCACACTTATGTATTTCAAAATAATTGTCAATCAATCAATCCTTTATTTCGTATTATTTTCAATGCATGAAAGTACAAGCATTCCAAAAAATCAAATATATGTATTACATTTAAAAATCTTAAAATCCTAATTTTTAAAACCGTTATTGAATTCATTAATCAAGCATCAAATCTACCCACATAGAGCGAAGATTTCCTATATACAATATGCAAAACAGTGCATTTTTCCCTAAGAGTTCACTTCCATCCTACATTATATGTAACTTAACACACAGCAACACAATATTACAATCGCTAATCATAATGGGCTGCTATAGCCCACTACATAACGTTTAACTCCAATGTAATCAAGCCAATACATCAGTCACAGCTCATGATACAATTGTCTACGCGTTGATACAGTCCACAAAAATTATACGAGTGAGTAACACAAATAAGGCTCTTCCAACTGTTGGATAAAACATAGAGCCAGCCCACATCACCTCAAATTATAATTAAGTAAAAGCGGCACTATAAAACATTTTCTTTGAGGGCCATAAAAAGAACAGAAGAATAAAATATAGAAATTTGATTGGGCCGCCCTCCCATGACGTGGGCAAGGTGATAACTCATTTATACGGTGGATATTGGCAGGAAAACCAATTATAAGCGGGATATAATTGGAGCAGATCCTTGTCAAATTGTAACAATGCTGGGGATTCTGTAAAAAAGTGGGATAAGCCTGATTTCGCTTTTTCACAGGTGGCAGCATGTGATACAAGGCCACAGTACTTTTATTTTTGTTTAGCTCGCATCTATTGGCAGCAGACTTTGTCAGGAAAATCTCTTTTAACTTAGCCTTCAGAAAACTGCAACACATCAACGTGGAATCAAACAGGGCTCGAAGGCCTAGATCTGACAGAGTGGTTTCTATATATACAGCCATGGTATCTTGAGGGCATGGTCCATTTTTAAACAATCCGTAAGTACCTCTTGGTTCAGTTATACACTATCTCTTTTCCATTTGAGTGCCATATTAATAATGGTGCCAATCTAATCAAATCCACAAGATGTGGCAGACCTAATTCACTATGGGAAATATAGCGCAGGTAAGGGGCAATGATGACATTCTTTTGCAAAAGGCATCCTCCATATGCTGCAATGGTTCTACGCCTGCCATGCCCCAAACTGCTGCTCCACACGTAGTGGTGGCCTTTGCTTTGGCTGAACATATATTTCAAATGTCAGGAATAGGTTTTGATCACAATTTTTTTGAGAATTTCAAAATTGCAGCAATACTGTTTTCCAGGAGGGCCACTCTATTTTCATATATGTATTTCAATATAATTGTCAAAAAAATGTCAGTACAAGCATTTCTGTTTTCGCCTTCTGTTGCTCAAAACATGTTAAGCTTGTCCAGAAAGAATATGACAGAAACACGCTTTAGACTGAATAGCATATTTTATAACACAGATATGTATTTATGTAACCTGGTAAATAGCATTGCGGGTTAAGGCGTATATATCCACCAACATGCTATCATGACAGCAAAGTCAAACAAATTAAAAGGCCAGTAGAGAAAAGTGAATAGCATTGTGCAAAGTAATGCTCAGAATGAAAAGGTTCCTGTGATGTAACAAAGGGGCTAATTCAGCCCCATCACCCAACCGTAAAAGATAGATGTGCAAATTAACAAATTCCCAAAAAGGCAGATTTTTCACTTACATTTGCTAAAACGTCATAGGCTCTGAAAAGGCACTCTTAAGGACTTTCATAAAAAATCTCAGTGCTTTCATGGTTCGTTGTGTAAGGGGTGCAGGAACTGTGAATCAAAGCTATCCGACCAGGAGCCATTTTGGTTCCAGGTCTAACAAGCATTGGCATAGCCAATAGGTCTCGCCTTTGGGACCCTATAAGTGATGTGGCGGAGAAACGAGTGTGAGAGGAGTGCTCATTGGCTCAGGAAAAAGAGCTAAAGCTGACACACAGGGAAAAGATGGACAAGGGGCAACATAGAAGGCATTGCACAAACATTGAATGCTAAAATGAAAATGCTGTAGAAAATGTAGGAAAGAAGCATTGACAAAGTCCATAGGTTTGGCTTGAATTATGATTTTTGACTAAAACATTTAAAGGAAAGCCTACTGCAATTAAAAAACAGAATAAAAACATTATTGGCTATTATGTCATGATTGAGTGTATCTTTGAGATGTAAAAAAGTCCCTTGTGCTTTGTAATTTACGCAATCCGTAGGAGGTGGAATGATGCACCAAACAGCCAATAACATGAGGAGAGAGAAAAATATGCCTATAAGAAGAGCTACAGACCACTCTATGTATATTTTAAAGAATTTTGTAACAATAGGTCTGCTACCAACAATGCTGTCAAGGCAGACTTAAAACTTATTCCCATGACGTCAGTCAGGGAAAGATACAGTTTATCCAGTCAAAAAAACATGTAAAATTAGTAATGCTCCAAGAGTGCGGACAAACATGAGTCAAATCCCACTCTAAGTATATGTTAAGATCTTGAATAAAAGGCCATCTGCAACATACAGCTAAAGCGGTCTCGAGTAAGACTTTAAAAATATGTGCTAAGATAGCTCAGTTGGTTGAGTGTAAGTTGCAATACTATATGTTTGATCTGTTTATCATTGCAGCAGCATATCATCTTCACCATCATATCTGACACATAAAACAATAAAAACCTATGGAAGGCACTTGGGTGCTTAAAACTTTTTCCAAGAAAAACAGACGAATCATGATCATGAGCCAAAATATAACGAGTTCTAGGCAGCACTGCTCTGTCATTCATCATGCCAAGGTCTATCGAGTAAGCAACACGGAGATGGATATCAACAATATATCTTACTATGCACCAAAAGTAAATTCAGTGAGTAGTGTGTGCTAAATGCATGGTCAATATTCTAATTGCTGTATAATGCCCCAGCAACCTTTGGCCTGCTTCATATGAAACAGAAATATATCACCTGAGTAATGTATATTTTAAAAATATATATATAAGAAAGCTATAAGCAGGTATTAAAAGAAAAAAACATTTTATTGTTAAAAATGCAGTTCGGTTTCATTTCATTATAGGTGGAATTAGCCAGCCCTGAATTTGTATGGTGACGCAGAGAAATAATTAAGAGTGGCTTTAATAACTCGCACCGCTGTACGCATGGAGAGGAAGCCTGGAGCCTCAGTGCACGTACTGAAAATGGGCGGCAAATCTGACTGCTGTTACATACCGCAGTAGCAGGGCGTAGAGCACACAGTGTCTATTTATTCAAGAGCAGGACTGCCTACCGCCATTGTGGCAGGGTGGCTTCGTTGGCCCGTTGTCGATGAATGGGAGAGTATCTGTCGCTCCAGCCCTGAGCCCCATGAAATCCTTTATTGGCGAATCCTGAGCCGTATGTGACTGGCAAAAAATGCAGAAGTCTAAAAACTGAACGGAAATTTCACCCCTACAGGGACTGCGCGCGTGCACTCACAAACTCTCCACATGGGGCCCCACCAGACAGGGAGCACAAGACTGCGAGAAAAAAGTCCTAACAAGCAGCGAAAGTGATCGGACGGAGGCAGAAGGGAAAACAAAGCACTCATGTTGAGTGCTGAAACAAGCCGCGAAAGTGAAAGTGATTGCTCGCTAATGAGCCATGACGAGGAAAGGCAGATGGCGGCTGCTCGATTGCACGCATGCTTAACCGCCAGCTTGAGGCCAGCAAAAGCGTCTGGTAGCACTTTTAAAACCTCAATACTAAATGTCTCGCAGAGCAACACTTGCGCTGGCTCAGTCGAGACCTAAAAACAGAGTACCTGTATCCAGTGGCAGCCCATAATGTGAATGAAAAGAGGGGCGGACACACATGGACACACTCACTTTCACCCATCCACTCACAAGAGCACCCACATATTGATATCTACCATCTACATGCACACTCACTCAGACCCATCCATTCAGAAGCATGCACACTTACACCCACCATTCACAAGTACATACACACACACACAACCGCGCAAATACACCCACCCAAACAACGCATGCACGAATATGAACATGCACCTGACATGATTTAACAAGCATTTACTGGGTCATGGCGATGACAGCTAGTGGTAGGAAGGAGAAGTACAAAGGCCTCAGAGGTTGCTGGAGGCTTCCTGACGAACGGGACTCAAGGAAAAACTCTCTGCCCCTTCTAATTGGCTGTCCTTGTCGTGAGTCTGCCAATGAATAGAGGGCCCTCCAAACCGGTACAGAGTGAGGTGGTATCAGTCAGACATGCTGGCTCCACCCCACTCTATGACGAGGCATCATTGGTAGACAGTCAGTATTGGGCTCTTTGTAGCTTAAATCTGCCCAGTGTTGACTGTATTGGTGACACTTCCCCTCATGATGAGGGGGAGGACCTCACAGGTCTTTTAGGTGCCGATAAGGTCACTGCCCTCAGGGCTGTGAAATCTTCTGACTTGTAAAGCTTGGCTGAGGCTGTCAAGGTGCCAGCAAAGCAATGCATGTCAAGCGCCTGGCTGCTCGACTCTGACATGGTAAGTGTCAGTCAGGCTAAACTTTGCTTAGCCTGACAGATACTCATCATGCTTTGGAAAAGGAAGGGGGTGGAGCCCTCGAGCCCTTAATGATCTGCTGCCCTTCCTGTATCACAGCTCATCAAGCGGCCCTCTCTCTTCCTTTCTTCTGTGCCAGTGCCTTTGTATAAAATCGCTCAGTTGTCTTTGCCTGACACTTACATTCTGGTGAGATAAGATGCAAGCCAGAGGGTCCAGACTTAAAGGTCTCAATTAGAGTCTGAAAAGCTGTAGCCCCGAGAATTTCAGTCCTGACAAGGACAGCGCTCTGCTCCACCCTTTAGCGATGGATAAAATGAACAAAGCTACCAGTGGCTCACAGGACGTGTTGGAGTGGCTCACTGAAGTATTCACTAGCATGCCTATCTGATAATGCTCCACTTAAAACAGCGTGCGCATGGTTCTGTGTGCTACTGCTTCCTCTTAAAAGGTCTGAAAATGAATGCCTCAGCGCTCATTGTTTGTTAACCGCTCTGAAAACCATCCCGAATTGTTTTTGCTTCAAAGACTACATAGAGCCTTTGAGGGCATTTACATTTCTTTCAATTTTTGTTTTTCTCTCTCTTTTCTTTACCTCTTCTCTTTCTATTTCATTCTATATTTTCCCTTTTCTGTCTTTCTTTTTTCTTTCTTCTTTTTTTGTTCTTCCTTTCTCTTTCTTTCTATATTTCTATATATATTGTTTCTTCTCTTTCTTTCTATCCTTACTTCCTTCTTTCCTTCACTCTCTTTTTCTCTCTTCTTTCGCGCATCCTTTTTCTGTATTTCTTTCTCTCTGCTTTTATGCTTTTTTCGTCCTCTTGCTTGTTCCTTTCTTGCTTTCTCCTATTGTTTGTTTGTTTCTATCTTTCTCTCCTGCATTACTCTTTTCCTTTCATTTCTTGCAATTCTTCATCCCCGTCCTTGAGTCCATTTTCTGTTCTCCATTTCTTGCCTTGTTTATTCTCTGCTTACTTCCTTCCCTTGTCTGTCTCACATTATTTTGTTTCATTCTCCCCTTTGGCTCTTTGTCCTTCTTCCTTTTTCTCTTCTGCTCCATTCATTCTTTCCTCCTTTTCTCTTCAGCTCTCCTTCATTTCTTACCTCCTTTACCTCTGTCTCTTTTTTTCTATTCGCCGTATTTTAATCACTATTTGCTGTTTTGAATTTGAATGTACGCTGCTACCGGGTTGATAACTAGGTCACTACCTGTACTTACTCTCAACCAATAGGAGGGTTAGCCATCAGCTGGGAGTGGGGCGGAGCCCTTCACGACGGCACAGGCTATAAATCTATGCCTGCAGCACGGGAGCGCAGCGGACTCACGCAGGGGCGCGCCGAAGGCGCACCAAAGGCAAGCCGGGCCATGGGGCATGTTACTTTGGTCAAAACTATACCTATACAGCAGCTACTCTTATTAACATGGCACCAATTAATGTGCAACCGCTTGAATATCATCTGCAAAAAAATTGCAAAAGCTGGAGCTTTTAAAATCTAACACGCTTCCATTTACTGATGTCCCTAAAGGGGGGTCCGCCTATGGACTTGCTAGCTTTGCCTAGAACTGTTGCGCATACTTTACCAGTACAAGATCTTAACGTTATGTACCTGAATACTCGTTCCATGGCCAAACATCAGCTAGAAACTTATAACGTCTTGGTCACTGATGCACCAGATATGCTATTTCTGGCTGAAACCTGGCTTACTGAGGAATCTTCCCCTGAGATACTAGCAGCCCTTCCTGACAACTATTCTTTTGCACAAACTAATAGACGCCCAGGAAAAAGAGGGGGTGGAGTGGCTGTCGCAAAAAAAAACAACTATCCTTTACAACCCTGCCTCATTGTGAAATTTCCGCAGTTGATACATTAGTAGGTAAACTGGACCTACACAATAGTACTTTGCTATGTGTTGTATTATATAGGCCACCCACTATGATGCCCGATTTTCCTAAAGCTTTAGCGAATAACATTGCGTCTCTGACTACAGACTACGACAAAGTCTTGAGTCATAGGAGACCTGAATTATTGGGCCAATGAGACAGAAGGGGGCGCGCTGTCTAGGGAAATCACGGAGTCCCTTACCAGCCTAAATATTATTCAACACATCCATTCTCCCACGCATATTAAAGGTCATATACTTGATCAAGTGTGGTCCACCAATATCACTCTGCATAATCTGGCTATTCATCCTTGTGTTTGGTCAGATCATTCTATTATTAGTTTTACTCTGAATAATTTGTCACTGTTGAAACACCCATCCCATTTAAGAAGCACTTTTAGAAATTTGAATTGCATTAACTTTCAAGCACTTCTGGACACCTTATCTTGTGAGCAGCCTACCATAGAAGGAAACTTCGGTACCTGGGAAAGAGAGATTACTGATTCGCAAATGAAGGCCTTTAATACTCATGCTACCCCACAGACTAAAACCTCCTGTCTAGCCGTCATGAAGCATCCAAATGGTTTACAAAGGACTTTAAAACCCTAACACTCTATGTATGCCAAGCTGAACGGAAATGGCGAAAGTCGTATCTAGCGGAGGACAAAATGAAATATACTGCAATCTTGCATGTTTACAAGAATGCCATTTTGGAGGCCAAGAGAGCCTTCTTCATGAACAAGGTACTTGAATCTGACAACAGTACTAAAGAAATCTTTGGGATCGTGAAGGATCTATAGAATCCCAGCCGTGTGACTCCGCAGGTTATGGCTACCCAGGATCTTTGTAATGACCTGCACCCTTATTTTTCTAGAAAAAAGTTTTTCAAGAATCGATCAATTCCAACAATAGCAGCACTGAAGACAGTTTGACCTACTCCAATTCCTCCACTCTTACCACACTTCCTTTTCTGGACAAAAAATCTTTTTGGATCTTGTAGTGAAGATCCAATCAGGTTCTCCTAAGGAGGAATGTCCTATCAATATATTGAAAGAAATCTATCAGGCCTTTCCTGATACCTTCCTTGATTTTCTTAATTTCTCCATATCCCATGACAATGTACCATCAGTCTTTAACCACATCGCTGCTGCGCATTTTCCCCTCCTGTGCTGAATATTATTGAGCTCCATTGTTCATGACGAGCTCAGCTCGTCATCAGCACAGCTCCACTGTGCCTCATGACGAGCTGAGCTCGTCATGAGCATGGAAGGGGTTAAGGAAGCTGTGGTTATCCTGCTTCAAAAAAAGCAGGGTATAGATCCCAAAAAACTGGAAAATTACAGACCTATATCACTTCGCCTGTTGCCGACTAAGTTGATGGAGGCTCATGTAGCTACATATTTCAGCTCCTTCCTAGAAGACACTAGGGGGGTCATTAGGATGGCGGACGGAAGGACATCTGCCTGCATGAAGTAGGTGGCAAATGCCTTTTTTCAGTCGGCCAGCCGCGGCCAGTCCGTCCGCCACATTAGGATGGGAAGCACTGTCAAATTTACATACGCCACGGAAGAACAAGCACCGCTGCGTAAATACACCCGACCCCGCGGCGGACGTAACTAACCAGAGACACCGCCGTACGGAATGACGTCTCCGACCGTCCACGTAATCACGATAGAGGATAAGACACAGCAAATCGCAGCGGAAAAACCACCAGTCTGAACAGGGCGGATTCACCACAGCGGAGAGGCAAAACATTGCAGAGAGATAACCATCACAGTCCGTGAAGGACCCAGCTCTGAACACATTTCCGATCCTCTTCATGCTCCACCACCAGCAAGTCATGGACCGTCGCCGACGACGACGCAGGTACGCAAACACACAAATAGCTGTCGGAAGGGGAGTACCTGCCGGGGCTGTGACGTGGGGAGGGGGAGGTGCATGTTGGGGAAACAGCATTTACGATAGCACCAATAAATCAACAATGCAAGGAGACAGCCAGGAATGACACGCAGAAACCACTACACACGAATAAATTGTTTTATTGCACATATTAGTAAATTACTCCTAGAGTAGGCAGGAGCATGGGCACTGGATACAACAGAAAAGGTACATCTGAGGTAGCACATGAGAGGGCACAATGCAGCATCCTAACAGCAACAGGGCAGTGTTCATAACAGAGCCTGTACATCAGAGGCAGCACATGAGAGGGGCACATAGTATCAACAGTCCATGGCAAGGCACAGAGCAGGTACATCAGAGGTAGCAAATGAGAGGGGTTACATGCATCAACAGTCCATGGCACACAGCAGGGACATCAGAGGCAGCACATGAGAGGGGCTAAGTGCATCAACTGTCCATGGCAAGGCACAGAGCAGGTACATCAGAGGCAGCACATGAGAGGGGTTAAGTGCATCAACAGTACATGGTACACAGCAGGGACATCAGAGGCCGCACATGAGAGGGCACAATGCAGCATCCTAACAGCAACAGGGCAGTGTTCATAAAAGAGCAGGTACATCAGAGGCAGCACATGAGTGGGGCCAAGTGCATCAACAGTCCATGGCACACAGCAGAGACATCAGAGGCAGCACATGAGAGGGCACAATGCAGCATCCTAACAACAACAGGGCAGTGTTCATAACAGAGCAGGTACATCTGAGGCAGCACAAGGACGTGTGTGAAGCGCCCCGTCCCATGGACATTAATAATGCAAGGGTGGTTACAATGGACTATCTACACACAAAGTACAATGACATGTGAGTGATGGGAACTACACCTCACAGCACATAATCTGGTGGACTGCTTGACCTAGTAGCCTCGGACACAGTGGCAGGATCTGATACCGGATTGGGAGACACAGCCATAGCTCTAGTGACTGACACATGAGCCATAGACCCAGACACACTGCCAGCACCAGAAACAAGAGTGTGGGACACAGCCACACCTCTAGTGACTGACACATTAGCCATAGACCCAGATACACTGCCAGCACCAGATACAGGAGTGTGAGACACAGCCACAGCTCTAGTGACTGACACATGAGCCATAGACCCAGACACACTGCCAGCACCTGATACAGGAGTGTGAGACACAGCCACAGCTCTAGTGACTGACACATGAGCCACATACCCAGACACACTGCCAGCACCAGAAACAGGAGTGTGGGACACAGCCATAGAGGTAGTAACTGACACATGAGCCATAGACCCAGACACACTGCCAGCTCCAGATACAGGAGTGTGAGACACAGCCACAGCTCTAGCGACTGACACATGAGCCATAGACCCAGACATACTGCCAGGACATGACCGTGCACAGTGACCAACAAATACCATGCCAGCATCTGAGACATGAGAGTGGCGGACACACACATTGGTAGTACCTGAAACAGGAGAGGGCACAACTGACACAGTGCTACTACATGAGGCATGACAGCGAACAACAGACACAGTGCACTATCTGACACATGAGAGTGAACTGCAGCTGACCCACTAGGACCACTGAAATGATGAGCCACAGGGCTGTATGGGCCAGGAGGCAGGGTGGCTCTGGGAGCTGGGGACAGCTGTACTTGAGTGACATTGGGGTGGGCAGGTGTCACAGGTGTGTGTCTCCGTTTCTTTGGGATATGGAAGGGCACCCTGAACATGACTGGACTGGTAAGTGGTGTGGCTTCATCATGAACATCACCCATCAAAGGTGGATCATGTGCTGGTGTGGGTCTGCTCTCTGGGGACATGCTGGACCCTGCTTGACGTTTGCTGTGGCCCTGCCTTCTGCCCTCTGCATCATGTGTAATGGGTGATGCAACAACAGTGTACTCCTTCCTCTGCTTCTGCGGGGTGTGGATGGGAGTAGAGGTACGGGGGGACTCATCCACTGACACATGTGTTTTATGTTCCTTCTCCAAGATCAGCATCAGGGCATGCAGGGGTGATGTATGCCTGTCCTTGATGGAACTCGTGTCCATGAGGGAAACCTTGGCCCTGGGAGGTGCCTTTCCCGTAGGATGTGCCCTGTCTCTGGAATGTTCCTGATCCATGGGCGGTGCCCTGTCCCTGGGAGTTGGTTTGTTCTTTGTAGTGTCCCGGTCCATTGTAATGTCCCTTTCCTTTGCAGTGTCCTTGTCCTTGGGAGTGTCCCTGGCCTTGGGAGGTGCCCTTTCCTTTGCAGTGTCCTTGTCCTTGGGAGTGTCCCTGGCCTTGGGAGGTGCCCTTTCCTTTGCAGTGTCCTTGTCCTTGGGAGTGTCCCTGGCCTTGGGAGGTGCCCTTTCCTTTGAAGTGTACTTGTCCTTGGGAGTGTCCCTGGCCTTGGGAGGTGCCCCTTCCTTTGTAGTGTCCTTGCCCTTGGGAGTGTCCCTGGCCTTGGGAGGTGCCCTTTCCTTTGCAGTGTCCTTGTCCTTGGGAGTGTCCCTGGCCTTGGGAGGTGCCCTTTCCTTTGCTGTGTCCATGTGCTTGGGAGTGTCCCTGGCCTTGGGAGGTGCCCCGTCCTTTGTAGTGTCCTTGTCCTTGGGAGTGTCCCTGGCCTTGGGAGGTGCCCTTTCCTTTGCCGTATCCTTGTCCTTGGGAGGTGCCCTTGCCTTGGGAGTGCCTTTGGGGGGGGGGGATGCCTGTGTTACATGTGAATCCATGTCCCCAACACCCCTTGAGTATCCTGTGTGTCAACTCCAGGGTAGCTGATGTCGTGGTCTGTGAAAGATTTCACTGTCCTAGGGGATGGTGTCTGTGCCCTCCGTGCCCTTCCTTGCTGCCTGTGGTTGCTTTTAGTGCAATATCCCGAAAATGAGGCCTGCTCAGAAATGTCACTGTCCGCTGAGACATCAATTGGTGTGGATGGGGGAACTGAAGTAGAACCTTGTCCCTGCGACTTTTGAATGGCTGTAGACACTGTGTTGGATAACGACTGAACTGTTCTGTGGAGACCAGCAACATCCCCTCCATGAATGCTACTACCTGCCCCAACTTCCTATCGTGGTCTAGGAATGCATTGATCATGTTGGTCTACCCTACACACAGCTGTCGCAGCAGATCAACCACCTCAGCACAAAAGGCACTTTGTGTCACAGGGGCAGCGGTGCCTGCACCGAAGGCCACTCTGCTCCCACTACTCTGGCGAGCACGAGCAGTACTTGTTGCAGTTGGTAGCAGTGTGGGCCCTGTGTGCTGTGTACCGACTGAAGGTGTAGATTGCCGACTCCCTGTGTCTACCAACAGTGCTGACTCACCAACACCGTCTGAAGATGAGGACGATGGTGTCTCCACATGTGAGTGCTCAGGGACAGTCCTGTCCCACTCTCTGGAGCTGCTCTCTTCAGTCTCAGTGTGCGTGTGTGTGATCTCGGATTCGGATGCATTGCCACCACTGAGCTCTGTTGTTTGTGGGTCAGTGCCCTCGGCCAAAGCTGAAAGAGAGAGAAAAGAGGTATACGTAAGTGCCACACTCACGTACTGCAAATTGCAAAACCAAAACATCCTTGACTGCTGACCAACATGTAGCACCCATCCTGCACAAGAACCACCCCTACCAGACATCCTCATGTCAAAGAACCGGGGGTGCCTGTGAAACATGTACATCTAACAAACAGGGCAAGTGCATGCAGATCACCACACATGTGTTGCCATGAGAACACAGACCTCAAGGGCATGTCCTGGGACCCTGCACTACAATGCAACTGGTATGTCCAACTGGCTGACATGGATGCCAACGCTCACTCCGATAATGGCACCAACATGCTATTGCAGCACAACAAACACACCACGGATGTCACTACTGTGTCTGAGCATCAATACATGCATGCACTCACAAGTCACAAACACATTCAGTGTGCTTACCGCTAGTTTGCTGCTGATCCCCTCTCAACCAGGCGGACAGGTCAGGATGCATCACTGCAATGATACGGAGCATCAGAGGGGTCATGGTGCGTTGTGTAAGCCGGGATGATCGTGGAATCTGCCCAAGTGTCATCTCCGCCACATTCTTGCTGAGCCTAGAGATGTCGTCCCAGCGCTTGTGGCAGTGTTTGTGTCGTCTATTGCACAACCCCACTGCCCGTACATCAAGTGCTATGGTCCTCCACACGGCCTTGCAAAGGTGCAGCTTGACCTACCATGATGGGAGACAAAAGGGGAAAGTCAGTGGACATTTGGGCATTCATACAGATAGGAGCAACACGTATCTTTCAGCAGCCATGCACAGTACAGCACATGTGAAGGTCCCACAGCACACCGCCAAGATTGCAGAAGCCAGGAGTCAGTGACCACCTCATGCACACCAACATGTCCCCCACTGCACTTACCACCTGTCTGGGGGCACCGTAGAGCCGTTCATAGTGGCTGAACACACCGTCCATAGGTACATCCAGCTCCGCTGCGGTGAAGGGACGAGACCGAATCTCTCGCACTCTTGGCATGGCAGGGTCCAGGACTGTGGCACAACAGCAGCAGTTGGTGGATTGCTCAGCAGCAGCAGGTAGAGGAGATGGGTGCAGACAGCAGTTGGTGGATTCCTCAGCATCAGCAGGTAGAGGTGATGGGTGCAGGCAGCAGTTGGTGGATTGCTCAGCAGCAGTAGGTAGAGGTGATGGGTGCAGGCAGCAGTGGCTGGAAGCAGTGGAAGTGTGCTGCAGAGATTCACACATATATAGGGCCCTGAGCTGATATCAGTGGCACACGTCTGCAGCAATTGGTTTTCCCGGGCTGCCTCTTTCAAAAAGAGCCAATGACTGGCCCTGCTGTGGCGCTGCTCGGCTTCCGCTATTTTTTAATTTGCTTACGCACCCCGCGTTACCTGTTTCCATTGGCTACATGTGCAAGGACCGTCACGGTCACACATCGGCAAACGCATATGAGCGCTACCGCGATGGTGCATCATTTGCAATCCAACACTCACTGGCGTCGCAATGGCAGACACGCATTCCGCGGGGGCGGGGCAGGCTAATATATACATTTGAATGTGCAAGTGGGAATGGCAGTTGGTACCCCCCCTTTCAGTCACATTACAGCACCCCCCGCAGACCGCCGGGCCTGGCTGCTCACCCATCGCCGAGTGCGGGCGGTGGGTGACCGCCGGGTGCCGGCGGTGGGTGACAGCCGGGTGCAGGCAGTGGGTGACCACCCTGTGTAGTGATATCAGCCTGGCATGGTTGCCCCTGGCCGCTCACCCACCGCCGGGTGCACTGCATATAGTGTTATTCATGGATAGTAGCCGTGGTAGCTCACTGCGATTTGCAGGGGCACAAAAAACGTTATGAGAGCAAAAGACTCTCCCCGTGGGTGGAGACAGCGCGGAATGCCTTCACGCGGTGTCTATTTGAGCACTCGCGATTCCCCGCATTGTACCTGCACTCTGGGCTGCTGTCTCCCCGGTCTTTCCCGAGTGTGGTAAAAACAATTTAAATTAATTTGTGAAATGGCACGGGACCCACTCAGGAAAGACAATGAAGCACCACAAGTTCCAAGAGGCTTCACGCATGAGTGCAGCCACGCCCACAGAGGGGGGATATTGACTATGAAATGGTGGCTCAAAAACTGCTGTGCTGTTTATCCAAATCACCGTCAGCCCATGATGAAGTGTTATGTGAGCACGAAACGCGTCGGGTGGTGTGAAGAATACTGAGCAGGTGCCTTGAACTGATGTAACGCTGCAGTCATCAGTTAATAAAAAGCAGATACCTACCTACTTGTGCGGACTCTCTACAACAGGCAAACTTTGATTTTGATATATATATATATATATATATATCATGAATTTGCACTAGTATTTTTTCTATGTCTATTACCCACATGTTTGATGTTATCTGTAATGAATACAGTATTTAAAAACTCCCATTGGTAATTTGAGGCCATGTGATCAAGGCTGTTGTGACACAGCCGAAACGCGTCATGCTGATGGTGAGGAGAGAATAAAGACCTGTTAATGCACAACTTTTGGTGTTTGAGAGATCTGTACCTAGAGGAGGAGAACGGCGTTGTGAGACAAACTCACAGGACTTTGGTTGAATATATATATATATATATTACCTACTGGCGGTCGCCAGTAGGTATATATAGTTAGGATTTTTTCTCTATGGGATTTTTGAAAATTCTATGTCTAATAACTTTGGCGTTTGTGGATGGAATTGGCTGAAATTTTCAGGAAAATGGAACATTTTGTTTTTGAGCAGCCCCTGAAAATTTGGGGGGGTTCGTCAAGGGGGGGCCGAGAAAAAAGGGGGGTCCCAAAACGCGTTTTTCCCATGTTAATTTCCATAGGGCGGTTGGCCTCACTTTTAGCCCGAACGGCTGAATGGATTTGCACGAAACTTGGCAAAATTGTAGGGACTGTTAGCCCGATGTGCCTTTGCTAGGTCTCAATATATGTGCTCCAGTGGATTTTGAGAAATTAACGTTCAAAAAAAGATATATATCTGTAACAGCGCTCCGGGCAGCGCTCCGGTTCGCGTACTTGACGCGTAACGGAACTTCGCGAAGCAAAGCTGATTGGCTCTCCGGTGTCTGTCAACATTCTAAACAGTCCGGAGCGGCCGCCATCTTGTCTCTCGGTAGGATCGAGAGACAAGAGGAGGCCAAAACAAAGGGGGAAATGAGCATAAGGGGGCATAGTAGATCCTCCCTGACCCCCTAGGTTTGATGTGGAGGTTTTAAAAGGGCCCCGCGGGGCAAAAAAAAAATAAAAAATTTTTTTGCGTGGGAAGCTCTTGGTTCGCGAACCGGGAAGCGGCCCGGGGAGCGTACTATGAGGAAAAAAGAATGATAGACTTTTCAAATATTGTATGTTAATTGATTGTTTGTTTTGTTGATTTTTTTTTATTTACTATGTAATACCACTCATCCACGCAATGCCACTCATCCATTTGCAAAACCAAAAGGTCAAACTCTTCTATTGCGAGACCTATTGCATTTCCAATGCTTGATTCTTTCACTTCCTTATCTATTTTGTTTTTCACAATTATATCCTCTTCCATCTTTTCTTCGGTAAATAAATCTATTAAACAGCATCTCTGGTTTAGTCCCTATAGCTGTCTTTCTTTTAACATTACTCTCTGTTTACTTCCCTTATACTTACTCTTCTTTTTTAAAACATTTTTTTTTTGGTTCGCTCCCGGTTCGCGTAACGGTTCGCGAACCGGGAAGCGAACCAAAAGAAATAGAGCTTGCCAGAGTGCTAAACATTCTAGCAATTTTTTTATAAAGGGGAGGTAGTTCTGAAAAGAACTTTTTTTTTAATGTTTTTGTTGTTTTATATATTTTTTTTAATTTTCTGAACATTTTTTGTTTTTTTGTATTTTTTGAACAATTTTATGTTTTTTTTGGTTTTTTTGGAGGGGAAAGAACAAAAAACAGGCATTGGAAAGGGCTCAACAGGAGCAAAAAAAAAATTATTTTTTGGGGCGTTTAGAGCACTTGTGATTTTCAAATGCTCTGTTTACTAAGTTAATGCTCATATTGGCACATGAAAGTAAGGTACCGCAATATATACAGACAATCTTCATGTGGACAAAGTTTTCCTGTATGTTTGGCACTGTTTCCCGTGCCTCTGGCCCCGACAGAGATATCTGTGTTGATGTCCTGGCCACAGGAGTTGGTGGGTTGTCCTGCAGGTCACGCATCTCTGCCCGGCTGTAATTTAGAGGATGCCACCTCTGCATGTGACGGTGCATAGTATAGTTGCCGTAACTATACTTCTTATTTGTGCCTCTAGATAAGTCCTCTTTGCATATTAGGCACGTCACATACCGAGCATTAACTTTTTTCTGTCCTTCAGGAAATGAAAAAAACTGCCAAATGAAACTATTTTTATGATGAGATACCCGGGGCTCCTCTTGTAAAAACTGTGGTGCCTGTTCTTCCTCTTCCTCTTCTTGATCCTCTTCCTCCTCTGTGTTGGCAAGGAACTGTGGAGGTGGTCCTCTCTTCCTATGAGGAGGTGGTGGTGGTGGTGGGGGTCCACCAGCTGAAGCTACTAGTGAAGCCATTTTCCACTGAGCAAAATAGGTCTTCCTTTCACAAAGTTGAAAGTCAGAGTGAGAAAAAAGGTGGGGGCTTTCATCATTTGGGAAAAAAAATAGTTCTAAACCAATGAAAAGTGTTATTTTTAGGTCACCTGACCTAGCCTTACATCATTAGGAAACCAAAAGTGAAATGAACCAATGAAAAGTTTTATTAACAAGCCACATGACCTGTTACGCTTAAGTTACGCGCTGCGCGCCGCGCCCCGGATCGCTTCCAGGAAGCTGCGCTTCGCGCCTCTGTTCGCGGTCCGGAGCACTTCCGGGTGCGCTAACGCGGCGCGTCATAAGACGCATTATGCGGCAACGCGATACGTCGCGCTTTCGCGACGCGCCCTGGATCGCTTCCGGGGAGCTGCGCTTCGCGTCTTAGTTCGTGTACCGGAGCACTTCCGGGAGCGCTAACGCGGCGCGTCATAAGACGCATTACGCGACAACGTGATATGTCGCGCTTCCGCGACGCGTCACGATGTTGATTTCTAACGCGGCAGTTGCGCAAACCGAACGTTTACCGGTTAGCGGACCGGGTCGCGGCATCAAATTGAGCTAACGGAAAGCTTCCCGGTTCGCGAACCGGGAGCGAACAAAAAAAATATTTAAAAAAAATTATTAATAAACATATAAAATATATTTTTGGATTTAAAGAAGAATACATTTTACAGCTACAGATATTAGCTTTTAAAAAACCAATGAAATTCACTGAAAAAACCATAGGTTATAGACCATATATAGTTAGGAATTAGCATTTACAAAACCTTGAAAATTCACTGAAAAAACCTTAGGTTATAGACCATATATAGTTAGGAATTAGCATTTAAAAAACCTTTTTTTACTCACACAAAACCAATGAAATTCCATATATAGTTAGTTGTACTAACTATATATCGCGCACCCGCAATCCACTGCTGATCATGTCACATATTACATCATTCATGACATGGTCGGTGACATCACTGATGACATCACTGATGACATCTCAAATGACATCACTGATGACATCACTGATGACATCTCAAACGACATCACTGATGACATCACTGATGACATCACTGATGACATCTCAAATGACATCACAGATGACATCACTGATGACATCTCAAATGACATCACTGCTGACATCACTGATGACATCTCATTTGACATTACTGATCACATCACTGATGACATAATTCATGTGATAATACAATGAACCTCTTCAGACTCTAATATAACCTTAGATACACTCAGTGTAAACAGACACTCACAGACTGTCACTCATCCATGGAGTTACTCACACACCTAGTCAGTCATGCAAAAAATTAATCACACCTCCATTTCCTCAACTATACAGTTATACACACCTTACTTATTCAAACATATAGTAACACATATTTACTCTCTTATACAATCCCTGATACAAGTTCACAATGATCATACAGACACTCACACAATCACTGGCTCTTATGCACAGTTATTTATATATGTCAACTCTCACATGTACTGTGTTTTACATATGTACTTACTTTGACATGTAGCACTGAGATATCTATTCACTCACCAATGCACTCAGTCAACCGCCCATACAGCTGTTTCCACATGCACGTTTGAACCCATACATCTAGTGAATCAACTGCTCACACATCTATGCACAGAGTCATACACCTCCCAGCCACCCACACACACACTTAGTCTCCCATACAAATACTTGGGCAACCAATCAATAACCCATATAGTTACTCATATAGCTACTGATCTACACATGCAGCAGTTTACAGAACAACAGACATAATGATGCACACATTAAGACAGTTTAGTCACTAACCCATGCACTCAGTGACACACATTTAATCACTCACTCATACAGTCAGTCATGCACCTACTAAATCCTTCATCAGGACACTTATACATCCACTCATTCTTCAATATGTAAGACATATTTTAACTTTACAGAAACATACAGTCACTGGATGTTGTCATCAGTGATGTCATCAGTGATGCCATTTGAGATGTCATCAGTGATGTCACTGACCATGTCATGAATGATGTAATATGTGACATGATCAGCAGTGGATTGCGGGTGCGCGATATATAGTTAGTACAACTAACTATATATGGAATTTCATTGGTTTTGTGTGAGTAAAAAAAGATTTTTTAAATGCTAATTCCTAACTATATATGGTCTATAACCTATGGTTTTTTCAGTGAATTTTCAAGGTTTTGTAAATGCTAATTCCTAACTATATATGGTCTATAACCTATGGTTTTTTCAGTGAATATATATATGTATATATATATATATATACATATATATATATATATATATATATATATATATATATATATATATATATATATATATATATATATATATTTTTTTTTTTTTCACGAAGTTACCATCCCCGTAGCGTCATCAACAATATCCCTTTGGGAGAGTTTTGCGAATCAAACGCAACTGCTCGACCGAAAAGGAGTTTGCGAGTTCCAGGGAACAGTCCAAAACTAGATTTTCTCAAAGAGGCTATGGAAGAGGAATTCTCAAACAAGCAGAAGTGAGAAGCAATTTGATAGAAAGAAAAGACCTGTTGACTGATAAAGTCAGGCCCTTAGATAACAAGATCAGACTAATTACTGACTTCTCTGAGAAATCTCCAGAAATCTTCAAGAACTGGAAGATTCTTATATCTGATTCTGTAATCGGGAAGTCATTGTCTGATTATCCTCTGATCACTTACAGAAAGGGGAAGTCTTTCAAAGACCATCTTGTAAATAGCCATTATGAAAAAAGAAAAAAGAGAAAAACAACTGTTTCAGGCTTCTATCCTTGTATGAAGTGCAAGGCCTGTAAGAATTCTCAGAAAGTCAAAGAATACTACATTCCGGGTAGAAAGAGGAAAGGCAGAATAACTAAACTAGTGAACTGTAATTCTGACTACACAGTCTATTGTCTGACATGTCCCTGCGGGAAGAGGTATATAGGGAGTACAGTGAAACAAACTAAACTCAGGGTCCTAGAGCATATGAGGGCTATCTCGTCAAAGGATCCAAACTACCCAGTAGCCCGCCATTTTGAGCAGAAACATGACAGTAATAGCAACCTATTGACCTATTTCATTCTGGACCAACTAGTCAGAACAGAAAGAGGGGGTAACTGGATAAGGAAACTGAGAACACTAGAATCAAGATTCATTATCCAGTTACAGACCAAGACCCCGGGAGGGATGAATAATGAAGAAAAGATGTGGACTCACATCTGAACATTCCTCCTGTTTTTCCTTATCTTCTTTCTAAAGAATCCGGAATATAGACATGTATATAGTTTCCTCCATACACAGAGTAGTGTGACCCGTCACCACAAATGTTTTTTGTATTATTTAATTAATTTGGTAAATTTTGATGGAGCGCAGTAAAAAATTGGATAAAACGTGCTCAGATTCCCATAAACAGAAACACCCATTCAGGGCTAGACTGTAAATAATGCCAATGCCCATCCAGGGCTAAATTGTAAATAATCCAACTGCGACACCATTTTTGTGACTTGAAATGATGTGAACTGAAATGTGATTTTCACTAAAATTTTAGTATGGAAATCACAGGTTTAGGTATTTGCGGCATAAATACCATCTAGACCTATGGTTAAAATGAGAACAAACATTGGGGAAAATGTGATGTCATGTTTTGATTTTACTTAACAATGAATTGTTTCTCTTATTTTTCTTACAATTGTATATATGTGAAATAGGAAATTATCCGTTAAAAGATGGCTGCCGCAATAATAATGAATGAATTACCTTATGTACCGTTTTCTATGTTTACGTTCATGATTGTAGACCACGTGATTGATGATGATCACGGTCCTTGATTTAAATGCAATGTGTAAATAATGTCAGTTTACACTGACGAAGGCGGCAATGCCGAAACGCGTTTGCAAACTGACTGCTGAGGAGGTCTTTGATCAATAAAAGACTTGGCGAACCTACGCCACATTGGTTTGGAGTGCTCTCATTTCCTAACCCACAATCTGGGGTTTTGCGTTTTATAATATATATATATATATATATATATATATATATATATATATATATATATATATATATATATATATATATATATATATATATATATATATATTCACTGAAAAAAAACAGGTTTCATGCCTTATATAGTTAGTAATTAGCATTTTAAAAAACTTGCAAATTCACTTAAAAAAATAGGTTTCAGGCCTTATATAGTTAGGAATTAGCATTTAAAAAACCTTTGAAATTCACTGAAAAAACCATAGGTTTCAGACCTTATATAGTTAGTTTATAAATAAGTATACGTAAGACTCATTGATTGTATGCTTGACTGTATGGATAACTGTATACTTGTAATAGTGATTTTTTAACACACTAAGTATAAGTTACTATCTATATGAATAGATAAAGTGGTGTTTGTATAAGTGTATAGCAAAGTAAATGTAAGTATGATCCATTGTTTGCATAAGTGAAAAGGATGACTTCATAAGTGAATAGGATGTGTGCTGGTGTGTAATGTAAAGTGAATAGGATGTGTGCTGGTGTGTAATGTCGATATAGGTGTATAAGTATATTTGATAGTCTTCGATTGATCATTGATTGCATGTATGAGTGAATCTATAGGTATGTGATTAGATGTGTGTATAGATCTAGGAATCACTGAGTGGATTTTTAGAAACTTGTATTGGTGTGTCAATGGATTCAAATATGGTACTCTGTATTTTACAGTGAGCCATGAAAGGTTATACTAGTGTATGATGAGGTGTATCTGATTGTCACAAGGATGATGTCATCATTGATGTCATCAGTGATGTCATTTGAGATGTCATCAGTGATGTCACTGACCATGTCATGAATGATGTAATATGTGACATCATCATCAGTGGATTGCGGGCGCACAAGATATAGTGAGTACAACTAACTATATCGGAGGAATTTCAATGGTTTTGTACAAGTGAAATGTCCAGCTAACTATATAACTATATCAGGCCTGAAACCTATGGTTTTTCAGTGAATTTCAAAGGTTTTATAATGCTAATTCCTAACTATATCAGACCTGAAACCTATGTTTTTTCCAGGGAATTTTGAAGGTAAAGGACAATTTTTAAATGTATTGTTATATATTTTTTTATACTGATTTACTACATTTTTTTAACTATTTATTTTTAGATATTTTCTTTTTTAAATTACATTATAATTACATTATAAATTACATTACAAAATATACTTTCTCAGAATGAATTACTTTAGTTTAAATACTTTGCAAATAGGCAATAGACTTTTTTTAAATACAGTAGTTACAGTTGTTCCAATGGACAACACAATTTCAAACACAATGCAACATTGACTTCAATGTGAATTTCTAGTTAAATGAAATTAGTTACTTTATGAATTACTTTTCTAACCACAGGACTGGATCCTAGATTTAGTCATTGGACATCTCCTGTAAACGGTTGAGTAAAAGCGTTTTAGATACAGTAGTGATTTTTAAGGAATATTATTGTATTTTAAAAGTTGACACTTAGAATTTGTTTCACATAGAGTCACTAATGTTATCCTGTGGCAGGAAATTCTTTTAGCAAGTAAGTAGTGTTTTTGTCACTTTTTCTTACTCAGTGGTAGATCCTGGATCCAGCACTGGTGCATCTTCTGTAAACAGTTGAAAGAATGCGTTTAAGTCATACAGGCAATGTTTTAGGAATATTTTTAGTTTGTGAAAATAGACACTTAGAAACTTATCTGGTGAAAACCAGACAATGGATTCCTATGGAAGGAAATACAAGTTACTGGTAAGTAGGGTTAGAATTACTCTTCATGATTAGTATTGGGCTCAAAGATGCAGCACTGAGGTCCAAAACTCCACACTTCGAAGAATTTTCAAGTGAAACCAGTTAATGTTACCCTATGGAAGGAAATTCACTTAGTAAGTAAGTAGTGTTATCGTTATCTTTTCTTACTCAGTGGTGGATCCTGGATCCAGCACTGCTGCATCTCCTGTAAACAGTTGAAAGAATGTGTTTAAGTCATACAGGCAATTTTTAAAGGATATTTTCAGTTTTTGAAAATAGACACCTGGAAACTTTTCTGGTGAAAACCAGACAATGGATTCCTATAGAAGGAAATACAAGTTACTGGTAAGTACACTTAAAATTACTTTTCAGGGTCAGTGCTGGGCTAAAAGATGCAGCACTGGGTTCTCTCCTGATAACAGGTGAGTAAATCGGAATTCGTAGTTCGGCTGATATTAGAGGAATATTTGTACAATGGTGAAGGAAGGGGGCAGGGCCTGAGGTGACATGTGGCATGTTTTAAGTCGGGGAATTAATTCTTCTTCAATCCTGCGGTCCCCTGGAGGCCAACTAGCCCACCAGGAACCTCCAGTATGCGCCAGGGAGCTGCGTTGCAGAGAGGTGTTCAGAGGCCAAGCCCCTTTTTACAACACTCTGCAACACAGCTCCGTGACAAGCCTCATGGCAGCAGAGCTCATGCTAACTTAGCAATGTCCACAATGACCCTAGTGGCCATATAACATGATGCTGTATGCATATTTGCCTGTCAAGAGCTATATAAGTACAATGTGAGTGCTATATCTATATGTATAGATATAGCACTCACATTGTATAGATATTGATATAGCACTCACATTGTACTTATATAGCTCTTGACAGGCAATAAAGGAATAACATGCAGGGTGGGTCCACCAGGTTTAATGGTTTTACTAATCATAGATGTTTCTTACCTCAAAGATTGACTCCATGATTTCTGGTCCTATCATGACCAGATTGCCAGCTACAAACTGATGTATAGCCCAGGATAATGCCACCGTTCTGGGTATGTGTATTGCCCATGTTGTGCATGAGAGAGAACACTAGAGTAGGGATTGTGAAAAAGCTGAATTTGTTCTTCCTTGGCTTCTTACAGCAGTGGCTGTCACAAGTACCTTGGGTGGTGACCGTGCAGGCGTGTGGTGGGATAGAAAAATAAATAAAAAAATTGCTTACCTTGCTGCCGGACTGCCTCCTCGCCTCACGATGTTCTCTCCTGTGACGCTTGAAGCAGGGAGCACACACAGGCTCCCCTAAGGCAGTCTCAATGCTGCAATGCAGTGTTGTGATTGGTCCAAGTGCGGTGGTTCGGCGCTCAGAAGGGCAGTGGGAGCCTGTGGATGTTCCTCACCAAACTGTGTATTATAGCCTGTTGGGTGACATGCAAAGTATGCATGACTGTTTGACTGGCCCAAGACGGCTGGCCAAACATCTTGCTTGCTGTGATGATAAGCAAGCCCCAGTCCAGAGACCTGCCCGACTACGGAAACATAAAAGGATAATAACACTATTATCATTTTATTTTTCCTTTTTCCACTGTGCAAAATGCAGTGGAGCAGCGCTATTCTGTCTTAGTGGAGGAGCCTTTGCTGGCTTCCGAGCTCACCCAATCACCTGTACCCAAGGTCCTGCCTTGAAATTTTAAAATAAAGTTAGGTGCTAAACAGAAAATCTGAATTGCTTTCCCTTGAAATTGCATAAATGTAACCATGAATGGTCACAGAACCTCTCTCGCTTAATAGCTTTGAATACTCTCGCTCAAGTCTTTTTTTGTTTGGAGTATTGACTCACTTAGAGCAGAATTTCTCAATCCATCAAACACTTCTTTTATGTCCAAAAATGAAATGTTCCCTTGAAGAGTGGCTGTAAACAGGATCTGCCTGGTGGATCTCCTTCCAAGCCAAATTACAAGTACACGGTTTTTACCTATTGAGATGGAAGTGCAGGAGGAGCTGCAGGTAGAATGGGTGTGATCTTCCTACAGTGGAACCGTACCTAAGAAGTTAGTATGGTTAGTGAGTTTTTTGATAAGCCAAAAGCTGATGATACTTAATCATTTGTAGATGTCTTACTGCAATTCCTTCTCATCATTTTCCCACTTTCCAGATCAATGAACAATTGCAGCAATTTCACAACATCTCTGTATTCTTTAGTTATAGGTAAAGTTTCAATATAAAGAGAACTGAGCAGTGGAATGAATACAAGAGCGCATTAGCAAGGTATAGATCTGCTTTGATTTTTGTTACATGAAGAACTTCAAAAAACTTCAGTTCAATTTTTAATTATATAATGAATTACTTAGTACATACTAGAATACAAATGTTGCAGTACGTCTTTGAATATATTAAAAAGATGAAAGATCTAGAAAGTGGGACCATCTTGATGGGTTGATTATAGCAGTTTAATGTGAGAAGAAGTTTGCCAGAGTTGGCATGTGATTTTTGACAGGACCCTTTTAACATACCACTTTTAGAATTTCTGAACTAACCACTACTGAGTTGTGAGAGTTCTAAGATCATATTGGTAATACATGTGGAGGGAAAAGTAGCTGAAGTAAGCTCCAGGGAGCAAAGATACTGGATATCTCACAAATACATTCAAGAAGAGAGTACCTACTCTTAGCAGTGGAAAAGTCCATGGTATGGTCTTGACTGCTGACTCTGTGATGGTCTCAGCAGCGTATACTGTTGCAGTAATGCTGGGCGCGGTTGCCGAGGTTTGCATACCTAGGGTGACTTATATTTACTCGCTAGTGAACAAGTGTGTTCTGAGAATGCACCAGTGTTTCTCAGTGAATGTCAATACTATTGCCTGTCTCCTGCGCATTCCTAGAAAGTGAGAGACTATTCAGTTTAGAAAGAGCATCTCAACAAAAAGTCTTTCCACAAGACGTTGCCTTGCAACATGGAAATTCCTTGTTCTGCATAGATATACATTTGAAGACATTTCCTTGCACCCTGCTAGATTCCTGAGATTATTGCAGATGCCTACATGCAGGATTTTGGACCTAGTCTTATGAACATTGATCCTTCACCTTATGGATTATGAATGGCACAAGTGTAGTATTCTGCTGAAGGGTGCCAGTATGAAGTCCATAAACCAGATTGCACAATACTGTAGGACCCTTGCAACTTCCTGTCAGTGTACTTGAGGTTGTGGTGTTTCATACAAGGCTTTTGGTCGAGATAAGTATGCATGTAAAAGTTGGAGGGAGTTTGTTGTCGGTTAAGAGTGTATGGGCTCCACTATGTGATGGAATGGGTAAAGCATGATCCTGTGCAATACATTTTAGGTAAAGTCTTGTCCAAATAATTGTTGCTTTCTAGATGCTCACTACGAACATGCAGTTTAGAATTCCTTTCAGGATAATGTTTACAGCATTATAAAATTTTCCATAGGTTTGGATCATCTTGTACTCAAAGACACTTACCTTGATATTGTGCTTTCCCATTTGGACTTAGAATACTGTCTGGCTTAGCAAGGTGCAGATGCCTTTTAATTTGATTTTGGACTACAGAATTGTTCCTGTTTTTTAAATTTCAAACTTAGACTAGTGACTTCATGCTGTGCCTGCATTTTGAGAGGCCCTGTAGATTATGTCTCAAAACGTAGGCAGGTCTTGAAATTTGCTCTTAAGATGCCCTATAGGATTTAGTGTTGTATGATACATATTCTTATCACTTTTTATTTTTTGTGAATAAACCTGAATGTCTTGAGGGTACTCTGCCACTCATACCTGGGGCAAGATTTTGCACAATATCAATTAAGATATGACACATTCTTGCTGTCTCCCTTGGCTGGTGCACCGAGTACTGCCTAGCGCCAACACAGGCACCCTTGCGCCATGGTGCATAGGTGCCTGCGTTACAGGCAGGAGTTTTTTGTGCAAGATCAGAAACCTTTCTGCACACAAACGATTCTTTCAGACATTTTACATTTTCTACATGTGCTGCAATATGCAGTGCATATAGAAAGAGGAAATAACATGGAGACATAAATATATTTCTCCTTATTCCAGCTCTGTTGGGAAGGTGAATAATTGTGATGCAATCCCAAGTTTACTGACCTTAGTAAATCTGTGATTGCGTCACAATCCATGGATGGATGCATGTGAACGCCAGTGCTCCAGCCATGGAACGCCTTCCCAATGCAGAGTAACACAGGGCAGCAATTTGTGCTACTTTGCGTTACTGCGGATTTACCTGGCCACGCAGAGCTACACAAGATGGCTTTGCGTGGCTTAGGAAATCCCACTAAAGAGCTTGCATTGCCTTTTGTCACCTTGTGTGATGCATGGACAAAACAAGTCCTTTGTACATTTTGGTCCTGATGCGCTTGTTTCCAATGTAACAGAACACCTTGATTGTTATTTTCTAAGGGTTTCATGGGTGCTCCTTTGGTGAAGCGCCATTTTATGCTGAGCCATCACCTTTTTTATAATGGTACATTATGCTGCAATGTTTTGCACCACTTAGTAGCTTGCAAATGCCCACACAAAACCTCAGTAAATAACTCTGATATTTTGATTTTGCAGTGAAATCAAAAACAACTTTATTCGGCTTTAAGATAAAACCATAAAAGTTAACATTTCTATATTACAGATAATACATACAGTACAAGGGAAATAACCCCTTAAAAAGATATATACACACAATACAGAAATAATAAAAAGAAGAGAGAACAAAAGTCCCAATGGCTAAAAGTCATCTACATACGGTGGTGACGGGGGCTGCCTACCATCATCAAGGGGGAACTAACTATCCATACAAGCCCTAAGTTTCAATGTGGATTTCAAGAAACCTACTGTTAGAAATGGTATTTTCGGTTGGCTAAGGCTTGCGCCAAATCCACGCAGAAACCACCACTCTAGTCAGGGCAAGGGAGTTACACACCAAAGATAACCCATGCTCACCCTCTAGGTAACGTGACGCGAGCAGCAAGGCTAATCTCGGAGGCAATGTAGGTTAAGTATTTGCGCACACACCCTGCAACAACACCCAAGGCCCACCATAAAGGAAACTCCACACAAGGTTATATATAAAAATGGCCTTTGTATCATACCAAACACATTAGATAAGAAACACACACTTAACAATGTGCCAGAGGCATGGGTAGAATTTACAGGGGATGTATGTACAGCACAGTGCCACATGGACCACTGTCAGGAATAACACTTTTAGAACTAGCACTTGGTAGAATTAGCACTTTGTAGGAATAACACTTTGTAGAAATAGCACTTATAATAACTGTGCACCAAATAGCAAATGTAGCACACAACCAGTAGCCACTGGTAAGAGGTAAGTACCACCTACGCAACCCTAACCACCTTAGGAAAATATCACGCAGGGAACCATGAACTCACTAGCATAACCTATACTAGGTAAAACAACCACCTAAGCATAAAAACACATTCAGAGGTATAGGCACAAAGATATTATACATGATGCAGAAATTACATTAGGCAGGTCATTACATATTGCGCAAAGATCGCATAGGGCCAAAAACATGTACCCCACGCAAGGTCACAACACACAAACTCTCCCCAGGCCAACAGGCCTCTCAGGGGCTAGGACGCCCTGTGTCCAGCAGAGTCAGGGCAGGCTGCGCAGGCAGCCAAAGGAAGATTGCGCAAGGGGGGGGGGGGCAAGCCTAAACGATGCAGCTGCCCACTAAGTGCTGGGTAGCTGTAGAACTCCTCTGGGCTTTTCACGTAAGCCAGGGGGCCCAAAACAACATGGGAGGTGGGGAGCCTTGTGGGCTCTCAGCAATAGAATGCCCCCAATCACGTGGGAGTCCCGCACTGGGGACTCGGGAAAACAATGTCCCTCCTAGAGCATCCTGGCTCTGAACAACACAATGCCCCCGTCGTTGGAGCCTCGTGGGCTCTGAAGAAAGATGCCCCCACTGGGGGAGCGGCCCGCTGTCAGCCAGGACCGCTCTACCTCCAGAAATGCCCCCGAAAATGTAGGTGTAGGAGCCTCTCGGGCTCTATATGGAGAATGCCCCCAGGATCGTTGGAGTCCCACTCGGGGAACTCTGAATGAGCAACTGCCCCCGGAGCCCTCGTGGGCTTTAAGAAATGTGTGCCCCGTCGTTGGAGTCCCTCATGGGGGACTCGCCTGCTGCAAAATACCCCCTGGAGCCTCGGGGCTCTAAAACCAAGCAATGCCCCTGTGCAGAGTTGGAGCGGTCAGCTGCACTGTGGGACCGCTCGGGGAGACAGGGACCAGTGATGGGGGCACGTCCCACTCACCTGGGACTCCCTCGCAGACTCCTGCCTCTTCCTCCGGGACTCTGCTGGCAGCTTCCTGGGCATATGCAGGAGCATGGGGTAGGCTCCCGCTGCTTCCTGCTTCTTCTCCGGGGCCTTCTCCTCATCCCGCGGCTGTGGGGGCGGGGCTTCCGGATCTCCTCGGGCCGGCAGCCAATCACAGCGCGGCCCGGGGAATGATGTCACAGGGGTGTCCCGGGTCGGCAGACAATCACAGCGCGGCCCGGGGAATGACGTCACGGGGGTGTCCCGGGCCGGCGGCGGTGAAGTCTTTGGGGCCAACGAGGGGTCAGCACCCTCTTAAAGCACACACAAAGTCCCTGGCAGGGTGGGCACCTGCCATGGGGTGGATTCCTCTGCACGGCAAATGAACTGGGTGGGCACCCGTGCCGACAAACAAGGGCAGGAGGATCCCCACACTGGGGGAATCCATCAGAAGGACGATCGCAGCTCTGCGCTGCAGCAAACAATAGAAGAGCTTCTTTAAAAAGGAAAGTGAAGCACCTCCCAGGCGTCAAAGGTCCCCAAATCCAGGGAACAGAAGGGCGCGCTTTCAAGGCAAAGTTCAGGGAAGTCCTTGAATGAAGTGGGGCAAAGGCTGGGCCCAGGGGCCAGCTCACAGCGCTCTTCAGGCAGGGAGGCATTCCCAGTGGCGGTCCTCCTGGCGCCCAGCAGCAGCAGCAGGCCCCCCTCAGATTAGGATCAGGAACAGAACCACATTCATGGGGACATAGCCCCTTTTAATACACTAAATCCCTTTGTCTACAAGGGTGCAGGCAAGGGGCGAACCAGATACAACTGGTTCCTGAGCACTTTGTTTTGCTCAGCCCCTCTGCCTATTCACAGGATGGGTAGGGTCATCAGTCGCACCACAGGGGGCGGAGCCAGCATTGTGTGGGGAAAGCCCAGCCCAATTCAGGTCCCAGGTGCACTCCTCCCCGGCCATCAACATGCAGATCTCCCATTCACCACTGGGGCAGACCCATCCTGACTCATGGAGCAAGGCACACCAGCCAGTCACAGCCAATCACAAGCCAGACAGCCAATTTACCTTTTATACACAGACAGGCCAACTTCTAGAAGTGGCACTTTCACACTAGGTACATTCACGCCGCACACATCATCGCGAAGCATTTAATCACATGAGTCCGCACATAACAAACTCAAGCTTGCACTCCCCACGCATCAGGAACTATCAGGGACACATACATTCCCCCATGCGTTCCTGGGACACAGTGGTAAAGTGCGCAGAAGCAAAAAATAACTAGCACCAAGTCACATATCAAAAGCAAAAAGTTCAGGGGTAAACCTGCCAGAAGGGCCAAGTCCAATACAACCCCCTTCCAGCCAAAAAACAGGGTAGACCAATCACCACCGGGATGGGCTTCCTTGCTTTGGGCGATAGAACACAGTTTGCGGGCCTGCAATTGCAGGGACACCCTCCTGTTCTACGCCACTGTGAACCCATTGGGTTCCTTCTAAAAACACTGTCTGGAACAACTGGGCTACACCACTGGTACTCCCAAGCTGCCTGCGGCCAGGACCAGGCCCTAGGCCACCCAGTTGCCACTGGTCCCTGCCTATTCACAGAGTGGGGGGTAGTAACCCCTGGTACATAGTAGCCATTCTCCACTCTTCCCGTCTGTAGGACAGGGCTAGACTGCCACTGGTTCTCCAGCCTAGGCTCTACACCCTCAGGCGGACCAGGAGTCACAGGGGAGGCTCTCCTCCCCCTACCTCTCCTTCTAGGGTTCCTCCTCCTCCTGCGAGGGGTACCCTTAGAACGCCATTCTCAAAACCTAGGGTTTAACCCCTCAGGTTGCACCGGGGTCATAGGCGGGCTCTCCAACCCTCTGCACCCCCTTCCAGAGTTCTGCACCCTCCCAACTGGAGCGGTACCCCTGGAAGATGAACCGGTCAGGACATTGATTACAGACGTCCTTCCCTCCAGGTCAGGCAGATCCTGAACTTGGCCTCCCAACCTCTGGTCTAAAACCTTTGGTGGAATAATTGCCTGGCACTGCAGGACTTCTGGGGTTTTACCCACCATCCCCCTGAGGCTAACACAACACTCATATGTTGTGTGACCGTCTGTCTGGCGCACATCTACCGTCCCCTGTCCACCTGACAGTGCGGGAAGATCCCCCAGAACAGAAGTGGTGTCATCATGGTCACTACACGGGAACTTAGCCCAACTTGGTAGTCCCTGACCCACTGGTTCTTCCACAGGGGAACTCATTCCCCAATCACTCCTCACTTCGGACTCCTGGGCGCTCCCATCTGGAGTAGCACTGCAGGACACTAGAACCACTGGAGCGCCCCTTACAGATGCTCCAGGTCCTCTATACACTAGGAGATCCTCCTCAAATGGACTAACAGGACAGCCTAGGTGCCCAACTTGGTGTTCCCTAAAGAAACCTCCCCGGTTCTGAGACAGGGCTTCGGGCATCTGGAGTCTCTCTGTAACCCAATCACTCCTGCTCCACTGAGACAGGTAGTAAGCCCCTACACCCCCCTCACTACTCTGGGACCTAGCTGGTCTACTCTGAACCTCTTCCACCACGCTGGTTCTGGAAGATACCTGAACCACTACTTTTGGAATCCTCAGAACCTTTCCCAGCGGTCTGCTTCTTCTGCAAGGGTGTCTGGATCAGTCAACCCATATTCCAACAGGTGTTGGCGCAACCCTGGCAAACAACTACTGAGCACCTGCTCTCTGAGAACCAGATCAAACCGTTTGGCAAAATCAGGTTCCGTGTAAACCTCTAACCAATCAGACAGTGCACCGTGACATTCATCCACAAAATCCTCCCAAGACTGGTGAGACAGTTTCCTACTGCCCCTGAATTTCAACCTATACTCTTCTTCTTGGGAAACAGGTACCATACTCTGGGAACTGGTAATGGGACTTCCTGCACTGAAGTCTATATCGCTGCCACCACTGGGCTCAACCCTCCCTGGGTAGTCCAGAAAATTAAAACTGCGCGCAGGGGATAGTCTACCCTCCAGAGCTAATTTCTCTCTGGTGAAGGCCCTCTCAGCTTCCTCTATCCTCTCCTGCGCTAAGACCCTCTCAGTCTCTAGCTGTTGCTTAACACCCAGCTGTGCCATCACCTCTAACCTGAGCTGTTCCAAAGCCAGCTGGTGCTCCCTTTCTTTCCTCCTACCTTCCCACTCTTCTGGGGACAGGGAAAGGGATGGGGCCCTACCCCCTACACTGGACACAGCAAGGGACTCCCTATCTATGGGGTCTTCACTATCTGCTGGCGCCCATGTACTGTAATTTTCTCCCTTCACTTCAGACTCTTCAGGGCTCCCCTCAGACCCACCACCCTTATAGTGTGAGACCCAGGCCCTCTCCTCACTGTGCTCACGTCCCCAGTCATCCTTCTGCCATTGGATTAGGTTATCCCTAAGTTGGGACTGGGCGTCTGACTCATTCACTGCAATGTCTCTCTCTTCGCAAAACTCCCTCAACTCATGCATAAACAGACTCCAGACATTAAAAGAAGACTCCATCTTGGCAGGATGCTCACAGACACGTGCAACTCAGGGGACATAACTGTCTGAGCTGAAGCAAGAGTATACAATTCACAAAGTATTCGGCTACCTCCCTATCCCAGAGAACTCACACTCACTTGTCTAGTGCCACACGCCATTCATCCACACACAACCCCCCCTCGGACTTGTAAGGCAGTTTCTACTGCCACTGATTTCTCAACCTGACCACACGTGACACAGGTACCAAACTCCTGGAGCGGGGTGGGGAACAAATGTACTGGACACTATTTGAAAATGACACTCTTAGGAGAAGAAGTGATGGAGCTTCAAAAAAAAACAATAATCCCCAAAATGTGATTATCTAAATAGCAGAATTTTGTGGTGCAGCCAGTTGCCACTGCGGTACAGCGCAAACACAAATCCGGATCCCTTCCACTGCCACCAATGTTAGAAAGGTGGTTTCTGCGTGGCTTTGGCGCAAGCCTTTGCCAACCAGAAATCCCTTTCTAACGCCTACTATAAAAGGTATACAATCTGGTTTCAGCAGCTGTAAATAAAAAAGAGCCTGGAGGACCTGAATAAAATTAAACTTTTTTAAAAGGGGTGTTAAAAAATGTCTGCAAGGTACTTCATAAAACTTACAAAAGAACATAAAGTGTAGCAAATCCTGTGGAGACATACCGTCACAGCCACAGGATGCTAACACCTGACCTCTACAGCTCCCTTTTGGAACAGCAAGTAATAAATGGAAAAAATCCAGTCGAAACCTGGAAAAATAAAAAACGCTCATGGTCTACAATGGCCCCAGAAGATATGGCTCTATAGAAGGGGTTGTTTTAAGCATCACAAATTTACAGACCCTCGATTTTCCAATTTCTAACTCATCTCTTTCAAACTTTTTCTAAGCTAAGAAAGGTTTTCTTTACAAACTCCACGTCTTTCAGAGTGATGGAATCAGGCTTTAAAAAGAGATCTGGGCGCCCCAGCTCTTCAAAACACCCCTTGATGTATTTCAGCTAAGGTATACACAACAAGTGATCGAGACACATACTCTCCCTTAAAATCTGGTGGTTAAGAGCTAGATCTTTATTTAACCAACATTTGTGCCAAAACACCAATGGACGCAAAGCCAGTATGTCTCATAAATACGGCATCCCCATTTCTTCCTGAACCACCAAGTTTGGTGTGCCACTAGGCACCCCTAAGAGACATTTTGAAAAAGTGTTCTCCACCACTTGCAGGGCATCTGTAGTTTTATACCCCCAAATTTCACTCCCATAGATGGCGGTAGCAACACTTTTAGCCTGATACATTTTCAACATCGCCGCAATCGGGCACTTACCCATTTTAGCTGCAAAGTTAAAAATAGCAGCATTCACCCTTGTAACCTCCCTTTTTGTCTGTATGAGGGGCCCCTAGTGGAGGCGATCATCTACTAAAACCCCCAGATAAGAGAAAATTGATGTCATTTGCACTTTCTCCTTGACTACTTTAAAAGGGTACTGTATCTTATACCAAGTCCCGACTTGCAAAATATAGGATTTGGAGTTGTTAATTGCCAAATCACGTGCATCCATAAAACTCAGAAAGGTGTCAATCAGGGACTGAAGTCGCCTTGCGGTTCTGGCAATGAGGACGGCATAGTGCGCATAAAGCAGGACGGGTAGACCTCGTCGCACTACATATGGGAAGTCGACCCCGGTATTTACCAAAGTTTTATCCAAATCATTAATATACAGATTGAATAAAAAAGGGGCCAAAATACATCCCTGCCGAACCACCCTCTCAATTCTGAAATTCCTTGATACACGGAGATCCTGTGCATATCTGATGTTGGCCTTGGTAGCCCTGTGCAAATCCTCAAGGAAATTAACCAATGTTGTCCCCCACCCCCATGGCCCTCATGGATTGCCACAGCTTCTCCGGGTTAACACAGTCAAAAGCAGAGGAAAGATCCATGAAGGCCATGTAGATCGTACCTGTGTGGGCAATTGTGTACTTCCCCAAGATCATATATAAATTGAGGCATTGGGCCAGAGTCGAACGTCCTGGCCGAAACCCATATTGTTTGTCTAAAACGATCTTAAACTCCTCTGCCCAGGAAGATAATCTTTCCAATAACACCAGTGGCATAACGAAAGTTGTGGGAGGCCCCCTGCCACGCACATGAAGGGGCCCCTGCTCCAGATTAAACTTGGAGCTATTGGGCCTGAGTATTGTGCTGAGGGGGCCCCTACAGCTCAGGGCCCGCCTGCCCTGCGGGGGCTGCAGGGGCCTGTGTTACGCCCCTGAATAACACCCCCCCCACGACCTATACCACGGAATCATGAAGGGAGATTGGTCTATAGCACAAAGTGCTATTACGATCACCATTCTTGAAGACCGGCACAATGGTAGAGGTGGCCCAAGAAGCCGGGCAGCCATCCCTGTCTGCCGCGTTAAGCACAGCCACCAGTACTGAAGCCCAAAAAAGTGGGTTTGATTTAAAAATGTCTGGTGGGATGCCGTCCGGGCCAGGAGCTTTATTACATGTCAACCCTAAAATCCCTGCCTCGACCTCCTTCTGCTCAAAAGTCACAGAGGCGGTAATATTAGCTCTACCATGGTGTTGTGATTGATCTATATGGCACCTAAAGATGGATTTAAAATGGGCCACCCATTCGTCCTCGGTTATATGGGCTCCTAATTCTCCATCACTCTCCTTATCGAACAACAGACGATTAACAATGCCCCAGAATGTCGAGCTGTACTTGACTCCAATAAGGCTCTTCAAGTCTCCTCCTTTAATTTCCCCTTGCTGGTGGCCAAAATCGTTTATACTCAATTCGACGGGCACAAATTAAGGGTTGATTTCTTGGGTTAGCTTTAAAGGCTTCCTTCAGTTTTCTCGCAGCCCTAGAGCACGAGGGATCAAACCATCTAGGGTCAGTTGACACTTTCCTATGTGAGGAAGCACTTAAAAGTTCCCCAACTTTGCTGATAATAGTATCAAAAGCACTAAGAACGCCCCCGGAGAGGAGCCAGGTGAAACAGAAAATGCTAATTCAGTTGCATAGGAGACCTTTACCTCACCATAATAAGTGTCCGGGGATATCTGCAACCATTTTAGGCGGCGCTTTCCATCCATTAGTCTTAACAGACCCCGTGCTACCACACTATCTTGTGTTAGCAACAACCTACCTCCCATGTGCACACAAAGGGGGTTGTGGTCGCTAAAGGTGCTATCTAAGCATGGGCGAATTTTGCGAATCTGGCGTTCGTGAATTTTTAGAATTTGCGAACTCGCAACCGCAAAATCCGCGAATTCTCGCGAATTTGCGGATTTATTTTTTTGTGTTCGCAAGGATTTCTGCCAGTTCGCAAGGATTTCTGCCAGTTCGCGAGGGTTTTGTACCAGTTCGCAATTGCGAACTTACATGTCGGCTCGCAACGGTCACGATTATGTTGTTTCTACGTCTGGTTCATCATCACAGGTTCCCAGCACCCTCTGTTTCACCCCTGCCACCCTCTGTTTCACCCATGCCACCCTCTGGTACATCAATTCCACCCTCTGGTTCATCATCACTGTAGATTATGGGGGGAAAAAGCAAGCACACCTGCCTGCTTCAACTGACATGAATTAATTTGGGGTCGATTTATTAATGTGTCACTGTTTTAAAATTCCAGTCTGGCACCTGCTTCCTTATCTGTAATTTGCTTTCTGTTGCAGTGCAATTTTTTTTTCCAGGACCTTTGTGGCCTACTTGTAGCTATTCTATGAGCCTGCTGTGAGGGTCAGAGCAGGGTCATACAATTGTTGCAACTAGCAACTGAACTCTGGAGAGGCCCTTGTCAGGAAGCACTACAGGGAATGGTTACTAATGATGAGTTTGAACTTTTGAACCTGCTGAATGCTTTCACTATTGCAAAACTCGTTTTTCTGCAGAACAGCATTACAGCAACTGTAATGCCCCAAACAAGCTTATATGAGAAAGTTGATTTCTAATCCAAAAGTTATCCAAAGAAAATCAAAAGGCCATCATTTTCAGAAGGTCTATGCTGCTTGCTAGTAGATTTCTTGTGCAGAATTGCAATTTTTGTAATTTCGCGAGTGCGAGATTGTTGCTGCCTGCCGCACCTACATGTTCGCAATTGCGAACTTACACCGCACGCCGCAAAATTGTATCACCAAAAAAAAAAATCCGCTGCTTGCGAATTTGCGGATTTTCGGTAAATTTGCGAGCGTTCGCGGATTGCGAATTTACCGAAAATCCGCAAAATCCGCAAGCGGAACGGATTTTCCGCCCATGCTTAGTGCTATCCACAATTGTGAACTTTCAAAATTCAGACTGAAAACCAGATGAAATTAAAATATGATCAATAAAGGATCCCACACCTCGCACTTTAAAATAAGGGACAGAATATACACTATAGGGGGCCGACAGAGACATTAATGACATAAAGTCAAATTCGTTGAGCAAATTGTTCAATGCGTCCCCCTGGGTGGAATGCTCAAAATGGAATCCCCGCATCCTTGCACATCCCAGCTCAGTCATACGTATATATTTTAGGGTCTCCACAGGGGTGAATATTAAAATCACCTACCACCATAAGTTTGTGTGCATCGAAGCCGCAGGACTGCCTTATAAAACAACACAGCTGGGAAATCTTATAATCTCCCTGTGTGCTTATCGCATTGTAAAAGTTAATAATACGCATACTGTCATTTCCCAGCCTCAGGACGATAACTTGGAAATCCTTATTAACAGTTGGTAGTGGCTGGATCTTACAGGACACAGCCAAAGTTACAAAAATAACCAAGCCACCCCTAGCTCTACTGCAAACTGACAGGGAAGCAGGAACAAATAAGGCTTTGTAGCCCTCTAAAGATAGATCACAGTTCACCAGCCAAGACTCCTGAAGACAAATCTCAGAGAATTGTCTGATAAACTTAATCCATAGTGGATCCCCAAACTTGGCTGCCAGTCCAGCAAAATTCCATGACAGGACATTATTTAAATCTACATAAGGAATCCCCCCATGATTTTCTGCCATCAATGGGGCCCTCAGCTGTGGATTAATCTCCCCTGCCATCTCTGTCACGTGAGCCACCCCACTTAAAGTGGAATGGCAGGGATACCCCTGTCAATGGGATATCTCTACACCGAGCTCTATTTTCTTGTGTAGTCAGTCACACTCGTCCAGCCTTGATAAAATTGAAAATGTATTAGACAACTCTAATGGGGGAATGGGATAGTACCCGGTTGTTTGAGACAAAACCCTTTGAGTTCGAGGGTACCTACCATCTGTTGCTTCAAGAGGTCTTTGGGTCCACCTTTCGCATGAAACGCTTGTATTAGGGAGACTAATAGAATCAACCTTATCGGAAAAACCCAAAGGAAGAATCTGAATATCCGAACCCCAGTGTATGTGTTCAGTATAAGCATCCCGTAGGATTCTATCCACGAGGAAGGATCTGTTGAGATTCACAATAATGCAATCACCCCCTCCGGGTTTCCTCTAACTCCCTATCCAGCCAACATGACGCACCATAATAATGTTGCATTCCACTCTTAGACCCACAGAGGTATTATTCAATAACCAATGAAGAACCTTATTCTTAAGTTGATTAAAATCCTTGTGAGACCGTGGGTGTTGCAGTGGCCCAGGATCACTGCAAAGGATGTGGATTGCGGGGGAAGATTGATAACCAGTGAATTCTGTAAGACACTTGTTGACTGCCCCAGCCTCTCCTACAAAGATCTGCCTAATCTTTGGGGAGCCAGACCATGATGGTGAATGATTGGAGCCTCCCTAAAGGCCTGTCTTTCTCGTGTATCATCTACCATCCCCCCTACTTCATGAAAAGGGAAACTTTTAGGCTGGGGCTGGGCTCCGCTAGGGAGCAGAGGATCAAAAGGGTCTATAGATGGACCGGGGACGGGCATAGTACTAGAAGCTATAATATCTCTAGTCCCGTCCAAAATCACAGATTGAACAGATTGAGCCGGCCTGTTAGGCTCTACTAAACATTTCTCGATTGAGTTTAAACTATCCATAATGGCGTCCAACAAGCTACTCATGGTTGATTAAACCCAGATCAGTTGACTGGGGGTGAGTGCTTGTATTGTCAACGCTCCGTCCATCATTTCCTTTGGTTTTTCTTTGTTCGCCATAAGTTGGCAGGGTATGCTCAGACGTGAGTCCCTTGCTCACTGCACCATCAGGATTCAAGCAAGCCGGGCCGAAGACGGCTGTAATGCCAGAAACCGGTCCCCGGAAGCTTGTTTCCTTTCCAGTAAAAGAATTGGCTTGGTAGTTTGGTCTGCCCTGTTCCCATGATGCACTGGGCCAGGGACAGACTAATTTGCATGTAGCCAGGTTCTGAGCTGGGATGGTGCAGTGAGCTAAAAAACGGTGATGGATCAAGCCCTGATCTGTTGACTGGGTAGGAGTGTTCTGTTTAATTCAGATACTCTGTCCATCACCACCCCCTTTTCTGAATCGTTTTGTCCACCATAAGCGTGGAAGGGTATGCTCAGACATGAGTCCCTTGCTCACTGCACCATCAGGATTCAAGCAAGCCGGGCCGAAGACGGCTGTAATGCCAGAAACCGGTCCCCGGAAGCTTGTTTCCTTTCCAGTAAAAGAATTGGCTTGGTAGTTTGGTCTGCCCTGTTCCCATGATGCACTGGGCCAGGGACATACTAATTTGCATGTAGCCAGGTTCTGAGCTGGGATGGTGCAGTGAGCTAAAAAAAGGTGATCGATCAAGCCCTGATCTGTTGACTGGGTAGGAGTGTTCTGTTTAATTCAGATACTTGTCCATCACCACCCCCTTTTCTGAATCGTTTTGTCCACCATAAGCATGGAAGGGTATGCTCAGACATGAGTCCCTTGCTCACTGCACCATCAGTATTCAAGCAAGCTGGGCCGAAGACGGCTGTAATGCCAGAAACCGGTCCCCGGAAGCTTGTTTCCTTTCCAGTAAAAGAATTGGCTTGGTAGTTTGGTCTGCCCTGTTCCCATGATGCACTGGGCCAGGGACAGACTAATTTGCATGTAGCCAGGTTCTGAGCTGGGATGGTGCAGTGAGCTAAAAAACGGTGATGGATCAAGCCCTGATCTGTTGACTGGGTAGGAGTGTTCTGTTTAATTCAGATACTCTGTCCATTTCCACCCCTTTTCTGAATCGTTTTGTCCACCATAAGCGTGGAAGGGTATGCTCAGACATGAGTCCCTTGCTCACTGCACCATCCGTATTCAAGCAAGCCGGTCCGAAGACGGCTGTAATGCCAGAAACCGGTCCCTAAAAGCTTGTTTCCTTTCCAGTAAAAGAATTGGCTTGGTAGTTTGGTCTGCCCTGTTCCCATGATGCACTGGGCCAGGGACAGACTAATTTGCATGTAGCCAGGTTCTGAGCTGGGATGGTGCAGTGAGCTAAAAAACGGTGATGGATCAAGCCCTGATCTGTTGACTGGTTAGGAGTGTTCTGTTTAATTCAGATACTCTGTCCATCACCACTCCCTTTTCTGAATCGTTTTGTCCACCATAAGCGTGGAAGGGTATTCTCAGACATGAGTCCCCTGCTCACTGCACCATCAGGATTCAAGCAAGCCGGGCCGAAGATGGCTGTAATGCCAGAAACCGGTCCCCAGAAGCTTGTTTCCTTTCCAGCGAAAGAATTGGCTTGGTAGTTTGGTCTGCCCTGTTCCCATGATGCACTGGGCCAGGGACAGACTAATTTGCATGTAGGCAGGTTCTGAGCTGGGATGGTGCAGTGAGCTAAAAAACGGTGATGGATCAAGCCCTGATCTGTTGACTGGGTAGGAGTGTTCTGTTTAATTCAGATACTCTGTCCATCACCACCCCCTTTTCTGAATCGTTTTGTCCACCATAAGCGTGGAAGGGTATGCTCAGACATGAGTCCCTTGCTCACTCTACCATCAGGATTCAAGCAAGCCAGGCCGAAGACGGCTGCAATGCCAGAAACCGGTCCCTGGAAGCTTGTTTCCTTTCCAGTAAAAGAATTGGCTTGGTAGTTTGGTCTGCCCTATTCCCATGATGCACTGGGCCAGGGACAGACTAATTTGCATGTAGCCAGGTTCTGAGCTGGGATGGTGCAGTGAGCTAAAAAACGGTGATGGATCAAGCCCTGATCTGTTGACTGGGTAGGAGTGTTCTGTTTAGTTCAGATACTCTGTCCATTACCACCCCCTTTTCTGAATCGTTTTGTCCACCATAAGCGTGGAAGGGTATGCTCAGACATGAGTCCCTTGCTTACTGCACCATCAGGATTCAAGCAAGCCGGACCGAAGACGGCTGTAATGCCAGAAACCGGTCCCCGGAAGCTTGTTTCCTTTCCAGTAAAAGAATTGGCTTGGTAGTTGGGTCTGCCCTGTTCCCATGATGCACTGGGCCAGAATCAGACTAATTTGCATGTAGCCAGGTTCTGAGCTGGGATGGTGCAGTGAGCCAAAAAACGGTGATGGATCAAGCCCTGATCTGTTGACTGGGTAGGAGTGTTCTGTTTAATTCAGATACTCTGTCCATCACCACCCCCTTTTCTGAATCGTTTTTTCCACCATAAGCGTGGAAGGGTATGCTCAGACATGAGTCCCTTGCTCACTGCACCATCAGAATTCAAGCAAGCCGGGTCGAAGACGGCTGTAATGCCAGAAACCGGTTCCCGGAAGCTTGTTTCCTTTCCAGTAAAAGAATTGGCTTGGTAGTTTGGTCTGCCCTGTTCCCATGATGCACTGGGCCAGGGACAGACCAATTTGCATGTAGCCAGGTTCTGAGCTGGGATGGTGCAGTGAGCTAAAAAACGGTGATGGATCAAGCCTTGATCTGTTGACTGGGTAGGAGTGGTCTGTTTAATTCAGATACTCTGTCCATCACCACCCCCTTTTCTGAATCGGACTGTTCCCATGAGGCACAGGGTCAGACTGATTTGTATATGGCCAAGTCTGAACTGGGGTGGCAGAGTGGGCTAAAGAACGGTGATGGATTAAACCCAGATCAGTTGACTGGGGGTAAGTGCTTGTATTGTCAACGCTCCGTCCATTATTTCCTTTGATTTAAAGGCTTCCATCATAGCCGCATAAACTGTATTTCCATCTGTCGATACAGATGCCAGATTTTTATTGGCTGCCTTAGCTGTTACATTGGGTTTTACTTTTTTTTAGCTTTTTTCCCTAATGGCTGAGATTTTCTTTTTATACTCCCACAGGGCTTTGAGTCACCCTAGGTTGTTGGAGGGGGTAAACTCTACTAGGCGTTTCTGAGGATGTGTATTTATCAATGCCACCATTTCCAGATATAGAATAAGGAACACCACTCTCCCTGTTCTCAATGACATTGATTTGGGATAGTGGCCTATGAGGCACCTTGCACTGGGTTTTTCACAAGGGTGATGGGGCATCATTATTCGGAGAGCCAGCACCCAGCCCAATGGTAGAAGGCAAAATTAAAGATTCAGTAATAACTTCCCTTAAGGGGTCTGTAGGGCCAGCCAGGGTAGAAAATAAGCCATTAGATGGAGATCTGGAGAGACACCTATTCATTAGTTCGATCTCCTTATCAATAACTGAAGCAGCTGTCTGCAGAAAAGCATCCATAGTTGTAACTTTAGCCCTCGTTACAGCCTTTAACCCTTCTTGATTGGCTTGGGTCTTCCGCCTCCCCATAGTTCAATAACAGAGTAAACCCCCAGAATATGATTAATAGATAACCAATAACAGGTTACTTGAAGTTGCCACCACAACACAACACAAGAACTCTAAATGTGGAGAGATATAAAAAATTAACATGGTGTTACCACAACAGTCCCCTGCCGTATGACTACTGGAACTCAAATAAGACCCGTTAAAATGGTACTCCAACCGCAATATATCAAAATGACGCCACAAGTGTTCGCTTCTGTAGAATTACAGGCCTAAAAATAACAGTATCCCAGTCTGAAATACCCGAAGTACCCTATACACAGTAAATATTGCTCTTACTTAATAACGCTAACTATACACAGAACCAAGGGAGATGGCCCAGCCCGGTCTCTTCTGGTCCCTGATGGGCACAGACGGGCCCGCCCTTGGTCCGGACTTTGTCCCGCGCCACGTTGGGAGAGGCAGCGCTATAAGTGCGATGACTAGTGTCTCCCCCTCAAGGCAGCACCTGTGTGGGCTCTGAGGATTCCGGAACCCGTAGTCCTCTTCCGTAAGTTGCGGCTCTTGCGGTTCAGCAAGTAGCAGGTAGGTCCTGGGACTCCTGTCCCACCAAAGTTAGTTCTTGCGGGATAGCGGGATATAGGGACCAGCCAAGCATTCCAGCAGCAATGTTCAAAATCTCACCAGTCACTCAGGCAACCACCCAGGAGTAAACATGGTAGAAAAAACCTGTTAGTAATTGATTCCTTGATCAGGCAGAGCAAGAGCTCATTATTTCCAGAACACATCTTATTTGAATTTGTCAAATGAACATTGAGTACATTAGTAGGGCTTTTTTACCAATTTACCTTGGAGTATGTTGTTTGCAACCATGGTCAAACTGACTGTTGTGCCACTTTGACTTATAGAGTAAGATGAACTGTCAATTAAACAATCAAGACCAATACTGAGCTCATGGCATTCAGCAGAGAGTGGTGCCAGTTTGAAAGAAGGAGACCTTGACCAACCTAAGGTTGGAGGACCGGAGTACTCTGGAAGTAATATAGGACTTGTTCAGAAGTTGCAAATAGAGGGGACTAATATCATCAAAAGCTCAATAAGGAAAGCAAAGGGCTTTGACTTTAACCCACCAGATACGGACCAATGAAGCTGAGTTAAATGAGAAGAGATAGGCTGGTTCTTAGGAACAAGCAACACAAGCTAGGGTGCCAAATTATGTATTATTTGTAGCCACTTAAGAAGGGCCTGAGTGATGCCCAGACAACCTTTCTAGAGCACTTCAGCAAACCAAAGCAACAGGCGGTAGAATTTTAATGTGGTTTTCTGTGTCAGACTGTGATCTAAACAGACTTCCATGTTGTTGACCATAGATCTGTGGGTTTAGAAAGAGCCTAACGAGTCAGGCCACCACATTTGAGACAAAAGAACAGGCTGGTTCCCTCCCACCATCACTTCAGTCTTTCTGCCATTAAGTTACAAATATTTGAGGTTCATCCAGTCTGCCACTGCTAACAGACAAGTTCTCTTTTGCTTTGAGCTGTTGCCTGGATAAGGAGTGAGTGAGATCACCATTTGAGTATCATCAGCATATGATAATATGATGAAACCAAACTTTTTAACAATGTCTGTAGAGCACCAACATATATGTTAAAAAGTGTGGAGCTCAGACAGTAGCCATGAGGGACCCTAAAAGGTACTGAAAGGGTAGTGAAAGAGAATGGCTTGATGGAGACTTAAAATGAGCTGTGCTTCAAAAGGGAGGCAAACAACTTCAGTGCTTTGCTCTTAATCCCAAGACCTAAAATTCTGTGTTGCTGAGAATTGACAGACCATATCATAAGTGGTACTGAAATCTATTGAATAATTGCCCCAAACCCACATGGTCAAGCAACCATCTCCACTTTTCTGTCACAGCCAGGAGTGCAAACTCCATACTATGAAATAGACCAAAACGGAACTGTGAGGGATGACATTATTTATTTGCTTCTAAATAATTGGGGAATTGGTCATTAATGTGCTTTTCTAGTATTTCGCTGGAATTGGGAAAGAGAAATGGATCAATAATTTGCAGATTATGCAGGATCTAGACATTGTTTTACAAAGTCGTATAACTACAGAATGTTTCCAGAAGTGAGGGAGTTTTGCAGTGGAAATTAATAGGTTAAGTAATTCCCTAATATGGGATAAAAGATAGTGGAGCCTTTGTTAATGATATGAGGTGGAGTGGGATTATGGGAAGAAGACAATTTCTTATTATTAAAAAGAGTAGGACAGTCCTTGGTTACAATAGGGTTCAAAGTGGGCATTCATGACCTGCTGATATTGAGTGGCTCAAAGCACTCATGGGCTTGGATGTCCTGGGCCTCAGTGGGAATAATGCAGTAATTTCAAACATTTTATTCTGGAAAAATCTCTCAAGCTCATTACATCTGATCATGGTAGGAAGAATAGAAAGAGTTTTGTAATAGGATTGTGCATAGATTTCACAATAGAGAATATTTCTTTGGATGAGTTGGAGGAGTGGTCAATTCTCATCGCAAAGTAATTGGAGTAAGCTTTCCTGATATCTTTTTGAGATGCTTCAATTACATTATAACATTGCAATCTGTTGATGGGGTCCTCCTTTTTCCACCAGGTCCTTTCTAAAGATTTACAACCTCTTTTAGGGCACATAGTTGTCTGTTAAACAATGGATTTGACTGCTTCCTGCAAGCGTGCAAAGTGGTCATAGGGATCAGTGTGCGACGAGATGACGAAACCTATGATCTGAACACCTTATCTTCTTCCTCTACTCCTGTGGTTAAGCAGGATATGGCTAGAAAAGACATACTCATGTCTTTTACTGAATGTTATGGAGGAAGTGAGGTAAATATTTACCAAAACTGGTGAAATTTGGCACCATTGAGTATTCTGAATTCTACTAGCAATGTGTTCGAAATACGACCTCAAATGCTCCTCACTAAGGTTTCCATTCCAAAAATAACATGAACCCTTTCAGAACCTTTTCTCTAAAAACTTGAGATGACTTGGGATTTCTGTCTCCTTAGGGACCGGGAGTGACACAGATGTAACCCTCTTTCCCTGCCATCATATATCTGGCTGCTACTACACTCTTCCCCCCGTACAGATGTTTCAAGCCCTTCTTCTTTATGGGTCTACAGGAATTGTGGATTTGCTTTCTCCTCCTCCAGAGTTTATGATTCTCTGAACTACACACTTCTTACCATTTGTGGCAACCTCATCTAGCTGACAGCCCTCAGGAGAATCTACAGCGGCCCCAGCACCTCAGGCAGGTTCACTTTTCCAGTGGAATGGCTATGGATTGGAGGTTTCTGGAAGTCCATGGTCAAAGGCCTTTACTGGCAGGGTGGAGTAATAAAGACAAAGAGTGTAGTGGAAGAGAGTAGGGGGAAATGTTCCCAAGGGGGATCCGTCATGGATGGTATAATAGAACATTTGGCAGTAGACAGCATACAGAAACCTAAAGCAACTCTTAAACAGTCAACAAAATATTATTGAGTGCATACATCTATGACGGAGAGAAGAGGGCACCAGAAGAGATTTGCAAATGAGTTTATTCACATATCAAAAAAGAACGGATATAATGATAAATTCTACATTATTGGGTTGTGTAATGTGAAACTATTAGATCAGTCTAATGGTTTCACATCCACATTACATTCGCATAAACAGTCATCCTACTAAAATAATTTCTAGCTTAACAAATGGTTATCTTCAATCATTGACGGTAACCATTTCTTAAGTCACGGAATATCATTGTATTTAATGCTTGGAAGCACTATACCTTTGGTGCATTGTAAAAATTACTGGTTCTTTGTGTACCTTGTTTTTAGTGATTGGATGAGAGCAGTATGACTGTTTATGTGAATATAAGGGGGATGTGAACTATTAGGCTGCACTTTCTTTTTTGTAGTACTTATCATTTTATCTGTTCTTTTTTGATATGTGAATAAACTCATTTGGACATCTCTTTTGTTGCACTTGTCTCAGCAATATACGTATTCACAGAATTATAGTTTGGTGATCATGTAAGAGTTGCCTTAGGTTTCTGTACGCTGATTGCCTTTCCCTGCCTAGAGGAACTCGTATCCAGTTGCAGAGGGCCATTTTCTTTAAAATTGCATTTGGCAGCAGACACCCTAAATGGGCAGGGTTAGTGGGATTGGAAAGATGAGATGAAGGGACAGACAGACAACCACAGAAGGTGATGCTAAATGTTGTCTATATTTTCAAAGAAAATTCTACAAATGAGCTAGGTGCAATGAGCTGGGCATATGACAAAGTAACCGGATCTAGTTGTATTCCAGTACGGCTAAGGCAACCAAAGGGAGAAGGAGTTTCATTTTGTGTTTACAAGCGCTGTAGAAGGAATTCATTTGTCTCCCAAAGACATGTCTAGATGCTCGAATTTGCTTAAATAATATCTTTTTATCAGACGATAGTGTTTCTAGCAACAGTGCATAATTTCAGGGTATCATGACTTAGGGGATGACGGGGTTTTATGTGGGACTACAATAGTTTGCAAACAAAATGTGCATACTACTGAAGATGGTAGGACAAGTTTTGATTGTCCCGAGGTTCCCTTTTTTATGGAGCTCGGTGAGGGCTTCTTCAGTAGGATGCTACAGGATGCAGGTCCTCTTTAGCATGAGCTTGTTTGCATGTGGATCTGATAAAAAAAAAAATATTTGGCTTTTTATGACTGTGTGGCAAGGAATCAGCTCATCTAAATGCCTGCTAGGCTGCGATTCCCTCAAAAAGGAAGGTTCTCGACCCCACCCTGCATAGTTTGACCTTTCCTCCACCAAATGACTGGCATGTCCGTTCCTAGATAGCCAATAAATATCCTGGTCATTCTGAACAGGTCAAAGGGAACTCTTCCTATCTAGCACGTCCAATATGTATCTTTTTAACACGTGGAATTAGAGAGCTGCAGAGTCGGGCACTTTTCCTGCCATTTTTATTTGACTTAATTCTAAAACAAAAGCAGAAAAGATTTAATAAAGAGACATATACAGATCCGGACTCAGACACATCTTAATTTGAGTGTGAAACAGAGTAACTGGTACTGGGAACTGAGGAAGAATTTTTGAAAATATGAATACAGCAAAATGTTTCCTGGAACGTTATGTGAGTGAAAGGACCCTGAGGACTATTTTTAATTTTCACCTCCTGAAGTCTGCTCAACTTTATTCTCTCGGGTTTTTCACTTATGAAGGCCTTAAGGGCTGCAGAATGATACCTTTGAGTTTCCCTCTCCGATTTATTTATGAACCCTGTCAGGAATATTGAAATTTTTTTCCTGTTAGACTGCTGCTTTCCACTCTCTCATCTTCATTGCCAGTGAAATGTGTTCATTTGATTTTTTTAAACTAGAGTCCTAAGGACGCCAAAGTAAAAAATGGCTCCAGGACACCAGCACACATTTAAAGTTGGACGCTTTTATAGACAATGCTATTTGTTGGATGTGTTGCAATAGCATGGACAGTGCTTAATTTGTAAAAGAATGGATGCCGATGCCCAAAACTCTGCTCGGCAGCTCATGGCAGGTGCAATTAAATGTTGGTGACTGAATATCAAGGCTGTGTGGTCTTAAATCCACCTAATGTCTCTTTAATCCATCCCAGCCACTCCCTCACCTTATTCATTCCTGCAAGCTCCTGATTTCTTTCTGTGTGATGGTTTTTTCTCCGTCTTTCTGCTTTGTGTGCTTTTCCCTCTCTTGCTGTTAGTAAAATGTCTGCTGTGGAAAAATATGTCTGGTCTTCAAAAAGGAGTGAAGTTGCAGCTGAGGACCTTTCTCATGGGCCCAGGGGCCCCACCCCCACTATTATTGAGGCAAATAGCACCTGTCACCAATATTCAGCTGTTTGGCAGTATCGGATGGCGGGGTCGTTTTAAGAAGGTGACTACATTGTAACCATTTATGAGATTGGCTGACACGGAGGGTGGAGTTCTTTCCAAAACCGTCTACTGTCCGCTAGAACCTGGGCCTGTGCTCTGTTGGCCTCTGAGTCCTATTCGATAATGACAGAACACGTGACCTCTTTCTTGGTCGCCATTTGAATAGAAAGCTTTCATAATTCTGATTGCCGTGTTTGGCTTTCTGACCTTTGGAGACCTTTGGAGAGTCCCACTTGGCAGCTTTGATGGAGTGCTCCTTCGGGTATGGATGACTCTGCAAGCACAACCCTAGGTGCTTCCTCTGGAGTCAATCTCTCCACTGCTGTGACATGATGATTCTCTTTAATCAGAACTGATAAGCAGATGACCGTTTCTTGTATCAGTTTTCCTTTAGGCGTCTCTTGGTGATATTTGATACCTGGTTGATCTCTGTCTCGCCGCGCTTCTGTTCGCAGTGTTATCTTGCAGTTTGCTGCTCTTTCAAAACCTGGTTGCATCCGCCTATAGCGTTATCAATCCGTATGAATGTACAGCTTTGAGTTGAGAAGTAGCTCAGTACCTCTCTTTGCAGCCTTTCCTGCAGGTTTTCATCCAACAATGTGTAAACATCTTAGTGAAACTTTCATATTCTTCAAATGATTAAAACGGACCTGGGGATGGCTTTGACGCCACATGCGCCAAACATTCATTCAGCACTTCGACAGAGGCACATGTGGCACACACAAGCAGTTTGCTGAACCAAGGCAAACTCTCTTGAAGAGCACTGTCAATCTTCGTGTTACTTATCCCCTAGCCCATTAGTAGTTGTAACTTCCTCCCCAGCCCAGGTACTCACCAATGACTACGCCATACATAGAGCTTAGTATAAGACGTCTTTATTCATCTGAGTGTAGCAGTGAACTTAACATTCACTTCACTTTGCTCTAATGCTTACATCACAGTTCTATGGAGTCCATCAGGAGCCATAAGGTTCCATCATTAGAAACTCACATTACACTACGATCACTACTCCATTTTAGCAATTACATACTTACGCTAGCATACACAGAAAGGACGTCCTCTTTGTCCAAAGAAGGAATGTGAAGTATTGTGCAGTTTCTGTCACTAATTACAGTAGATCTCAAAGGAGTTGCAGAAGTGCTACTATATCAAGGAAAAAAAAGCCAGATTATCACTGACAGGTCTTCTTTACCTAAATTTATAAACAAAGGGTAATTTTAGAAAATTATATTGCATAAATGCTGGTAGCAGATAACGAGGCCCATCCAGTCTGGTCTTTTACCTCCTTCCACGAACAACAAAGACCGTTCAGAATCTTCAGTCCTATTTTTGGTCTCATACCCCTATTACTCCCTGATTTCTACTCTAGGCTCCTTTTAACTCAAATACTGACTTCAACCCATTTATCCTCCTGGAAGAAAACCCCTCGCTTTTACACATTTTCTGTGAAGAGGATCCGTGTTGATGCGTTTTCAGGGAACCATCTTGCTTACTCAATAGCCTCAAGGAAGTCGATTTCCCATAAGGCCAAATACGTAAAATGAATCATTAGATGCATAAGGGGGATGAAGAACAATAAAATAACATCATATAACTGTGAGACAAGATTTATGTGGTAGTATGAAGCGTTTACTTGGCAGTCATTGCGACACAACAAGCAATTAAAGCCTGTCTCCTCTGATAATATCTTGAATCATTCTTTTTCTGCTCCTGAAGCTGCAGCTCGGATTCATGAAAAAACCTAAGCACAAATATTTTATTCTGGTTTCATACCTTTCATGAGGAGCCTATAATTGAAAACCGTAGCGGTCTGTTTCATCATTAAAGGAAAGGTCAGAAACATGAAATTTGCATGTCTGACCAGGACACTTTTTTCCTAAAAGAAAAAAGCAAAACTGCCCTTAATGGTTGGCTCTTTGAGGCCCATCGAGATGTCAAAAGAAACATTTGTGTTTGAATCTAGATAATGTCTTTTGAGAGTATACTTGTTTGAAATAACAAACATTGTCAAAGTCGCTTTGGAAAGGCATTCTCTGCCCATTTGGCTTTTCCAATGCTTTCCAATGCCAATGCTTTTTCAATGGGCAACATTTGCAAAAAGAAACATACAAGGGTTGATGCTGTGGCAAAAAAATATATATATTGCTGCATTAGCAAACCCACCCCTCACTAAAATCCAGCCCCAGCGCAATGACGTATTTGTGATGTGACATGCGTGAGCACATGCATAACCTCTATTACGAAGCAGCAGCATTTATGGCCCAGCCTGGTGATATGGATCAGTGACATAATATCGAGGGACATAATATCGACTACCTAAAATATCGGCGACAAAATATCGACAGACAGAATATCGACTTTGTATCTACAAACAGGTAAGTACAAAAATATCGAGTAAAAAATATTGTTTACTAAAATATAGTTTGTAAAAATATCGACTTTAGTAAAAACAATGTTAAAATAAATGAATATTAAAAATTATTTACTAAAATATACTAAAAAAGACTTAAATTAACTTATAATAATTAAATATTTAATTAAAGTTATAAAAACATTTTTACAATCATATTTGTAAAAACATATATATAGTGTAACATAATATAATTAAAAAATATCCAATATTATTACCGTAGGATAGCGGAAGTGTAAAATTACTATTCGCATTCCAGAGAGTGCAACAGTAGATAAGGCGTTGGATAGCGTAGAAGTAAACATTACTATTCCCACTCCAGAGAGTGCAACAGTAGGGAAAGCATTGGATAGCGTAGGGGTAAAAATTACTATTCCCACTCCAGAGAGTGCAACAGTAGGGAAAGCGTTGGATAGCATAGGGGTAAAAATTACTATTCCCACTCCAGAGAGTGCAACAGTAGGGAAAGCGTTGGATAGCGTAGGGGTAAAAATTACTATTCCCGCTCCAGAGAGTGCAACAGTAGGGAAAGCGTTGGATAGCGTAGGGGTAAAAATTACTATTCCCACTCCAGAGAGTGCAACAGTAGGGAAAGCGTTGGATAGCGTAGGGGTAAAAATTACTATTCCCACTCCAAAGAGTGCAACAGTAGGGAAAGCGTTGGATAGCATAGGGGTTAAAAATACTATTCCCACTCCATAAAGTGCAACAGTAGGTAAGGCGTTGGATAGCGTAGAGGTAAAAATTCCTATTCCTACTCCAGAGAGTGCAACAGTAGGGAAAGGGTTGGATAGCGTAGGGGTAAAAATTACTATTCCCACTCCAGACAGTGCAACAGTAGGGAAAGGGTTGGATAGCGTAGGGGTAAAAATTAATATTCCCACTCCAGAGAGTGCAACAGTAGGGAAAGCGTTGGATAGCTTAGGGGTAAAAATTACTATTCCCACTCCAGAGAGTGCAACAGTAGGGAAAGCGTTGGATAGCGTCGGGTTAAAAATTACTATTCCCACTCCAGAGAGTGCAACAGTAGGGAAAGCGTTGGATAGCTTAGGGGTAAAAATTACTATTCCCACTCCAGAGAGTGCAACAGTAGGGAAAGCGTTGGATAGCGTAGGGGTAAAAATTACTATTCCCACTCCAAAGAGTGCAACAGTAGGGAAAGGATTGGATAGCGTAGGGTTAAAAATTGATATTCCCACTCCAGAGAGTGCAACAGTAGGGAAAGCGTTGGATAGCGTAGGGGTAAAAATTACTATTCCCACTCCAGAGAGTGCAACAGTAGGGAAAGCGTTGGATAGCGTCGGGTTAAAAATTACTATTCCCACTCCAAAGAGTGCAACATTAGGGAAAGCATTGGATAGCGTAGGGGTAAAAATTACTATTCCCACTCCAAAGAGTGGAACAGTAGGGAAAGTAGATACTTCATATATTATTTAAATACTAGCAGCCCGTCCCGACGTTGTCCGGGGATGGCCGATGTTCAGTGTTGCCTTTACTTTTTGTTTGCATTAGTAATGTGTGTTTAATTCATCCGCAGGTTTTCATTGAGCCACACCTAATTTTGTTTTGCTGTCCTTGTTGAAAGTGTTCCCCCTGTGTGCGAATGTTGTTGTTTCCCAAATGTTGTGCAGCAAGTGTTACAGTGGTCGCTCAGATATTTTTGCCTGAAATTGCTTGTTTGTGAAAGGGCTTTCCTTGTTTACGTTTTCGATCCCTTTATTAATGTCTTTTTTTTTGTTTTTATCGGTGCAAGTACTGGCAGTGTTCCACTGATAACGCAGAAATTCTGAAGTGTTTGTGTAAGTTTAAAATTTTGTCCGCAGCATACGTAATTATTCGGAGCCTTGTGAGTAAAGTCTTGTTCATGTTCCGTCGATTGGCTTTCTTGTCTAAGAAATGGGAACCTCTTTTGTTTACGTTCCTCCCCCTGTGACAACGTTGTCGTTTGTCAAATGGTTAAACATTTGTTATATTTTTGTATCGCAACTCGTGTGTGTGTTAATCATTGTGTGTCGTGATGGGTGGGCTGTGCGAAGCAACGCGAATGATAGGCGGCCCTTTTTCTAAGCCTGCCCCCTGTGCACTGTATTATTATGGAAGGCGCCCCCCTTTTTGGATGTCATCCCACGAAGGCGTTAATGTTTGAACGGTAACGCTGACGAATTACCGAATGTTGAGGAGAGTTATAGGCGGCCCTTTGCAAATGCACGGGATGCACAGTTAAGTGTGTGCCTTGCACAGTGAAATCATTGAAATCACATTTGCGCTATGCACATTGAAGTGATTGGTGAAGTGTGTGCCTTGCACAGTGAAATCAGTGAAATTGTTTGGCATATGTTTATTGTTTGTACTTTGGGCCATGCCCCTGTAAACGCCCACATCTTTTGTTTGACACGCCCCTCTAAACGCCCACATCTTTTCTTTGACACACCCACGCTAACGTCCACAAGGGACTACTTTCCCACTTTTGGCGTTTTTGCTTTTTTAATGTATATGGTGTCCACATCTATAGCCTATGTCCTTCTGCTACATCTCCCCTTTCAAATGGTGTATTGGGTGTAGTGATTGGTGCAGTACTTTTTGAGTTTACCTGGCTCAAAGGTTTTTGTTCTCTCTTTATAATAGTAGTATAGATATATATATATTGATATCTATAAAAAAATTAATTAAAAGTAATTACCAATTTAATATAATGTAAAAATGTATTATTTCCAAATACTAATTTAATTTAATCATTACAATTAGTTATCTAGTAATACTAATTAATTACAAATTAACAATTAATTAATTTGTAATTAAAAACTTACTTAACAATTAAAATCTAATAAATACCCCAAAAAATTAACATATGTAATTAGTTATAATTAAATTACTTCCCACCCTATTCCCCTATAAACCCACAACCCACTACATAAAATAAATTAGTTAAATTAACATAATTATCAATTAAATAAAATTAATTGTCAATTAAAATGTAATTAATTACAAAATAAAAATTAATTAACAATTATTTATAAACAAATACCAATAAATACATTTACATATTTAATTCATTATAATTAAATTACTTTCCACCCTACTCCCCTATAAACCCACAACCCGCTACAAAAATAAAATTAATTAAATTAACATAATTATCAATTAATCAATTAAATAAAATTAATTGGCAATTAAAATGTAATTAATTACAAAATAAAAATTAATTAACAATTAATTATAAACAAATAACAAAAAATAAATGTACATATTTAATTAATTATAATTAAATTACTTCCCACTCTATTCCCCTATAAACCCACAACCCGCTACAGAATTAAATTACGCACATTTTAAATAACATTAAATTCATTAATTAAATTACATTATAACATAAATAAACACTTTTAACATAAAATACACTATAAAAAATTCGATATTATTAAATTTTTTATATTTTTATTAACCTATATTATGTACTTCGATATTTTGACTATCTATATTTTAAATTTCGATATTACATTACTTACCTTCAAAACAATATTTTTGATGTCTATATTCTGTCAATTCGATATTCTGTCCAGCCTATATTTTGTACTCGATATTATGTCCATTCGATATTTTGTAGTCGATATTTTGTCTGTTTACCGGTGATATGTGTGTTTGCTTGGTGCATACATATGTCATGATCCAGCAGCCATTTTTTTAAATTTACCGTTCCAAGATGGTAGAAGCCTTTCTGGGAGCACTACAGTAAAACTAAATAAATAAAAGGTCCATTTAGAGTAAATATACAGCTGCGTAGCAAGTTGCAGCGATAAAGCCATTTTCAAAAGTAAAACACGTTTGAAAAACAAATAGGATGAAGAATGGTGGAGGGGCAATCGGGGATGGGGTGATGTGTGGGGAGAGGCAATGCCCATATGAATGCTGGTAAGCAGAGAAGGGCAGCAAAGCAGTACATGAATAGTACATTAATCTGTAAGACACCACCTCCCGAAGATTGCAGGATGTCTACTATACCGCGGGGACACAACTGGGGGTGTAACCAGGCGCTTTACAAATGCAAAATAAATAAATAAAAGAAATGAATGAGCCTGGAGGGAGGAGGGTGAGGTACAACATGGGCAACAGTTGAGGTGGGGGTTGGGAGAGCAACATGGAAATCAATGTGAATGGGGAGGCAGCACACAAGGAAATAGGCAGAAAACACACTCGAATAGAGTGCCAAAATAAAATGAAAACCAAGTTCCTTAATCTAAAAAAATGAAGGAATCACGTCAACCAGTGAAAAGGGTGGTAACTGGTAAACAAGCTATGCTCCAGGGGAAGGACAAACATGAGAAGACAAAGGAAAAACCATTAAATAATAACCAAGCAAATGTTATTGGCAAGGAAGCAAATCAATAATATGCAGTATGCTGACCCACTGCATTGTATTCAATTGAACTTTTGAAAACAGACAAATAATGTTTTCTGTATTCAAGGTATTCAAAATAACAGAAAGATATCCCCTTATGTCCCGATGTAAGAAAAATGATCTCTAGTTGTTTTAGTTAATTTTATGTATTTGACAAGGCAGAGACTTGATTTTAAATAACAGGAAAGTTATTTAATGAAGGCATTTTTTATTAAATAATCAGAATATTAAATGTAAGGTGCAGTATATGTCACAATAATGTAGTATGGGCTGGGGAGGAGGAATGTAATTGTGAAAGTGTACTGAACACATATGGACGATTAAAGTCACCACGAGGTAAGGGTAAATGCCTGAAATCATACACTTATTTGCACAAGTGTCAGAAGCAGGATTAGAAACCAGGTGGTACTTTGACTAGCAATTTACCACAATGCAACACAGCAACTAAAGTTACTGTGCAGTGATGCGGTAGAGGGAGAAAGTAGAACAACACCATATCTACTTAGGAATTGGGATTGACCTCCTCTCTCCATAGGACTGGTGCACAATCAGGCTGCCTGGCGCCACACATAAACCTTTGAGCCATGGTGCAAACGTTTCTGTGTCACGTCTAGCATAGGGTTTGCACCGGCAAGCAACATCAACAGTACGACATACTATGTTTGGACACACTTTTTTTTAAAATCCACAGTGCGGCACACATACTTACTTGGAGAAAATAACAATTTCCAATTTTTAATACCTGGGTCAAAGAAGTGTTATTTTTAGGTGCAAGGCTCTACCTACCTTTATTAGTGACAGGGCTTTGCATTAAACATTGTAGGTGGCTGCACAGGAATGCTTTTGTACCAACCATGGAACGTCCATAATGCAAAGCAGCGCAAAGCTTGTTTTATGAAGAAAAGTAATTTCCAAATGAAGATTTTATGCCAGTTTGCATTGCTTTTGTCACGCAAAGCCTATTTAAATTGTTAGTGTTATATCTTATGCTTCCTAGTCCTTGCTGCTCAGCTTGCATGAGTGTGATGTCATAGAATGTTGGGTGTGTGTGCATGATTTGAATGAGTGGTCTGTTGGATATAGTGGGGCTGAGCAGCAGGATGCTGCTCCCGGTGGGGCACCCTTTACAATCTTACATGAACTAATACATCTACTTAACTACATCTCTCGCTCCTGGTCTACCTATTTATGACAGCATATTTTCTGTTACAAAAGTTAGTAAATCTAACCATAGGTTTCTGGATTCCAAGATCAACAATGTAGCTAATATCTCACAATTCCTTTCCTTGCTACTGTGACTGGAAATTTCAGTTGCAAATGCATCTCCACTTGAAAAATATTGTACATAACTAGGTTAAAAGACCTTTACCTAGATCTGATTGATGCACAATCTATACTCTGAATAAGACTTTATTAACCATAGATGTGGTTTTAAATGATGAGTGAGGTATATGATCAGCCCTTCTCCTCTTGGGCTCCCTACTCTAAGCACATTTACCTCAAGATTCTTAGACAATGCATCAACAACTGCTTTTGGCTTGTATATCTTATTCAAGAAAGCACACACATCTCATGATCTGAGCATCTACGCCTCAATAATGTTTGCTTCTCAAACATACTTGTACATCTTAATAAGGGATCTGATTTAGGCCACTGGGGGAACTTGTCCATATCACCAAAAGAACATGTATTTGTGTTTGAGAAGACAACAACAAAAAATGCCCCATGTGCCTTGGGCATCTTTTCGACACGAGAGATGACCCCTATGGTGAGGAGAGGGCCTTATGTTTTCAAAAAAGAAATTCTGCTTAAGGATTTTCTTTTTGAAAATGAAACAGTAACTTTGACAGGGCTCCATCATATTTGACGTAGCCTTCCATCATAGTTACAACACATTGACAGGAACTGCCCTGTTGGCGGTGCCAGACAATTCTAGAAATGTTTGTCGGTCCTGATGGACATTTCTAAATATGGCCACGGTAAGAGTCCTTTTCTCTGTTGCCCTGGTTGAGAAACATGCCATCTGCTAGGATATAAACTAGGACCTTAGTCATTTAAAAAAAACCTCTAAATGAATACATTACTAACAACCAGCAGCAGCTGGCATAGGTAAGCGTGGTGGGGCGGGGCAGGGCTCAGCAGGGGAAGTCGACGGACGACAGAATAGGTATTATTTATTTATCTAATTATACCTATTCCCTTCCCTCCCACCCTCCCCCACCCCACACCGTTTACCTGTTCCAGCGCCCGCTGCTAACTACCCGAGTAGTGATATTTTGCTTCAGGGAACAAGAGGCATATTATCAAGGGGGTTTATCTCTGCTTTTTTGGCTTTAAAAGCCAAGAAAGCGGAGATAAAATGATCTCCCTATTACCTAGCTGTCGCTAACACCAGTTAACGACAGCTAGTAGGAGATAGCGACCATCTTGGGCCCCGCTTTGCATGTCAGTGATATTTATCACTAATGACATGCAAAGTGGGCGTGCCAAGATGTTAGCAACTGGAAACAGTCGCTAACATCGCTATCTCCGATTACCAACTTTTGGAGATATTCGCGCTAAGCGCAAATATCTCCAAAATCTAACACCTGCCCCTGAGCAGTTCTTAGCCATGTTATCCAATGGTAGGTGGATAACATGACTAAGAGCATTAGCTCGGTAATGCATGAATATCGCTGACTTTTCAGCGATATTCATGCATTCGGCCGATTTTTATCGCTTAGGAGATAAACCTTGATAATAGCAAGGTTCCTAAGCGATAAAAATCAGTGCAGCTCAGCGATAAAAATATCGCCGCTAAACCAACATAGCGATAATTATCGCTAGTTGTTGGTAATATGCCCCTAGGTGTCATATTTTACGTTAAGTTGGGTAACCCATGTGCCATGCAAGTGGCACATGTCAACACAATTACTCAGATTTGTCAAGTCACGCAAGGCCATGCATGGCCTCGCGTAGTGTGATAAATATGGAGCAAAACAAAACAAATGCTGCATTGAGTTTCTATACCCCAGGGAGGCATTCCATGGGTGGAGCGTGGGTTTTTCCACGCATCCATCGATGGTTTTTGGCATACTCCCAGGTTTGCTATTACCGATAGACCTAAGAATGCATCAAAATGCAATTCCCCCTTGGGCGAGGCGTAACGATGTGTGCTGCAGAATGCAGCCCTCACTGAAAGAGGAAAATGCCTCAGAGGATTCTTTTTGTGCAGGAAAGTGTCTTTTTCTACACAACAACAATCTTGTCTCCAACGCAAGCACTCTGGAACCACAGCACATGGGTGATTGCATTGGTGCTAGGCACCATATTGTGCGCCAATGCAAGGAAAGGCCAGGAATGCACTGTGTCATGTTAAATACGCACCATTACTGCCCTTTCCCTTTCACGCGGTACAGCAAGGTGGCTTGCTGCGCTGCATGAAATAATGGTAAATCTGCCTCTAATTGTGTCCAAATTGTAAGCCCAGTAACTGAATACATTAAAATGTGTGATGAATTCATCAAATTCGCACAAACCTGTTTTATATGTTTAACATGGTAGAAATTCTTACTTTATAAAAGGGAGGAAGGAAGCAAAAAATAAAAATAACGAAAACATAAGAGAAACATAAAAATAAGAATAAGGACATTACATAATGGCAAAATAAATACATATTTGATTCATACTTTGTGAGGGCGCACTATGTTACACGGCAGATGTGAGAAAATTCACTTGAAAGAAGATCTGTGCTGCTCACGTGAATTGGATGAGGAAGGGTAGGGTGTATGAAATAAGCTAAAGAGTGGGTTGAGTAACAATGCCTGAGAAAATAGCAGTGGCAGCTCACACAGATAAGCACCGTGAGGCACTTAAGCGGGTGGGGAGCAGTGGGAGGGGTGGAAGTCAACATATGATGGTATAAAGAAAAGTAAATAAATACTAACACTTATCTTGCACTTGCCGCATCACCGACCAGAGGCGGTGCGCCCATTAGGGAGCTGGGGCATTGCCCCACAAGTCGCCCGCAGCTCCCTCAGCATCTCTGAACATAAGCAAACTCTCAGTTTACTTAAGTTCAGAGATGCAGAGGGAGAAATCACAATCGTGTCAGTCAGCATGAGGTCGGACTGCCCACCCACTTCAGAGTCTGAAGGGGGTGGGCGGTCCAACATCATGTTGACTGACATGATTGCCAGACCAGGGGTCTCCTAAAGGACAGGCGGGCAGAGAGTAACCATGCCCTAAGTCAATCCTGGCACTGCTGGCAGCACCACGATTGGCTGAGAGGGGTTGCCACCCACTTGCCAGCAGTGATGTGGCAGTTCTGTTCCTGTAGGCACCAACGGACCGGACGCGGCGAGGACCTGCTCAGGTAGGATTTTTTTATTTATTTTTAAATTACCCCCACCCTCGACCCCCACCCCACTCGACACCCCCCTTGCCCCCCCGCGATCTGCGACTGCTCCTGCTATCAGCCTTTTCCTATTTAACCACATAAATGTTTGCATTTATTTGGTCTATACATGCCAGGAAACTACGGCCAAGATTTACTAACTTTTTCTCAATGCCGCGGAGTGCGAAAATCTACATAACTGCATTGAGCAAACATTAAAAAAAGTGCAACGCTGTGTTTTGTGAAAGTTTGGCAATTTTAGCGTGGTGCTAAGCATTGTGCTATGGCATAAATACGAGCCAGTGCTAAGCCTCAACCTATCATGAAATGTGCCAGGCTGGTGTGAACAGATAAATGCCTCAGCTTGATTAGATATGGCACTGGGGTGGAGTTTGGGCCGTGTGGCTGCCTTCATGTGAGGACCTACGCTTGATTATTTGCACCGATGTCTGGAGAACATTGTTTATATTCAGATCTATTTTTGCACTGGACATAATGGGAGAAAAAAAATTCACAGCGCATGCTTGAACATGGATAAACCTATTATTCCTCCTCCCATCACGACTCCGGTTGGACTTACTCCACAGGCAGCATTTTAATTTCCTGTGTCAGGCAATATTGCGACTCTGGGGTTTTTAGATGTGCAGCAGCTGTGTTAAAAGAAGATTAATTTTTAATTTTCCAATGCCTCAGGAAGTTGTCAGGGTTCTGGCTTTCCGGAATGCATTACATTCAGCATAAAGTCTCCTTCTGTTTGGTAAAGGACAGGTTAACAAATGGTACACAATTAGTATCCTAAGTTTGCCCGACTGCTGCAGTATGATGCTTAGACTTAATTTTAATTTGAAGTGTCATTGAGTGACCATAATTTGTTACTTTAAATCGCTTGCGAGTCACGAATACATGTGCTGAATCATGAGGAATGTGACCCCTGGCCTGCACGGACCCTAGGCGTGCAAAATATTCTTCTGTTAAATCTTGAAATCCGCAGGCCATGGTGAATGCTATTACAGAATGTTGCACAAAGCTAGTCAGTATTAAGATGCATGCAGGCATGCAAAGCCCATAGGCTAACATTGAAACGGCCGTGTGTATTTGGTGGACTTATGACTATGCTCCATTGTAAATCACTCAAGAGTAACTCCCTAACCGTTCCTATATTCAGTTATTGGTATGAAAATGCACCATTTCTCCACTCTTTTTTCAAAATGTTCTTTGGAGGGGAAAACCCCCCCGAACCACCTGTAGGTTGTTCAGGCTCAATCGCTATGCTCGCTCACCGCTGTGCAGTATGACAATCATTTTACGCCTCACCACTTTCAAATGTCACCAGCCACCACTGTCGCAAACTCGACAATGCGGCAAGTGCAAAGTAAGTGGTTTTATTCTACTTACGCCACCCCTACCCCTCAACGACCTACCATGCTTTACTGTGCGAGCCGCGACTGGAATATAGTGAGTGTTCATAGACCTAGATTAGGTACATGTTTTTAGCAAATAGCATACAATATATTTTGTGTACTTAGTATTAATAGCTGGTACCTCTGTAGATTCTGTGGCAAGTATTAGAGTCTTGGTAGATGTGTAAGCTAGGATAATATATATTATTGCTTCATGGCTTGATTGAGGTCTAAAATAAAGACAGAGTAAACTGACTCCAGCACAAGCGGGACCTAGTCATTTGGTAAATAGCGAACAGAAAGAGTACCTGGAAAGTCACATTCAACTTTATGCTAGGGAGATTTCAGTAACTAAAAATAAGGAAAATGTAGGGGAGAGATTTATTAGATTAAAACATTAGGAAAGATGGACTGTACTGATAAAAATGGTCCAAACGATACTTGTGGCTCTGGTAAAAATCTAGTGTGAAAAAAGGAGATAAACAGACCCAATAAAAACATCGCTCTAGACTGTTTTAGTAGTGCCCTTGAAATAAAAAGAGAACATTTATTTGCTAAAGTAGACTAAAAAATACCTGCCAATCCTCAATGAGTTAGCTATTGTTTTCGTATAGATATAATATGAGTGACAAATTCTAGAAAAATAAATTAGGAGGATACACATTTTAGTGAGATTCATTATGAAAGTAGAAGGTTTACATTTACATCGCATATCATTTAATAGATTGGTTAACTTACTCAATTTTAAGCTCAGGTCACTAGAAACATTTTGCTATGAAGATGTGGTCTTCGTGGGCGTGGTCTGGTCTAAATCAGCTGAGGCCTGGAAACAATTGGATGTGAGCAGATCTGCAGAAATTCAATTTTAATTGTTAAAAACTGGAGACTTCTGGTGATGTTGGGGTTGGGTGTGTGTGTGTGTGGGGGGGAGGGGGGATTCCTGAAATCAGTAATTAAGCAGCACAAGTTTTCAATTCCATTTTCTTGTCTTAGCCTTCCTCTATGAGACCTAGACCTGATATCTGCCTGAGCATCAGGTTGCCGTTCTGCCGAATGAACTATTTTCTTGTAATTTGGATAAATTAAACTTTCATGCCAGAAGATAAGAACAAGCCTTACATTGTAAATAGTATTTCTAATTAGACCGACCTTTCCGTTATGTTTGCTTTATAAACTGTTATATGGACCTTGTCCAGTCCTGGCATCCCTGTGAGTGTTTTATGAGTTCTACCTGCTATTTCTCTGGAGAAGATTCAAAGGTAGATTCTGCAGTAGTTTGCCTGGCTGCCATTAGAAGTCCTGCTTCCATATTGGTCCCATTCTCTCTATAGATGGAATGAGAGGCAGTTTCCAACTCTATAATCACTGAGAAAACCTTTAAGCACCGTCTTTATCCATTGTCCCTGCCACTAAGCCCCCAAAATGCACATACTTCCTTTTCAAAGCTGAAAACACCCTGTCCCACTTTTATCAGCTGCTCTTCTTCTCCGCATTCCTTGGAACCCTGTGTTACTTGACAATTTAATCCCTCTTGTGATTTCCTTAGACCTCACGTAGCAAGGAGCTAACTGTACGTACAGGAAAGGACTTTGCCTCTGTAGTAATTTTCTCAACTTCAAAAAAATGGCTTTCACTATCCCTCCCTCCTCGCTCAGATGTGGCTGCCACTTGTTTGCACCTTAAGCACCAATATACCCAGATTTGTTGGCATGATTTCAGGCAACCAGCTTTGAATTTCTTCAATGGGGGTCTCTAGAATCCCTCTTGGTGTAAGCTTAGAAAAGGCTGCACTTGAAACATTTTCATATGGGTTAGTTTCTTCTAGAGTAATAACTCCCCCTAAGTAAACTAATGGCTATGCCACAGTGGAGAGATTATTTCGAGTTTTACATGTAGGGGATTATAATCGCCCTCCCTACGGCTCACCTCAGTCCTGTTCTTGATTTTATTCCACTGCCTTGGGTGCATTAAATTATAGTCCAACTTTACTCTATCATTTATTTTCCCTACTCCTGTGATATGCCCTAATATACCACCCCCCTCAACATCCCAATCATCCCATTGAGCAAAGATACATTCAATGTACACATCCAATACATTTACAGTGTTCTACATTCACCTTTTTTTTTTCAAATTGCACAAATTAGGTGGTGGAAAATCTCGATATTGATCACTGGACATTATTTTGGCAACAAAATACACATGGGATAAATGTGACCATCAATAGTGATAAAGTGATTTGGATAAAGAACACAGCAGTCTTCTATTTTTTATTGCTAAATCCAAACGCTTTCTGAAGTTTCGACTGTAGGGAATGGTATAAATAGAAAGAACAAGGGGGCATATTACCTAGAAGTGCGTTAGAAAACGCACAATGCACATTCCCATATCGCTGGATTTTTTCGCCGTGATAGCGCGCAATTATCAATGCGCTTCACGTAGGCGAAATGAAATCCGGCGATAGTTGGCGATATGGCACATTAGTGCATGAAAACAAACCTTGTTCTCATGCGCTAATGTGTGCATTGATAATATGGGGGGGGTGGAATCAGCGTTATGATCCACACCCCCATGTTATCAATGCCCTAACACCTGGTCAGAGCAGGCGTTGGGAGACCTGCGATAAACGAGTTTATCACAGGTCTGCCTCTCCCAACGCCTGCCTTGGTAATAGGGTGTTCCCACCTCCAACCACATTTTACATGTGGTTAGACGTGGGAACCCCCACTTTGCATGTCATTAGCGATGTTCGTCGCCGACATGCAAAGTGGGCTTGAGCCAGGCGTTAAAATGTCCTTGTGGATAGGGCTCTAGTAGTATCGCCGCTTTCTCGGTACAATTCGCCGAAAAAGCGGCGATACTTCACCTTGATAATATGCCCCAAGATTTCAACAATTTCCGCAATAAAGGTCATGGCTAGAGTTAATACACCATTTGTTATAGAGTTAAGTTTGGTATAGGCCCTTTCTCTACTTTCAGATAACAACATTGCTCATCAGTCCGTTTGTGGTACTCTTTAGTTGTTGGCAAAGTCAGAGACAAAAATATCCAGAAATCAGGCAAGAAGAATAGATTTAGCAGCCAGTTTTCTTAAATTACCACTGAATCCAGATTCTTGGACCATTTTAGCGAGATTCTTGAAGTATCTCTCATTTCATCAATATTATGTTGGAAATGTTAGGGGTGTGAATATGTAAATTAATTTCAATGCAGATGGCAAGCTTCTCCAGTCATTATAATAATAGCTTTGTAAAGGCTTTACCAAGTCTACTCAGATCACAAACACTACTCTTTGACATACTGACACCTTCATCTCGAAAGGGGTAATGAGGCACATTACGTTCTGAGGGGAGGGAGGACACTTGGAAACACATGGGTTTTTAGAAGATGAGACAGCATCTTCTTATAGCTTGCCATTCATGATCCCTCTGAGACGGAACAACCTGCACCATCACAGTGGTTGCTGTAATTGCATCCACATATTAAAAAAACATGGAAGAGGTACTGTACAAAATTGGGTTACTGGTTGATGGGGGGCTCAAACCATACTCTAGCACCAACCACAATCTCTGTCAGGGTGGAACACAAGCAAACCACAAATTAACCAGAGATGAACCCTCTAACAAAAGCAGTCAGGCTTATCTTAGAGGCAATGTGTGAAGTATTTATGCAGCACTTCAAGCAGAAATATAGTGTAAACACAATAAAAGAAAAATCCAATACCAGTTTAGAACAGAGTAGAGCTTAATAAATTATTTGAGACCAAAAATCCAATCAGTAGAACCAGAGCTATGCAATTAAAAAGATTTCTTGTAATAAAAGCACCTAAAAGCACAAAGTGCCTCTCATGGTTATCTGGTTGTGAGAGACCGGACGAAAGTCACAAGTTTAGGTCAACTGCAATGTAGTGCCGGCCGGACACAGGCATCAGATTAGTCTTGCTGAAAGTTACCTTCCAAAGTCCAGCTCAAAGTGTTCCATTCGTGGTGGAAAGGCCATCGAGGGGCAGGGAAACCATTCAGATGGTCGTCGATGTAGTGTGAAGAGCAGGTCAGGCATGAAGGAAGGTCGTCGTGGTAGAGTGAAGATCCTTTCAGGCATTGAGGACTGTCGTTTCAGGAGCTTTGCATTGGCGGTTTCTGCAGGACTTTGATGCTGCAGAGTGAAGTGCACACCTTGTGTTGCTGGTGGTCATGGTGGCACGAAAAGTCAAGTTTAATGGAGTTTTGCTTTGGCAGGAGGGGAAAGCCCATCCGGGGTCGCAAAAAGCTTAAATTACAGGGTTTGTCCTTTTTTTTGTAAATGAGCTCAACTAAGAAAAGACTAGTGTCAAACCCTTTTTGAGTGTGCTCAGGAAGATCCTTTGTGATGAGCAAGTGTGGTAGTCATAGCTCCTACCCCTCATCAAGCCAGTGATGGCACATCCTACCAACACCTATTCTCATTTGTCTCACTGTTTGGGAGCAACATATGAAGACCACCTGCCAGCTACACCTTGTCATGTGACATAGGATACAGGCTGCTGGCGCCAAGTGGTTGGGCCAAGAAAATGTTAGTTATCTAAAAGTGTAATTTTCATAACAGTGACTTAAAATCTGACCATTGAAGAGTCTTTTAAATTACAATTGTTTATACACCAAACTTGGCAGTCCTACCTGTTCCCAATTGAAAGTTATCACTTATAAAATATAATAAGTTAGCCCAATGCTATCCTGTGAGAGAGATAGGCCTTGCAGTAGAGAACAATCGGGAAAATGAGCTTTAACTATTGGTAGTCAGGTACTCCCTATTGTCCCCACTGGCTACCAACCTGTGCCACCGAAACCAAGAAGAATCTCTTTAGGTTGAAGATACTGCTTCTTAATCATATTCCTGCAAGCCCTAATTGTTATCAGGTGGTTATTGAGTGCATATAATCTCTCACCACCTCCTGAAGTAAGTTTTAGACTCCTTAGCATCACTACTGTATCCCTCAGAGCAGGAACCTTCCTCCCTTTGATTCAGGTTTCCAACACTAACCCTGGTCTCAGTTTTTGGCTTTTAGAACTTTCCCAGAAATATTTGATTCCTGTAGGACAATATTGTGCCTGATGAAAAAGAGTGCAAAGCATATTCTGGAAAGCAACAATATCATTATGGATAGTTTATGTAAGGTGTTGAGTATTACTGAAGAACACATACATTTGATTGAATTGTCATCTGAACATACAAAATACTCATGCTTTTATAGGAGTGTGTACACAAGGACACCCTCTTCATTGTGAAAGCTCTTTAATCTGTATCTGGGGCCAATACTGCCTGGTTGACCTTGCTTTCTAATACTATGTAATCTGATGTTGTTGCCTGTCCTGCTTAATTGGTCAAAAACAGTTAGACATTACGGTTTAAAAATTGCTGGCTATTCACTATTGCTAATACTAACTTGGATTGCTATTTCTAAAACTTCTTATAGTGTTGATATGGCCGGAAGCCACATTATATCTAGTGCTACCAGACTGGTCATTATTTCATAAATGGCTAATGGAGGCAACATACTAACAAACACTATGTCATGTGGTCGTTACCTACTGTAGCCATAGATGTCTGATAATCGTTTAGCAATAATTGTACTAGATCTTCTCCTACACTATGGCATGGAAGAAGGCATAATTCCATTTAGGTTGAGAAGCTTACAGGAGCAGGCAAGCATTATTCATCTAGCATAGATGTCAAGGCAGTAAGGAAGTAAAAGTGCCTACCAATCGTGGATCTAAATCTACATGTGAATTACAAATGGGATCTCTTTTTCCCATTAGATAATCAGTATGGCAGCAGTTTGAAACCCTTGGTGCAGAAGCTCCCTATTAGACTCTATTCTAGTGCCGAACAGAACTCATACACCCTAGCACTTGGTTACTAGTGTTGTTTGGTCTTGCCTACTGGCCGCCTAGCTACTTCTGTCAAAGACCTATTGTGAATATTACAATACATTGACTGGGTTTTGGGTCAGCCCCTACTAATGTTAGAATGTCTTTCTTGTCTATCTCAGGTCAATTCTCCTGATTCAATCCTGTATTCTTGTGTTTGTCCCTTCCACAGAGCATTTTGGTCCCACAGACCTTGCATTGCAGGTCATATGAGGGTCTATTTAATCTCCTTCTCTCTATCCCTGCCTCCCCTCTTGCTCCCCACACTCCTCTCTGATTAAAAACATGCACCTCCACCCACAGCTTCTTCTTGAACCTTTAGCCCTCTCGTGCTCTGAGCATCAAAACATTCTATAGTCTGTGTCAGTATAAGAGACAGAAGGGCCTGATAAACTCTTGTGCTTTGTGTTGTACATGTACATGCAGAGATCATTCTCTGAAAATGGGTTGTTGCTTCGCATTGGACGGGTAGAGCAGTTACGGGAGAGTACTGATTTACAGCTGGGTAGAATCTGTTTAGAGGTGATAGGTGGGTGAGTTGTGGGCTTGCTAGATAAAGAAGTTTTTGAGGATCTGGAGAGCCATGGTCGTCTCGATATCAGCACTTTAAAAGCGTGGAGATCCTCTTTGATTTGGTCAAGTGTGGACATAATCTCATCCAATCTGGATATGTGAGATGTGGACTGTTAGGGTGTGTGATCTGGAGTAGGAGTGACTAGGGTAGGAGGCAAGGGTGTGTGAGCTGGGGTAGGAGTGAGTAGGGATGGAGGTAATGTTGCGTGTGTATGTGAGAGAGTTGTGGATGTGGTTGGCACGGTGGTTGGTGTGGCTGGCTGGAGGCCGATAGTGGGAGGTGTGATTGGGAGCGTGAACTAAGGGTGGAATGATTTCAAGAAGGAGAAGAGGAGTCCTGTTAAGTGCCACCAACTGAGCTGTTGGGGATTGGCTGGAGTGGGCGGAGTCCGTGTTTGAAGTGTTATTGTGAGGGGGGATGTTGTAGGGGGGAGGTGATTAATGAGGGGGTTATGATAGAGGAGGGAGCTATGGTTGAATCCGGAGTGATTTCTGTTTCTATAGGGGGAGCAGATGTATTCTCGGTCATGCTAGGGGGAGGAAACGTGCGCGGTTTCTGTGAAGTGAGGTGTGTTGAAGGGAGGGGTAGTCTGGGTAGAAGAAGCGCATGGGTCCGATCCCCATAGAGGACGGGGAAGCAGAGGGGGGAGGATGAGAGAGGAGGTGGTCGAAGTAGCATCTTGAGTGCAGGAGGTGGGAGTCAATTGGGTAGCAGCTTGGGGATTAGACACTTGTACTTTAATGATGGGGAAGATGTTATCCTGGAGATTTAAACTACGGTCTGTGGATTGAATGAGGATGGTCCCGTTATTGTAGATGGTGATGTTAGCTGTCGCTTGGAAGAGCTGGAATAGGGCAATAGAAATAACTAGACCATGTGCAGATTTCCTAGTGGAGGATATCCTAAATGAGCCTGGAATACTTTCTTCCATTGGGCTCTCCGTTTCGTGTGGACGATGATGTCAGTGGTTGTGGTTCCCATTGCATGATCAGAAATAAGGATCAGCAAAGAGGGTTTCAGGGTGTGATTTAATAAAATTGTGCTTGAACCTTTTGGCAGATTTTTTTGTGAGGTTGGGTGGATAGATGATGTTGTAAGTATGTGTGCCTGTGAGTTCCATGATAGGCGTAGACAAGTGGGTGCGGAATAGAAGGTGCAAAAGAGTGTATGGTTGTATGAGACTCTGAAGGGCTCAGAGGAGTCCAGTGATAAGAGCTTGGGACCGCGGGCGGGTGTGGGAGGGTGAAAGTAAAAACTGCGGCTGATAATAATATAATATGGGCTGAGGGGGGACGGTGGGTTGGATCTCCGATGTCCTGATGAGTGCCCCTTGAATGTAAGGTTCTGGGTAGGCAGAGGGGTAAGAGAAAAGAGGAAGAGCCAAGAGAAAGCAGAATACAGAGAAAAGAAGAGAGCAGGGCAAGGAGCAGAGAGAAAGAGGGGAGGGGGGAAGATGGGGCCAAATGCAATGAAAGTCTAAAAAGTCTGAGCTGAAGTGAGGGGGAGGAGGGGCCATCAATAGTTAATTAAGGGCTAAGGTATCTAAAGGCAATAGCAATGAGGTGCAGGCTGAGCTGAAATGGGGGGGGGGCGTCAATAGTAAATTAAGGGCTAAGGTATCTAAAGGCAATAGCAATATTACTTCTTTGGCATTTGTTTATAATGCGGTATCCCCTTGAGTTCCTTCATGTGCTATGTTTTAGGCAACAGCTGTATACTCACTACATGGACGGTATTATTACAAATCAAGAGTAGGTCTTCAGCACATGTATGGATAATTTAAAGGTGCACATTTGTTCAAACTACTTTCACGCACCTGGGCTGGTTGTGACATACGTGTAGCAAAGCAGTTGCGCTAAAGTCCAGAGGTGTGCTGTTTTTACTACGCAACCAGCCATCAGGAAGCACATCTTCCTTGCTTGAGCTGCATTCCATGGCACCGTTACTATGCCACCAGATACTTTATCCCTTCTCGCATGCATTAAACCAGATTTATTGAAATCTTCGACGTAGCAGACATGCAGTTTCGCTAAAAGGGGAAGCGAGAGAACCAGGAGGAACCTCTGGATACGTAGATCCTCCTCTGCATTCCCCTTTCCTTTTCCTTCCTTTTGTAAGACTTGGCCTGGGGTCTTAGGGCCTCATTTATGAGGCCTATTTGCACTTTTACACCCCAGAACGTCACTTTTTTGACGTTGCAGTGGCGCAATGTGCCACCACATATTTATAAGGCCACATAAAGCCCCTTTATTTGGCTTTTCATGGCTTTGTAAATATGTGTCCCTTTCATGCAGAAAATTGCGTGAAAGGGGCTTTCCATGGGTGTTGCTGTGGGTGTGCCCACGCAACACCCATGGAACCTGACACACTCCCAGATTTACGAGGCATCGTAAAGCTGGGAATGCGTTAGAACCTAACGCCACCCCAGGGCTGGTGTTAGGAAGGGGCAAGGAAGAGAAATTAAAAATCTCTCCTCGTGCTTTCATTTTTCTATGTGTGCTGCATTCTGCAGCACACATTGAACAAGCATTTGCAATGCAAATTGGTCTCGCATTTTTGAGAGTTAGAGATATTGGCATCGTAAATGACAATGTATTTAATTATGTGTTTTGGAGTGGTGCGGAGTAGATCTATCTAGTGTGGATTGGAATTATGTGGGTTGCATTGGTCTTGTGGAATTGTGTGTGGAGTGGGTGGATTTGTGTCACAGAATTATGTGGCATGATGTGCAGTTGAAATATGTGGATATTAATTATGTGGTATTGGATGTACTGGAATAATGTGGATTGAGATTGTGTGTCAGACTGTAATTATGTGACATGGTATGTTGTGGAGTTAAATTATGTGGTGGGCTGTTGAATTGTGTGGTATGATGTGGAATTCTGTGGTGTGAATTGGAACTATGTGGTGTGTTGTGTAATTGTGTTGTTGAGTTCAAATATGTGGCTTGTTGTTGAATTATGTGGTATGAAATGCAAATGTTTAGAGTTGAATTGTGTGGCATGGAAGTGTGTGGCATTGAGAAAAATTATACTGGGTGGAATTATGTGGCATGGTGCGGAATGTTCTTGTGTGGATAGTGTTACCAAGTTTAAAAATGATGAAACATAAGTACAAAACAAGGCAGCCTTTCATTGTGCACACATTTCCAAAACCTTATAATATGTGTAATGTTGGGGGCCCTGGGCCCTCATTGCTAGAAGGACTGACGCAGACACAGGCAGGTACTGAGTACAACTGGCCCAGAGCACGTGCGCTCGGCCCCTTTTATTAAAGCTGTGTCACCTGACCAGTGACATCAGTGGTGGGTGGGTGTTCAGTGTGCTGGCTTACAGAGCACTAGACTGCTGACCGTGATTCTGGATTACTACATCCCTCCCAAACTTCGGGGAAAATGAAAACAAATGAGAGTCCAACCTGTGGGAGAAAAAGTACAGTTCGCAAACCCCACGATAAAGTTCCACCTGTGGGAAAGAAAATGTATATACAAAATAACACTGGACTCCATACTTTGAAGTGAGTCTCTTTGGTGGATTGCAGGTCGCAGATGGTGTAGTTGCTGCATCCAGGACTCATGAGTCACTGTGGCATGGTTTGCCGTTGTTTGGCGGGTCCTATCTTCTGTCTGTGCCGCCTGGACGTTGTTCTTGGTCTTGCCTTTGCTTGGCACCACTGGTGACAGTTGGTAGTTAGATAGAAGGGTGACGTGATCCGAGTGTTGTTTTCTTCTCGGTTCTCCTCTTCAGTCCTGGTCCTTGGTGCTGTCTCTGGGCAGGCTTCAAAGTGTTTCTGGGCAGATGAAAGGAGTAGGTGCATACATCCCTCTCACTAGGATGCCCCTCTTCGCCGGTGTTCTTCTCTCACAAGATGTCCGGGAGGACCTCTTTGCCAGGCTTCCACTGGACTGGTGTTGTCGGTCATGTTGCTCCACCATAGCCTTCGGGCCGTGAGCGGGGCGCTCCACGATCTTCACCGTTGTGTCCTAGTTCCACCTGAAGGTTTGCTGTTGACTCTTTTCTTGCACTCGAAGCTTCCCTCTCAGTGGGTCTTGCAGACGCACCGTCATGGATCTGTCTCTCTTGCGGGACTTGCTGCCACCAGAGTCCCTTGAGGCCTTTGCTTCTTGGGCTGCCACGGGTTGGTGTGGAGTGGTCAGTTCCTCAGCCGGATGTGTGAGCACTCTCGCCATCCAATCTTCCGCTCAACCCCAAAGGTAGATTGTTGTCAAACAGTCCAAACTTGCCTTCTTCTGCGATTGCCACATTGATGGATGGCTTGTAGGTGGATATCTTTGCCTTGTATCGCCGGTGTTCATGCCAGGCCTTGTTTGTTCTCTGCTGCACTCCGGTGTTCTGGTGCATGTCGCCATCTTCTCCTGATGTTTGTGTGAGTTGGTTGGTCACCTCTCTTCTCTTCTTGTGATCTTCTGGTAGCACCGTGGCACTCGTTTCCCTTCTTCTCCTCCTTTCCTTTCACGACGTGGTTGGTCCTTTTCCGTTTCTCCAACCACCCAGGCCATCTCCGTGTGGCGTGCACTCCACACGAATCTCCCTGGTTGCGTCCTACCCTTAGGACACGCCTTCTCTTCTTCCGATGGCCAAACCAGGCATCGCACCTTTCTTCCTGTCGCTCCTTCTTTACTTCGGGTCGGTGACATCAGACCTCTTCTGGGTCCCGTCCATGGACCACTTCTTGATCTATTCAGTGATCATGCCTTTGATCTTCTGGCATGTCATCGCAGTCGTGATCTTCTGACTGCCAACTCCTCCTTCTCTTTTCTGGGTGATCATCTGATTGGTCAGTTGCTTCCTTTCTTTTCTGGGCGACCAACTGACTGGTCATCTCCTTTTCTTTCCGGGCGACCAACTGACTGGTCATCTTCTCCTTTCCTTTCGGGGGGGCCAACTGACTGATCACTTTCTCCTTTTCTTTCGGGGTGACCAACTGACTGGTCATCTTCTCCTTTTCTTTCGGGGTGACCAACTGACTGGTCATCTTCTCCTTTTCTTTCGGGCGACCAGACGACTGGTCCGCATCTGGCGGTGACTTTCTGACAAGTCATCTGCGCTGTGACCTACTGACAGGTCTCCGAGGACGCGATCCCTGCGTCACTCAGTCGTGGTGGCGTGGAGTTCCTTCACTCCTTGCGCGGTCCTGCGCAATGCTGCGCTGTCCTGATGTGTGGAGTTCCGTCACTCCTTGCGCGGTCCTGCGCAATGCTGCGCTGTCCTGATGTGTGGAGTTCCGTCACTCCTTGCGCGGTCTGCGCAATGCTGTTCGGTCCTGAGGTGTGGAGTTCCTTCACTCCTTGCGCGTTCTGCGCAGTGTTGTTCTGTGGCGTTGGCGTGTCGCTGGTCAGCGTCACTCTGGCGCTCTTGATTCTTGGCGCTCTTGGCACTTCCCGGCGCAATGTTGCGCTGTCCTGTGTCACTGGGCAGTGACAATGGGTTTGTGAACCCTGTGTCCATGCTGACACTGCAGTCCTGCGCAGATTGCGCTGCGTCTTTGGGCGGGCTTCCTTGTTGCTGTGTGGTGTCCTCTGCCGTGAGTCTACATTGCTTTCTGCGGTCCCAGTTGCCTCTGTGCTAGTTCTGCACTCTTGGGACGTCGCTGCGTAGTGCCTCTTGTCCTCACCACTGAGTGGTGCTCTGGCACCGTTCTGGCATGTCTGGGTTCCTCACATCGTCCTGGGGCACGTTCAGTGCTTTGGCAGCCTCGTGTTTGCTCCAGTCTGGTTATAGGGCTTTGCAGGTGCAACTTCACCATTGGCCACTGGGTGGCAGTCAGCTTCGATCCCTCAGCAACCTTCTTTGCCGGTAGACCTTCTGCTGGAGTTTTCTCTATCTGGACCCTCGCACCGGGTGGTTCCGTGGTGCTCCCGGTTGCTCCGTCCGGGCAGGAGACTACTTGATGGCAGTGGGAGAGAAAATGAAGGACAGGTCACCTCTGGTGAGTGCAGCTTGCTGGGGACGTGCTGGCTCCGCTTTAGGCAGTGTTGGAGCTCAAGGGCGGGCATATGGGTACTTGGCAGAGGTCTCGGCGGTCGGGCCAGGCTCGGATTGTCACTACACGGGTGGGGGTTTGAGCTGCTGCGTGGGCACTGTCTGGGTGCAGCTTTATAAGTCTTTTTACCCTGCCGCTGCAGCTCGCCTGGAGATCGCACGCTGCGTGGCAGGGAGGGGTAACCTTCCACTCCGGTGAAGCGGGAGAGCAGTATGCGATTCTCCCCTCGCAGCCGGCCTTGCTCTTCACGGCCTCGTAGAGGAGGGGGCTGGTGCTGTTCCTTGACGCGGGTGGGCTCCGCAGTAATACACGACGTGTTGCCGCACAGCGGGGGACAGAAGGCATCACAGGCAGGCCGCGGGTGGGCTCCGCTGGTCCTGCTGTAGTCAGTTTACTTTCCGGGCACCATGGCCATGCGGGTAGGCTCCGCTGTCGGCCTACAGCGCCTCGCAGCACTCCACACGCTGCAGGCGTTTTCCTTCACCCCGCCGCCGCATTTATCACACGCTGCGCGGCGGGGACACTGCAGGCAGGCCGCGGGTGGGCTCCGCCGGCGCTGCTTTATTTTAAAATGAAAGTGCCTGCAATTACGCCCGGCGAGGCGCGCTGGTCATGCGGGTGGGCACCGCTTATGATGATGGTCACACGGGGGGCGCTCCTTGCATGCGCGGCCCCCCAGGCTCGCCTCCGGGCCTTCTTCGCTTCGCGGTTTGGCTCCGCTTGCAGGGACAGTGCCTGGCAGCTCTTCTCACGCTGCGGGCACCTCGCCTTTCGCTGCGGGCTCACCTCCTTCGCTGGACCCGCCACGGGTCGGCTCCCTAGCTGCAGGGTCGAGGTGGGCACTCGGCTTCGTTGTCCTTCTTCGCCCCAGGCAGGGGCTCAGTCGCGGCCGGCACAGGTGGGCTCTGGTCGGTCCGCTGCACTCTCTCCTCACGCCGGGGGACTCACGCTGGGCTTGGAGGTGCGGGGTGAGCTCCCGGTCACCTCTGCTGGATATCTAGGCCCCGGGGCACGGCACACGCCCCTCAGGCCTCTCGGCGGCCGGCGCCGCTTCCCCAGGGGGTGCCCTGCACATGGGCACTTCCCTTCTTCTTTCCGGGGAATGTTCAGCTGCGGCACGCGTGGCAATGCGTTACCGCCTCGTCGCCAATGTAATGTTGGGGGCCCTGGGCCCTCATTGCTAGAAGGACTGACGCAGACACAGGCAGGTACTGAGTACAACTGGCCCAGAGCACGTGCGCTCGGCCCCTTTTATTAAAGCTGTGTCACCTGACCAGTGACATCAGTGGTGGGTGGGTGTTCAGTGTGCTGGCTTACAGAGCACTAGACTGCTGACCGTGATTCTGGATTACTACATCATGCAAAGACTTGACGAAATATTAAAATGAAAACATGCAGAGTCAAACCACAGCGACATTTCTTTTCATGAAATGACGGGGTACAGCATGGATCCTTATAAAATGGTAGCTTGTGGTCCCTGTTCTCCTGTGACTTCAAAAGCCAAACTCAGGGTGGCTTCTCTGAGCTTATAAAGGTAGAGGGCAGGTCACGGGAGAGGGTTCTGCCCAAAAAAGAATCTTTAGACACTTTGAAAAGGAATAGATGGAGGCTAAGCACAAAAAAGAAAGACACGTTGACACACACTGATGTCAGATAAGAGAGACTAAGAGAAGACAGCCTGGCGCTTAAACTGCAGCCCCAGACCAGCGGGTGGAAGACAGTGCTGGTTGAAGATGAGGAAGGCGTGACAGGTGAGGGGGCTGGAGTGAGAATGAAAGGTGTGGTCTGGGCGCCTTCTCCCACACAGCACTCGAAGCATGTGTACACAGTCACAGCCGATGAAACGTGTGTTCACAAACCCGAGGAAATGCACTCTGCCTCTGCCGGCCAGCAAGGAGACAGCACCTTTTCCCCAGCTACTATGTTTGATACGGCTTTTATTTGGAAGTGGCACTTAAAATTAAGCAAGCATTTGCAAATGCACAGAATAAAAAAAACTTAAATGTTTAACATGTATTGTTAACAAAGTGAGATGTTGATAGGAACATACATTTGTACTGTCTCTAAGAGAGATACAAATAGGGCACAACTTCTAGGATAGTGTTATGATAAGAAAGATATATGGAGACAGTGGGAAACAGAAGGGCAGAAGGGGAACTTCTTTTAAATTTTAATTTTAATTCAAAAGGAAAGGAAGTATGAGTATATCTTGCTGATTTGATGCAACAACATCGACAATTAGACAGACTAGATCTAAACCTCAATTTGACCTATTTTCTTATTGGTTTTATGACACAAGTTATGATGGTGCTTTCAAGGGTTAGATGAAAAGCCACTGGCAAATTAATTTACCAATGGAATATGCCATATACGCTTTTATCAGAGTGACAGCCAGGACACATATAGAATGGCAGGCAATTATAGAAAACTCAAAATATAGGGACAGTACCATTAGGTGAAAGCAATTCAATAATGCCATTATAAACTGTAATACTTAAATTTAGGGCCCTAATCTGAAAAGCAGGCCTACTTGCCAAATAAAGGTGACAACAAATTGCAGACATTGTCACGAGAAGTCTATTATGTCTCGTATAATTAGGGGAGAAAGTACCTATTTACATTTGCTATGATTTTTTTTCCCTCTTTTTTGAAGTGAACAGATGACAGGTTTAATCAAGCAAGGACATCAACCACTCAATAAAGTGGGCAGATAATTAAAGAAAACTGAAATGGCTAATCTGAAGAACATCCATAGATGGTGAGCAGAGCACCCAAGGGAAAGGAAGAGTCAAATTATTGATGTTAACTAATAATAATCACGCCACAAGTAAAGTTATTCGTATCACCAACCATGTCTGACACCACATCATGTATCCAACTTCTGACATGGACCACCCTTCTAGACGCAAAAGAGTATATGGAAATGGGTGCCAAAGCATAAAAACGTTCAGACTGAAAGCACACTTATTACCTCCTCAACATCATGTTTAAGCAACAGGGCACTTGCCTTGTATTTTCAAAGTCATAACTGTCCAATGCAGATGCCTTTGCAGAATGTATAGTTACAATTCAGAATGAGCAAAGGTGCCTTGCGATTTGCATTTATTATTCAGAGCTGCAGTGAACACATTGGGGGTTATTGCAATCTTCAAGGAGGAGTGGAATGGGCTGCCCCCCCTTCTTGTGAGTCACAATGCATTGCACACTTTGTGAATGTTCCTACAGTTGTCAAGCATTGAGTGGCTTTTCAATGAAAAGTCCTGTAAATACCTCAGGGTTGTAAAAAATAACTGCCTTTCACAAGTCCGCTAATTCTTACAGAAACATTCTAAGGACGGAATCAGATTACCTCCGATTCAGGAAACTGCTGAAAACTCACCTGTTTCCCTGATCTCCTTTTTTCCTATCTCCCCCCTTTGTTTCCTCTGGTCTGTCCTGATCTCAGCGCTGGGATACTTACGGGTTACTATGCGCTTTACAAAAACCTAATAATAATAACATAGTGCTGCACAACCAGGTGGCCAGTTAAAGCATTTGGCTTCTGCCAAATATGACAGCTACAGTGGTTGCTGCCCATCTTTCAGACATCCCACAACACTGAAAGAATTGTTGTGCTCACATATGTTGCAAACCCCGTGTCATGTAGCTCAAGTGAGACATCTGGATGCATGTGTTTGGCAAGGCAAAATAGCCTGTTTAAATCACTGACAGAATGAATGGGTCCCAAAATAAAAGAAAATAATGCACCTCTGGATGGAAGGCACAGAGGAAATAGGCAAGACTACATGAGCTCAGCCAAACAAAAAAGGGTTTAACATCCAAACTATGGATTCAAGGACTGACAGTAGTTCCACTTGCACACCAGTGTTCCGTTTGCCCTGGGCATTGCTAAATGTGTGTTATATGAAACCAATGAGAGGCATGAGCAGTCAATGAACATCTACTAAAACCCCTACTCTGAGTGCCAAGTAATTCCCTGTGGAATACCAAAGCCATGGTATGCCCCAGAAAGCCAATCAGCTAGAGCCTGATGACATTTCCCAATGGTTAACCAGCTGGAAATGAAGAACTACTAACACAGCAATTGGCAGTAGTAAAACTGATTTCAGTAATTCCCCTATTGTATGCGGGTTCCCTTAGCTGCAACTCAGAATGCCACGGTACTTCAACCTCCAGGAATTACCAATGTCTGTGGCATCAGTACTTCCGTGACTAATTAACGGTGTAGTATTCCGGGACTCCTCGGAATGAGGACTCAAGTGTTGTCATTAAGGGGAAAGTAATGCGAGCCTTGACAGAAGCGTAGCCACCCAAGTCCATCCCCTGAAGGCAGCAGCAATAGCTTTGAGACATATGCTGTGCATACCCAGCTAGTGAAACATGTCCACAACTCGGAGAAAATACACTCTGCCCCTGCCGACAGAGAGGAGAGTACAGCTTTCCCCCTGGTAATATTTGAGACAGCTTTTATTGAGAGATGGTGGTTAATCTGCAGTACCAGACCAGTAGATTTAAGACTCAGTGCTGCCTAAATGTGAGGAAGGCGGGACAGGTGTGGGTGCTGGAGTGAGAGTGAAAGGTGTGGGCTTAGTGCCTTCTCACTCACGCACAGAACCCAAAGCCTGTGTACACAGTCCCAGATGGTGAAACGTGTGTTCACAACTGGAGGAAAGCACTCTGCCCCAGCCTGACAGAGAGGACAAAGCGGCTATCCCTTAACTATGTTTGACACAGCTTTTGTTTAGATGCGGAAATTAAATTTGAACATAAACTTTGTTTGATAAAGTGATGAAGGGCCTACCAGTGAGGCATTCCCTCCAAGCTTTATGAAATGGACCGAGTCGGAGGAATTTGTAAATTGCGCTCTACTGGCTGTTAAAATGAGGGTCTGTCGAGCCTGTGTTACACTGCAGTCTCCTGAGCCCCAGCTGCCTCTTTTGTGATCCTCCACTGCGGCACCAATATATGGCATGAACACCAACACCAGAGCTCACTGGAAACGGCAGCACGCACTGGAATGGATTATGGTGGTAATATGTATGTGTGGTGAGAAAGCGCTTGGCATGATGGGATATGTAGTCCCTGCAACTCGCACTATTCACGCACCTAGAGCAGTTCAATGGAAAAATAACTACATGTTCCGGTATTCAGCAGAACAGCCATTTCTTTCTCTGACTGGTGAAAAGACAGGAGCCCAAAGAACACAGGACCACGGGGAGATCAATTTGAATTTTATGGAATAAACACACAGCCAGGCAGGGGGTGGTCATGTAGCACATGGGAGGAGGTGGGAGACGAGGCAGAAGGGGTGAGGGAAGAGAGAGCAGAAACCAAGAAATAAAATAGTACCCAAAATGAGCATAACTATACAGTAGGTGATCCCTACTCCTGTGGGAGGAAACCAAAGACAAAAGGAGGGACAAGAGATAGGATTGACCACTAGTAAGCAAGTATTTTTAAATGACACTGAAACAGACAAATGAAAACAGTCGGTGGACTCTAATCCCACATTTAAGTATAAACATAAGAATAGGGGAGAGGTGTGGCGCCGCTGCAGGGGGACTGACGCTGGAATCAGGGGGTTCACGGTTCGATCCCGGTGCCGCCGGCAGATTAGCCCAGCACCATGTGACTCTGGGCAATAGCTTGCTTAATCTTCCCAACAACCCCCAGCGCCTAGAGACCCTTATAGGTGATTGTTTGCGCTTTACTAAATGTGGATTATTATACTAAAGTATGTACGAGAGGTCTTGAAAGCTCGGCCTAAAAAGGAAAACGCCTGACTGGATTGATTTTGTGCAGGAAGGGTCCCTTCCTACACAAACTCAATCATCCCTGCAACATAGGCACCCTTGCACCATGGTGCAAAGGTGCCTGCGTTGGCGCCCTGCAGCCCATTGTGTACCGGCTCAGCTACTGCCGCTATATTCTGTGGATGCCGATTAAAGTTCTGGAATTAACTATGGAAGCCAATACTTTAGGACAAAAGGCATAGAAAGATGGCAATGCTTGCATGTGCTTGCTTGCACACATGCTCCACGGCCATCTTTGAAAGGTTTTTGCCATAAATTATTGAAAAAGCAAACTGGCATTGGCAAAGCCAATAGCTCTGTGCCCTGGTGTCACCAGTGAGACCTACTGACATTACCAATTCGTGTTTAAATTGGTGGCAGGGCTCTGTAATTTCCACTGAACCAAAGCAAATCAGAAGTGACAATCTACCACAAAATAAAGTAGACAAGCAAAACAGTAAATTTTCTATTGTAAAAATTAAGTATTATTGGGGGGGTAATTAGTAATCTCAAGTAATAATCACCATCCTTGTCAGGATGAATCACTAAAGTCACCAAATAAACCTGAGCTCATCCCCCTGGTAGCAATGGCACAGAGCAGAGATAACTTAGAGGCAATGTGTAAAGTATTAATGCAGTACTAAAACAGTAATAAAGTCAAAGCAGAACACAAGGAAAATCCCAACCCGATTTAGGAAAACAGAGTACATTTTAATAAATAAAATTACACAGAAACAACAAAAATCCAATGAGGAGAACTGGAGAGAAGAACTTATCAAACTTAAAATTAAAAATAGTACCAGAAAGCGTTATGCACCAATTGGCGTTAACTGGTCGCGGGAGACCAGGAACTAGGCATGAATTAAGGCCGATCTGGATGGAGCGTTGTAGAGCTAGAGGCACTCTTGTAGTCTGATACCAAGTGATGACCTTTGACTACCATCATTTTAATTGACTTTGGTGTGTTATTTTATCCTAGCCTGAATGTACGATGTCCTGCATATGCCTTGTTTCTCGTAAAGATTTTTTCTTGTAGTTTTGAAGTGGGAGCTGTCACAGTAGAACAGCTTGCCAAGAACAGAGCATTTGGGATGTGCATTTGAAAGCATGAGAGAGAGAGAGAGAGAGAGAGGGGGGGTGTGGAATGTACTTTTTGGTCTCAAAGTGCAGTGTTATGAGCAGTGGTGCACAAATGTGCACTGTGTTGTACATTGAGAGATGAAATATGAGATACTATAAGCAGTGGTGCACAATTGTGCACTGTGTTGTACATTGGGAGATCAAGTATGTGATGCTATAGGCAGTGGTGCACAAATGTGCATTGTGTTGTACATCTGGAAGTTTTATGAAGTTCTTACTATTGGCTTTGACATGGCCTCATGTCATCCTGAATTCTGATTCTGCCTTGCTAGAGCTTTTCTGTGCGCACAGACAGGCCCTCTGAGTGTTTGCAAGTTGCTTTGGATTAATCACGTTCAAGGTTTGTTTTGTGAGAGATTGTTTAATGTACCGTGGAAGGCTTTCGTAAGCTTCTTCAAGATAAAGGCTGGAACATTTGAGAATGTAGAGAGAACGTGGGAACTCCTTCTTGCCATGGAATGCTTGTCTGGAAGCTGGCCAGTTCCAGTAAGTTTCCTTGGCGTAGAGGGGAAGACTCTCAAACCTTCTAGTGTGTTTTGAGGCTATATAGCTGAGGGTTGTTGACAGCCAGCTTGGGAGCTCACTTATGGGTATTGCCACAAGAATCAGGATTTGAGTCCTAATTGTGAGTCCATTACCTGGCTTTTATGGGCTCCTCCAGCTTGAGTTGGCAAGGATGTTGAGTGAACGATCAGGTGAGATGATTTGTTTCTGACTAGTGCCATTGTGATGCGTGGTTCCAGTTGCTGTGGTCATTTGAGGTGTTTTTTTGTGATGTGTGAGTGACGCAGAGTGCACATCCAAAGTAATCATTTGATGTATTTAATGTATATATGTCTTTCTGATCTCTTGCAGGACATCCCATATTATTTGCTTGAGGTTTATCTCATATTATTTGCTGCTTGTATTTCATGATATTATCCATGTATTATACTGTTGCATTTACCAAGTATGTTATTATTGCTTGCACATAAATATATATCTCTTTATACATTTGAATGATATTCATTTGACATCTGGGAAAACCTTTCTGTTAGAGAGCATTGCATAAATAAAACCCCAAGCCTTACTCTAAAAATAGAGTCTTTGCATTTTGTAAAGTGAAACCCCTTTCTAGGCGTTGTTGTGTTTTATGTCTCCTGTTTCGCCGTAATTTGTGGAACTCTGTATTATCCGAAAGGCGAAGCAATACAAGTGTGGGTCCTTCAAAAACCAGGTTCAACAAGGTCGGGAGTTTTACCGCCAGTCTTAGTCTGTGAAATGGAAACCTGATATATTCAATGCGGCAGAGCAGATGGCTGTTGCAGAGGAAGGCTCCACGGGGTTGGATAGCTGTCGAATGAGGCTCAGATGTAACCACTGACTTTTAATGGAATTCAAATTTCACCCCCAAAGAAGATACCTCACTGGCTTGATACTTTTTTTTGTCAAAATTTGTTTATTGAAATATTTGTCACACATAACAAACAGTGTATAAGGAATACATCTTACAATGCGTTTCAAGTATTTTGACCGGCACAGATACCATTCTTTAGGCAGCTAAAGTAAAGAGCACAGTGTTGAATTACCTGGGTAGGCTTGCCCCTCAATATTTCCATAAGTTGGCATGCTATAACAGAAAGAACAAAGGTAAACTCAACGACTCCCGAGAGCTATCCGGCCCAATCTTCCCCATTACCCCAATGTAGGCAAATGCCCTGGAGAAGTGAGTAATGAGCATCCAATGAGAACCCATTTAATGCCTTCTGTGGACATCGTCTGAATTGAATCAGAGCTTACAACAAAGAGCAAAAACAAGAAGAAGAATAAGTGATAAAGAGAAAAAAGAGAGGCAAAGAGACAAGAAAGAACAGAGAAACATTCAAACTGCTGAGGTACCCAGGGAAATTAGTGAGGCAAAATGACTTGCTATAGAGGGGGGGGAAGGAGGCCGGGCCTCAATGGGAACATCAGGGGGATCCAGATATAATCAAATCCGTTCTTCGACTCTTCGGCTATATCAGTTAGTCGTTTCATTGCTAATGCCTTCCATAATCGGGCGTGCCACTGGGAGAGTGAGGGGGCTTTGGATCTCTTCCAAGCCCCGGCTATAGCCATCTTCTCCGCTCCCAGGCAAACCCACAAAATAGATCTGTTGGCATGTGTTTGGCGTTTGAGTAGCGGATCGCGAAGCCCCAGCAGTATCTGTTCTATAGAGTCCCCAATTGGATGGCCTAATATGATCTTAATTTGGGAAACAATCTTCTTGCAAAAGATTTGGATGACAAGTTCCTGACTAATGGCAGGGAGAGAGGTGGTTGAGTTAGTGACTGGTAGAAGGATGTCGTACGAAAATAAGGCGATCTTTTGATCATCTGTTCCAAACCAGATCCCAGTGATCTGTGGATTGGCATGGATCCGGGCAGTAAAGAGTTCGATACTAAGAGCGAAGAGGAGTGGGCATAAAGGGCAGCCTTGTATGGTCCCTCTCGCTAAGTTAAAAAAAGTTCGAGGCCACCCCATTCTCCACCACGCGGGACCTAGGGGCGGTAAAGTTGGCTCAAATCATCGTGATGAAAGCGTCGCAGAGGCCGAATCGGCGCAGAGAAAGCTCCAGAAAGGTCCAATCAACTCGATCAAAAGCTTTCTCCGTGTCGATCGACAATAGTGTGGCCAGGATCTTCTTTTTTTGGGACTTATCTATTAGATGGAAGATGTGCCTAAGGTTGTCATGTTTCTGCCGCCCCTTGATGAACCCTGATTGATCGGGATGAATGAGATCCTGGAGAAATTTCTTGAGCCGGGTGGCTAGAATTTTGGAATATAGTTTGGCATCCAGGTTAAAGAGGGCAATGGGACGATATGATGAGCATTTCTGTGGGCCTTTCCTGGGTTTTGGAATGTTAAAGTTTGCAATAAAATTGAGTGGTAAAGCCATCAGGCCCTGGTGCTTGTGGTGTTTTAAGGAGTCAATTGCAGCCTGGACCTCCTCCAAGGTAATACTCCCACCAAGAATATGAGGCAGAGAGCGGGGGCTAGTGAAGGGCAGTTACATATTGTGTTTGCTCAGGTTCCCTGAGGGTGTCAGCTCGGTATAGGTTTTGATAAAAGTCATGAAACACCTGGGCTTTCTCATCTTTACCTACGTGGGTCATGCCATGGTCGTCTATGATTTGTTTTACGTATTCTTTATCTTGCTTGATCCGTAGTTGTTTGGCCAAGAGAGTGCCCACCCCATCCTTCCCCTTTGAAGCCTCTGGCCTGGAGCCTCAGGAAAGTTTTCTCTGCCCTATTCGTATATATATCGCATTAAGTTTCCCTTTGAGGGCCGTGACTTTTCTCAATGACGGGGCCTAGGGAGTAGTTTGGTGCTGCCCTTCTGCTGCTACTAGTTTGAGCTCTAGTTCTAGGCGTTCTTTGGTTTGAAGTCTCCTGAGGGAAGAGGCCAAGGGCAATGCAGTGGCCCCTGATGTGCACCTTAAATTTGTCCCAATTGTTCGCTAGGGATGTGTCAGCTGGGTCATTGAGTATGAAGAAGTCTCTGATTGCTTTGCGAAGGTCGTTCTGGTGTAGACGATCTCTACATAAGAACTCCGGGAAATACCATCTCATAAGTTTAGAGCGTGAGGCCCACCAGTCCAAAAGGCAAATCAAGGGGGTGTGGTCGGAGATGGCAATGTGAAGAATGAGGGAGGTCGTGACTGCGTGGGTGAACGATCAGCTGATAAAAATATGATCAATGCGGTAGTATGATTTGTGGGCATGAGAAAAGAAGGATAAATCCTTTGTTGTACTAGATACTTTTGAAACCTTTGCCCCTGGAAGATTTCAATGTTTACACTTAGTCACTTTTTTGGAATTTTGATTCCTCCAATGGGACAAGGCTGCAGACTGTAGCTGAAGATGAGTAAAGGAGCCCAGATATCTCCTCAGCAATATCCTGCTGAACTGGATTTGCTGCTTCATGAAAACCTAGGTGAGAGAAACCCGATGTTCCAGGTCAGTGCCAACACACCTTCGTTTGGGCCTCTGGAAGTGTTTGGAGCCAAAATGTTTCTAAGCTCTACGCGTTCAGGGTTGATAGGAGGATTACAATTCGACACAGCCAATGGTCTCAGAACGTTGGGGACAGCACTTGCAGGTCAAAACTCACTGCAGAAGGGTCCGGTGTAGGTCCAGTTGTAACTGATCAGTTGAGCAATTGCAGGAAAGGCCTCTTATAACTTGCTGTGTCCCTGTAGCCTGAACAGGAGGTCAGTCGAATGACCCTTGGAGACCACCTTTTTGTTCTGGGCACAAGAGAGAGCAAGTCCAGTCCCTCAGGCTCTCCTCAGGTCATAGACAGCAGGTTCAATCCTCTTCTGAATGTGCTCAGGTCTAGGAGCGTTCTATGAAGAGGGTACTAATGATGCCACATTTATACCTGCCATCAGCTTGTGGGTGGGGATTACTCCTGGTGCCCTCCTAACCAATGAAGTAAATGTTCCAAGGGGTTATTCTACTCACATTTACAACATTTCCTGTGTGCCTCACTACCAACAATCCCAGAGTGTCCATTTTGTCTAATTCCAAGATGGTGAAACTCTTCTTCCCTTGTGCTGAGCCTGTGTGCCCACCCTGAGGTGTATCCAAGGAAATAAGCAAACCGTCCTCTGTGGTCACTTCTAAAAAGTTCTGGAGAGACCTTCCTTCCCTCTAGGATTGGAACCTGTCTGGCTGGGGGATCAAATAAGAGACCGGTGTAGGTGTCATCTGACATCTCCCTGTGACTGGGAAGGTTCCTTTCGAAGTAATTAAGTTGCTGTGTGCTGCACAACTAGTGACTGGCAGAGGAACAGAAATTACACCTCATATCCAAGCCCTTGTCCAGGCTTTGGGAGCAGCTTTCACACCTCATTCATGGCTGATCGCTCATAGGGTTACAGCTTGAGGCTAATGCAAATTAGCTTTCAGGGGCTTTTTATGCAGGTGAAAGGAAACTTTCTAAAAGTACCTTTTCCTTAATATTTATTAACACCTTGGCTGCTAAGGGTTTTCCCGCTGGGTGCTGGATTCCCACATTTACCATTGTTTGTGACAAGGTCAACTCGTCATAAGCACAGGGCAGGTAAAGCCCATGACGAGTTGACCTTGTCACTAGCATGGAAGTGGTTAAAACACCAGAGATAGCATTGTTAAATGTAATGTTGCATCTCATATTTTACCATGGAATAGCCAGGCTTGCTACAGGGAAATGGCTTATGGGTCCTTTTCTCTTTAAGCTCATGTTTGACATAAAATGTCTACATGTCCTACTTTTAAATTCCAAACACCCTGCCTTATGGTCAATAAGGCCTACTTAGGGTTGATTTATTGTTAGTTAAAAAGAAGGCTTAGAACTGTCAGAAGGATTTATTTTGATGGATTGAATTGCAGTGTAAAGGCCTGTAGCCTTGTTTTACACTGTCAGTGTAATAGATTGCGCAGTGGGTGCTGCATTCTACTAGTGACATTGTACTTACCAGCCCTGGGTACATTTTGTACATATATGAGGGACTTATAGGTAAGTTAAATAGGTCAATTCCGGGTATCCCAATTACAACACTTTGAAAGGAAGAACACAGGCACTTTAACGCTGGTTAGCAGTGGTGAGGAGCACAGAATTCTACAGCCAGCAAAAACAGTTAGGGCTCAAATCTGGGATACACCACAGAATATAGATTGGTATACATGCATAATCAAAATGTTGGCCAATTTCTCCTTCATAACCATGACCAATAAAAACAAAGTGAGAAAGATCTATGTTTGAATTGACACAAAAACAAGCTTAGTGGTATGATATGAGCCATCATTGCCAGACTGATGGAGGTTGGGCAAATTAGACAAATTATATAAAATGTCCTGATGCTGTTAGGCACATGGGTAGACCAGGTCACTTGTGGACATAATCAGCAGGAGGTGGTTGAAACGTAGTGATGACCAGTTTGTATGAAAGTGCTATACATTGGTGACATCAGGCTAACAGGATAAAATTACAAGTTATTGTTTGGGTTTCAGTTTTCCTAACACACTTTATAAAAACATAGCAAAGTGTGTGGGATCACACCTTATAAACTGTTCAGTGCCTCTTGAACAAAATTGAGATCTCCCAAATGGGATGCTCTTATTGGTTACCTTTGGAGCCTTTGAAAGAAATAATTTAAACAACTGCATCCATACAAAAAACAATTGCCATGGCACAGTCAACAGTCGTATTCTGCAGTTCCTCAGTGTGCTATATGTTCTGCAGGAATCATTTAATACATACTTGGACTGTCTGCATCCAATAATTTAACTTTTGTTGTCTCAGTTGGTTCGGTGCATCTTTTCAAATGTTCTTAGCCAGCTCGTTTTGAGTAACATTGATGTGGTCATTTGTACTCCAACCCGACTACAACTGGTGTACGGTTGCTCAACTTTGCCTTCTAATACATTTTTCTCAATAAAGCAGCTGTGGCCCAACAGTATGGGCCACGTCACCTAGCTTTTTCAACCCACAAGAAGAGTGTGTGGCATTCTGAATAAAGGTCAGCCTGACAGACACTCTTCTTGTTCATGTCTGGCTGCCAGGAGTTGAAGATGCGCTATATGTACAGGCACCTGGCAGCCTGAGCTGAACTTTGCCAGACTGAGGATTTCACAGCCCTGTGGGCGTGACATCCAAAGCCTTGCAAAAGTGCTTCAAGGCTCTTCCACTCATGACGAGGCGCAGTGTCACTGATAACTTCGGACCTCGGTGCTTCAGTTTTAAGCACTTAAGTGCCCAGGGCAGATTGTCAATCAGTGACACCTCATCACAGAGTTGGGTGGGGTCAGCAGTCTCACACCCCATTCCACTCTGTGATGAGTGAGGGACTGCTGCCTTTCCTCCTGGGACTTCAGAGGCTTCCCTCCTGGAGAGCTGCAGAGAAGGGTAATTTTATGTTGTTTTGATGTTTGGTCCCTGCATGTGTTTATGCATGAATGTATGCGTATTTGTGAGTGAGTGCTGTAAAGGTGGGGGCGCGTGTCTGAATGCATGGGTGTATGTTTGTGTGTGTGGCTGTCCTGCCCCAGTCCCTGCTTAATTTACTGACTGCCACTGCAATTAAACCATCCGTGTGCTGAACTAAAGAATGTATATTTAGCCTTTCTCTTTAACTTTCGTTCCATTAATGTTGGCTGTGCATGTGTGAAATGAATATACCCCTCCTAACAGTTCTCTTACAGTAAGTGCAAACTTTTTTTTCTATACGCCACAGCAGCGTATTTCTAATTCTAGCCATTATAAAGCACACCTCAGAATGAACAGAATGCTAATAAAACACGAAAGTGAGGCCTAACTAAGCAAAAATGAAAGCCTTCAAGATATTTCAATATGTACCTTTAGGTACTAATTTACCTTAAGATATAATCTTAAAAATTAAATTAATGCATGCACTGACATTTATGTACCAGCCCTATGTAGTCGCAAATTGGCTCAAGACTGGGTAGCTCTGTTGTATCCTGCCACCACATGAGAAAAGCAATCAACAGATCACTAAAGGACACGCTGAGCAGATGAGAACGCGTATTTTAAATCTGGAATGGTACAAATGAAATCAGAATCTTTCATTAAACTGACCAATATCATTAGGAGTGACCTGTCCTACCACTAGCTTTCTATATTGAACTGTCAACCCGATTCCAAATGACATTCTGAATGGCTTCAACTAACTGATTCTACTTTTAATGAGAAAGCTTGGTTTATCTTACACATATCAGTTTACTTTTCCAGGAAATGTGCGAGGATGACCATGTTCTAGATAAAACAATGTCCTCTAGCTGGAGAGCTCCACATGCACAATGTTTTCTTCTCGGCCTGTGCCACTTAGTTGGTACCATAATGTGGCAACCTTGCTAACACTTATGTGTGAGTAAGACTGAACCTGGCATGAGGGCCTGACTGGAAACCAACAATGGCCATGGAATAAATCTTTAAACCAGCCTCACACTGCAGGAAATCACACCTATAATAGGACCATAGTGACATATTTGTGTCATGGTAAACCATCCAGCTTTGTAAGTTGCCCATCCCCTAGCCTGCAGTCTCCCAAGTAAACACCAGAGTGCTGGAATGGCCACTCTGTCTCTGCTAGGCATAAAGTAACAATTCAATAGCATTACTTAGTTTTATCCTGCTAGTAAATGATAAATACAGTATTATATTCTGCTTTTAACTAATGTGTTGAATCTTATTATTAGATTAAACACACCACATTCAAATGAGGCGACATCATGTACCATGAACACTTTATCCAATGAGATAAAATCATAATGCGATACTCAAATTAAGAGCAGCAGATAAAACAACACCATAGTGGCAGGCCGAATGCATTGCATTAACATTAGTCTGCTTCGCTTATTCCTAAATTGTGAGGAACTTGGTGAATTATATGGTGTGGTTGTGAGACCTCAACATCTGATACACTCAAAATACCTTCTTGGTCCAGTTGGGCTCATTTGTAAAACCTTTAGCTCAACCCTGGGTAGCTGTTGTTTCGAGTAGTCAGGCTTAAACAAAAGAATAATTGTAAAACATAGAAGTACCAAAACAACGAAATGAGAAAACCACGCAACACATAACAAATTGAAAACCTATTGATAGAAATAGATCTTATTTTTGTGAATTTTTAGACACCAAAATGAACAACATCCAACGAATGGTTCCAGAGATATAGATTTTTAAGTAAAACATAAATCACTGCTTTTCACTCAAAAAGGCAACAAGCATTGGTAACAACCTTGGCTAACAGAAACTTAGTAAACTTTGTATAACTTTTATGAAGGTGCTTTCAGCTACTCCAGGCTACTTTGGGTATCCAACTCTGGCAGGGAGGAGGTCAAGGGGGCCAGTAAAAAATTCTAGGACAGTTACCTTGTGACCAAGCAGTCTCAAGTCTAGTTCCAGGCTCTATGGGCTAACTGCCATAGACATCAATGGAGTGACGCAAGGGATACAGGATGCTGAAAATGCTGTGTGATGTTGATGATGCTGTGCTGTCGATGGGTGGGTCTCGGGAATATTCCTCGGTGTGCGGTCTTGGTGGGAACATTTTGGCCACAGGGGTTGATATCCCTTGTAGTCTTGTGGGTGCCAGCAAAAGGCCAGGCGCCACTGTTCTCCGGTGACAGTGAAACCATTGGTTCCCTAAGGTGATGGCCAGTGTCCGTCTTGAGTGACAAAAATGCTCTCTTATGACTCTCTCAGTTAGAAAAGTTTGTTATGGAGGATGCTTAGATGGCCCACTTCAACACTGTATTTGGAAATTCTGGAGAGACATCTACCCCGCAAATAGGTTTACTAGTGCCCACTACAGGAAGCCTCATACCATTTACCCTGGAAAAAATTAAGGGTGCTCTGAAACAGTGTAGCAGATATCTTGATAGATATCTTCCTAGACAATCAGGAATTGTGGGCCCTGCTTCTCACAAATGTTCATAATGTAGTAATACAAACAGGTATTTTACCTTCCTGGAAAAAGACTGTCATTATTCCTATTTATAAAATAGGGGATAAGGCCAATCCAATAAATTAAAGACCCATTCCCCTATTGGATAGTACAGCCAAACTATTGGGTCGGCTACTTTTTAACAAATTGGAAGAATGAGCTCCTGAAAGGAATATAGTAATTCCCTCGTAATATTGTTTTAGGAAAGGAAAGGGACAGTTGACCAGTGCTTAAATTTAAACCTGATTATCGCTAAATATACAGCGCCTAAGACGACCATCTTTATATGACCTTTATGGACCTGGTGGACGCTTTTGATCTTGTAATTCATTACAAGCTGTGGGGAATCATGTAAGAAATTGGAGCTGACATTACAATTATTAATTTTATCCGTGAGATGTTCACCAATGCTACTGCATGCATCCGACATGGCAGAGAGGGCGAGTGCACGATACACTTTAGTACTACCAGTGGTGTGCGGCAGGTTTGTTTTCTCACCCCTTTCTTATTCGTGCTTGTTAGAACTGGCACCATTGGCGTGGGTCTCCCTTGCATTTTTGCCTTTGCCTCCGTTGTTTTTGCTGTGTGTTGGACTCCTTTTTAACGGTCTAGATACTTTGGGCACTTTGCCACTGCTGTTCAGTGCCAAAGTGCAAGTGCTCCCTCCGTGAATTGTTGTTATGGATTAGTAAATCCATGATTGGCATATTTGATTTACTTGTCAGACTCTAGTATAGTGCATTGTGTGCGCCCAGGGCTTGTAAATCAAATGCTGCTAGTGGCCTGCAACACTGATTGTGCCACCCCGAGAAGCAGCCTGTAAAATGTAACTCTGACTTGCCATTACAGAGCCTGTGTGCAGTCTGGGACTGCCATGACGACTTGGCAAGTGCAAAGTCTTGCCAGTCCCTAAACCTTCCCTTTTCTGCATAATAGTCACCCCTAAGGTAAGCCCAGGTAACCCCTGTGGGCAGGGGGCATTGTCTGTGAAAGGTAGGACATGTGTGTGGCATGTCCTGATAGTGAAACACTGGCAATTTAGTTTTTCACTATTTCCATAGGACAGAATTGGGAGTTTGTTCATAACAACTTATAAATGAATCACTGACAGAATATTGAGAGTCAGAAAATCGATATACAGAAATTTCGACACAAATATATATCGAAGTCAAGAATATCAACATCCTATCTACATTATGGGAAGTCAAAAAAAAGCGAAAAAATAAAATTGATGTAAAAAATATCGTTGTTAAAAATATCGTTTTTTTTTAAGTTACCAAAATAATGTAAGGAAATAAATATAATTGAAATAAACATAGTTAAGAATATTTTAAAATGTTTAAAAATTATAACTAATATATATTTTATAAAAATAAATGAAACATATACATATAATATGTAATATATACTTACATAATAATATTTTTTATAATTATTTAAATAACTTATAAATTGTTAAAAAATATGTTATAAATTACAAATACATCTCTACACGTAAAACATTATAAAAATAAATATATATATATTACAAATTAAAAATATTACAATTATTTTTAATATTTTTTAAATTAATTATATACTACATTAACTAAAATAATACAAAAAAATTAGATAGAGGAGGGAATAAAATTACTATTCCAACTCCAAACAGTGCAACAGTAGGGAAAATGATGGATAGCGTTGGGGTAAAAATTACTATTCCCACTCAAGTGAGTGCAACACTAGGGAAAGTGTTGGATAGCGTAGGGGTAAAAATTACTATTTCCACTCCAGTGAGTGCAACTGTAGGGAAAGTGTTGGATAGTGTAGGGGTAAAAATTACAATTCCCATTCTTGTGAGTGTAACAGTGTGGAAAATGTAGGGTTGCATGGGGGTTAAATTAACATACTTATAATTTAAAAAAAAATAACACATATTAATAATAAATTAACACAAATATTCATAATAAATACCATAAAATTAAATAAATATTTACTTAAATAACATTAAATTACTTCCCAACCTATTCCCTTATAAACGCAAAACCCACTACACATACAAAATAACACAATTATTTAAATTATCAATTAATCAATTAATAAAAATTAATTACCAATTAATTAAATAACAATAAATTATTAATCAATATCAATTAATAAAAATGAAAATGTACTTAATTATAATATATTACTTCCCACCCTATCCCCCTATAAAAACACAACCCGCTACAGATAAAAATAACACAATTCATTTAATTATCAATTAGTCAATTATTATTTTTATACCAATTAATCATTAATTAACAATACATTAATAATCAATACCAATTAATACAAATTAAAATGTACTTAATTATAATAAATTACTTCCCACCATTTTCCCCTATAAACCCACAACCTGCTACACATACAAAAGAACACATTTAATTTAATTCTCAATCAATCAATTAATAAAAATGAATTACCAATTATTAACTAATTAACATTAAATGAATTAACAATAACAATGAATAAAACATAATACATTCATTTTAATTAACATAATTATAACTCAATCAATTAATAACAATTGATTAATAATTAATTAACAATCAATTAATAATCAATAAAAATAAATAAAAAATAGTAATTAATTATTTAAATTACTTCCCACCCTATTCCCCTATAAACCCACAACCCGCTCTAATACTAAAACGCAAAATTTACTTTAAAAAAAATGACTAATTTCAAAACATTTAAAACATATATTTAAAAAGAATTTTAAACATTACAAAAAATGTTAAACACATACATATAAAATACATACTAAAATACATAACACTAATATAAATATTGATATTATTAGCAACAATATTTTTGCTAACGATATTACTTACTTTAATAATATTTATCTTAGGGTCGATATTCTGGTCACCGATATTCTTGACTTTGATATTCTGTCCCTATGATATTTAAAACTCTATATTAGTGTAGGTTGATAATAAAAAATCAGTATTATGTCTGCATACCCTCCTAAACATACCTGGCCCTGGGAACAGGGTAGAAAAATAAAGTTTAGTATGCCTGAACTCACAATGTTAAAATGCATCTTTTAGTGAGGGTGATTTTTACATTCTGTGTTTAAAATACCACTTTTAGAAAGTAAGTACTTGCTTGCCTAACCATCCAGTGTGCCTCTGCTTGGTTTGTGTATTGCATGTCAGGCTTTTGAATGACCGGGGCTGGAGAGGGGCCGTGGCTCCAGAAGTCTGATGAGTCAGGGCTGGGCTGAATAGACCTGGACTGCATTAGAGTTGGAGGGAGATTTCCTTTCACCTGAATGGCCCTGGTCTGCATTGCTCGCTCCACCTCCTGCCTGGAAGCTGCACCAGAGTACAGAACTGGTTTTGGCCGGGTACAGACACTCTCTGCCTTTAGAGAACAAATGTTTTTGCTGTATAAAAAGATGGGCTCAGACCCCATACTGTAGAAAAAGGTAGGGCTAGGACCTTTCTCAAGATTTGCCCGGCGCTAACCGCCCTTGTACCATTCAAGTTTACCAAGCAATGAGGCAGGCGCCGGAGACCAGAAGGCAGGAAACAGAAGTTTATTCCGACGGAGCAGAACACATCAGATCAGACAACAAGGTATCATGTCGAGGTGCTCTAACAGCCTCTCGGAGGCCTGGCCTCTTATACACTGGTTTATGGCATGTGACCTTCCTTTAATACAATCAGATCTTTGTAAGGCAAGAAAAAGACATCCCCGTAATCCTAGTGCTAATCCCACCCCCATATACCTTCACAATAGAGGTCCTCAACCTGCTGATAAGAGGAGGGGGCCATCACGCAGCTGAGTGTTCCGTCGAGTCTTAGGATGTGTGCGCCTGATCATATCACAGGGGGGTGGGGAGGCCTGGATCAATAGAGGGTCCTTTGAAGGAGAGCGACCTCATACAATAAAGGGCAGTAAATGATATCTCCCGGCTTAGGCAATGGCCTCGGACCTGTGTGGACAGTCGGACACGGGGTGAGGGGCTATCAATGGAGTGGTATTCATGCCGCGTGGACAATCCAGCGCAGGAGGGAGGTTTGTCAACAGAGGGGCATTCATGGGAGGAGAGGAGGTGTTGGTCAGGCGCTAGCGTGACTCCCAAGGACAGGGTCATGCAGAAGGGTCCTGCTCGTAAGGAGGAGGAGGGAGGGGGAGCCAGGGTGCGCGGAGGATGCTTGCTGGGTCAGAGGGACGTGCTGGCGATCGATCGTGGACAGGGAGACCATGATACCTAAAATGGCTGCCATGCACGTAATACATAGGTGACCTAGAATAGCTGCCGTGCATGTAGTACATAGGTGACAAGCTGGCGCAGATGATGTTTAGATCGCAAGTCAAAATTCCACAGTCCTCCCTTTTAACATATCTCGCCAACTTGTCAGTTTGAATTTATTCCCATAAGGCCACGTATTTCTACTTCATAGAGGGGACTCATGTGCTCGTTTCGGAAGTCCAAAGTCTTTGGGCACATACAGTTAGAAACAAGGCCGCACAAAGGTGGCAGACATTGGATACCTAAACAACACCCACATAAGATCACAACAGGTATCAACACAAAGGAAAACAACTTCCAACCCCAATTCTTCAAAGTGTCCCAAAACCAGTTCCCAAGCGACCATCCTTCTTGTTCTTGGTGAACCTCTGAGGAAAGTCTGTGGAGGTGTTCAATGGCTTTGTAGACTGAAGGCGAGTTGTCAGGCACGTATGTGCAGCAGCTGGATCCGATGATGCGGCATGCTCCTCCTCGGTCGGCTAGGACCACGTCTAGGACAAGTCTATTTTGGAGGGTCACGAGGCGGACCGCCTGAAGTTCCGCAGTGTTGTTGGCGAGGATACCGGCAGTGATGTTGATCGTTGTTTCTACTGCCTGGGTCAGGTGCCGGATAGCACGGCTGTTTGCCATTGGGCCCCACAGAGGAACAAGTCCCTTTGCTGCATCTAGGAACTGTGCTCCGGTGGAGTCGGCTTGCCCAAGGTCGTCTGCACGCCTCTGCCTGTGATGGTTGGCAGGGGCTACATATGTGGGTGGGAGAACGAAGGCAATGTAACAGGTACCTTTCCAACCCTTCGGGAGCCAGGTGTAGGCCTTGGTGCCACACAAAGTACATGTTTGGAGAAGCAACAAAGGAAGGAGGGTCAGCTGAGTCCAATGTTCTGGTGGTCTGGCAGGCGCTGTGACCCACCAGCTGCGTTCCATGGCCTTCGAGACACACAAGACCTGTGACATTGATGACAGACAGAGCCACAGTCAGTGTTGCGGTAGTTTGTTTTTGTAGATGAGAAAAGGTGGTCCTGGCTGGATTGTGGAGCACCTGTACTTCGACTCGTTCTTTTGGCTGGAATGTTTTTGATGAAGGTGGCGCCTGTGAGCGCAGGACACAGGGCAGCAGGAGTCTTTCCGGTTCTGTTCAGCCAGAACCCAGAGTAGAAGTGTGACACTGTCCGGCCAGAGGTGGCGTTATCCTTGTGGCTCTCTTGCATGAGGATCAGCCAGGCGAGGCAAGAGCCGTGAACTGAGAAGGGTGAAGGGATGAAGGGAATAGAGTGTCCGGTGGCATGCGGGAGCAACCCGCAGATCCAACAGTTCGTAGCATTGGCAGCAATGTTGTGTTGGTGCAACAGTTGCACAAAGGAATTGTTCCAGAATTCCCTGCGCCTTTCTCGGAGCTGAGGCGACAGAGAGATTAGGTGATGCTCTTTCAGGGGGGTCGGCTGCACAGTAGGTAGCAATGCCTCATGAGCCGGTGTGCTTTCCTCCAGAATCCAGAAGGAGGTCATGAGGAGGAGGCAGAAGAGGAAGACAATGAAGAGTGCGATTGTCCTTGATTTGTGCAAGTTGTCAGTCTTTGGATTTCTATACTGGGCATTTCCTGTTGCTTCCATCATCTTCTTATCTGGCGCTTCCATCATCTTCTTATCTGGCGCTTCCATCACCTTCAAGGGAGCTCGGTAGCGGGCAGAACCACAGACTTCGTTTAGCTTCTCTCCCGGCAACCTTTGATTGTGTTTAGGTCACCGTTCTGAGATTTAACTTAGTCCGTGGCCTACTTAGCCGAAACTCCCCCCTTTCGACGCAGGAAATACCCTTCTCTGGACGGCACAGTGGGATCGGAGAATTTTGCAAGTTCGAGTGCCCCAGTATCGGGATAACAGTCCAATATCGGTCGGTCTTTGCTCAGGAGCTCTTCTTGGGTGCTGACGTTTTCTGTCGTGGCCAGGTTTGCAGAGACTTTTCGGCAATGATGCGCATGCAGCCAATGCCTCTTCCCCTCCACTCGGAGCGCCGTTCGGGTGGTGATCAGCACTTGCCAGGGGCCCGTCCACCGAGGTTCCAGACTCTTGGTTCGCTGGAAATTTCGTATCAGCACGAAATCCCCCGGTTGGATGTCATGGCCGGGGCCCCTGGAAGCATCGGGGATAGCCTGCTGCACCTGTTGATGGATGACAGACAACGTTTTAGTTAACTTGCACAAATAATCAGATAGTAGGACGTCCGGGACGTCATGTATGGAGGTCGGTTTGGGAGCAGTCCAGAGATTCATCGGACGCCCAAACACGACCTCGTAGGGGGTTAAATGGTGCTTGGTGGGAGTGGAGCGCATTGATAACAAGGCCAGTGGGAGGGCATCCGGCCAGTTAAGTCCAGTGGTGGCCACTATTTTTGCCAGTTTCAGCTTCAGGGTGGCATTATGGCGTTCCACTAGACCAGCGGATTGGGGGTGGAAGACCGCATGAAATCGTTGCTTCACCCCCAACCCTTTTAGGATTAATTGGATAACCTCAGCTATGAAATGGGGGCCATTGTCGCTCCATAAAATCCGACAAAGGCCATAGCGAGGGAAGAATTCCTTCAGTAGTACTTTGGCAGTAGTCATGGCAGTGTTGTCACGGGTTGGATAGGCTTCCACCCATTTGCTGAAGGCACACACAATGACTAGTACATACTTCAGGTTTTGGCATCTCTCTAGTTGGATGTAATCCATCTGAAGGACCTCAAAGGGGTGATTGGGGGTCCCGAACCCTCCCCGGGGTACTACAGTCCCTTTCCCGGGGTTGTGTTGCAGACAGATGAGGCACTGCTGAACTAGGCGTCTGGCCGAGTCGGGATTTTGTCGTTATGCCAGACTTTGGAAATGAGTTCGATCATGGGTGCAGATCCTATGTGTGCGGGGGAGTGAGCCATTGTCAGTATGGGAATCAGATATGAGTCGGGCAGCAACCATTTGTTTGCATCTTTTGTTCGCCAGCAACCCTCTTCGTCCTTCAAACCCACCCTTGCCCATTTAGTCAATTCGTGAGGGGTGCTGGCCGACTGTATGTCTTTGATCATTTCCCTTGTGTCACTCCATTTTTCTGCTTGTGACCTAGTCACATATATGCGTGTCACTGTCCTATTCTCAGCTGTGGTTCGTGCAGTGATGTCGGCTAATGCATTCCCTTGTCCGACTAAGTCTGTCACTCTTTTGTGTGCCTGACATTTGATCACCGCTAATCGTTTGGGGAGGAGAACTGCCTCAATCAGAGCGGACACTAAATCTCCGTGGAGGATTGGGGTGCCGTGGGACGTCAGGAATCCCCTCTCCCTCCACAGGAGCCCAAAATGGTGGACCACCCCGAAGGCATACTGGCTGTCCGTATATACGTTCGCGGTGGTCCCTGCGGCTATGACGCATGCTCGGGTGAGGGCTATCAGCTCCGCTGCCTGGGCAGATCGTTGTGTGATGCAGGCTGTCTCAACTACTGTTTGGGCTGTCGTCACTGCATAGGCAGCTGAAGTGGTGCCATCTGGGAGTTTGATGCATGAGCCGTCTACCCATAGCTCTCCATCGGGGTCAGGAAAAGCAGTGTCTCGGAGGTCAACCCTACTCCTAGTCTGTTCGTCTGTGAGGGTCACACAGTCGTGTATGGGAGGAACGTCGGGGTCGTTTTCAGGCAGGGGTAACAATGTGGCAGGATTCAAAGTCGTGCATCTCTTAAGTGTGATGTGGGGTGCAAGCTGAGTCAACTCGTACCCTGTCAGTCGTGCGCTAGTCAGGTGTTGGGTCTTTGTCTGGTTCAAAAGGGTGTCAACTGCATGGGGCACTAATACAGTGAGGGAGTTGGAAAGTACGATTCCCTCGCTCTGACGGATGGAGACAGCAGCGGCAGCTACTGCTCGAAGGCAGGCAGGTAAGGCTCTGGCTACAGGATCAAGAGTGGCGGAGAAGTAGGCACAAGGGCGCTGCTTAGGGCCAATCGATTGAGTCAGGACAGACAATGCGCATCCCTCCCTTTCGTGGGTGAAGAGGGAGAAGGGTTTGGAGTAATCCGGCGTTCCGAGGACGGGTGCTGAGCAGAGTGCATCCCGTAATTCCTTAAAGGAGGCTTGACACTCAGTGGTCCAAGGAAGCGGGGAGGGGACATCTTTGGTCAGAAGGGCAAGTAATGGTTTCACAATGAGGCTGTAATTAGGCAACCACTGTCTGCAAAAAGAGGTTAGGCCAACCAAAGAGCGGACCTGCTTTTGCGTTTTTGGGATGGGGGTGTCTAGGATAGTTTGGATTCGGTCAGGGGTAAGTTTCCTCCCTTCCTTGGACAGAAGATGGCCTAGGTAAGTTACTTGTGGCTGGCAGAACTGTAGTTTCTTTTTGGAGACTTTATGGCCATTTTCTGCAAGGAAGTGTAGGAGTTGGACGGTGGCTGTCGTTGCAAGCGGGGTGGTGTCGGCCGCCAAAAGGATATCATCGACATATTGGATCAACACCACTCCCGCTGGTAGCTGGAAGGCATCCAGCTGTCTTTTGAGAGCCTGGCTGTAAATGCTGGGACTTTCAGTGTACCCCTGGGGAGCTCTACAAAATCGGTACGAGCGAGATTTTAAAGTGAAGCCGAAAAGATAACGGCTGTCTGGGTGGATGGGGATAGAGAAAAATGCGTTTTTAAGGTCGATAACAGAGAAGGTGGTGGCAGTGGACGGATGAGGGTCAGAATGGTGGTGATATCAGAGACCACAGGATATTGGGGTACAACCACTTTGTTAATCTCTCGTAAGTCGATGATGAAGCGGTACGCTTTCTCATCTCCTTCACCTTGTTTCTTAACAATAGGTAGGATTGGGCTGTTGCAGACGTTGCTAACCACTTCTTCAACCACTCCTGCATCTACCAGAGACTGAATGATCGCTACCAGTGCCTTCTCACCCTCTGGGGATATCCGATATTGTGGGAGTTTCGGGAGCATAGCGTCCTGTCGTACAGTTATGTGGATAGGGTCAATCATCATTCGCCCCACATCGGAGTCATTTTTGGCCCACAGGTACGGAGGCAGGGTGTCAAGCAGGGACAGGTCAGCGTTAGTTATGCAGCACATGTGTCGTGGGGGACGGGATCTGGGCATGTCTGGGTTGTCGTACAGAATGACTCGTATTCCATCGGGGGAACACCTAATGGTAGCTCGAAAATGTTTCAGTAAGTCAATGCCCATAATGGCGTCAGGGGAGTTGGAGGAGAGTAGAAATGTCGCGTCAGCAGTGTTGCTTTCTAGGTCAAAGGTAATAGGCACGGACAGGGGGTTAGTGGAGGGCGTCCCATCGAAACCTATCGACGTTATGTGTGAGCCAGACAAGGGTGCCCTTGGAATCAGTCGTTTTGATAACACACTACGTGTCGCCCCAGTGTCTACCAAGAATGGAGACTCTGTACCCAAGACCTTAGCGGTGACATAAGGACCTTGCTGGTCAACACAGAGCTCGACTGGATCCCTCCCTTGCCCCTGGCAGTCCTATGCAAAATCAGGGACATTTTCACCTTCGGATAGCTGATATTGATTCTGTCGGGGACGGTCAAATGTATTCAGTCTTCCTGATCTGTCATTGTTAGTGTCGTTGGAGTTCCCTCGTCCCTGTACTCTATTCCTCGGACCACCTGCCACATCCCTGGAATCCCTATTTCTATTCATCTCTAGCAAAACCGGACACTGGGTTTTCCAATGGCCGAACCCTTTGCAGAAGGCGCATTGGTCATTGCTAATATCTCTCCGTCCAGTGTGAGATGTCGGGGTGTGATCCTTAGGAGGTAGATCTCTGGGGGCGTTTGATTGGTAGTTCCCCCTTTGATGTTCCCGTCCTAGCGCTATACCCTGTATCTGGGCTATCATTACCCTTTCCTTCAAATCTTTCTTCTTTTTCTCGGACGCCCTATCATTCTCATTCTTTTGGTGCTCGTAATACTGAGCCATCTGAAGGATAGCTGCGGGTTTGGAGGCCCCCCAACTACTCTCACTTGTCTGTAGTTTTTGGGAGACTTCTTGAGTTAGTCCTTTTACATAATTTTGCACAAACAGGTGCTGTCCGGTTGCGGTGGTCATGTCCTGGCCACTGTAGTCGGAGAACACTGTCTCAAATCGGGAGAAGTATTCTGACACATCTTCCTGGGGTTTCTGCCGACAGGCCGTGACTATCGACCAGTCTACTTTTCTTTCCGGGACCAGTGTTTTTAATTTCTGAACTATTTTATCTGGGAGTTCCAGTATGTCCTTCACTGGTTTACTCCCTGGCTCTCGCTGTCTGTCTAGTTTACCGAGTTGGTCCCAGGTATGTCCAAACAGATCCGCGTGGTCAGCCTTCCGGATTTGCTTCCACACGTCAGCTGGCAGACATAGCCCAAAGAACAAGTCAATATCTGCTATAGTCATTATTGTTGAACCCAAGGCTGTACCCAATTCGGTATAAAATGCTGTCGGGTTCTTTCTTAAGTCGGGCAGGGTTTGCTTAAAGGTTAGGATATCTTGTCGGTCCCATGGTTGGTATACCCAATTGTACACAACCCTTCCCTTTGCATTTTCATTATTAATATCATCGCTCGTTCCCTGGCCCCGTGGCGGGATCCAGTAAGGAGCCGCTTCTCTGATAGGCATCATAGTATTGGCTACTTCTGCCAACCTTGCTTCAGGGACCGTAACCTTGGCTTCTGGTTTCTGTTCCGTGAGGTGGCGGAGGACCTCAAGCATTTGCATGAAGAGCTCCGTCGCCTCACGTTCAGTCCCATCTCCAACATCAATTTTCCTATACAGCGTTGTTAATTTAGCGGGTCCCTTACTCTGATACCTATCTTCATACGCGTTCAGGGTGTAGTAGCTGAATCGCAAGATGAAATGCCGTCTGTGACTGTCGGCATGTGAATTATATACGCTCATTGTATAATCTTCGCTCTCCCTTCGTTCTACTAATGTCTTTGCTATTTTGTCGATCCCATCCCGCTCATCTTTGCTCAACCTATTTAGTCTGGCCGGTGATTGTTTGCTAGACTCGGGGTCGTCTGATGAGGTTGTTAATGTGGCCGGTGCAAAGGCCGTGAGGGCTGGTGCACTAGCGCTGAGATCGCTTTCGCTCACACTCGGAGCGTGGAAGCTTTGTCGGCAGGGGGCATATGGAGGGGGCATGTAGATGGTTGGGGGACCTAGTAGTAGCTCGTCGTTCGCTCGTTGTTTGGAGGGCAATTCAGGGTAGAGCGCAGAGGGGGTCCTAACAGGACATTGGCCTGTCGACCCTGATTCTTGGTTTTGCATAGTTTCCTTTCTTTCTTTTATTTCTTCTTCTAGTTGCTTTGCGGCTAGGTGGGCTGCCTTTCGTAATTCTTTCCCTATTTTTGCTTCTTCTCTTTTCTTTCGTTGTTCCGTTTCTTTGCGCCACATGCCGATACTGTCGAGCATAGTGGGCGTGGTCTTATTCTTCTGGAGCGCTATTTCTAATGTTTTTATTTTATTTTCGTCAAAGGAACCTATCAGTGGCCACTGACTTTCAAGGTTCTTTTTCGTATATTTATGCCATAGTTTAGTGTAAGCTATAGCGACTAGTCCATACTTAGTGAACATGTCCTTATTAGGGGTGCCCTCCAGTGGAGCTGGATGGTTCATCTCTAATAAGCGGTCCGGGCTAAACAGGCTACCAACCAGTGGGGAGAAGACAGGCATGACGGATTACAACGGGGACAAAAGTCTGCACTACCTATCTTATCACGGCGGACAAAGACTAGACAGAATATTTCTATTCTACGTTGTTTGGAGGCCGTGAATACCTCAAAAGAACCAATACCGAATAATCGGCCAATCAAACAATCCAGTGGGGAGAATAAGTGGGCACGAAAAATTATCGCTACCCACTCTTTCTCTACCTGCAAAGAGAGGCCTTGTTCTTCCCTGTTTGCAGACAAAGAATCTCCAGACAATAATCCACGAACGATAGTTCGGGAAACAGTGGGGGAGGAAGATAGGTACGACGGATTACAATGGGGACAAAAGTCTGCGTTACCTATCCTTCACTGCTTGCAAAGAGAGAGCCTGTTTGTTTTTCCCCGTTTGCAGACAGTGAATCTCCAGAGGGTTTCAACAAAGCGTAATACTAGTATTATCCAAAAACAATTTCCTCAATTCGTCGTGTTTACACGACCTTACCCGGACCGCATGGACGGTTTCCTGTCCTCTGGATCCAGCGCCCGATCGTCCTCTCTCCTTCGTGTTGTTCGCGGCACTCCTGATGGTTCCCAGTCAGGACCGTAGATCACTCGAGAGAGGTCTGTTCAGAACTAGTGAAGGTCGGATGATCGGCTGTCAGACGAGGGTCTATCGGACACGAGCTCTTCCCGATCGTTGCAGTCGTTCACTCTGTCATCGGGACCTCTCCCACTGGATCCACGTGTCACTGATGGGCCCCACGCTTTGGGACGCCAATTGTAGAAAAAGGTAGGGCTAGGACCTTTCTCAAGATTTGCCCGGCGCTAACCGCCGTAGTACCATTCAAGTTTACCAAGCAATGAGGCAGGCGCCGGAGACCAGAAGGCAGGAAACAGAAGTTTATTCCGACGGAGCAGAACACATCAGATCAGACAACAAGGTATCATGTCGAGGTGCTCTAACAGCCTCTCGGAGGCCTGGCCTCTTATACACTGGTTTATGGCATGTGACCTTCCTTTAATACAATCAGATCTTTGTAAGGCAAGAAAAAGACATCCCCGTAATCCTAGTGCTAATCCCACCCCCATATACCTTCACAATAGAGGTCCTCAACCTGCTGATAAGAGGAGGGGGCCATCACGCAGCTGAGTGTTCCGTCGAGTCTTAGGATGTGTGCGCCTGATCATATCACAGGGGGGTGGGGAGGCCTGGATCAATAGAGGGTCCTTTGAAGGAGAGCGACCTCATACAATAAAGGGCAGTAAATGATATCTCCCGGCTTAGGCAATGGCCTCGGACCTGTGTGGACAGTCGGACACGGGGTGAGGGGCTATCAATGGAGTGGTATTCATGCCGCGTGGACAATCCAGCGCAGGAGGGAGGTTTGTCAACAGAGGGGCATTCATGGGAGGAGAGGAGGTGTTGGTCAGGCGCTAGCGTGACTCCCAAGGACAGGGTCATGCAGAAGGGTCCTGCTCGTAAGGAGGAGGAGGGAGGGGGAGCCAGGGTGCGCAGAGGATGCTTGCTGGGTCAGAGGGACGTGCTGGCGATCGATCGTGGACAGGGAGACCATGATACCTAAAATGGCTGCCATGCACGTAATACATAGGTGACCTAGAATAGCTGCCGTGCATGTAGTACATAGGTGACAAGCTGGCGCAGATGATGTTTAGATCGCAAGTCAAAATTCCACAATACTTTTAGATCACTTCTGGGAATCAAGCGAAACATTTGCCAAGGAGAAGAGCTGGAGAACATTGGCTACTTGCTGCCAAGAAAAGGAGAAAAGGACTTTGCTATTTGCTTTGCCATCTAGAGGAAGATCTCCAAGGGCTTGAAACTGAGCTTGCCTCCTGTTCTGAAGTCTCAGGGACACAAAGGCTTCACCACCAGCTTCCAAGAACCTCTTTGCTGGGGGTTCTGATCTGAAAGAGGTGCCTACTGTTGTTTTGGACCTCTAGAGGACTGTTTTCCGCTGGGAGCTGGAAAATCGGTGCCACATCAAAGAAGCGTGACGCATCGGTACCTGTTTCTGATGCATCCCTGAAGAAACCATTACAGCGCCTCCCATGGCTCGAGAAATCGCCACAGGCCGCATTGAGTGCCACTACCTCCGAAGTCTGAGATCACTTCACAGAGTGCGACACAAGCCCTGCTGTGCGGCTGCAAGAATCCAAGCATCGTCCCAGATTGTCGCTTCCCATGGAGGTGCCAAGTCTGTCGCATTGCTGGGGGACGCAGTAAGAACCAGACGCATCAACTCCCCATGCAGTAAGAAATTGACGCATCAACTCCTCTCCGGTAAGGAATAGACACCGCAACTCCCCTGCTCCGCAATAAGGAACTGACGCATCATCTCCCTCGGAGCAAGGGAGTGACACACAACCTTCCTTGAGTGTAAGGAACTGACGCATCACCTTGCCTGTGGCCCGTTTTGTTTGTGTGCATGACGCATCCATGATACTTTGTGTGAAAAGTGTCGCATTTGCAATTTGTTTTTAACTGATCTATTTCTACCATCTGAAAGTCATATTTCTTTTATTATTGTGTATTGCAGATTTTTGTTGTTTGGTCTTGTTTTGGTTTAGATAAAGATTACTTATTTTTCTAAACTGGTGTAGTGTCCATTTGTAGTGTTTTCACTGTATTACTGTATATGTTTACAAATGCTTTACATACTGCCTCTGAGATAAGCCTTTCTGCTCATGCCAAGCTAGCTAGGGGATGAGCAGGGGTTATTCTAAAAGTGTATCCACCTTACCTGGCAAGAAGCAAGGGTCCCTATTTGAACAAAGGTACCTACCTCTGCCAACTATAGACCCCCATTTCTAATGGCGCTGTGCACCAACGCCATAGAGTCGGCCTTGGTGGGATCGTCTAGTGATGACCCCTTTGCCAATTCATCTGCTGTTCCAATACTCCTTTATGCAGATAATGTGGTGCTGCTTGTTTCCGGTCCAGGGAAGACATGGCTTGACAGTTCGGGCTGGACTGTTCCCATGAGGCACAGGGTCAGACTGATTTGCATATAGCCATGTCTGAACTGGGGTGGCAGAGTGGGCTAAAGAACGGTGATGGATCAAACCCAGATCTTTTGACTGGGTGTGAGTGTTTGATTGATTCGGATACTCCGTCCATCACCACCCCCTTTTGTACCGCTTTTGGCCGCCATAAGTGTGGCAGGGTATGCTCAGACGTGAGTCCCTTGCTCACTTTGCCACTGGATTCAAGCAAGCCGGGCTGAAGACGGCTGGAATGCCAGAAACCGGTCCTCGGAAGCTTGTTTCCAGTCCATGGAAGACATGGCTTGGCAGTTCGGGCTGGACTGTTCCCATGAGGCACAGGGTCAGATTGATTTGCATATAGCCATGTCTGAACTGGGGTGGCAGAGTGGGCTAAAGAACGGTGATGGATCAAACCCAGATCTTTTGACTGGGTGTGAGTGTTTGATTGATTCGGATACTCCGTCCATCACCACCCCCTTTTGTACCGCTGGCACAAACTGGCAATGCACTGCAAAGACTCATAGTCGAGTATACCAGCTTTATGGGGAACTTAGCACTTAAAGTCAATGAATCCAAGTCCTTTGTTCTTGTGGCAGGTTCAAAGCTCAAGAAATACCCAAGATTTCACATATATTTTAACTATTTAGGGGTTAGATTTGATAGGGAGAGTGACTGGCAAAGTATGGTGACTAATAGGGGGTTTCAAATGGAAAAAAGTATTGGAAGGCTTTTTAAGTTTATTAAAAAACTTGGATCAAAACCAATTGATACCATAAAAACTATCTATCATGCAAAGGTAGTTTCAGTCACAGTTTATGGGGCAGCTGTATGGGGTGTAATGGAGGCTCCCAAAAATTCAAAGGGGCAGATTTACAAGCCCCTTGCCCTACTTTTGCATCACTTTTTTCCCATGTAAAAAAAGTGACGCAAAAGTGGCGCAAGGGGCTTCTAAATAAGCCCCAAAGTATTGACGATGGTTTTTTGATGAGTGCCTTCTGCAGTCTTGCTCATCGCTTAACTGCCACTCTGAATTTAGCCTCCCCTATATTACTGACCAAATCTGCATAGCCACTATTTTAATGTGGCACTCAATCTGGAGGAAAGAAACACTGAGTCTAAATAGAGATATTGTGAAAGACTGTTTGAACCTCGATGGTGTATCAAAAATACAATGGCTAAAATACAACGAGTCAAATTTGGAAATAATTGCCCTTGGAATATGATTTTAAAGATCCTACCTCATGCTTTACAATATCAAGAAAAGATTTGGGTGAAAGCCCGGTTATTGGATAGATTGAGCAGAGTCAGATGGGTAAGGAACTGCAATAAAAGCATGGTTAAACAATATTCCTTGATACCTAGTATGGATAGTACTACATATTCATATCCGACATCTGTCTCTAACCCGAAGCATTTGTCTTGTTACGATCTCGGCTGAAATACATTCCATTTATGTTAGGCTACCCTGCTAAAACATACTCCGTTGATGCACTGCCACTTTGTCTATGTGACGCACAATGTGCACAGAAGGACCTGCACTTTCTATTTTTCTGTACGTTTTATGCGGAGAAAAGGAAAAAATGAATGTTGCCACTTTTATGTAAACTTCCTTTTAGACAATACCGCCCAGCCTTATATTATCTTTAACCATTGCCCAACCCTTTTGTCTTTTATTGTGTAGCTTCTTTTTTTTGTCCTCTATAAGGAGGAAATAATCAATTCTATACGACTAAATGTACATATAACAGGATTAATGATATATATATATGAATTTTTAATTTTTTTGAGCTATTTTTTCTATTTTTTATCAGTATTTTATAATACGGTTTTATTCATCTGCATGCAATTTGATATTTAACCGCATGCGCGCTAGCGGTTTTCCCGCTGAGCGCTGCGATTTCGAAAATCCCGCGTTACGTGACAAGGTCAACTCGTCACACGCACAGCGCAGGTAACGCCCATGATGAGTTGACCTTGTCACACGCATCGAAGGGGTTAATATGTTTTTAATGTTATTGAATTGATTACTGTTGAGTACTTTTTATGTCACTAAAGCGGCAAAATAAAGTTACATGACTCTCCCAGTTCCAGCAGACTTGGATGCAACTTTGAGCATTGGAGCTCACTCACCAAAACAGCACGCCTGAGGTCAGAGGCTGTCAAGCTATTAGGTCTACTGTCTAGCCGAATGGGCTTATTCGCCTTTTGTGGTCCTGGTCCTGAAACAGGATGCCAGCCAACTGTCTTCCATGAGTGACTTTTCCATGAGCCAGGCACCACTGGTATAGTCCTCTCTTTGTTAGCCCAAAGATCAGCAGGTTTGATTGATTTGATTTTAAAACTTATAAAGTGCAACGAATGCCCGGAGACGTCTTGGCGCTAACACTAAAAAATCGACGTCAGAGCAGAAGCAGGTGCATTAGATGTCTGTTTGAAAGAGCCAGGTTTTTAGAGATTTCCTGAACATGATGAGGTTCGGACTATTTTTGATCGTGATGGGTAGGCTGTTCCAGAGTTTAGTCACTCTTACCAAGAAACCCCTGCCACCCCAGCAAACCTGTTTAAATCTGGGTGATTACAGCAGCTTCTAATGAACAGATCTAAGATTTCTAGAAGGAGCATAGTACTTTATTCTGGAGGTCAGATAGAGGGGACCTCTACTATGAAGTGCATTAAATGTGATGCAAAGTGCCTTGAAAGCTATTCTTTTCCGGACAGGTAGCCAATGGAGTGCCACCAGTCGCTGGGCCACTGATTCATGCCTAGGAATGTTCAGGATTAATCTGGCAGCCGCATTCTGCAGACGTTGGAGCTTGCTCAAATATTGATTTTGAATTCCAAGATACAGGGCATTGCCATAGTCCAACCTGGATATTGCAAGGGCATTTACCACTGTTTTCAGGGTCTCAGGGGGAATAAAAGCTCGGATCTTTCTGATCAGCTTAAGTATGGCCCAGAACCTTGCTGTAAGGATATTGATCTGACCGTCAAAGGTTAACCGATCATCAAAAATCACCCCGAGATTTCTGACTTTAGAGACCGGTTGGGGATACTCACCCAGCTCAGTCGGCCACCATTTTGACCAGCCCAGAGGATTAGTTCCAAAAAGTAAAACCTCTGTTTTGCTGCTGTTTAATTTCAAACAGTTGGATTGCATCCAGCTATTCACCTGTGCCATGCAGGTGTTAAAGCGATCTGCCACCTCGCTTTCATTGTTGGTAATAGACACCACAATTTGTGTGTCGTCGGCATAGCTGATTACTGAAAAACCATACTGTCTGATCAGAGCAGCTAAAGGGGTCACATATACATTGAAGAGCGTAGGGCTCAAGGAGGAGCCCTGAGGCACTCCACAATGCAGATTAAAAATGTGTGAGCTGGTACCTCCTACTTCTACCCTAAAAGATCCTTTAGCAAGATAGGATAGAAGGAGCCTTAGTGACAGGCTGTGAACACCCAGTTCAGATAGTCTCGAGATTAGGATATTATGATTGACGGTATCGAAGGCCGCAGATAAGTCTAACAATATCAAGGCGGCCTTCCGGCCTCCATCGAGAGATTGCCTAAGCTCTTCACTAGCTGTGACTAGGGCCGATTCAGTCCCATGTCCTTCTCTAAATCCGTTTTGAGAATGGTCCAACAAATTGTTTGAGGAGATAAAGGTGAAAAGTTGGGTATTAAGAAGTTTCTCCAGGACCTTTGAGCAGAACGGAATTCTGGAAATTGGACAATAATTGTTGGCATCAGCGGGTTCAAATGGGTTTTTTTTAGCAGGGGAAGCACCGATGCTCCTTTCCATGCCATTGGGAACTTTCCAAGGTGTATAATTCCCCTGAACAAATCTGCTAGCTGAGTACTAAGCTCTTCGGGGCAGAGCTGATAGATTTTGGGGGACAAGGGTCAGAGGGAGCCCCTGATTTAATTACTTTAATAGTTTGGATGATTTGATCCCTGCTGGGTGGGGTGAAGGAAAAATTCAGAATGTCCGTTGAGGGGACAGCATTTACGCTAGGCTCAGTGGGAATGTTGCGGAAAGTGTCATAAACTACTTGCACTTTATCAACAAAGGCCTGGCCTAAAATATTGCAGAAATCTGCATTATTACTCGAGATCCCTTTCTCTGGGATTTTGGCCAGTTTTTTACCCGTCTTGAAGAGTTCTTTACTCGAGTTGTTAGATGCTGTGATCTTATCCGAGAAGTATCTGCGCTTTTCCTCCTTAATTAGCTTTTTGTAAGAGGCCAAAGACTGAGCATGTATCTTTTTTTAACTCTATATTATAATTCAGTCTCCTTTGTTTTTCTGTCCTTCGACATAGCTGCTTCTGGAGTCTTAGAGTCTCTGAGAACCAAGGTTCAGATGGTTTTTTCCTTCTTGTTGAGGAGGTAAAGAGAGGCGCAGCTGTATTGGCCACCTGAGAAATCCAGTCGCTAAGATTGTTGACCTCTGGATCAATATCTAACTTCAAATTAGGTGCGTTCTTTTGGAGAGAAGTCTAAAAAAGGTCCAGATCAATTTTGTCCCAATTTCGATAGGAAAAGGTTGAAGACGACACAGGTGCAGTCAAGCGATTGGTGCAACCTCTCTTGCCAGGACCAAGTAACAGCAGGTCAGTCTTTCTGTGGTCCTCCCTCCAGTTTAGATAGGATCCGAGGTCTGGATGGCAGAAAGTGCCCTCTGGGATGCGGTTGTTACTACCTAATGCGTTACCGGGTCCTTTCCGCATGATGAAGTCTTCCTGCAATGTGTGGCATCTACCTATCCCAGAGTGCACTATTCTACCCACTCCCAAAATGGCTAGACCCTTTTCTTGGTGTTTAGATTTTGGTAGCCCACTAGAGGTGTCACTATTTGGAAACTGCACGCCACAGACAAACAAGTTCTCTACTCCCTGTCACCCATGCCAACTGGTCTACCTGAACAAAAGTGCAGCCCCCCTTGAATGTGTCCACCATTTGTCCTTCAAAGGCCACTTCCCTCTCTGAAGCTCGCCTTTTGGGCTCACACTCTGTATGGCTTCCTGTTAGTGGGAGGTGCCACCTCTTCCAACAACAGGCCTCTATTGTTCCATTTCTTGAGAGTCATTCACACTTTTTCTCAGAGGAAAGACGCCTGTCTTGTGGCCAGCATGTACAAATGGCCACTGTAAAACTTGGGCCACAGAGTGGTAAATTTCTAAAAGTTACCTTTGCGTAAAAGTAACATTAAATTTGACTTGGGCATTAAGTCAGGCCTACTGTGATGATTATTTTGATACCTTGAAGTACCAACAGGTATTTGGTAGTCCCATTTAGAAGATAGCACAGCTTAGTTGTCATTGTGTAACCCTGTTTTCGCAAATGAGGCTACTGGCTTTTCCACCGTAAAAAAACAACAATTACATTTTTTACTGTTAGGGCATATACAAATATATGTCCTACTTTTTAATCTACAGCACCCGGCCTTTGGACTCGATAAACTTGCTGCTGGGGTGACGTCTGTGCATTAAAAAGGGAGGATTTAATTTTGTCATTACTTTAAATGGCAAAGTTAACTTTAGCAGTCTGCAGTGGAAGGCTGGGAATAATGTTTTCATTTGTCACACTCATGCTGGCACAATAAGTGCTGCAACTTTTTGGGGACACTTTAACTTACAGGCTCTAGGTACCCCTGGTATCATATACCAGGGATTTATAAATAAATTAACTTAGTCAACTGGGTACAAGCCAATTAAACATATACTCTTAAGAGTCAAGGCACTGGCACTGAGGCCTGGTTAGCAGGCCTCTGTGCACCCTCAGAGTCGAAAAACCAGCAGTAGCAGTCCAGAACTTTATGGGTGATCATGCAAAAAGAGGTCTTTCCTTATATACACACACACTGAAGTACCTTCTGCACAGGTAGATATATTCTTTCCTATTGTATACTTAGTAGCTGGCATAAGATCCCAGGAGAAAGGCAAATCGCACAAAAGCAAACTGATATCTCTCCAGGTGTTAAGGAGGTTTTCAGAAAAGATCATACAAAGTATTATGTCAGTTAACCACCCAGTGCTGGCTTTTTAGTCAATTACATGTGCATTCCAGGACTTTTCATTTCATTTTAACATTCTCCATTATAGCAAAAATATCCCGTCAAGCAAAGTGATTTTGGCTGAAAATAAAAGCAGGACGGACGGTTAAAGGTATTATAAAAGGCATATGTCCACTTTGCAAGTAGGGCAGTGTCCCATAAACAGTTATTTTGTGTATCTGCTTTTTTGAAATAACCAGGTGCTGCATCCACAACAAAGCAAGACAAATCTTCACCACACATTTGCGAGCAACTACAAGGAAGTTTATAAGAAAAAGGGGGGTAGGGGACACCATCTTTAGCAGAAAGAACAGTCTTCCTTCTAAATTGGAAATGTTGACATGTGTGATGATACAAATATTATTGTGCAATATCGATCGGCCCTTTGGCAAGCCCTGATAAACATAGGTGCTCCAGCCAACCTAGTGCATTTAATAAGTAGATTACATGTGAATAATTTTGCACAGGTCCGATGGTGTCCAAATGTAGAATAGAGCGAAGAGTTCCCCAGGGCTGTGTGCTAGCACCAACCCTATTTTCTCTATATATTATTAATGTTGTGGACACCCTAGAACATTGTAAAAATGACTCTCCAATTTTAAATTACAAAAAGATACCTATTTTACTTTTTGCTGACGATTCCCTCCTAATATCTAAATCTCCAATGGGCCTCCAAATTTAAATTGATACGTTTTTAAAATTTTGTAATTTGAGAGGCTTAGAACTGAATATAAACAAAACTAAGTTCATGGGTTCTGGAAAGAAGAAAAAAGGAAGTCTTAGGGGCCCATTAGGATGGCGGGCGGATTGCCCCCGCCAGGCTGGCGGTAGCCACTGCCAGCCTGGCGGGGGCAATCTGCCCGCCATCCGCACCTAAATTCCCCCCGCCATATTAGGATGGCGGGGGGACCGCGGTAGACGGAAAGACCGTCCGCCACTTTTCCGCCCCGGTCGCCTTGCTGCCGGGGCGGAAAAGGTTTAATATGGTGGCGGTGTCTATTAGACACCGCCAGCCATATTAGCATGGCCAAAACAGATGGAAAGGCATGCGGTCTTCACTCCGGAGGCCCCCTGCGGGCCCCCAGAGTGAAGGACAGGTGGGGGTGCACACGGGGGGGTACCTGTGGTACTCCCCTGCATTTGCATTAAGAAAGCGACAGGCCCCGCGCGGTGCCTGCCGCTTTGTTAATGCAAATACATATATGCATTTTTAGCACTGTGGCGGGCGGTGCTGAGAGCACCGCCCGCCACAATGCAAAAAATGCAGTGTGAGCCTGCCACAGTGGTGGGCGCATCCTAATCGCCCCACGGGTCCCCCGCCCTTATGGTGGGCAATCCCAAACTCCGATAGGATAGCAGGCGTACTAAGTTCGCCCTCCATCATAATGACCCCCTTAGTATTCATGCCGGGGGCGAGTCCTTGGGCATAGTACATCGTTTTCATTATTTGGGGGTCAGACTTAAAGACAATTTAGGGTAGGCAAACCAATTGTAGAAATCAAAACTAATTACTGAACACAGATCCAATGCCATTTAAAGGTTTTATAATCAAACAAACTTGAGTGCTATTTTCCCTGCTGTGGAAATTTATCGAGCATCGGCTCAGGGTGCCGCTCATTATGGGGCAGAGATATGAGGTTATGGTAATTTACAGTTGTTAACCACAGCCTTTTTAGAAGGCTATTAGACTTACCATCTAGTACCCCATTAATCCCCATGTATCTTGATGTTGGAATAAACGAATTGCTCATGGGCCAATTTGAAAACTTTAATATATTGGATATTATTAAGGTCTACATCAGAACTTTTAGTCTTTGAAGACTCTCTGGTAGAGGTAAGGAACCTTCAAGGAGCCAGGGAAATTCCTTGGGTTAAATCTGTTTCTGGATGGTTTTCCAAACTCGGTATGCAGAACTTGTGGGATGAGCCCAACTCTATTTTAAACTCTGATATTAAACTACTTAAATATAGGTATAGGCCTTATATAAATAACCAATCTGTTATGAATACCCACAATGGCCCTGCAACTATTATGTTCTTGGCTCATAAGCACTCTCCTCTATTTGAAGAATTTTTAGATTTAATTTTCCCATCTCCAACCAGAAACCTTTATATAAGATTTTGTTATGGAATTTTAGCACTGAGAATTCTTCAAGCAAATGGTCGGCAAACCAAGAAACTGAAATCTGCTCTATTTGCGACCTGGCACCTGAAGACGAAAAGCATGTACTTTTTTTTTGCAAGGAGTACTTTTACATACACCGTAAATGGCTAGTTCCTATTTGTCATAGCATGGCCAGAGGCAGTCATCTAGAAGCCTTTAGGATCCTGAAAAGTGATACATCACAAAAAACAGTATTTGCTGTAAGTAAATTTTTAGAAGCAATGTGGTATAGGAGAGCAAAAATCCTAAATGCATTGGAATAATGAGTTTCGTTGGTTGATCATTTCCACTATGTATTGCAGTTAATTACAGGCATTTTATGCCCGATGCACGGTCACTTTTTTGTATATTTACACAGCCCTTATATTGTATGTGAAGCTAGATTTGCTTATGCAGAGGAGGGAAATTGTTGCTGGTTCAAACAAATGATTATAAAGTGAACCTGATGGTCAGAGTGGTCGATACTCGAAGTAATATATATATTAGTTTGTTGTACTTTTTATGGGATGTTTTATAGTGTTTTTTAAAGTATTTAAACTGCCTGGAGGGAAATGTTAAAATTATGTACATTATTGCTATTATGAATATTTTAATAAACTGATTGAAATGTTTTCAATAATTGTAGTGAGGCTGTATTGGTGTATATAGGACCCAGTATTTTTTCCCAGGAATTGATTGTCTGTTTGAGCTTGTTTTTATTTGTTGTGTGTACCTTGATGGTTATTTAACCAAATAAAGTTATTCACTACTATTGTGCAATAGAAAAGTTTATTAAAATGATATGTAATCAGAATGTAGAAATGAGAAGTACACTGGTTCACTGAAGATGTTTTCAATGCAAATATTTCAACATTGAAATTGACTACCAATTTACAAACGCATTCTCTGTGACCTCATGAACTATTCCTAAAATAACAAATGAAACCATATACTTTCCAACAAACTTAGAGATTGTATATTTGACAGAAAATCACAAGGATATCTCAAAGGATTAGCTGCAGAGCTTCAAGGTGGCAGGGCTTCAACATATTACTCTTGGTCTAAAGTGAAAGTGAAAGCACCTAGACTCAAGCAGAGCATAACTCAGAAATATAGCTTAAGAAGTACCTGCTCTCTTTTTATACATTCCTGGTCCGCACAGGTCAAGGTCTGAAGAAATGGAGGTTTTATGTTTTCTTTATCTCTTTCTGCTCTTCTTAATCTGAAAATTAACCAAAGGTAAGGAAACTGATCAGACTGCCCTCCAAAAATACCCTGTTTCAGGTACTCAACCTAGTCCATAAATCCCACCAGTCTGCCATCATAGAGTTTCAAAGACCTCCCAACTGGATCTCAATACTCCCTAGATAGCCCTAAGACACAACCATATCACTGTCCAAGACTTCTAGCTGTCTATCAAACACACTCAACTTTTCCTTCAACATTTTATGGCCATTAAGTTTAAAGAGACTTGTCATCAACTCTGACATTCCCAGAAGGCCTTCAGAGATGAGATCCCTCAGTCATGTCCTAAAGAGTCTTCAGACACTTCTAACCAATGCACAGACAGCTCTACCCTACCATAAGCCACTCTTGATCAATCCTTAGAGGTTCTAAATATGTCTTAAAATACTTAAAGGGACAGCCAGACTGGAAACACCCCCATTTGATCATTCAGTACCTCCTCCATCTCAATCAATATTAAAATATCCCAAACTAGTTATTAGATTCTACTAGATGTTCCTCAAAATCTCTCGGAATATCTTCAGACAAAACCAGCATGCTCTCAGAGAGCTTACACCAGCATACTGACAACCCATTTGATCAATAGGCCTTAGCAGCCTTCTATCAACTTTAAATTTCCCCCATGCAGTCATTAGATCTTATAAGATTACCTCAGCCTGTTTCCTCACAGCTTGCCCTTAAACACCCCAAGTTATCCATTAGAGGTACTCTGCACAACATCAGATACCCTTACCTTAACTTAAATTACCAACTAAAGCTACCTAAACACTACTGGCCAATCCTCAGACACCTTTGCTGTGTACCCGGAAAACTCCAGCATGACAAGTGAGAACACAAAAATGCCCTCACAGACCCTCATTCTGCCCTCAGCCATCCCCAACCGATCCTCCACACACCCCCTGCTGTCTATCTGCAATCATCAGATGATCTTCAGACATAACTAACTGGCCTTTACAGTCCCTTGGCCAGCTTTTAGACAGACAGATGGTACATAGGCACCCTCAATCAGCTCCTTAAGGGTTTCGGGGAACCCAAATTACCCTCAGCTCCTCAAGAGTGCCATCTCACCTCTACCAACCATCAACTTTCTATCAGACTTCCCCAGCTGGTCCTTCAGCACCCTCATATAGCCCACAGAGTCCGTTGACAGGCCCTCAGAGAAGACCAACCTTCAGCATTCAAAGACACTCAGCCAAGCCATAGAAGTCTTATGTCTGTCTTGTGATACCCCGCCCCAGTCCACTCTCAAACACCTCTGGCCAATACTTTAATTCCTTCAGCCACTCATCAGGGAACTTCAGCATACCGTTCCTTTAGGTGTAGCCAACTTTCAGACATTCATTCAGTAATTTCTCCCTTAGCCAGCTCTCGTCCAATCATGAGATACCCCTCACCAGGCAATTTGATCCGCCAGGTGTCGAGACCTTTAGTGTGTTCAGATTCCACCAGCATGCCCTGAGAATTTACAAGTATGCTCTCATTGAGTATTAGACTGACCCCTACCCTCAAGTGATACTTAAGCTCTCCCAGTCAACCTTCAGAGACAATTGACACGCCCTTAGATACCTTTATTATGTCCACTAGAGACCCTGAGCCTGCCTTCAATCACATCGTCTGGTCCTAAAATTCCCCCTGCCAGCCTTTCAGGGGAACAGTGTTTACAACGCAACTTTTACAACGAAGTACCTTCAAGACGCAACCATTCCAATGCAAGTCATTACAACGACTTGTGCTGGGGGGCGCTCTAGGATAGGGAATAGTTTTAATTTACTATCCAACACCTTCCCTACTATCCACGGGGACTGGAGTTGGAATAGTTAATTAAACTATTCACTATCCCGCGCCCCCCAACGCAAGTCGTTGTAACGACTTGCGTAGTAAAAGTTGTGTCGTAAAGGCATGCGTTGTAAAAGCATGCGTTGTAACGACGTACATCCGCCCTTCAAGATCATAAGTGTACCTTTAGCCCCCTCCAGCAGGCCATGACGAGACTTTTCTTTACCCGCAGAGACCTTAGCCAGACTTCTGAGGGCACCCACAGACACAACCAGCTGCCCTTCAAAGAGTTATATTCAGACTTCAGATACACTCATTTTATTTTAGACACCAGTATAGATGGTCCTCATATACCTTTTGACATTTGGTCCTCACATGGTCTACATTGATCGGCATCAGGCTTAACTCAGTCCCTGGCCTCTAGCTACTTCCCTGGATTTGAGCTTTCTCAGCAAGCACCACGAAGTTTAGTAGGTCTGGCTTTGGTTTGAAATTTACATGGTTGCTGTACTTTGAGCATGGCGATGGATGTATGTTGTTTTAGATATTAGAAGAAGTTGTGAATTGATTGGGGTTCAAACCCAGTCTCCGTATTTTACTCAGAAGAGTCCTATATTCCCACAGCTTCATTTTAACAATTTGAGTCTTTAGTCCTCTACTGATTTCAAACATGTTTTAATACTTCTCCCTTTTTCATCCAAACTCTGTTCAATTTGTCGAAAGGTGAATCTGTGGTTTCAGCAAATTTTGTAAAACCTCTTCAATGCTGCAGGAGCTGTAGTGCACAGCTTCTGCAACGTTGAATATGTTTTAAAAAATCTTTTAGGCCAGACATTTTTTACATTGTCACTATGGCCATGCTCAAACACTCATTTGCCTTTCATTCTACTCTATCAAAGCATATATATCTTTTTATGTGGCACAGCCAGACTTTGCTATAGACGCAACCCCAACATAAACATAAGGTTGTTCTACTTTTCAACCATGATTGCAACTCCAATGGGAAAACATATTTCCTGGAATATGAAGCTAGTAATGCGGTCTTAATTTAGACTCTTTAGTGCCCAAATGATTTATCAACATCTACTAACTACTAATGCATGCATGCAAGCCTACCACCAGTGAAGGAAACATTGTCACACTGCATGAGGCTGTAGCAGTCATTGCAAAGAAAAACAACTTTGAGAACTTTAAGAAGTTACTGGCTCCACTTTGTGTTCTAGGCCCGAGGTTTGAGATTTTAAACAGGTAAGATAAGCAGAGAATGTGAGAGTGCTTGTGGTAGTGCACTGTGTGCTGCTATCAATTCTAATATGCTTTTATATCTGCCTCAAATTTAAGATCTCTCGTAAATCTGAGGCAGTGTCAAAAAAACATGGATGTTGCTGGGTACGCCCCCAGCAACACCCAGTGCATGGCCCTAAAGGGGACAATATTTATGAGGCAGCATTAAGCAAAATAAAAGCTGCTTGTAAATATGGAGCAGGCTCCTGCACCACGCAGCGTCACAAAAAGTGATGTTCCGACGGTGCAAGGGGCCTCATAAATGAGCCGCATTATACACAACTGAGAGGAAAAATTCACAAAGAGTGCATAAAGGCAGGGAGAGAGGCATGAGTAATTTCTTTACTCCTAAAATTTTCGTCCATAACCAGATTGCACAGCTAAAATGTGTTGCTAACACTAAGATTCTCTAATACCAGACAAAAACACATGTACACTGTCAATGCTTTAAATTCTTCCTGTGCTCCCTGCGAGAAGTTAGCCTGGCATATGATGTCCACTAGTTCTAGTGGGCACCTTGCACCAGTCTAATCGACCCTTATTGATGGTGGTTGTAAAGTCAACCTTATAGAAAGCTATCCTAGCGGTAGCATGGACCAGCAGTCATCAGGCTGCGTATAAAGCAAGTTGTTTTACCAATTATAATCCCTTGAGTACCAAATGAAAGGACACCACACAAGGTATATATCAAATATATATGTATTTATTCTAAACACAACCCCTCTGCACTCTTTATGAGGTCAGAGGTAAAAGTACAATACAAGTTACACAATTACTATACGATAAGTTGCACTGTATACGTTATGCCCTAGGGGCCTCAAAACCATATACTAAAATAGTGGTATAAGAACCAGGAGAGAATTAGAAAGCAGGCGTGGGGCCTGTGGAATCGCTGGGGCTACTCTAAACAACCAAAGGTTAGTAAGTAGGAGGCCCACGGGAGACGCGTGCAGAGTCTAAACACAGCCGCGGGTTACCGTTGACTTTCTATGGGAAACAAACAAGTTACAAATTTACAATTTAAGGACACTTCCGGATGGACTACGATGGAACCCTTTTAAACTAGGACACTTCAAGAGTCAAGACCCATGGGAGCACCGGAATACTTGTGTTACCTCACCCAGGGAAGCCGGGTGCATAGGTGTCTTTTCGTTTCGGGTTTCGTCGTCGTTTTTAAAGGAGAGCTGCAACGAAGTGCTGCAGGCGACCAGAGGAAAAGTGTCCGGGTGGATCCAAGGGTGGATCGAAGATCTGTAGAACCTGAAAGCAGAAAGGACAGATTCTGGGTCACTTGCCAGTGATCAGGGCAGCGATAGAAAGATGCCACCAGATGTCGGGTGATTTCAGGTGAAGATGTGAAGTTTGTCTCTTCAGCCATGAGGACCAGGAGGTGTCGATGACAACAGGGAGCTGGATTCGAGCAGCCCACAAATAATCTAGTTGACGGCGATGTCGGTATCCACACAGGACCCAACAAGCCTTGGCAAACGCATCCCACGCAGGATGTCAAGATTGGCTTCGGAGCAGACCAGCAAGGTCTGAGGAACTTCTCCTTTGCAGAGAAGTTGGAGCAAGCCTGGAGAAACCAGGAAAGCAAGTTAGATTCAAAATGGAGTCTTCCAGGGGCTCCCTAGCCAACAGACTAAGAACCAAGAAGACGCGTCAAGCTGAAATTCAAAAGCGGGGCGCACGGGTCACTTGTGGAGTGGGGGCCTCTGAGCTTCGGTGCAAATGGTGTGGGGGTATAAGGCTTCAAGCACTCCTATGCATGACTTCGAGTGACCTCGTGAAGTGAGTGCAGCTTGCAAAATGCAGAATGTCTAGGAGTTCCAGTCCCATGTCTCTCGTGTCCGCCACGGGTCTCAGCTTTGCTGTGAGCAAAGGTTGATGTTTGAGAAGTCTGGAAGTCTGTGTTCTGTGTCGCAGATTATTCGGGATCCGGCGGGAGCCTCGAAAATGCAGACCGGCAAAGTTGCTGTTGGTGCCTGTTTGAACAGGGTGGTCACTTCTTGATCACAAGGGAGATGTCTTCCATCTTCCAGTCGAAATGGAATGTCAAAGGTCCAGGACCAGGGTGAACCTTGACCTGTCCTCAGGCCAGGTCCGCTCCCCCACCGCTCCAGCGTTCCCTGCTGGTGCTCTGCTGCTGTCCACGCCGCTGCAGCCATCACTGGAAGTTCGAGGCCCTCCTCCACCCACAGGCTCCCGCCTGCGCCTCATCCCTGGTGGCCCAGTGGTGGGCGGTAAGTATCATGTCTGACCTCTTGCTCTGTTTGTCTCTCTCTCTCTCCTTTATTTCCTCTTTTTTGCTGCACTTTAAAATCGTTTCTATTTGCCTTTAACCTTGTTGCCTGTTTCTAATCTCTGCCTCCTTGTCTCCTAGTGCCCATATCGCCCGCCCGCCCCCCCATTCCTCCCCCATTCCTTCCCGCCGCTGAGTCCCCTGCGGCCTGCCCCCTTCCTCTCCCATTTGCCACACGCCTCCCAGCTGCTCCTCCCTCCCTCCACTCTTCTTAATGCAGGCTGCTGCACGGGCGCGCGCCGCTGGTGCGCCAGAGGCAAGCCCGTCTGCGCCCGTCCGCACCTGGACCGCGCCCAGCGCCGAAAACCTTGGACCCCGCGCACCCCACCGTGCCAGTTCTAGACTCAGCTACGATGCCGAATCCCTCCACGCTCACAACACCGACCGTGATCAACGCTGCGTCCAGGCAGCCCCGAAACGCACCCACGGACCCTTCTCCTGTCGGAACTGCAGCTTACCTGCAACGGAACAACCAAACCATCAAGGTCTAGACCCAACCACCTCCGCTGCATACTCCTCAACGCCCGCTCCGCACGGAAGCACGCCATCGAACTGTGGGACCTACTCGACACCACCACCCCGGACGTAGGCTTCCTGACAGAGACGTGGTGGAACGACTCCTCGGCCCCAGACATCGCCGTCGCCATCCCAGACGGCTACAAGATCACCCGCTGGGACCGCGCCAAAGGCACCGGAGGAGGACTAGCCATCGTCCACAAGTCCACCATCGAGGTCACCACCCACGCAGACGACACCCTCCACACCGCCGAACACATGCAATTCCAGATCCACACCAACCTCAACACCACCCTCAGAGGAACGCTTGTATACAGACCCCGGGGACCCCGAGCCCAGTTCAGCGACTCCATCGCCAACCTCACCAGCACCCACGCCCTCGCCTCCACGGACTACATCCTCCTCGTGGATCTGAACTTTCACCTCGAGAACAACAACGACGTCAACTCCACAACGCTGTTCGACAACCTCGCCAACCTCGGCCTCAGACAACTCATGACAACACCCACCCACGCCACCCGGCCACACCCTGGACGCCGTCTTCTCGACTAGCACCCACGTCGCCTTCAACCACATGACTGAACCCCATTGGACAGTCCACAGCTGCATCCACTTCACCTTCAGAAAACCCACCACGCACCACCGCACCCAACAGCTACCTAGCCGATACTGGAGCAAAATGACCAAAGACCAGCTGACCTCCACCCTCGCCATGAACCCTCCCACCAAGCTCAACAACCCTGACATCACAGCCCGCAACCTCAGACAGTGGATCGACGACTGTGCCAACACCCTCGCCCCTCTGAATAAACCCCCCAACAACAACGCCAGCAAGAGAGCCTCCTGGTTCACCAACGAACTTCTGACCTCCAAGCGCACATGCCGGAAACTGGGGAAGATCTGGCTACACGCCCGCACACCGGACACCCAGGCAGCCCACAAGGACGCCACCCGCAAACACCACCACCTCATCAGACAAGCCAAGAGATCCTCCTTCACAGACCGCCTAGACATCAATGCACATGACAGCAAAGTGCTCTTCCGCATCGTGAAAGAACTCTCCAACCCCAGCGCCAACGCCAACGACATCCCTCCCTCACAGGAACTGGGCGAATCCCTTGCCAACTTCTTCCATCGCAAGATTGCTGACATCCATGACAGCTTCAACACCGCGACTGACCCGACCGCACCAGACCCCACCCCTCCCGCGTGCACCATCAGCACCAACCATTGGACTTCCTGGTCCAACGTCTCTGACGACGAGACATGCAGGGTAATGAACTCCATCCACTCAGGATCACCGACAGACCAGTGCCCACACCACATATTTAACAAGGCAGGCACAACCATCGCACCCCAACTACGGAGGGTCATCAACGTCTCCTTCGAAAATGCGACATTCCTGGAAAGCTGGAAGCATGCCGAAATCAACGCCCTCCTCAAGAAATTCAAGGCGGACCCCAAGGACCTCAAGAACTTCCGGCCCATCTCCCTGCTCCCGTTCCTGGTGAAGGTCATTGAGAAAATAGTCAACCAGCAGCTGACCCGTCACCTGGAAGAAAACAACATCCTGGACACATCCCAATCCGGATTCAGATGAAACCACAGCACAGAGACAGCCCTCATCGCAGCCACAGACGACATCAGGCGCCAACTAGACAATGGGGAAACATCTGCCCTCATCCTCCTGGACCTATCGGCCGCCTTCGATACGGTCTGCCATCGCACACTAAAAACCCGCTTCCATGAAGCCGGAATCCAAGAGAAGGCCCTTGACTGGACCAAATCCTTCCTCTCCGGCAGATCCCTGAGCATCCGCCTCCCGCCCTTCCGATCCGAAGCCACTGACATCATCTGGGGCGTACACCAGGGTTCCTCCATCAGCCCGACGCTGTTCAACATCTACATGGCCCCCCTCGCTCAAGTGGCCCAACACCACAACCTCACCATCATCTCCTACGCTGACGACACTCAGCTCATCCTCTCCCTCACCAAGGACCCGCACTCCGCCAAATCCAACATCCACGACGGGATGAAGGCCATCGCCGACTGGATGAGCCGTCTGAATCTGAACTCGGACAAGACGGAGGTCCTCATCCTCGGACCGACCCCCTCAGCCTGGGATGCCTCCTGGTGGCCGACCACCTTGGGAACAGCACCAACGCCAACCGACCACGCACGCAACCTAGGATTCATCCTCGACTCCACCCTCTCCATGTCCAAACAGGTCATCGCCATATCCTCCTCCTGCTACAACACCCTCCGTGCACTCCGCTGAATCTACAAAGGGATCCCGACCGAGACAAGAAGAACGGTAACACAGGCCCTCGTAAGCAGCAGGCTGGACTACGGCAATGCACTCTACGCCGGAATCCCAGCCAAACACCTGCGTCGTCTCCAGCGCATCCAAAACGCCTCCGCCCGACTGATCGTCAACGTACCCCGCCGCTACCACATCACGCCTCACCTGAGAGACCTCCACTGGCTCCCCGTCGAAAAGAGGATCACCTTCAAACTCCTCACCCACGCACATAAAGCACTCCACAACGCCGGACCAGCCTACCTGAACAGCAGACTCAGCTTCCACACACCCTCCCGCCAGCTTCGCTCCACCAGCCTCGTCCTCGCCACCGTCCCCAGCGAACTACCTCCGGCGGCAGATCCTTCTCCCACCTCGCTGCCAAAACCTGGAACACCCTACCTACCCACCTACGTCAGACTGAAGACCTACTCGCCTTCACAAAACGCCTCAAGACCTGGCTTTTTGAGCAGTAACGGTGCCACAGCCCCACACCCCCACCCCCCCGAGTGCCTTGAGACCCTCATGGGTAAGTAGCGTGCTGTACAAGTCCTCTGATTGATTGATTGATTGATTTCTGTTTCAAAGTTTCGTCCAGGGTAATCTAAAGTCCTAGTGACTGGGCTCCTATACGTAACTAAGTTTAGGGGCTGGACTACCCTTAATTTCCCAGCAACCGGTTTGAACTGGGAAATGCATGAAGCACCTAGTGTGCCCCAGGCAGTGTCTGGAAAGCATTCACTGAATGCAGCCCTCCCTGCCCCAATACACTAAAGCCTGTCTGGGGAGGTGCTGGCACCTCCCTGGACAGGAAACCTATTGTCCAGGTCTCCCCTGCCAGAGTTTCGTCCAGCAATAGGAGGTCAGACTCGTGTCTGTGGCAGCAGCATCCATTTTATGATGCTGAGGCTCTGTTTAACTTTAACCGGGTAAACCAGTAACTACATGTCTTCTCCCTCTAGAAGGGTGGAAAGCTACCCATGCCGCTAGGACTGGGAGGGGGGGGTGGGTAGTATTCAAAAGTGTTTGACACCTTACACAACATGTTTTGATAAAGCCAAACCAAAGTTAGCATTAACCGTGAGGATTATAATGCACTTAAGAGTATATGGTATGGCTATATCATAGAACAGCTATTAGGAGATGGTTCCGAAAGCTGCAGAGGGGCTCATCTCATGCTAGGGCACCCTCTCACATAAAACCAAGCACTCTGCCTCCAGGATTGTTAAGGCCTGCCTTAGGAGTGACTTATAGGTGTATATGTGTCTATATGTATATATATATTTATATATATATATATATATATATATATAGATATAGGTATACTATATCTAAGTAAGGGGTGATTACACCACCTTACCCAGGCTGTGTGAACAGACCTGTGTTGTCAGTTTGGAAGGCAAACCAGGGGTGGCACAGTACATGCTGCAGCCCCTGGTTGGCTTAGGGTGAACCTCTGCCCTGTGTACCTATGGTACACTATGCAGGGGCTCACAAGGGTGACCCAGTAACCAATCTGGTATGTACCTAAAGTACATGGTATCAGTTTAGAGACAGAACAGTTGAGCTGTGGGCCTGATTAGCAGGACCACAGCCACACTAAAGTCGAAAAACCAGAGAATCACAGCAAAAAGTGGGGGTAACCATGGGAAGCAGACTCTACTCTCCTACACAACCGCGCCCCCCCCTCCCCAAACGCAGGGACACTAAACTAACCTTGACCAGTTGAGTCTTCATGTTCTAAGTGGAAATATCTGGAGAGTCCATCTGCATTGGCATGGTTACTGCCAGGTCTATGATCCACTGTTAAGTCCATACCCTGTAGTGAAATGGACCTCCTGAGCAATTTGGGATTTTCACCCTTCATCTGTTTTAGCCACAAGAGGTGCTTATGGTTTGTCTGAACTTTGAAGTGAGTACCAAACAAGTATGGCCTCAGCTTCTTCAGTGCCCAAACCACAGCAAAGACCTACCTCTCAATAGCTGATCAACATTTCTCTCTAGGGACTAGCCTTCTTCTAATAAAAGCTACTGACTGGTCTTCACCATCTTTATTCAATCGTGATAGCACAGTCCCCACCCCCCACACAGAAGCATCTGTTTGAACAATGAATTCTTTAGAGTAGTGTGGACTTTGCAGAATAGGTGCAGTGCACATGGCCTGCTTCAGGTCATCAAATGCCTGTTGACAGCTGACTGTCCACTGAACTTTCTTAGGCATTTTCTTGGAAGTTAAGTCATTAAGGGGTGTCACAATGAAACCATACCCCTTGACAAATTTCCTGTAACACCCAGTCAGGCCCAAGAAAGCTCTGACCTGAGTTTGGGTGGTTGGAGCAGTCCAGTCCATTATGGTCTGGATCTTGCCCTGCAATGGCTGAACCTGGCCACCACCTACAAGGTGGCCCAGGTTTTCAACCTGTCTCTTCCCTATCTGGCACTTGGTAGCCTTGATAGTTAGGCCTGCCTTTTGCACAGCCTCCAAAACATTTTTCAGGTGGATCAGGTAATCTTCCCAAGTGGAGCTAAAGACAGCAAAATCATCTAGATAAGCTGCACAGTAGTCATCCAGACCTGAGAGGACTTGGTTCACCAACCTTTGAAATGTGGCAGGTGCATTTTTTGGACCAAAGGGCATTACCACAAATTGATAATGTCCACCAGGGGTTGAAAATGCTGTCTTTGGCTTTGCATCATCAGCTAGTCTGATCTGCCAATAGCCAGCTGTCAGGTCAAATGTGCTCAAAAACTTGGCAGATGCCAATCTGTCTATGACCTCCTCTGCCCTGGGTATTGGATGGGCATCTGTCCTAGTGACAGCATTGAGACCTCTGTAGTCCAAGCAAAACCTCATCTCTCTCTTACCATCTTGTGTGTGAGGTTTAGGCACAAGGACCACTGGACTGGCCCAAGGGCTCTTTGAGGGTTCAATGACTCCCAATTCCAACATCTTTTGGACCTCTGTCCTGATACAGTCCGTGACTGTCATGTATGCGGCGCATTGCTGCTCCGTTGTAACCCCTAGACTCGATAAATCCTCACTTCCGGTTTTTGTGCCTCAGACCGGTCTAGTTGTTGAATGTCTACTTTTTTTGTCAAGGCAAGAAGACATCCAAGAGGGACATAAGTCAGAAGTAGCTTTTCTTCCTCGCATTAATTCAAATGGAGTTTTCGTCGTAACAGTGTGAGGTGTTGTTCTGTAACTCCAAATTAATTCTTTCAAAGCTATTTATACATTCATGTTACATTTTAAAGTAGATTGTATACATTCGACTAAAATTCTATTGAATCGTTCCACTTTACCGTTGCTTTGTGGATTGTACAAAGGTGTTTTGATATGTTTGATATTGCATTTCTCTAAAAACGATTGCATCTCTATAGAAATAAATTGAACACCATTATCAGTTAATATTTCATTTGGAATACCTTCTCTTGCAAACACATCTTTAAAAAATGTGATAACATTTTTTGTAGTTGGTTCCATTACTCCTCTAACAGATGGTCAATTAGAACAACAAAGTATCTCATATGGTTAGGTAAAACATGGTAGGGTCCTAAGAAATCTACTCCAAATGTTGCCAAGCTTTTTTCTGGACAAACAGTGAAACATTGAACTTCTTTTTCAGTTTTTAAAACGTTATCACTAATTTTACATTTTCTACAATCACGTACATACAAATCTATTTCATGGTCCATTCTGGGCCACCAAAAATGTTCTCTTATTTTCCTTTTTGTTGAAGTAGAACCTAGATGACCAGAGTGCGCTAAATTAATGATTCGCTCATGAAAGCAGGTGGGAGGAATAAGCTTATCTCCCCGCATTAGCTTATTACATTCTAATGATAATTCATCTGATATTTTCTGAAAACTTTGGAGCTTTTCAACCAAAATTTTTTGTTTTGGCCAACCTGAAGTAATCATTTTCAAAACTTGTTTTAAAATAGTGTCATTGTGTAATTCTTGGATCTATTCATTTTCATCTTTACATATGCTAGAATCACCGATAAAGGCGATAAAACATTTTTCTATTTCTGACTCCCAATCATACTCGTCACAGTCTCCAATTGGAAGTCTGGAGAGGCAGTCAGCTCTAGAATTTTTCCCTCCCGGGATGTATTCTACAGAGAAACAGAATTCTAGTAGTCTAGCTGAAAGTCTGGCTATATGTGCAGTAGTATGTTTTAGCTTTTTTCCTGATAAAATTTCTACTAAAGGACGATGATCTGTCCTTAATGTAAATGGCCTTCCCCACAAATAAGCTCTGAACTTTTCTACACTCCACACACATGCCAACAATTCCTTTTCTATAACAGAATATTTTCGTTCGGGAGAACGTAATGTCCTAGATGCAAAACCAACAGTTGTTTTATGTTTAACATTAAATTGAGTTAAAACTTTTGATACAATTCAAATACCTTCACACGGTGTACTATACCAGACAGAGGCTTTGGAGGGCGGGCCTGATTGATTCCCCGGACTGTACTAGGTGTGGACAAGAGGAGGGCACCTTCTTCCATACGGTATGGAGCTGTGAACGGTTGAGTAGATTCTGGAATGGCGTCTGGAATGGTTTGGATGAGGCGCTGGGTTGGGTGCTCCCGCGCATGCCACGGTTGAGGTTTTTGCATGTCCTAGAGGGGGTGGGTGGCAACATATATAAGAGACACCTGCTCTTACTAGGTCTCACTGTGGTCAAGAGAGACATTGCGAGGGTCTGGAAGGACCCGTAGGCCCCATCGCTCATAGCATGGAAAAGGGGCCTAGATTTCTGCATGGGGATGGAGAAACCCATATTCCTGGCTCGGGGCTGCCCCAGCAAGCACTTCAAGATTTGGAAAAGATGGGCCGATTACAGGGGTATTTGGTTGGAGCCACCAGTGGAACCAGACCCTGATCTTGAGGCTTGAGTCCGCTCTGGTGTGGACTGTGTGTGTGTGTAGGACAGGACATGTTGAGTACCGGGCAGGGGGGGAGGGATCCGGGTGGGATGGAGTTTGGGATAGTTGATGGGGGATAGGAGTTGGGAAGGGTGAAGCTGAGCTATGTACATTGATCCCGATGTATTGATTCTAAACATAATGATGTATTACGCTATTGTTTATGTATGCTGGTGTCCTGCAGATACCTCTGGGGTACAGGGGTCTGCGAATTTCTATGTGATCTATCAATAAAAATGTGTTTTAAAAAAAAATGAGTTAAAACTGCACCCAAACCAGATTCAGAGGCATCAACAGTCACAAAAGTCTTTCTCCCATCTACAAAGGGTTGTAATGCAGGTGTGAGGTAATATCTTTTTTGATTTTTTCAAAGGTCTGTTGGCAAATTTCAGACCACACAAATTTTTCTCCTTTCGAGTAAAACAGTGATACTAGCAAAATTACGCATAACTTTAGCATAGAATTCGCACAATCCTAGATAAGATAATAATTGGTCTCTATTCTGAGGTGCAGGAGCATCTACGATACTTTTCACTAGACTAGGCTTGGGTTTCATTCCTTCCTCAGAGAATACATGTCCAAGATACTCAGTTTCTTTTGTTTTAAAAATACATTTATCTTTTCTTAGGGTTACACCCCTTTTTTCCAATGTTTTTAATACATTGATTAATGCCAGATCATGTTCATTTCCAGTGTCAGAAAATATTAGGATGTCATCTTGGAAAATTGCCACATGTTTGTTGTCAATGAACATGTCTGACATCAGTCTTTGAAATACTGCTGCGACAGATGCAATGCCAAAAGGCATACAGCAAAATTGAAAAACTCCATCGGGAGTTACAAATGCAGTTAAGTGTCTAGCACTTTATTCCAATTCAACCTGGTGGTAGGCTGCCCTCAAATCCAACTTGCTAAACCATTTAGCTTGTCCTACTTTAGTTATTAGATCTTCTATTCTGGGTAATGGATAATTATCTACCCAAATGGCCTCATTTATACTCCTCATATCCACACACATGCGTAATTCCCCATTCTTTTTATTCGCTAGAACAATTGGAGATAACCACAAAGATTCATCAGTTTTTTTGATAATAACCTGTGAACACATATCACATAGCATATCACATATCAGCAGAGAGATCATTCCTTACACCTAAGGGTATATCCCGTAGTTTGTGTTTTACAGGAACAACATCACTTTTGACTTTAATACGATATCTGAAATGTGAAATTTTGCCTAATTTGTCATTGAATACTTTTGTGAATTTTCTCTCCCAAAACTTGTCATCAATGCTTACTGAACCCACTCTTTTTTTTCAAATGAAATAGGTTGTTCTAAACCTGGTCTAATTGTAATGCCAAATTCAGCTTGGTGAATTAAACCTAGGACATTTATTCCTTTTCTTGCAACTTAAACTTTACCATATATGGATTCATTTAGAATGTGTATGTTAGTCAAAAAAAAAACCAATAAGATCTAGTTTGCTTCCTTCAAATGCTACCGTGAGGATATCTGGAGGAAGCAAATTTTTGTCATACCAATTCATTTCGAAGATCTCATTCGAAATAATGGTTATACGTTCACCAGTATCAACCAATACTTGTATGGCAAGACTTTCAATTGAAACATTAAGGTTAGGATCAATCACCAGGTCTTCGTCATTTGAGTTGACACACCTTACACCCAAAAGCAATTCTTGATTATTCTCAGGATTTTCTTCATCAAAATTATTACCAAAATCATTTATGACACAACGAACATTAGTAGGTTTACCTGTTCTACACATTTTCATATAGTGACCAATCTTACCACATTTTTTGCATTGTTGTCCAATGGCTGGACAAAATTTAAACGAAGAGACATGTGATGGTGAACCACATCTAAAACAAAATACTTTCTGGAATTGTTGAATATTAGAATTAGGGTTGACAAAATGTTTATTTTTAAAAGTTTGTTGTCGATTTCTTGTCAAATTTGGTTTGTTGATAACTGCTCCAGAGATTGATGTTTTGGTTAGAGAATCTTCAAGAACTTTTGCATCAATAGAGGAACCTTCAATGCTTTTGGCTAAATCAATGGCCTTATCTAAAGTTGGGTTCTTGCAAGTTAGTAATCTTTGTTGAATATTTTTAGAGTGGCATCTAGCCACTAATTGGTCGCTCATTAGCTCTCCAGTAAAATTGTCAAACTCACATTTGGATGCTAACATTTTTAGTGCCGTGACATCATCACCACATTGCTGTTGGTGCCTGTTTGAACAGGGTGGTCACTCCTTCACCACAAGGGAGATGTCTTCCATCTTCCAGTCCAAATGGAATGTCGAAGGTCCAGGATTTATGTTTCAAAGTTTCGTCCAGGGTAATCTAAAGTCCTAGTGACTGGGCTCCTATACTTATACTAAGTTTAGGTCCACCCAGCGGAGGGACCCTTAAGGTCCCTCCTATGGGTGGACCTGGGAAATGCATGGAGCACCTAGTGTGCCACAGGCAGTGTCTGGGAAGCATTCACTGAATGCAGCCCTCCCTGCCCCAATACACTAAAGCATGTCTGGGTTTGGTGCTGGCACCTCCCTGGACAGGAAACCTATTGTCCAGACCTCCCCTGCCGGAGTTTCGTCCAGCAACAGGAGGTCAGACTCGTGTCTGTGGCAGCAGCATCCATTTTGTGATGCTGAGGCTCTGTTTAACTTTAACCGAGTAAACCAGTACTACATGTCTCCTCCCTCAAGAAGGGTGGAATGCTACCCCCGCCGCCAGTACTGGCAGGGGGGGTAGTATTATAAAGTGTCTGACACCTTACACAACATGTTTTGATAAAGCCAAACCAAAGTTAGCATTAACCGCCAGGATTATAATGCACTTAAGAGTATATGGTATGGCTATATCCTAGAACAGCTATAAGGAGATGGTTCCGAAAGCTGCGGAGGGGCTCAGCTCATGCTAAGGCACCCTTTCACATAAAACCAAGCACTCTGCCTCCAGGATTGTTAAGGCCTGCCATAGGAGTGACTTATAGGTATATATGTGTCTATATGTATATATAGTTATAGGTATACTATATCTAAGTAAGGGGTGATTACACCACCTTACCTAGGCTGTGTGAACAGACCTGTGGTGTCAGTTTTGAAGGCAAACTAGGGGTGGCACAAAAACATGCTGCAGCCCCTGGTAGGCCTAGGGTGCACCTATGCCCTGGGTACCTATGGTACACTACACAGGAGCTCACAAGGGTGACCCAGTAACCAATCTGGCATGTACCTAAAGTACATGGTATCAATTTATAGAGAGACAAGCTGGGCTGTGGGCCTGATTAGCAGGGCCACAGCCACACTAAAGTCGAAAAACCAGAGAATCACAGCAAAAAGTGGGGGTAACCATAGGAAGCAGACCCTACTCCCCTACACTCCTCACAAAAAGTTGGCTCAAAGATCGTATCTATACAAGACAGAGTTGAGCCATTTGTCTTGGACTTCACATCCAAATCATTTAGCGGAAGTGCATAGGACCTACGCAGAACTTTTCATTAGCTTTATCACTTCACTCTTCTAGATGACTGTTTCTGAAAATACACACATCAATATGTACCTAATAGTCCCATTTACAGAAAACTGTGTAAAAATATGATTCAGACAGAGCAATTCCCCAAAACATGTTATTTAAAAAAAAAAGCTCTTTTCAATCTGCAAGAGACTTAATAATGATATTATTATCACTTAAATGTTCTGCATATTCTTGGTTGTGTTTTTCAAAACTTGTCTCAGCCTGGAAATACTGAAAGGATTGCCCAGTGGCAGCTGGTGTAGAGAGGATGCAAGGGCGCAACCCCTTATACCATGGGCTTAATTTGTAAAAGAACGAATGCCGTAGCTGAAAGCTCTGCTCAGAAGTCCGCAGCTATCAAATGTTGGTGCGCCGAATACAGAGGCTGCATCGTCTTGAATCCACCTTATGTCTCTTTAATCTACTACAGGACACTCCCTGTCTCTTTATCCCAGTCGCGGGTTCCTGCTTTATCCAGTTGTGACGGTTTTACCAACTTTCCCTTTCCCCTGTTTGCTGAAGAAAAATAAGTGCTGGTCCCCAAAAAAGAGAGCTCGAAGGCCCCACAGGCAACCACTAGCTATCAATTAATCACTAATACTACCATCACATACTGCTACTGAAAGAAACATGACTGTGCAAAATAGGCATCTCTCCTCCGACACTGTAGAATTACATCTGGAGAGCATATAGAGTTTTATTCCAGAAGTGTCCTCATAATGTTTTTCACAGTTACATACAGTGCATCGGAACTGTTCGTACTACATCCCATCCTTGTCTCTTTGAGTTATGAGGAAATTTGCCCCAGTGATGTTCCCGTTTGCATTGTTTCAGACAAGCCATATTTCTGAGCACATAAGCTCAAGGTTACGCTTTCCCTTGCTGTCTCATGTACTTTCTGTCAGTCTGAATAATGATGTAGCCGCACTGGTATCGGTCCCGGATTGTATACACTAATATATTTTGAGATGAGATTCTGTGTGGCCTTTCTCATCATACAGTGCTTTGAAGGTCAGTTTGTTAACAGTTCCTGACTTTAGTTGCTAATTCCCCTGGGCTAGTGTGCAGTGCAGGATTCAAGTATTGTACATCACTGCTCAATACATTGGACCATATTTACAAGGGGAAATCGCCACCAGAACTTAACTTTTAGCGACGTTCTGGTGGTGATATGCCCTTATCCATATTTACAAAGCGGCGTTAAGCCACTCTTTGTAGTTTAACACTGCCTTGTAAATAAGGCCCCTTTACTCGCATCGCTTTGCATGAAAGGGGCGTGCAATGGGTATTGTTGTGGGCATACCACCGCAACACCCATTGCTTTAGACGCTGCCCCAGATTTACAAGGAGGTGTAAATGTGAGGAAGCGCAAAAAACTAACGCCTCGCAAGATCAGGCATTAGAATGTCAAAATGAGGAAGAAATACTTTTATTTCTCCTCGTTTTTGCTTTTTTCTAGCACACATGGAAAGAGCAAAATGCCATTCATTAATGTTTATGTGCTGGAAGGTGTCCCTTCCTGCACATACAAAATCATTAAATAATGACGATTTGCATCTTCTTTGTGTGCTGCATTCTGCAGCACACATAGAAGTAACAAATCACCATTAGTGATTATTTATGTGCAGGAAGAGACACCTTTCTCCACATAAACAATAATTCCCTGCAATACAGGCACCTGTTGGAGCTTTGCAACTAAAGTTAGCGCCTGTGAAAAAATAGGGGTTGGCTGTATTCTTGTGAATACAGCGCATCCCTGTATTTTGAAAATGTCAGAGCACGGCGCTGCCAAATTTAGCGCAACTCTGTGCTCCGACATTTTCACATAAATATGCCCCATAGTTTTTTCAGGTCAAATATAACAGTGTTTGGTCAGTTGGAAGGGCAGAGTTAAAACCAGTTAGTTTACTTCATGCCAGTGAATCTTGTGGAGCTCTAAGGTGAGAACCGAGTCCAAAGGAAAGCACTGCACTCAAACTGAGGGGGATATTTACAAAGAAGTGGCGGAGTGAGGCGTTAGCTGCATGGCTTAACGCCTCATTCCGCCACTTCAGAAACGCAAGGCTGCACAATATTTACAAGGATATGGTGCAGCCTTGCGTTTCCTCCTTCGCTGGCGCTATACTTAGCAGTGTAGAGCCAACGCTGGCACCCTTGCACCATAGTGCTAGGGTGTCTGATTGCAGGGGAGGATTGTTTATGTGCAGGAAGGTGAATCTTCCTGCACATATCAATCCTGAAATGCCATTTTGCACTTCTATGTGTGCTGCTAACTGCAGCACACATGGAAGTTACAAAATGTCATTTTTGTAAAGGGTTTTTTATGTGCAGGAAAGGTCACCTTCCTACACATAAACAATCCAAGGTTTTTTGCTTTTTCCATGTGTCCTGCACAAGGCAGCACACATGGAAAAAGCACAAGCATTTGCTATGCAATAGGTCTTGCATTAGGAAAGTTTGAGCTATTTGTATTGTAATGACAATTTTTTTATTTATGTGTTGGTTTTAAAAATAGCGAAATTAATAGCTTTGTCATTTACAATGCCAATAGTTTTAACTTTCGCAAATTTGTAATGCAATATGTGTTGTAATTACGTGACTTAGATGTATTGATATTACAAATAACAATGGCTTTTTATTAATTAATACTTGAAAAAAAGTTATTGTAATTTATAATGGCAATAGCTTAAAGTTTTGTCAATAACTTTTGTGAAGATTATGTTCAGTGTATTTTATTGTGACGAAAATCCAAGAATAGAAGTGAAATATTAACATCTTTTTGTGACATTTGTAATAAAGCTTGAAACATTCAGAGAACATATTTGAAACAGTTGTTGTTGAATGGTTGCACAGATTGATGCTGTAGTGGCGCTGAGTGATGTTGTGGTGGCGACAAGTGATGGTGTGGCATTCAGTGATGCTGTGGTAGCGCATAGTGAGGTTGTAGTGCCCCTGAGTGATGCTGTGGTGGTGCTGAGTGATGCTTTAGTGGTGTGATAGATAGAGTGAGGGCGATAGATAGATAGAGTGAGGGCGATAGATAGATAGAGTGAGGGCGATAGATAGATAGAGTGAGGGCGATAGATAGAGGGAGGGCGACAGATAGATAGAGGGCGATAGATAGATAGCTAGATTGCTAGATAGATAGATAGATAGATAGATAGATAGATAGATAGATAGATAGATAGATAGATAGATAGATAGATAGATAGATAGATAGATAGATAGATAGATAGATAGATAAGAGTGAGGGCAATATATTGATAGAGGGCGATAGATAGATAGAGAGATAGAGAGATAGATAAAGTGAGGGCGATAGATAGAGTAAGGGCAATAGATATATAGATGGATAGAGTGAGTGAGTGAGGGCGATAGATATATAGATAGATAGAGTGAGTGAGTGAGGGTGATAGATATATAGATAGACAGAGTGAGTGAGAGCGATAGATAGAGAGATAGATAGAGTGAGGGCGATAGATAGACAGATAGAGTGAGGGCAATAGATTGATAGAGGGCGATAGATAGATAGAGAGATAGAGAGCTAGATAGATAGATAGATAGATTGTTAGAGTGAGGGGGATAGATAGAGTGAGGGCAATAGATATTTAGATATATAGAGTGAGTGACTGAGGGCGATAGATATATAGATAGATAGAGTGAGTGAATGAGGGTGATAGATATATAGATAGACAGAGTGAGTGAGGGTGATAGATAGAGAGATAGAAAGAGTGAGGGCGATAGATAGATAAGAGTGAGGGCGAGAGGTAGATAGAGTGAGGGCAATAGATAGATATAGTGAGGGCAATAGACCTAGTGAGGGCGATAGATAGTCAGAGAGATAGAGTGAGGGCGATAGATAGATAGAGTGAGGGAGATAGATAGATAGAGTGAGGGCGATAGATATCTAGAGTGAGTGAGGGCAATAGATAGAGTGAGTGAGGGCGATAGATAGGGCGATAGATAGACAGAGTGAGGGCAATAGATAGATAGACAGAGAGATAGAGTGAGGGCGATAGATAGATAGAGTGAGGGTGATAGATAGATAGAGTGGGGGTGATAGATAGAGCAAGGGCGATAGATAGAGCGAGGGCGATAGATAGATAGAGTGAATGAGGGCGATAGAGTGAGTGAGGGTGTTAGATAGATAGATAGATAGATAGATAGATAGATAGATAGATAGATAGATAGATAGATAGATAGATAGATAGATAGATAGATAGAGTAAGTGAGGGCGATAGATACCAGGAGTGGGATGCAAAATTCCCAGGAAACACACGGAGCTAGTTCACAATACCCTCCCCTTCCAGAAGAGGAAGGAGTGAGCAAAGTCCCATGTAAAAGGCGCTCCCCTCACATGAAAACAAACATAGGGAGTTAGACAAAGCCTCCAGTCCATGCTGGCGCAGGTGATCATGAATAGGGCTCCCGGTTTTATGGTATTTATTTTTGTACAATTTCCGTCTGTATTTATCCATATTTATTTTTTGGCCATTTTATCTGTAATTATCCATATTTATTTTGTGTTGTGCGTATAAATGAAGTTGAAAAACCGTACATTTCCATATTTATTTAACTGACAGGCGGGCCCCCATACTTTGGTATCTATTGTGTTTTAGTTGTTTAAGCTGTCAAATATTATATAACAATACATCCACTGGTAAATACTAGCATTATACCATAAATGTATGTTGACATATTCCTTTATTTAACCCTTTCGATGCTCATGACGGAACGGTTCCATCATGAGCATCGGTTGAGCTGTGCTCATGACGGAACCGTTCCGTCATGACTACACCCATTAACATTGGGGCCCAGCACCGGAGGTAAATCGGGGCAGCACGGATGTGGTTAAATACATTTCATGCATTTTTTTTTATTCCCCATGCTGTCCATATGCTCAGTTGCTGGCCTATAATTCATCAAAGACCGCATGGAGAGTCACTTAAAAGGAACACAATTTTCTGTATTTATCCACTTTTAAAAATAAATGCAGACAGAAAACACATTGTTTTCTGTCTGTATGTATCTGTAAAAATCCGTAAAAACGGAAAACAGGGAGCCTTAATCATGAATAGCTGAGGATGGATATGTATTCCAAGCAGTATCTGCTCACGGCGTCAACAGCCTGGATGGAGTAGGGTCGGGTCGCACGTGCACCTACCGGTAAAGGCAAATTTGTGCAGTTGACAACGCTTTTCTTTCACATTATCTTTCACACACGGGAACGCACGTATTCTTTCTATTCAGAAATGACTCACAGTGCGGACAAAAATATCACCATCTTAAAAAGTCAAGTCAAATGTAAAATTTGTATAGCGCACTACTCACCCAGAGGGTCTCAAGGTGATTGAGGGAGGGGGGGTACTTTACTTATCGAATATCCAAGTTTTTAGTTGTTTTCTGAAGGAGAGGTGGTTCTGTGTAAGGCGGAGGTAGGTGGGCAGAGAATTCCAGGTCTTGGCCGCTAAGTAGGAGAAGGATCTTCCCCCCATGGTGGATCTTTGGATGCGTGGAATTGCAGCGAGGGCTTGATTGGACGATCGTAGTTGGCGGGTGGGGGTGTAAAAGGACAGGCGCGTGTTGAGGTATTCGGGCCATAGTTCGTAGAGGGCTTTGTGTGCGTGGGTGAGGAGACGGAACATTATTCTCTTGTTGACGGGGAGCCATTGGAGGTCTTTCAGGTGACCGGAAATGTGAGCTTGGCGGGGGATGTCTAGGATGAGTCTGGCTGAGGCTTTTAGGATGCATTGGAGTTTTTTCTGTAGTTTGGCTGTGGTTCCGGCGTAAAGGGTGTTTCCGTAGTCCAGTCGGCTTGTGACCAGTGCATGGGTGACCGTCTTTCTTGTTTCGGTGGGGATTCAAGGGAAGATTTTTTTGACCATACGTAGGATGTTGAAGCATGATGATGAGACAGCGTTGATTTGTCTGGTCATCGAGAGGGAGGAGTCCAGGATGAAGCCCAGGTTGCGTGCGTGGTCCGTTGGTATGGGTGCGTTTCCCAGGGCCTGTGGCCACCATGAGTCGTCCCAGGCGGAGGGGGATGATCCTAAGATGAGGACTTCCGTTTTGTCCGAGTTCAGTTTTAAACGGCTGTTCTTCATCCACTCGGCTACTTCTTTCATCCCTTCGTGTAGGTTGGCTTTGGCGGTGTTTGGGTCTTTGGTGAGGGAAAGGATCAGCTGGGTGTCGTCTGCGATGGAGATCATGTTGAGGTTGTGTTGGTGCGCGATGGATGCGAGGGGACTCATGTATACGTTGAAGAGGGTGGGACTGAGTGATGATCCTTGCGGTACGCCGCAGATGACTTCGGTGGCCTCTGATCTAAAACGGGGGAGGCAGACTCTCTGGGTTCTTCCGGCGAGGAACGAGATGATCCAGTCCAATGCTTTTCCTTGTATTCCGACGTTGCTGAGGCGTTGTATAAGGGTGCTATGGCAGACTGTGTCGAAGGCTGCAGAGAGGTCAAGTAGGATGAGGGCAGCTGTTTCTCCGTTGTCCAGTAGAGTTCGAATGTCGTCTCTTGCTGCGATGAGGGCGGTCTCGGTGCTGTGTTTGGCTCGGAAGCCGGACTGTGAAGGGTCGAGGGATTTGTTGGATTCTAGGAAGGCGGCGAGCTGACTTTTGACAGCTTTCTCAATGACTTTGGCAGGGAATGGGAGGAGCGAAATGGGGCGGTAGTTCTTAAGTTCAGTGGTGTCTGCTGTGGGTTTCTTCAGGAGGGCGCTGAGTTCGGCATGTTTCCAGCTTTCCGGCAAGGTAGCGGAGTTGAGGGAGCAGTTGATGACGTCTCGGAGATGGGGTGCGATAATGGAGTCTGCTTTGTTGAAAATGAGGTGGGGACATGGGTCGGTTGGCGATCCTGAGTGGATGGGGTTCATCAGGCGGATGGTGTCTTCAGTGGTGATTGGGTTCCAGGCGCAAAGGTTGTTGGAGGGGGGTTTTAGTTCGGAGGTGGGTGGGCTGGACTGGTCTCCAAAGCTGTTGTGTATGTCAGCGATTTTTGTTGTGGAAGAACGAGGCTAGAGAGTCGCAGAGGTCTTGGGAGGGAGTGATGTCGTTGGTGCCGGCGGTGGGGTTGGTGAACTCTTTGACGATGTTGAATAGTTCTTTGCTGTTGTGGGCGTTGTTGTCGAGTCGATCCTTCAATGCTGATTTCTTGGTGGATCGGATCAGTTGGTGGTGTTTGCGGGTGGCGTGCTTGAAGGTGGGCTGGTTGTCAGTGGTTGGGTTTTTTCGCCAGGCTTTCTCGAGGGTGCGACAGATCTTCTTTGATTTCTTAAGGTCATCATTGAACCAGGGGGCTTTTTTGCTACCTTGCTTGATTTGATGGTTTTTCAAGGGTGCTAATTCTTCAGCGCTGTGGGTGATCCATTGTCTGAAGTTGGTGGCTGCTTGGTTTGGGTCCGATGATTTGGCAGGAGGGTTTTGGTGAAGCGATGTGAAGAGCTGGTCAGTGGTAATTTTGTTCCAGTTTCTGCGGGGAATTGGTTGTGGGTGGTTGTGGGTTGTAGTCTTTTTGTAGTTGAAGTGAACGCAGCTGTGGTCAGTCCAATGGAGAGCTGTGGTGTGATTGAAGGAGATGTGCTTGCTGGAGGTGAAGATTGGGTCGAGCGTGTGTCCGGCATAGTGGGTGGGGGTGTCAACAAGTTGTTTGAGTCCGAGATTGGCGAGGTTGTCCAGAAGGGTGGTGGTGTTGCTGTCGCTGTTCTTTTCCAGGTGGAAGTTGAGGTCTCCCAGTAGAATGTAGTCCTCGGAGGGGAGGGCATGTGGGCTGATGAAGTCAGTGATGTCTTCGCTGAATTGTGTGCGGGGTCCTGGTGGCCTGTAGATGAGGGTGCCTCTGAGTGTGGTCTTGGGGTCGGTGTGGATCTGGAAGTGAAGGTGTTCGGCGGCTGCGAGGGTATCGTCGGAGCTGGTCTTGATGCGGATGGTGTTCTTATGGACGATGGCGATGCCTCCTCCTGTTTGGTTGATGCGGTCCTTTCGGATGATCTTGTAGCCGTCCAGGATGGCTATGGCGATGTCGGGCGTTGATGAGGCGTTCATCCAGGTTTCTGTAAGAAAGGCGACGTCCGGCGATGTGGTGTCTAGTAGTTTCAAAAGTTCAATGGCGTGTCTGTGGACCGAGCGGGTGTTGAGCAGGATGCACTTCAGGTGGTTAGTGTCGGAGCTCTGTTTGGAGTTTGTGGATTTGGTGTGGTATTTTATGTGCATTTTCCTCTGTCTTCCCTTCGTAAATGTGTGTCCCATCTATGAAGCCTGGTATTTGTTTGCATTACTACCCACCCTGGCGACAGAACAAGTGTCACCCTTCAGCATGCACACCCCGGGAGCTCTGCTCAGGGACCACCAATGTCTCACGCTCCTCGAGCTGTTGCTCATCAGACCATATTGGATTCTCAGCTGGGGTGTGGGGGGAGGGACAGTTGTCATGACGTGTTCCCGCGTGGGTGCCTGCTAAGTTGTCAGGGTTTCTGACTTCACTGCACCACCAACAGTTTAGGTAGCTTCACTATTATTCGGTATTCTGCCTTTCCTGCTTGTGAAAATAACTAATCTAGAGCCGCGCTGAAGCATGGGAGAATGGGCTGAAGAGACTGACATGCCCCTGAGCTATGTCATGGTGGTCTCACAACACAGCCTGTCTATTCAGTGGTTGCAAGTCTGGCCACATACCCCTCCCCCGTGAAGATTCCCGCACAGTACTCTATACACAAACCTGCGCAGGTGCATATTCTTCGAGGAATCCATTCGACTAGAGTTAAGGATGGGGCGGAATCACTCCCAGGCAACGTAGCTCAGTTCTGAGCCCAGACTGAGTGTTGGCCCACAGACATCCATCCACGGAGAGCCTGTGAGCCCACCCGTGTGCTGTCATCACACAGCTTGTACAGAGGAAGAGCCATGCAGTGATGCACAGCATTGTTTGGAACACACTCCAGGAGACCCATAACTTGTAAAGCACTGCATGTGCAACCTAGCAGCTGAATGAGTACCCTTTCTTATTGGTATAATGCGTGGACACACTTTAAACATATGTATACATACCCAGACAACTAGCAGCAACCAAACCAACCAAACAAAAACTTGCATATGCGCAGCCTTTGGCACAGGATTACACTAGACAGTGTATGTCTGTGTGCGAGTTTTCTAATAAAGCATTAGCAGTACAGGAATGCAGTATTCAGCGTGTACAAAGATACACAACTCACAGTGTAAACTAAAAAGCAAATGCCCAGACCAAGTCTTTGGAACAGGAGCATACATGTGCATACATTTATACACACACACATTCTTGAAAGAGGTAAATCATACAGGAACACACACACTCATCCCTTCCACATGTACATTATACATAGCATATGTGCGCACGATGCCCTCAGGACACTATACCTAATTATTTTGCGACAGGTGCCTTCAGGAAAAGGGAGATAGGGAGCTTTAAGGAAGGGCACAGCTTGTACATGCACACATCCCTGAGGACAGAAACCACAAACCATCTGTGCACTATGCCTGAACACACAGGATGCAGTCTTTGTATTTACCTTGAATACCATGGCCAAACGAATGACAAAAAGGAAATCCTTTCATACAGTAGTCACATGTAGATATTCACCATGAAAAACAGTGTATGAGTGGCATGTGATGTGCACATACTGCGAGTACTCTCACCATGCCATCCTGAAATCTCTGAATGTTCACATCTTGCTATCCATCAAGTATAGGCACTGTCCCTGGATCTGCGGCTCGTGCCCACATCCGGGCCAGGGAGGAGACAGGGGTGGGGGTGCAAGGGCTGCTCGCGCATGCGCTGTCCCTGGATCTGCCGCCGTAGTTAAGGGAATGCTGCGAGGCTCATGCGGCCTAGGGATGGGGCTACTAACTCGTGCAGCCACCACCACCGCGGGACGAGGGGAGTCCGACAGACCCGGTGAGTGGGGGTGCATGTGTGTCTGTGTGTGTGCGCCTGTGTGTGTGCGTGCGCACGCCTGTGTGTGTGTGCACGCGTGTGTGTCTGTGTGTGTGCGCACGCATGTGTGTCTGTGTGTGCCTGTGCGCGCGTGTGTGTCTGTGCGCGTGTGTGTGTCTGTGTCTGTGTGTTATCCACTTTTTCGTAATCTGGGACAGGAGATGTGCACAGCGTGTGGGTGAATGTGCGCGCTAACATTGGGAAATCGCCTGCGCGTGCCTATCCCCTGTCTCACATTCCCAGGAAGTGGATACAGAAGAGGCTTCGCTGGACGCAGCGCTTCGAACTGCTTACACCAGCTCGACCTAAAAACGGAGGAGAAATAATTTTCCTTGTTTCGCCAAGTTAAGACAGGTTTACCCTGGTCTTAATTTTGACACTGCCTCCTATTTACGCTGCCCTTGTAAATAGGGGGCAGGATCAAAATCAATGGGTGTTGCGGTGGAAACCCACTGCAACACCCACTGCCCACCCCTTTCACGCTAAGCATAACGGGAAAGGGGGCCTAATTTACAAGGCAGTGTTAAGTCATGTTAAGCCATGTTAAGTGGCTTAACGCTGCCTTGTAAAAAAGGCAAAGCCCCTATCGCCACTGAAACGCCACAGAAAGTGATGTTCTCTGTTACGATAGTGGCTTGTACATATGCCCTCCCACATTTTAACAGGTGCCTTCTTCAGGTTGGAATTGAAAGGAAAACTCCTTACATATACACTGATATAACACTGATATACAACATGAACACCTGTATTTCTTCTTACCTATTGTGTTTCGGGAAGTTTGTGAAATATTTAATCAACAAGTTAGCAAGAGTAACACAAATGTAATCACTTCAAAGCATTGTCAGGAAAAATAAAAATATAGGGCTTGATTCACAGATCTTCATTGTGAAAAGTCAAACGCTAATAATTACAGGCTTCCTCCACATTTGGAGTAGATTTGTAACTTTTGTCCCGCTTCGTGTGGAAAGCATCGCCAGCACCTGAGCTGCCACTGCCCCTGGAGGGGCTCTGCATCCAGCGCCTGTCAACTGCTGGGGAGGGCTCATCCTGCACGCCGCACGGGACTCCATTGTCCAGGAGCCGTTGCGTGATCCCACCTGTGCGGAGGCACGACCACCCGCCCACCGGCGCTTCAAAACTTCTCCCCGGACCCGCTGGCGCGGGTCCCACTTCGTGTGGAAAGCATCGCCAGCACCTGAGCTGCCACCGCCCCCGGAGGGGCTCTGCATCCAGCGCCTGTCAACTTCTGGGGAGGGCTCATCCTGCACGCCGCACGGGACTCCATTGTCCAGGAGCCCGTGCGTGATCCCACCTGTGCGGAGGCACGCCCACCCGCCCACCAGCATTTTACATCAGTATCCGGTTTCCGCAGCGTGGGACGCGCGCGGGACGAGCAGGACGAAGCCCGACAAAGGGCGGGCCGTCTGTGGCCGTCCGGGTGCGACAGAGGACGGGACGGGCCACACCTCTAACGTCCTCTACGATCCCTCTTCCCCAAGGTAACTGGGCAAGTCATAGTTACGCAAAAGGTATAGAGCGTACTGTAACCTATATCCGGCCAGGGGTGTGGGATTTAAACTTCACTGTGGCTAAGGATGGCTAAGCGGAAATCCATGGAAGGAGGGGGGGGAGGGGCTATCGAGTCAGCCAAACGTCAGAAACAGAGCAAAAAGAAGAAAGTAAAGGGAACACCTAAGCATGCTGCGATGAACTGCATTATGGACAATATTGACAATATTATTGATGATTGCCAGGAAATCCTATCTTCCGATCTAGGATCCCTGGAGGTCGTAGAGCCGGCTAAGGATTTAGGGTGTCCAAAGCCTAATCCATTAGAGGTTAACGGTCCTAATATTACTATCCCTGATATGTTCCGAGCCAATGCTAAATCGAGTATGACTGCTTTGAAACAACAAGGGCAAAAAGGTTACACAAATGGGGAAAGGGTAAAGGTTCTCCCTACTGGTGAAAGCGAGGAACATTTCCCGGTTTTACCTGTGATCGATATTATTTCAATTCAATGCTCAAACAGGTTCTCGGTACTGGCAGAGATCCAGCAGGAGATAGAAAAAGATACCCCTAGCAGTGGAAAGAACACCTCCCCTATAGTAGTCTTAAATGATGCTTGTGGCCACATAACCCCAAGAGACAGCCTAGGAACTATTAGTGATTTAGTTAATCTAGTTTCACTACTTAGGGACGAGATCGAAGGCATGAAAAAAAATAATAATTAATTTAGCGGTAACTACAAAAACAATTTGGGTGACGCTAGGTTTCAACCAGGGGTTCCTAATAAGACAGCTACCGCCTATCCAACTAAACTTTCTCAAGGTTCCCTCCCACTAGTAGGGAAAAGCGTTTCCACAAGTAGCAAAGTATATTGTGCTGATTATGCAGAGGGGGGAGTGACAAGTATATGCAAGACCCCTATTCCTACCAACAATAGGACAGACCGCTCCACGATTCAAACCAAGGCAGTAAATAAGCCTAGTGCCAGCGTCCAGTGGACACAGAGGGGCTCCAATGGGGGGCAAGGATCGACAGGGCCTATACAATCAAAGGAGCCAAGAATGATGGCAGGGGCACAGCATCATGGTTTCCCAACAAATCTAAACAAAGGGCCGTCAAATTACAGCTCAGAGCCCACTAGGGTCCAAGCACATGTAAAGGGTAATTATGCCACAAACACAATATTCATGACAAATGTGCCCAAGTGCAAAGAGAGACCTGATTGCCCAAGGGAAGGGGTAGACTCCCTGACTAACAAGGCCATTCACTGGCTGCGGCATGTCAGAGGGTGTCGATCGGTTATCAGGGACGACATAGTCAAAGCCAGGAGATTCAGCCATCCTGGGCTACTCATGATGTTGTTGAATTAACTTTGTCTTCCGATACTCTAGCTGAGAATCTGTTTATGCTAGAATTCAGATCAAGTGTCCCTATGCACTCGGGTATACAGCTGAGAAAGATGCTCCCTTTTCCATTCTCGCCTCCCTTAGTCAAGGATAACAGGCACAGGTCTAATAGATCTAGGCTTACCTCCATTGATTGACTACCCAAAAGGGGGACGGACAAAATGACCAAAGAACATCAGGGGCACAGAGATAGGGAGCACCAAGTAAATTGCAGTATAGTAAAAGGGACTGATTATGTGGGTTTGTCAGGATCTACCCCAGCAAAGGTTGAAGAACCCAGTAATATTGGAGGAATGGGACCTGGTGTCTCTAACCCAGGGGCAGCCGGAGGTCAGAATTCTCTAAGTGTACATGGCCCAAGTGTCCAGACTCTAGCCCCCCCAGCGCTGTGGTGCGCATCTAGTAGGGCTGGGGGCAAAATAGTTTCCACAATATAGCGGGACTGGGCTCTAGAATGCATTCACCAGAATGGGTTTCCTTTATAAATGGTTTCGATGTCTCCATTTTTCAAGAGACGTGGGCCTGCGAGCCCTTGCTCCTTTTGGTTTTTTTAAACTTTTTTGTGCCAGTGCTAAAGGGCCCCAAGGGCCGGCCGAAAGGGGGTTTAACCATCTGGGCCCGACAGGCACTCTTTGATAGAGTAATAGAGCTCCCTACTGGCAATAATGACATCCAGTTGATCAGGCTAAAAATGGCTTCGGGGGATACATTAGACATCTAAAATTTGTATGTAAGAGGGTCAGGTGGCGGGAAATCCCAGGTTTTGGCAGCCCTAGACCATCTGATTGGCGCTCAACCAAGTGAGAGTAACATACTAATTGCAGGGGACTTGAATATGACCTTTGAGCCCCTCTCAGTAGGTGAGTGGTACTCTGGGGAAGATGTGGATTCCGAGTGGGGGATCCCCAAACTGGACTTAAAACCGGTAGGCAGATGGACAGCAAGCATAATCCAGATGAACGCTGTATGTAGCGAAAGGGGGCTCATAGCACTGAATGGAAGAACAGCGAGTGGCGGCCAGGGTAATAACACTTTCGACAACGGCCGCTCGCAAAGCAGGATTGATTATGCTATCTGCAACCTGGCAATTTGGCAACTGATGAGCGACATGAAGGTGGTTAATAGACAGGAGAGTGATCACAACCCCCTGTGTATTACTCACCTTCTATGGGGGGGACCTGGAGGGACAATGAATTGTGAAAGAGGCTCTAGTAGAGATTGTTCCAACGAATGACATGAGTCGGGTTAAGTGGTCCCAAATTGTGACGAAGAGCAAGGTGCTAGAGAGCATTAGTGAAGACCTGGATAAAACTACCTCTGCTATGGAAACCATATTGAGGATGGGAACCGAGAGTGGAAATGATCTGGAAAAAATTATTGATCTGCACTGTGACTTTTTTGAATCTATAAAGGTACATTTTTATAAGGTAGTCCCCCATTCCTCAGGCAAGAATAATCGCCCACAAATAACGGGGTGGTACAACGAGGCTTGTAGAATGGCAAGAACTTCTCTGGGAAAAGCAATCAAAAATAGAGACCCAATTGTCATTAGGGAAGCAAGACAGAAGTACAAGGCCAGCATACATATGGCCAAGAAGCAATGGGACGACCAGTGCTGGCAAGACCTCAAAGCTGCCAGCATTGCCAAGGACTCCAGATTATTCTGGAGTATCGTTAAATGGGGGAAAGGAGGTCTCCCTGAACCACTGACTAACTATGTTTCGCAGAGCAGTTGGTTAGAATACGTTGGACCCCAATATTCATGCCGCCCTGAGGATAAGACAAGGGAAATTGTAGACACTGCTATATTTTTAGTCCCTCCTTTCAATAACACAGATGTAGCAGTAGCTCTGGATTCAGTCCCAAGGGGGAAGGCTCCCGGACCTGATGGGGTTCCTGCTGATGTTTTTCTCTGTGAGAAAACGCAATGGGGCAGGTACATATTGGAGCTGGCCAATGCGGTGGCGTTAGGGGCACCAGTACCAAAGTCTTGGCAAGGGGCTGTAATAATCCCTGTGTATAAGAAAGGAGACAAAACACTCCTTGGGAATTACAGGCCCATTAGCCTAATAGGTACGGTACAAAAGGTGATAGGTAAAATGACCCTAGCGAAAATCATGGTCTTGGTATAAGAAAACAATGTTCTGTCTTCCTACCAAGCAGGTTTTTGTAAGCTTACTAGCACCATAGATCAAATATTCAGGTTCACGCTACTCCACTGGAAGACAGTGCAGCTAGGGAAGGGTAGCCTCTATGCTGCTTTTATCGACCTTCGAGCAGCCTTCGACTTGGTTCCTCGGTCACAGCTGTGGAAAGTGTTAGCCGAGATGGGTATGCCGCTGGAAATTTTTTCATTAGCGATGAGACTGCATGAGTCAAACTATGCAAAAATTCAGTGGGGGAGGCATGGGCAAGTCATCGCCGAGTTTCCGGTAGAGCGGGGGGTACGCCAAGGCTGTGCCATGGCCCCCACGCTCTTCTCACTGTATATTAACAGTGTAGTGGAGCGTATGTTGTCTGGAGCGGTAGACGCTCCTACTTTGGATGGAGCAAAAACGCCAATTCTATTATTTGCAGATGACACGCTCATTATGTCCAAAACCCCTAGTGGACTACAGCGTGCCCTGAGGATTTTTGAGGGTTATTATGTCGATGGTGGGCTAGAAGTCAACGTAACCAAAACAAAGCTTATGGTATTTAACCCACATGCCAGCTTTAAAGGGAATTTTTATATGGACGGCCAAAAGGTGGAAATGGTCTCAGACTTCGTCTACCTGGGTATCCACATAGCAAAGGGCGTAAAGTGGGGGAAGCACACAGAAATGGCGGCCCTCAAACTCCGTCAAAATGCAGGTGCTATAAGTGCTGAGCATAGAAAATCTTTGACCAAACCGATCCTGCCAGCACTTCAAGTGTATGAGGCTAAAGCACTCAGCTCAGCACTTTACGGTGCCGAGCTCTGGGGTTATGACAATTTAGCCTTGTTAACACTTGCTGAAAATAAATTCCTGCGTAATCTTACTGGCCTCCCAAAAAGCACACCCATGAAGCCATTGCGCTATGAACTAGGCAGGAAAGCCATATCAGACCTGGCTAGATTACGACCCATTTCATATTGGCGTTGTATTTGGGTCACTCCTGAACTTGCTCATTATGCGCAGCGTTTTTTGGATGTAGTTAAAATTGATAAATTCCACATGATAGGCTGGCTAAAGGAATTGTGCAGAACACTGGAGAAAATGGACATGAAGGGGTTGTGGGAGAACCCAGAGCTAGCCCAGTTCCCGTCTAAAGACATTCTAAAAGTAAAGCACTGGGAAATGGTAGCCCGCCGGAATTGGAATGATGCAGAGCCCTCCTCCATGGAAGGCCGCTTCCTGGAAGTAAAGGTTTCCCCTTCCCTGGAGCCCTATTGGGACATAATAACTAAGCCTGAGGACAGGAAACTTTATTTCCAGCTCAGAGTGGGGTCGCTCCCAATTAGATTGCTGACAGGAAGATGGGCAGAAGCTAATTCCAATGTTTGCCCAGCTTGTAATAGTGAAATCGAGTCTATTGCCCATCTTCTTTTTGTTTGTGAGGCCTATTCAATCCCCCGACGTGTTTGGCTAAGGGCGATGTGTAAACAGCTTGGTACGAGGGAGAGCAAGGTGGCTTTAAGAATAATCTGCACCAGCACTTTGCCGGTTATTTCTGTGGCCGTTGCCAAATTCCTGGGGTGGTCATGGTCCATCAGAAAGAAATTCTTATTGTAAATGTAGGTCTGTTGAGATCAAGCTAGGCATCTTCCCCCCTAGCCAAAAGGAATGCTTTGACCACCTATTTTGGGTATTTACTGGTTTTATAATTATAATTTTGTATGTTTTTATTACTGATTTTAATATTTGTGAAGCCATGACGCTTTATTCTTTTAAAACTTTTTTGTGTAACTACTTTTTCTTTTTTCTGTAAATACATTTTTATTATGGACCAAAATGGTTTTTAAATGTATTATGCTTTTATGAGTTTTTACCTCGAATAAAGCAAATTTGATTGATTGGTAATTTTGTTTGGGGAGGCATGGGATTTCAAACATCCTAAAGATGTACTCCTAGAAATCCTTTATGCCAGTGGTTCCTAAATTTATGACCCACGTTTTAGAATTACAAATATTTGCGATCCACCTACCTTTAATGAACATTGGTGGAGGGGGGAGTTTATGTAACTAAAGCATGGTGTTTGCACATTGTAATTTACAGATAGCACTTTTTCTATTGAAATATCCATTTACTTTGCTCAGACATAGTGTTACTGATAAAACTATAGAGCTCACAAATAACAATGTGTGGAAATGGAATTCCAATGGAATTTATCATTTGTGCATCACACAAGTGTCTAAATTTGTTTTTATCGTAATAAAATGTGTTTCCAGCACACTTAAAAATTAAAAACAAAATGTATTTCATTTTTGCTTTCCTAACTGCTGAATGCATACATAATTTTGTTGTATGTTGCAAAAAAATGACAGCCTTTATTTTCACATTCCCTGTACTCTAGCAAGATTGTCACATAATTCACTTTAAAAACTCCTCTTTATTTGCTGTCAAAGAAAGAAAAGTGCATAGATACTTCTCGAGTTACATCACATTCGCCCATGGGGTGACAATATTAATCAACCGCCTGTTGCCATTCATGCACACTAAAACGATTACAGACCCGGGAGGTCGTTTTCTCTTAGTGACGGGGACTCTTGCAGGACATAGAGTCTTACTGGGGAATGTTTATTCCCCAACGCGGCCGAACCAGACTTTTATGAGCAGCTCCAGGCGCGCATATACACCTTAGCAGCTGATCACATACTACTGGGAGGTGACCTAAATATGCTTTTGAAGCCCAAACTAGAGAGTACCGCACAAATAGCAGTTAACAACCCCCAATCTTGCAAGATGTTGGAGGAAATCCGTCGGAATTGGGATGTGAAGGATGCATGGCGAAACCATAACCCCAATAGTACTGATTATACGCTTTATGCACAGCAATACAATACATGGACGGGATTAGACTATTGGTTGCTATCCCGATCAGCGATCCCATGGGTTACAACAGCTAGTCACCTACCCCGCACACTATCTGACCATTCCCCGGTGTCCCTCTTGTTGCAACTTCCAACTGACGGTGGGTCTGAGAGACAGTGGAGGTACCCTACCACTGCGCTGCGAGATGTTGTTTTTTAGAGAAGGACTGCGCACAGCAATCATAAATTACTTTGCCTGCAACACAGGATCGGTCACTACACAGAATGTCCTGCAGGAGGCTTTTAAAGCATGCATTAGAGGCGTATGCATCTCTACCCATTCCGGAGTACTAAAAGACCTCTGGCATTGCCTCACTAAGATAGAGGGAGACCTGACTACACTTGACAGAGAAAACATGATGAACAGAGCCCGAGACAGTGTGCAGTAGATACACCGTAGGTTGGAATTATTAGTACATGGAGGACGCGGACCGTGACGCGCTTTCTTTAGGAAAATATGCAAGGGCCCGTAGGTACGGAGAGGGGGAGCGACCTAGGGTCACCCTTGCACACCTGCCCTCACTCTCAATACACACAGAACTACATCACCAAGCTCCAAGGGCCGGATGGACAACCTATAGTAGGGACGAGCGCCATCGGGCGCGTGCTTTTACAGTATTACACGGACCTCTACACTACAAAGACACTAGCTAGTACAGAAGCAGTCGGGGAATACTTGAATGACATAGCAATGGTATGGCTCCCTGACGCACATCAACAATTCTTAAGTGAACCATTTTCCACTGAGGAGATTGAGCAGGCTATCGAGACCATGGATGTCACCAACTCCCCAGGTTTGGATGGCCTCACTGGAGCTTTCTATAAAGCTTACAAAACACTTCTCGCTCCTCACCTAGTAGAGGTTTATGTGGAGGCATTAGAAGTGGGACTTCTTCCTCCATCATTTAGAGAATCAGTATAGGTATTATTGCTCAAACCTGGTAAGGACCTTGAACAGTGTGGATCATACCGCCAGCTTTCACTGCTCACCTTCGATTACAAAGTCCTAGCTAAAATGATGGCGACTAGATTGTCCCTATTAATAAGATTATAGCACGCGCACAAACTGAGTTTATCAAACATAGATCCACCGCTCTAAACAGCAGGACCTTCTTCTTGGTGGTTAAGAAATTAGCCCCCAACATCCCGGTGGTAGCTGACTTTTTAGACGCCGAGAAAGCGTTCGAGTCTATGGAATGGCCCTTCCTACATACGATATTGGCTAAGATGGGTATCCCGGAGGGTTTCTGCAGATCTAGTTAAATTGCTGTACGCCGCTCCCACAGCGCGCATCTGATTTAACGCACGATCACGGACACTTTTGCTATACCCAGAGGCCCTCTATCTCCGGTACTTTTCATAATAGCGATGAACCCCCTTATTCGCTATATCTAGAAGAACCATCTACATAGGGGACTTCAGTTCAAACCTGGCCTGGTTTTAGTGACAATGTACGAGGATGGTGTGGCATTGTACGTAAAGCAACCAGAGATAAATCTGCCACCATTGCTGGCCGAAATAGAATGTTTCGGGGAGTGGTCAGGGTTGAATAAAAAATGGAGTAAATCCGAAGTATTCCACCTAACGGAAGTACACAATCGCACCTGTGGTAACCTCCCTTTACATTGGTGCAAAGAGGAGGTTAAATACTTGGGGATCTTTCTACAGTGGGATAGGGAACAAGTTCTGCATCTCAACTACGGCCCGGTGCTGGACCGTTTACAATTTCAAGTAGAGAGATGGATTAATCTACCGTTATCTATGGCTGGGCGAATAGCTATTATTAAGATGGTGGTGCAGCCACGGTTTCTTTACTTATTTGCCAAAATCCCCATCCCGCTGACAAATGCTTTTTTCACACAGATTCACACACACCTAATCAAGTTGGTGTGGGGAGGGCTACAACCAAAAATTGTCTGGGACACGATTATTCTTCCTTATGAATGAGGAGGATTTGGAGTTCCGGACATGCAACTCTATTTTCTAGTGGCGAAATATGGTTATTCCCACAACTGGTACCGCCCCGAAGCACGTATACCATATGCCAGGCCTGAGAGAGACCTGTCAGAGCCAACCCCATTGAATGTGATGCTTCCTGTCGGAATCCCGCGAGACCCACATGACATACAACCATTGTCAACTACACGCTGGGCGTGGCACAAACTACTTAAAAAGACAGGAGGAGATACGCTATTCTCGCCAGTGCTGCTAGTGTCAGTGATTCCATGGCTCCCCTGACATTAAAGGCAGGGACTAGGCGCACTCTATCACGATTGGGAGTAAAATCTATAGGAAACCTATTTCCCGATGTGCATGCCTTTATTCGCACGGAAGACCCTCGTTTTTCGGCTGCCACGTTCAAGGAACAGTTTACACTAACCAAACTATTGAGTGCGCTGCGAAACGTAATCACGACTTATCCTTTTGAACCTCAGGAATTTGGCCCACTCACAACAGTTATTACAGACAAAAATGGAGAACACCTCACATCCAGACAATACAGGGCGAGCTTCGAGCTGTTACCACAACATGATGCTAAGATCAGCGATGCCTGAGCAGCAGACATGGGGTAACCACTTACTGATAAGGAATGTAAGGGGTGTTGTAAACAAATTAAATTAGATTCCTGTAACCACATGCATAAACTACTTCACTTCAAGATACTCAGATGAACCTACGTTACGCCACACCAGATGGTTAGGATAAATAACACCAACTGTACGCATTGCCCCAAATGCAATACACAAATGGCTACATTCATACACATAGTTTGGACCTGTAACGTAATCAGCGCTTACAGGCAGGAGATATATGACTTGATCCAACAAATAACTGAACCGCAACTGACATCGCTGCCCAAAGGCACACGTAGACTTGTAGCAATGGTGATGCTTCTGGTGAAGCGCGAAATAGTTCTCAGTTGGGGCACTAGACAAAAACGCACAGGCAAGCATTGTCTCAAGAGCATGTCATATTGCGACACCACTAGCAAATTATACGCAGGTCGGCAGCCACCTACATCTCACCCAAAAGACTTTTGGCAACCTTTAAGGGAAAACCTCCGGCAGCAGGAGGAGCGGAAAATACAATCCAGTGCAGGGGGAGAGGGCTAGAGACAAGACATTTAACGGGTTGAGGAGCGCTTGAGAGTAAATAGTGATTCCGTCTGTGAGGGCAGACGGAATTAGTATGCCACTTGCAATCTATAGGTTGAAATAAGTAGGGATCAGGAAAGCAATCACAGATATCTAGACAAAACTGCGATTGGAGATATGAGAATAGCTGTTGTACTGGACATACCGTGATTGTAGCCAACTGTCACAATTCTATGATTTCTGTATATTGTTAATAAAGCAATAAAAATGTTTAAAAAAAGAAAGAAAAGTAAACACCGATCTTGCAGTAGATTGTCAGAAGACATAACCTGACTTTTGACCTCTGTAGCACCATGCGACAAGTTAAACACAGAATTTAAAGGCACCTTGATTTATTGCTAGGATTTTCCTGACTCACTAAAAATCAGTTTATGACCCACAGATTAGGAAACGCTGCCATAGACATTGTAAAAAACGTACTTGAATTATTCAAATACAGTTACATTGTAAAACTATTTTTACCGGTAGAAAAAAATCTTCGCCCGCACCCCAATTAAATTTAACGTATTTTACATTGGCACAATTGGCCATACCATTTTTATGAGAAATTAGGAGTAGGAATGGCCATAAAACTGTTTCTGAATACTAATAAACCTACACTTTGAGGGTCTGGTGCAGTTGTTAGAGACACACCAATAATTCCCCTTTCTTGCTGCTAACACTTTACTTGCAACAGCAGAAAATATGCCATGCTGACTATCATAAAAGCACCATTTAAAAACATATGCATTGTTATTTTACAAGCGCGGAAAACAGGAACATGAATGGATGAGTTCCAGCAACGAAAACTACCCCCACTTGCAGTGAAACAGGCCCCCAGCCTGTCATAAAACAAAAATGCCTCGTAGCCCCATTATGGCCCTGTCTGTGACTATTCTCCTGTCTGATTCTGGGGCAGGACTATTTGCTTATTTTTTAGCCACTTTCTGATGCAAGACTTCAGGCGTGACATCAAGTTTGGTGGAGGTTTTCTTTGTCACAAATGTGAGAAATATCCGTATTGATTGTTGTATGTGAATTAATGGAAAACAGAAGACAGAGAAACCACTATGGAGGAAACCAAATCATGGAAAATCTATTTTGTAGAAAGTTAATTTTAAGGAAACACAAAAAAATCAAAAATTAAAGGGAACATTTTAAGGGAAAGATCATTTTTTTTTACATCTTTTTATTATCATTTTTACATTTATTTTTTGCAAGCTATGCAGGATTAATTCAATAATAATAACCAATCAAATCAAAGAATTATACAAACACAATTACAAAAAACACTGACAGACAAGGGGTAAAAAACTAAATATAAAAAAAAACAGACTACCATCAGTAAACACAGAATAAATCCCAATCGAGTTTATCAGAAAGTAAATGCAGTGACAGATTATAATTATCAGATCAGCTCCCCCTGAATCCATTGCCGAATTGGGTCCCAGATCTTCATTCCCAGCGATCTTTTCTTTTTGGCTTTTGTGCTATTTATAGCTTTCTCTATATTATATGCAGCTAATAGACGTGCTCTCCATGCTTCGAATGGAGGGGGGGAAGAGCTAATCCATTCTTGAGTAATACAAGCTCTCATTATAGCCATAGATATAAATATGAGCCCTTTATGCCCCTCTAGTAGGACTTCAGAGGTTACTCCAATTAAGACATGTTCCCCCGTTAAATTGAGGGAATACCCTAGCACTGTAGTCAAAAAGGTCTGAATTGCCCCTATAAAGGGGGCTAACAATGGACAGGCAAAAAACATATGCAGCGAATCAGCAGCATGATACCCACACCTATTACAAGTTATGCCCACTGTCGCACCCCATTTTGAAATTTTTAGCGGTGTATAATATAGGTCATAAAGAGCCATGTAGTGCTGTGTACGGGCTCTGCTAGTGACCAACACAGTGTTAGCTAGTGTGATTGATTCCTCTAGACAAATAGTTTCCACCCCTAACTTCTCAGCCCATCCTACGGCATGAATCTCTAAGTCGTCAGAGCATAAGGTCAGAAGAGCTCTATAATAATATCCAATCCTTTTTTTGGTGAACAGGTCACCAATCAATGAAATCCTAGTAATACCTGAGACTTCCACAGGTGACAGGGAATTAAAAAAACTATGTATCTGTAGATATTTAAAATAGTCCTGATTTGAAAAATTATATCTGGTTGTAAGCTCCAGGAAAGTAAGTAGCCAATTATTCTGCCATAGATCATTCACCCCTTGTATTCCTTTATTTCGCCACCGAACCATTGCCAGATCTTGAAACACAGATGGAAATATTTTATGGGCAGTAAAGTGTGCATATATCAAGAGTTTCCTAATTCCCAGAAGTTGCCTGACTATCTTCCAAACTCGAAAGGATGCTTTCAACGTCTTAAATATAGTTTTTATATAGTAACTTGGCTCTGTATTTTTTAGGAAGCATCCGCGACATTCTTCGCCCATTATAAGTTCATAGATGGAGGGAGATTGACTCTGTGGGATCCTTACTTTTTCACCAATAATCAAAGGGGAAATGAGCTGTAAGACAGACGCAACATAATAATACAAAAAGTACGGGATAGCCCCCCCCCCTAGATTTGGATAAAACCATCTTTTTATAGGATCTACGAGGTTTTTTATAGCTCCATATAAACCTAGATGTCATCCTTTCCAATTGCTTAAAGAACATCAGGGGGAACTCAAGTGGAATAGAGCGATACATATAAAGAAACTTAGGAAGTATTGTCATTTTCAATACATTATTCCGGCCAAATAAGGATAAATGAAAATGATTAATCCGTTCAAGTGCAGCATTTCCTTTTGAAAAATTGGGTTAAAATTCATAGCTGGGATATATGATATAGGAAAGGTAATTTTGATATCCAGATACGTCCCTACCGATACCAATGGGATCGATGAAGGAGGTGTCTGACCTACAAATACATTTTGAGTCTTGGCTATATTCAACTTGTAACCGGAAAAGGCCCCAAAGCGAGTAGCGAGATCTTCTATTACTGGCAAAGCTTCCTGACGACTGGTTGTAAGCACCACTATGTCATCAGCATATGCGAGTGCTCTATAATTGGTATTCGCTACTATGACAGGTGGAATCCCCGGTGCTGAGTTCAGTTTATTTAAAAATATGTCTAAATACAAGGCAAACAAAAGTGGAGAAGCAGGGCAACCCTGACGGGTGCCTCTAGAAATGGAAAAAGAATCAGATTTTTTTGAACCAAGTTTTATGCAAGATGTGGGTGATGCATATAGCGCTTTTATGGCCGAAATGATCCGTGGACCAAAACCTTTAATTGCTAGCATCTCCCACAGGTATGACCAGGCTACCCTGTCGAATGCCTTCTCGACATCCAACAGGGTAATACCAAGGTCACTGCTCGTTGCCTCAGTTCTGTCCATTAAAGTAATTACACGCCTAACGTGATCTGAAGTGTCCCGACCAGGAATGAAGCCACGCTGAAACGGCGAGACTATTGTAGAGATTACCCCTATGCGAGAGGCTAAGATCTTCGTGAAGATCTTGCTATCCGCATTTATAAGCGAAATCGGTCTAAACGACGAGGGAAGAAGAGGGGGTTTGTCTTTCTTTAAGAATGCCATACTTATAGAATGACTCCATGAGGGAGGTGCTACCACATTTTGTGCTTCTACACATGTTTGCAATAAATCTTGTTTTAAGAGAGCTCTAAAAACTCTATAAAATTCTAAGGGTATACCATCTGGCCCCGTAGCTTTCCCGGTGGCCAGGGAAAGAATAGCCATTTCTATTTCCTCCCATGAAATTTCAGCCTCTAAAGCTATAGCTTGAGTATCAGTTAGTTTTGAAATATTAAAAATAGAAATAGAAATTTTGAAATATTGTCAGACCCGCAGAAATTTAGCAATGTCTCTGAAGAATATGATATATCTTCCTCCGTGTAAAGTTTACTATAAAATAAGCGAAAGATCTCCAGAATATCTTTAGGTTGGCTATAAATCTGACCCAAATCATCCTGAATCTCCTTCACATTATTAAGAAGAAACTTTGTCTTACTCCATTAATAAACAAAGGTCCTCCCGAGCTAAACTTGCCACCTACTACAGGGCAGTACAAGAGTGGGAAGCTAAATTAATATCTGCTATCAGTACAGCTCAAGATACGGAGCATATTAAATCAAGATTGGCTATTCATAAATCCAGGCTGTATGAGGTTTTTGCAAGGAAACTTGCTGAACAGGTTGCAGTATCTCGTTCACAAATTTATGAGATGGGGGAAACGACAGGGCGGATATTGGCTAAGAGACTCAGGCAGCAGGAAACATTTAATAATGGGAAAGATCATTTTAAAGTAAAATCTAAAATTGCAATACACTTGGGTGGAGTTTAGTGAGGGTTTTTAGGGGTTCAGGGATGGTTGATGTTTCGGGGTGATGAGGGATTTTTAGGGGTCAGAGATAAGTGGAGTTTAAGGATGATGAGAGTGTTTTAGGGGTCAGGAATGGGTGGTAAGGTTTTCTGGGGGTTCACGTATGAGTGAAGTTTAGCGGTTGTAATAGGTTAGTAGGGTTTAGGGATTGGTGGCATGTAGGTGTATTGAGTTTTTTTGTTACGTTTCACAGATGGGTGGAGTTTAGGGGTGTAGGAGTTTTTTGAGTTTAGGGATGTGCAGTATGTAGGTGGGATGAGGGTTTTTTAAGGTTCATAGATCTGAAGAGTTTAGACCTGATGAACATTTATTAAGGTTCTGTGATGGGTGGTAAGATGGTGAAATCTTTTTAGGGTTCACAAAAAGGTGGCGTTTTGGGGTGAGGAAGAGTTCTAGGGGTCAGGGATGGATACTGTGTATAGCTGAAAAGGAGTTTAGGGTTCATAATAGGTAGAGTTTGTGGTGTGAGGAGTTTCAAGGGTTCAGAGATGGCTGCAATTTAGATCTTGTAAAGGAGTTTAGGTTTCAGGGATAAGTGGTGCTTAGGGGAAGTGAGTAAATTGTAGGTGTTAGTGATGGGTGGTGTTTAAGGGTGGTGAGGGGTTTAAGGGTTTAGGAATAGGTGGGAGGCTAAGCGTTGAAAGGGGTATTGAGAACAGGAAATGGGTGAAGCATACTGGCAGTGAGGCGTTTTATGGTTCCCATATGGACGAAGTTTTGGAATAGAAAGGGCATTTATAGTTCATGGATGGGTGGAGTAAAGATGTAGAGAGGGTTTAGAGTGCAGGGGTGGGTGGAATTTAGGTGTAGAATGCACTTTTGGGATTCACCGATTCGGCGGAGTACTAGAGTCTGGGATGGGTGCATTTTGGGCATGATGAGAGGCTTTTAAGGGTCATGTATTGATGTTGTTTGTTGGTTAAGGGTCAGAAAAATAAAAGCATCTAAAGTAAATAACAATGTAAAAGATATACATATGAAAAAATATCCATTGAGATAAAGGACTGAAATAAATACCTCAAACAAAAATTTTGCTTAAAGTAACAGCTACAACTATTGTGCTTCCATCTTAAAAAATAAGCATGCACAGCTAATTTATGAAAAAAAGACAATCTGTGATTTGAATTCCATGAAATAGTAAATGCCATTCATTCTGCAAATTTCCATTAAACAGTTTAAGGTAAATGGTTTCTCAGTAATGGTATTCTATGAAATCAATTTTCTATGAAATGACGTACAACTATCCCGTTCTCCTTATTACAAGTGCAATAGGATATAATGCATTTATAATAATTTGAACGAGAATTCATCATGTTTGTGATGGAGTAACCCTGCGTCGAACTCTAAATCAGGCCCCTTATCCTCTCTCTCTTCTCACCAGTACTGCTCTTACACTTTCATCCCCATCCACTTCACCATAGTATCTTTATTTCGCAATGTTGATTGTAGTTCTGGTTTGACCCATGCCTGCGGGAGCGTCAGGAGAGGGCAGAGATTGGAAGGAATGACTCTGGAGGGATTTATGTCATAACAATGCATGCTTCTACCACACATGCCTTTTCCACACACCCTTTAACTGCCTGTGGCATAATGCAAAATGATGGAACCCCTCTGCAGAGTATGACATGGCGCCCTTGAGTCTCCCATAGCTCACTTAAATTCACTGGCCTTGGGCTGAAATAGGCCCTCCTGTTGGGGCCTGTGTTATGCCCATTTATGAGGCAGCATGCCGTAAACATGCAGGTGCCTTTACCGTGCATTGTAAGTATATTTATGGTAAGTAAAAACCATATATATATATAGATGTGATCAAGGTACCGGCTGTTACCGAAACGCATTATGGCTGCAGAAAACGATTAAATAAAGATATTGTTGGCTTACCTGTAAGAGGAGTTTGTGCCCTTTCATACCAACCACTGTGAGTGAGAGTGGAAGGAGGGGCGCTGCAAACTAGTTTGGATATATATATATGCAAGAAAAGAGGCAGAGAACTCTGTGTAGTTACCAAGTTTAGGTGGATAGCAGCTCCTGTATAGAACACTCTCAACACAAGCGACACTCTAAATTTGCTTACCTCAAATGTTTGCTTTTCTATCAAAGTCTTTAAGCGTAGGATTAGCACAGTGCCATCAAATCTGAGATAGAAAGGGACAAAGTATTTTGCCATATCAACAGCAAAGTCTTTAGCAGAGGATTAGCACAGTGCTATCCATGTTGAGCTGTAAAAGGGCTAAAGCCTTTAAACACTTGAGGTACAGTATTACAGCTTTGGATTGGTAAAATACCATCCGAGCCATCCTGAAATGAAATGAATAAAGGCAACCTCTGACATGTTTCGCTCTCATTAGAGCGCGTCAGAGAGGTATATATTTGTCCAGACACAAGGGAGCACCCAGTACATGTCAAAACAAAACCATTTCAAGCATAGAGTAACACATAAATTATGCAAAAAAAGAAGCAGAGAACTCTGGGTAGTTCTCAAGTTTAGGTGGAAAGTAGCTCCAGTATAGATCACTCTCAACACCAGCGACACTCTAAATTTGCTCACCTCAAATGACTGCTTTTCTATCAAAGTCTTTAAGTGTAGGATTAGCAGAGTGTCATCCACGCCAACATAAAAAGAGACAAAGTCTTTTGCCACTCCAGACACAGTATTACAGCTTTGGATTGGTGAAATACCATAGAAGGCAACCTGAAATTAATAAAAACAACCCCTGACATGTGTTTCGCTCCCATTAGATCTCTTCAGAGAGATATAGCTTTGTCCAGACAAAAGGAATCACCCAGTACAAGTAAAAACAAAACCCTTTCTGGCATAGAGTGATGCATAAATTATGCAAAAAATGGAGTAGTTCTCAAGTTTCAGTGGAAAGCAGCTCCAGTATAGAGCACTCTCAACATCAGCGACACTCAAAGGCCCACATGCATCATTGTGTCATTTTGCATTTCCTAATTTAATTTAAAAATAAGGAATCGCAAATTAAGAAGTGCAAAATGCTATGCATCATTTTTTTCGGTATTTCTTTGTGATTCGGTAAAAATCGCAATTTTTTCCGAATCCCAAAGAAATACCAAATTCTTAAGTTAATTTTCGCAATTCCCATTGATTCCTATGGGCCAAAAGGCCCATAGGAGTCAATGCAAATTGCGAGTGGCACTTAGAAAATTTCATGGGTGCAGGGGGGGGTCCAAAGGACCCCCCATGCACCCCTGAAATGTATTTTTCGCATCATGTTGCACACACACATGTCCTAAGGACATGTGTGTCCGTAACATGAATGTTGAAAAAAAAGCATTTTCAACATTTTAAACACTTTTTCCAAATTTACCGAGTGGTTCAACCACTCGGTAAATTTGGCACCCTATTTGCGAATTTTCACTTTTTAAAATAATGATGCATTGCTTTTAAGAAATCGCACATCTGCGACTTCTTAAAAGCACCCGCAATTTTAGAATTCGCAAACATGTTACGAATTCTAAAATTGCTTCATGCATCCCAAAAAGCACTTTTGCATTCGCAAACGGCCGATTTTAAGGAATCGCACCGTTTGCGAATGAAAAAGTGCTTGATGCATGTGGGCCCTAATGTGCTCACCTCAAATGTCTGCTTTTCTATCAAAGTCTTTAAGAGTAGGATTAGCACAGTGCCATCCAAACCGAGATAGAAAGGGACAAAGTATTTTGCCATTTCCACAGCAAAGTCTTTGAGCACAGGATTAGCACAGTGCTACCCATGCTGAGCTGTAAAGTGGCCAAAGCATTTGACCACTCCAGGCACAGTATTACAGCTTTGGATTGGTGAAATATCATCCAAGCCAACCTCAAATGAACAAAAGCAACCCCTGACACATGTTTTACTCTCATTAGTGAGTGAGTTTATGGGTGATTGATTTGTTGGTTGAGTACCTCCATGAGTGTACGAGTATCTGTGTGGGTGGGTGAGAGGGTGTGTGAAGGCCTGCACGGATAAGTGAGTAGGTAAGTCATTTAGTGTATGGGTTAGTGAGTGTGTGAGACAAGGGCACTATAAGTGAATGAGTGTGTGTATGGCTGTGTCTGTGAACGAATGGAGGTGGCAGTGGTATATGAGTGAGTAAGTGAATATGTGAAAGGCAGTATAGATGCGTGTTCAAGTATATGAGTGACTGTATGTGTGAGTGAGGGATTGTGATAGTGGCTCTAAGAGTTAATGAGTATGTGTGTGAGGGGCTGTATGGGTGAGTGAGTATGTGTTAGTGTCTGTATGAATAAGTGAGTGGGTGTGTGTATAACAGTATGGGTGAGTAAATGGCTGTCTGATTGACTCTATAGGTAAATGAGTAGGTTTATGAGTAGCTCTGTGAGTGACTGACAGTGTGTGAGTGACTGTGTGGCTGTATTAGTGGATATATTAGTGGCTGTATTAGTGAGTGAGTTGGTGTCTGAGTGGCTCTATGGTTAACTGCGTGTGTAGACCTATGAATCAGTGAGTGGGTGTGTAAGTACTAGTATGGGTATGTCAATGGTTTTGAGAATTGTGGCTCTCCTGTCTGATGACATTTGCCTACTTTCATGATACCTTCATTTACGACCACACTTCTTTATGACATACTATAAACCTTTTCTACTGTTTAATATGACCACCTTGTGTTTTTTTGGGTGTAACCTGTGATCATTCTTGTTTTTATCTTTATCTTATGTTGTTTTTGCATTATTGTCATTCCCTTCCTTCCTAATGTGAAGCGCTCTGATATCCTCTGGGATCTTGTTCGCGCTATATAAAACTTTATAAATTACTAAATAAATAAAAATAGTGTGGGTGTATGTACGGATATATTGGGGTGAGTGGGTAAGTCGGAGATTCTGTGGATGATGCCATCAGTGATGTAATTTGAGATGCCATAAGTAATGTCACTGACCGTGTCATTGGTGATGTAATATGTGAGGTGATAAGCAATGCATTGCGGGGTGTGACTTATAGTTACCTCAGCTAACTATAACTGCTGAATTTCACTGGTTTTGCATGAGTGAAAGGTGACACTAGGTAGGTATAGTAAGGTCTGCTTTTCCATGGAATGAGTCGTTTTTAGTTTGCTAATAACTTTGGCCCCGTTTTAGAAATCTTCACAAAACTTTCCAAAAACAAAGGTCATCCACCTCAGCACCTGCCTGGAAAGTCTCATAGAAAATCATCGAGCAGGGCCTGAGAAACAAGGAGGTCCAAAAAGGCAAAATCCCCATGCATTTTCTTTGACTTCCTTAAGAAGACCTACAGCAAAAACTGCTGAACCAAATTACACCAAATTTGGCAGGAAGCCAGAGTTTGGTCCACAGATTGGGCTTTTTCGGAGTAGTTTTTGAGAAATTGAGGTTGAAAAAAAATTGTATAGTTGGGCAGTTGGGTCTGTGAAAGTCTCGAGTGACTCTCATGGGAGCAGCAATTTAAAAAAAATACCATTCTGATTGGCCCAGGGAGCTTTTATTCCCTTGGCCATCTTCCTCCCACAGGAGTCAGACTCCTGCAGAAGCAAGCGTTCTGATTGACTGACAACATGTGAAAAATGTTGATGGTAGCCACTTAAGGACTCTGGAACTTAGTCCACTGTACTGAAATTAAAATAAAATTGTATAAGGGGACAGGGTAGGGATACACTGATTCCCTATGCCCTGGGAAGCCCACCCCTGGGGCCAAATATACTTTATATGGGGGGCATGCAGTCCCCTTCCCCAGGACTCAAAAGGCCCTGGGAAGCTGGCCCCCAGGGCCAAGTACATTAAGGATGGAGGCAGTGCTGACTCCTCCCTGGACCATTAATTGTCCCGGGGACCCCATTCTCAGAGGTCGGCTTAATAGCTGAGTCATGGGGTGCCCACCACCGGGACATAGCAGCGCGGGCAGAGGAGCCTTTATTTGATCTCACTTGGTTGGAGCATTTTGGATTTATCACCAAGAGGGAGCAAACACTTAGTCCGCCCCTAGTGGGCAGGACGTTTAAAAATTCACCTGCCCACAGGTAGCGGAATTTTGCTCTTGCCTCGAGGGCGCAGCATTGGTAGTTGCTCCCTGCGGGCCGAAGCAATACTGGCTCCTGCTGCATGGATGGAGCCAGCTGGTGACATTGAGCCCTTGGGGATTCTCCCAGTTCCCCCCAACAAGAATATTGTGGTTGGCCTGGGTGGGCACTAGGCCACCCACCTTTAAGTGTCAGGACCCCAAGGATAGGGTCCTCGACCTGAAATCAACCTGGGATGGGTGGCTGCATACCCCGCAACCCCTGAAAATCATTTGGAGCCGAAATCGGCCTGAGATGGGAGGCTACATGTTCCCATTCCCCTGAAAATCATGCTGGGCCCTTGGGTCTTTGGGGCTAAAATAAGACTGGGGAGAACATAAGTAGTGGTTGACGGGGCGCAATTTATACTTCACTTTGCTAACTATATCTGGTGAATTTCTGTTTTTTTTGGTTCAAACTGTTAATGTTGTCACTGACAAATTCATCTAACTGTAATGTTACTTCAACCTTTGTTTTTTTCATCCATATGTATATATATATATATATATATATATATATATATATATATATATATATATATATATTCACTGAAAAAACCATAGGTTTCACACCAGTTATAGTTAGCTGGAAATTTTACTGATATAAAACCATTGAAATTCCCACGTTATAGTTAGTCGGACTCACTATAACTTGCGCGTGCAATGCACTGCTGATGACATCACATATTACATCACTCATGACATGGTCAGTGACATCACTCATGACATCACTGATGACACCATCCAGTGAATATGTGTCTTTCTGAAAAATAAATATTAGTGAGTTATGTTTAAATATTTAAATACATATATTAGTGTTTCACTTTGTGTATAAGTGGCTACATGTGTTGATAAGTAGCTACATGCGTATGTATATGGGTTATTTGATATTTTTATTAGTATCAGTATGAGTGTCTATATGGTTTGGTGGAGGTATTACTTAGCACATAGATGCATGAGTGACTGACTCTTTGTTTGTATGTGTTTTGAAGACAGCATATGTACAGGACTGTATGGGTGGATGAGTGTCTATATGTGTTTGTTAGTGAGTGAATGACTGTCTCACTAGTGTCTTTATCAGTAACTACATATGTTTTAATCTAGTATATATGAATATTGATGTATATAAGTGAGTATATGTGAGAGTAAGAGATTGTAAGATTTCCTGTTTAAATAAGTATGTGTTTCTATAAGTGATTGTTTAAGAGAATAAATATGTGTAATTTTCAATAGAAGTAAGGTGGAAGTGTGTGTATAACTCTATATTCAAATAAATGGTTGTTCAATAGTTTATTTGCACGTGTGATTATGTGTGTGAGTAACTTTTGGATGAATGTCGGTGTGTAACAGGATGTATAGGTGTATCTCTTCATATGATGAGTGAGTATATGTATGAGTGACTATATAGAACTGTTGGTGAATGAGTGGATGTGTATATAGATAGTGGAAGTGCTTGTTGTGACTGGTATAGGTATGTCCATTTTTTAAAAATTTCAGTTTCTATTTTTGAATATGTGTCTCAAGGGTTACTTTACACTGAGAGGAGGTCTGTCACTGTGTCACAAGGATGGTGTCATCAGTGATGTCATGAGTGATGTCACTGACCATGTCATGAGTGATGTAATATGTGATGTCATCAGCAGTGCATTGCACGCGCAAGTTATAGTGAGTCCGACTAACTATAACGTGGGAATTTCAATGGTTTTATATCAGTAAAATTTCCAGCTAACTATAACTGGTGTGAAACCTATGTTTTTTTCAGTAAATTTAATAGGTTTTTTAAATGCTAATTCCTAACTATAACTGGTGTGAAACCTATGGTTTTTTTCAGTGAATTTCAAAGGTTTTTTTAATGCTAATTCCTAACTATAAGTTTCACTTTATAAATAAGACTGTTAGCACTCTAGTTGTTCTTTTTAACACTCTGGTACATTCTGTCATTGGGCTACAGTTGGGCTACATCTAGTTGAAATTTGGGCTACATTTACAATTTTTGATCTCTGGTGGCCATCTTTGGGCTACATTGGGCTACTTTGGGCTACATTTGGGCTACATTTTGGCTCTAACATATATTAAGCCCAATGTAGCACAATACATATTTTTATAAAGTTAATTTTTTTACAAACCACTTCAGAATAGGGCTATCTGTCTCTACAATTATCCCATTTTTTTTTTTTTAATTTTTGGGGGGAGCGCTCCCGGAGCACGCCCCGGAGTGCGCCCCGAAAAGCGTATTTCTGAAAAGCGCCCCCGGGCGCGCTCCGGGGAGCGTCTCGTAAGCGTCAATATCGCAAACGAAAACATGATCGTGACGTATCGCGTAGCCGCGACCGCGTGATACGCACGGCGTAAGCGCACCCGGAAGTACTCGAGCGAATACGATCGCACAACGTAAACTTCCGGCGCGCTTACGCTGCGCGACCCGGGCCGCGCCCCCGGGCGCGTAGCGTAAGCGCGTCGGGTCATGTGAGCAGAAAATAACACTTTTCATTGGTTCATAACAGTTTTAGTTTCATAATGATGAAGCCCCTGGTCTTGTGACCTGAAAATAACACTTCTCATTGGTTCAGGACAGTTTTTTTTTCTAAATGATGAAAGACCCCACCTTTTTTCCTTATTCTGACTTTGTCCTTTGACTGAGGAAGACCTGTTTGTTGCTCTCTCTACTTTTTTGCTCTAAATAATGGCTTCATTAGTAGCATCAGCTGGTGCATCTGCCCCACCACCACCACCACCACCACCAAGAGGACCAGCTCCAAATTATATTGGTGGTCAAGAACAGGAGGAGGAGGAAGAGGAAGAGGAGGAGGGGAGAAGAAGATGGCTGCCAGAAGAAAATACACCTTATAAACCCAAACCACACATTATTTGGCAGTTTTTTTCAATTCCAGAGGGGAAAAAAAAGGTGAATGCTCCCAAGGTGACTTGCCTCATCTGCAATGATGAACTTTCACGGGGCAACCCAAACAAGAAATATTCTTTTGGTAACTATACCATGATTCGGCACATGACAAGAAAGCATCCAAACAACTACTCTCGAGCAGAGTTCCGGGAACTGGCCAGTAACCTCCCCCAGTCATCAAGGACCCCCTCCCAAAGAAACCAACCCACTTCCTCGCAACCAGAAACATCTGAGGTGATGCCTTGCATTCAGCCGAGATTTGCTGATTTTAAAATTACTTGTACTGCTTGTGGCAAGCTTATCTCCTATGGGGAACAAAGTATTAAGCTCATCGTCCTTGCAGGTGATAATCACAAGTGCCCCAAAAAGAAAAAAAAATTTGGGTTTTTTGTTTTTTTGCTCCAGTTGAGCCAGTTTCAATTCCCTTTTTTTGTTTCTCCCCCTAAAAAATACAAAAAAAAATATAAAACTGTTTTGAAAAGCCAAAAAAAGTTCAAAAAGTTCAAAAAACACAAAAAAAATATAAAACAACAAAAAGAAGAAAAAAAAAAGTTCTTTTTAGAACTACCTCCAATTTCTAAATAAAAACTTCATTTTTTTGAAAACTCTGTCATCTTTTTCCCTCATTTTACGCTCCCCGGTGCGCTACCTGGTGCGCGCACCGTGCGCTTCCCCCGCGCAAAACGAAAAAAAAAAAATATATTTTAAATGCCCTGCGGGGCCCTTTTATAGCCCCCACATCAAACCTAGGGGGTCAAAGGGGTCTATCCCTGACGCCTTATGGTCAGTTCCCACTTTGTTTTAGCCGCCTCTTATGTCTCGATTTTACCGAGACACAAGATGGCGACCGCTCTGGACTGTTTGGAATGTTTACAGACACCCGAGAGCCAATCAGCTTTTCATGCGCACCTCCCGTGTCGCGCCTGGAGCGCTCTCCGGTGCGCGCACCGGTGCGCTGCTATAGATATATATATTTTTTTGAACCTAAATTACTCAAAATCCACTGGAGCACATATCTTGAGACATAGCAAAGGCACATCGGGCTACCAGTCCCTACAATTTTGCCAAGTTTGGTGTAAATCCATTCAGCCGTTCGGGCTAAAAGTGAAATCGACCGCCCTATGGAAATTAACATGGGGAAAACGCGTTTTGGGACCCCCCTTTTATCTCGGCCCCCGCTTGACGAATCCCCCCCAAACTTTCAAGGAAGGACCGGAGCTCGACGAGGCCATTTTCAGGAAATTTTCAGGCAGATTCGTCAACCGGTGCCAAAGTTATTCCAAATAGAATTTTGAGATTTAACATTGAAAAAAATCCTAACTATAACTACCTACTGGCGACCGCCAGTAGGTAATATATATATATATATATATATATATATATATATATATATATATATATATATATATATATATATATATATATATATATATATATATATATATATATATATATATATATATATATATATATATATATATATATATATATATATATATATAGTACTATATATATATATATATATATATATATATATATATTTATATATATATATATAGTACTATATATATATATATATATATATATATATATATATATATAGTACCTACTGGCGGTCTCTAGTAGGTAGTTATAGTTAGGACCTAGTTTCCATAGGAAATCCGCTATATTCTATTTGGAATAACTATGGCCGGTCGACGAATCTTTGTGAAATTCTCCAAGAAGATGGGGCACTCCGCTCCGGTCCTATTCTCAAAGTTTCGGGGTGATTCGTAATGCGGGGGCCGAGAAAAAATGGGGGTCCCAAAACGAATTTTCCCCATGCAATTTTCCATAGGGACATTTAGCTGCGGCTACAGCCCGAGCTGCTGAACGGAATTACACCAAATTTGGCAAAAAGGTAGAGTTTGGTTCACAGTTCACGCTTTTTGTTAAATGGTGTAAATACGTGCTGTAGAATCTGAGAAAATCAAAACTAAAATCATAGATATATCTATGGACGAAGTAGGGTACGCCTATCCTCCGAGGATCATACGCGCAACCCTTATGAGCACGAGCTGCATGCTAATTGGCTGTCAACTGTCTGTCAACACTCCAAACCAGGAAGTGTTAGCAGCCATCTTGTGTCTTGGTAGAACTGAGACACAAGAAAACTGAAAAACAAATGTGCAAAAGGTGCAAAGGGGGCAGGGTAGAAACACCCTGACCCCCTAGACCTGCTCAGGAGGTCCCACAAGGACCCCCAAGGCCAACTACATTTATTTTTTTTAAATCACCGGATGCGCTTAGGATACGCATATCCCGTGGAAAAAAACCACAAAGTCTGTTTTTTTTAATTAGCCCCCGGGGGGCCAAGTCCTGGGGGCAAAGTGCTTTTTTTATAAAGGGGAGCCCCTCAGCCCTGGGGACCGCCAACCTGTGGGGCTTTAACCTTACATATGCGGGGGGCTCACGGCCCGCCGCAGCCCCGGGGACCGGAGAAGTGTGGCTCACCGGTTAGAGGCGGCAGACCCAGAATCAGAGGTCGGCCCGGGACAAGGGTTCAATTCCCGATGCGGCAGGGTATGGAACCAATGTCAGCGGGCTCGATAAATCTCGCCTCAGTGCCTTTCTAACCATGGGTCCCACGCTGCAACTCTGGGCAATAGCCTGCCTAATCTCCCCAATGGCCCCCTCACTGCCGGGGATGCCTGCCTTCACCTTGGGGATGCCCAATAGGGACCATCTCACAGGGAAAGCCAGGACGGGTTCCCCAGCGGCACACAGCGCCAAGAAACCCTGGGTGAACGTGCACTCTACAAATTCATACTAACATAACACCCCAGGGGCTTCTTTTATAATAATGGGGGGCCCGGAGGGGCCCCCCGGGGACCACCACCCCGGGGCTTTAACATTATGTATGGGGGGCTCACGGCCCCCCCCAGCCCTGGGGACCGCCACCCCAAGGGGCTTCTAAAATACATTTTGAAAACCTGTGTGGGGGGGCTCAAGCCCCCCCACCCGCCCAGGGGACTACCACCTCCTCGGGGCACTACATTTTTTTAATTGGGGGTCCGTGACGGACCCCCCAGCCCCGGGGACCACCTCCACCGGGGCTTTTAAATGTTGGGAGGGGGGCCTCCTGGAGCCTTGTGGTGGCCCTGGGGACCACCACCCCCCAGGGCTGGCTCCTGCAGTGTCCTGGGGAGCCTACCCCCGGGACACTGTAGTGTGCTATGGTAGGGCGGAAGCTTTTCTACATGGGGAGCAGCATGTTAGCTGCTACCCATGTAGAAAAGCAATGCAGGCTCCCGCAGGATGCCGGGAGCTGGCTGGGACCGAGGGGGGATTGGAGACCCCCCACGGCCCCAACGAGGAGGGCCGGTCCTGGGTGATGGGGTCCCCAGGGCTAGTAGTAGCCCGGTAGGGGGGCCCACAAAAAAAAAATTTAAAAACAGCCCGGGTCACAGGGGCCATAAGAGGCCACAGGAGGGGGGCAAGGCAGCCCCTCTCCAAAAGAATTTTTTTTTAGAAAAAAAAGGCCATGCCCCGGGGGATGGGGTGCCCGGGGCCGAAAAAGGCCTCGGCCCCCTTCCCAAACTTAAAAAAAAATTAAAACATTTGGGGCAAGCCCTGGGGGATGGGGTCCCCAGGGCCAAAAAATAAAATAAAAAGAAGAGGGGCTACACAGCCCCCCTTCTTAAACCTAAATTATAAAAAAATGGGATCGGGGAGGAGGCCACGCCCCCTAATTGCACCTCTCTGCAAACGCGCCCCCTGGCGCGTTTGCAGAGGGGGAACTGATTCCTCTTGAATACTGGGGGTCCCTGGGGGCCAATTAGCCCACCTGGAACCTCCAGTATGTGCCAGGGGGCTGCGTTGCAGAGAGCTGTAATAAGGCCACAACCCTTTTTACACCTCTCTGCAACGCAGCCCCCTGGCGCATAATGGAGGTTCCTGGTGGGATAGTAGGCCCCCAGGGACCCCCAGTATTCAAGGGGAATTAGTTCCCCCTCTGGAAACGTACCAAGGGGCTGCATTGCAGAGAGGTGTAATGAGGCCACGCCCCTTTTTACACCTCTCTGCAACGCAGCCCCCTGGCACATACTGGAGGTTCCTGGTGGTCTAGTTGGCCCCCAGGGACCCCTAGTATGCAAGGGGACAAAATCCCCCAACTTAGAACGAGCTACAGGGCACTTTTGCACAGTGGTGAAGGTAGGGGGTGGGGCTTGAGGCGATATGTGTGCAAACATGGCCTGTGGCATGTTTTAAGTTGGGGAATTAATTCCTCTTCAATCCAGAGGTCCCCTAGGGGCCAACTAGCCCACCAGGTACCTCCAGTAAGCGCCACAGAGCTGCGTGTTATAAAAAAGGGGGCGTGGCCTCTGAACACCTCTCTGTAACGCAGCTCCCTGGCGCATACTGGAGGTACCTGGTGGGCTAGTTGGCCCACAGTGGACCTCAGGATTGAAGAGGAATTAATTCCCCAACTTAAAAGGCGCCACAGGGCGTGTTTGCACACATGTCATCTCTGGCATGTCTGTCTCGGTAGAACCGAGGCGCAAGAAAGCAGAAAAACAAACGTGTAGAACTCAAAAAGGGAGCAGGGTAGAAACACCCCAACCCCCTAGGCCTGTTCAGGGGGTCACAAAAGGACCCCCAAGGCCCCCCCAATTTTTTTTTTTAAATCGCGGGGTATGCGTGCGTGCGCGTACCCCGTGGAAAAAAAAAACCTGGTCTGCTTTTTATAAAATTTGCCCCCGGGGGAACCAAATCCCGGGGGCATAGTGAAAAAGAAGTGTGGGGGGGCCCCAAACCCCCACACACTGCCCCGGGGACCGACACCCCCGGGATAAAGTAATTATAATAGCAGGGGGGCACTCTCAGCACCGGGGACCGCCACCCCCGGCTCTTTTTATATTAAGTTTGCAGAGGGTTCAGGGCCCCCCCGCAGCCCCAGGGACCACCACCCCCCAGAGCTTCATTGTTAATAAAATCACTGCCGCGAGCCCCGACTGGCTTGTGCCCAGAGAAGAAGTGATCTGCGTGCCAATCGGAGTCTCTGTCTCTCTGCGTAAAAAGCTGTTGTTTGTCAAGGGGAATCCCTCTCCAGCATGGCCCCCCCCAAAAAGGGATACATGAAGAGCAGCACTTTAATCCCGTGTGCTGAGTAAAGGCACCACCTTCTGGCTCTTCTGATCGCCGCAGCATTGCGGCCCCCTCCCCCCCAGCACAACCACATTCAGCTGAGCAGGTGTGCTGACATCAGCGCCGCACCAAGGACTTCCCTTAGTGCGGCCTCCTTCCGGCAACGCCTGGTTGCCAAGTGACGCCAGAGGAGCCTGCTGTAGTGTAGTTCCTATTTTCCCAATAGGCTCTGCGCATTGGAATAACATAAACAATAGTTTAGACGTAGGACTGAGGTCCACTAGGTCTCTATTGAATATGTTAGACTTAATTCAGGTTTGCCAGCTAGCTCAGAGGTCACTAGAAACTTTCTCGAATGAACAGGGAGGAGTGAACTTCTCTGCTTAGACAAGAAGGGATTCAGCTTCTGACAATCGCATAAACATGACAACTTTGCTCCCCCAGAATAAGGAGTATATCTCCATAGTCGTGTGAAAACAAGAGATAGCTATTTCACTCAGTCAATCGTGCATACTTAGTTTCACTAGAGTGCAGAGAAATAGAGAGACAGGCGTTTTCAATAAAAGGTGTTATTTATTGAGCAGTCTTCTTTCTCATGCAAGAGAAATGAATTGCCACGATTGCAATACTTGTTATAAAGTAAAGTGCGTACAGTAATAGGAGTATTATGAAATAATACTGTAAAAGCATTGATATGGTTTCTGAGCCATATGATACTTAAAAGGTATAAAATATATACAGTTACATACAATGATAAAGGTTTGACTAAACGTACTCAACTGGTGCTTCTAAATACGCCTACCCCGATGTACCTAACCTAAGCCTAGTACGTGGGAAGGAGTAAAGAAGTTTTTAAGTTAAGTTAGTTTTGCCAAGAATCTGACTCAAGAATTCTCTAAGGATCTAATCAGCTCCGTACCTTGGTTTTAGAATGAAGGAGGTCTTGTATCTCGCTCTCAGGACTCGATCTCCCAGTAACCCGCAAGGGTGACTGGAAACACTGGAGCTGGATTTTCTCGGCAGGATAAAAAAGACAGCGTCTTTCTCAGTGCGTCAAATGGGAGAGACGGCTTCCTTCGGCACTCGCATCAGCTGGGCTTCGGATAAGTAGATAGCCGCTCTGCTCCACACCACCGTGTGTTGCTTAAGGCAAACGCTGGTATATTTATACCTGGAAGGTGCCTTGTTTGACGTAAGGTTGGACATAAGACGTCAATAAAAGATGTCATTGAGAACTGGCCGTTCTTTCAGTGCTGGCAGGAGTTCCAGGACAAATCAAAACAAAAGCATGGGGAATTCCCAGGTTGATGGAGGTTTGGTTTGTTGAAATAACTCATTGTTTCTAGGAGTCTAAGGAAGTAGCCTTGCCGCATTTGGTTTACATTGGCTATTACTAAATATGGATTTGATTCTTATGCCTTTGTAAGGGTATGATTTGCTATAACCACATAAGGGCATAAATCGGGATTATTTAATTAGGGTCCTAGATATGATCACAACACTGCAACAATGATAAGCCCAAGTCCGAGGGGCCAGACTGTGACAACCGCACCACCCCCACTCGCCTGCAGAGGAGGGCAGCGCACAGCAATGCAGGCTCTGCATCTAAGGGACGCCGACACCCCTGCGGCAACACCCGTACTCCAGGGCCAGCACTGGGAGCAGAGACAATGCCCTAAACGGACCAGGTACCATGTATGCACACCTGACATGGGCGGGCCCAGACCCCTAGTGGCTTTCCCCAGCCCCTTGGCCATCTGAAACAAGTGCTTTATTTGGGTAACTGGGATCAGACCTGTGTGGTCCCTGTATTACTGTGCTCCTCGCAGCCCCCCTCACAGACTTTTCGTTTACCTAAAATCGAACCCCAAGTGAGGCCCGAAATATTCTGATAGAAGCACACTGGCTCTTCTAATACCACGTGCACTGTGAAAACGCTTGTAGACTACAAAGCATTGCTTTGCCTTGCTTCATTTAAACATGATATCTCTTGATCTATTGATTGGAATTTTGTTGTTTTGGTCCTTTATTATTTTTTTAAACAGTATCGGGAGGAGGCCACGTCCCTTTTTACACCTCTCTGCAAAGCAGCCCCTTAACACTTTTTCAGAGGGGGAACTAATTCCCCTTGTATACTGGGTGTCCCTGGGGGCCAACTAGCCCACCAGCAACCTCCAGTATGCGCCAGGGGGCTCCATTGCAGAGAGGTGTAATGAGGCCACGCCCCTTTTTACACCTCTCTGCAACACAGCCCCCTGGCGCATACTGGAGGTTGCTGGTGAGCTAGTTGGCCCTCAAGGACCCCCAGTATGCAAGGGGAATGAGTTCCCCCTCTGAAAAAGCGCCAGGGGGCTGCGTTGAGAGAGGTGTAAAAAGGGGCGTGGCCTCATTACACCTCTCTGCAACGCAGCCACCTGGCGCATACTGGAGGTTCCTGGTGGGCTAATTGGCTCCCAGGGACCCCTAGTACGTAAGGGGAATTCGTTTCCCCTCTGCAAAGGTGCCAGGGGGCTGCGTTGCAGGGAGGTGTAAAAAGGGGCATGGCCTCATTACACCTCTCTGCAACGCAGCCCCATGGCACCTACTGCAGGTTTCTGGTGGGCTAGTTGGCCTCCAGGGACCCCCAGTATGTAAGGGGAATTAGTTCCCCTCTGAAAAAGCACCAGGGGGCTGCGTTGCAGAGAGGTGTAAAAAAGGGCGTGGCCTTGTTACACCTCTTTGCAGCGCAGCCCCCTGGCGCAAACTGGAGGTTCCTGGTGGGCTAGTTGGCCCTCAGGGACCCCCAGTATGCAAGTGAAATTAGTTCCCCCTCTGAAAAAAGGCCAGGGGTCTGCGTTGCAGAGAGGTGTAAAAAGGGGCATGGCCTCATTACACCTCTCTGCAACGCAGCCCCCTGGCGCATACGGGAGGTACCTGGTGGACTTGTTGGCCCCCATGTACCCCCAGGATGCAAGGGGACTTAATCCCCCAACTTAGAACGCGGTACAGGGCGTGTTTGCACAGTGGTGAAGGTAGGGGGCAGGGGTAGAGGTGATATGTGTGCAAACATGCCCTGTGGTGCGTTTTAAGTTGGGGAATTCATTCTTCTTCAATCCAAAGGTCAACTAGGGGCAAACTAGTCCAACAGGTATTCCAGTAAGCACCACGGAGCTGCATTGCAGAGTGTTGTAAAAAGGGGGCATGCCCTCTGAACACCTGTCTGCAACGCAGCTCCCTGGCGCATACTGGAGGTACCTGGTGGGCTAATTGGCTCACAGGGGACCTCAGGATGAAGAGGAATTAATTCCCCAACCTAAAAACGCACCACAGGGCGCGTTTGCACACATGTTACCTCAGGCCCCGCCCACTTACTTCACTATTGAGCAAAATATTCCTGTAAAATCAGCCGAACTACGAATTCCGATTTTCTCACCTGTTATCAGGAGAGACCTCAGTGCTGCATCTTTCAGCCCACTACTGATCCTGAAAAGTAATTCTAATCGTAGTTACAGTAACTTGAATTTTCTTCCATAGGCTAACATTGACTTGTTTCACTTGGAAATTCTTCTAAGTGTGGAGTTTTGGAAGTTTAAAAAATTCCTCAAAAATCAGCCGATTTCCGATTTACTCACCTGTTATCAGGAAAGACCTCAGTGCTGCATCTTTCAGCCCACTACTGATCCTGAAAAGTAATTCTAATCGTAGTTACAGTAACTTGAATTTCCTTCCATAGGATATCATTGCCTGCTATATAAAATATATATAAATTGAATATATAAAAAAAATATTACAATTTCAATATTTTTAAAAACATTTATATTTCAATTAAAAAAATGTAATGTAATTTAAAAAGTAAAATATCTAAAAATAAATAATTTAAAATAATGTAGTAAATCAGTATAAAAAAATATAACAATTAATACATTTTAAAATTATCATTTACAAAATCTTTGAATTTCACTGAAAAAACCATAGGTTTCAGCCAAGTTATAGTTAGGAATTAGCATTTAAAAAACCTTAGTAATTCACTGGAAAAACCATAGGTTTCATACATGTTATAGTTAGCTGGACATTTCACTCATACACAACCATTGAAATTTCCCCGTTATAGTTAGTTCAGGTAACTATAACTCGCGCGCCCGCAATGCACTGCTGATGACATCACATATTACATCACTCATGACATGGTCGGTGACATCACTCATGACATCACTGATGAAATCTCAAATGACATCACTGGTGACATCACTGATGACATCATCCAGTGAATGTGTGTCTTTCTGAAAAATAAACATTTTTTATATATGTATATCTAAAGGTCGATGGAAGAATAAATGGGTGAATAAGTATCTAAATGGATGTTTTTATGTAAAATATGTATATTATAAGTGACTTATTAAGTGTATCTTAATGAATACATGTGTTATTGAGTAATGCTTAAATATTTAAATATCTGTATCAGTGTCTCACTTTGTGTTAAAGTGGCTGCATGGTTTGGTGAGTAGCTACGTGAGTGTGTATATGGATAATTAGTTGTTTTTTTGAGTATCAGTATGAGTGTCTGTATGGTTCGCTGGGGGATTTTACTTAGCGCATAGATGCATGAATGAGTGACTCACTGTTTGTATGTGTTTTGAACACAGCATGTGTGCAGGACTGTATGGAAGGATGAATGTGTGTATGGGTGTGTTAATGAGTGAATGACTGTCTCAATAGTGTCTTTATGAGTAACTACATATGTTTTAAACTAGTATATGTGAAAATTGATATATATATATAAGTGAGTATATATGAGAGTGAGAGATTGAAAGTATATGTTTCTATAAGTGATTGTTTAAGAGAGTAAGTATATGTACGTTTCTGTAGAAGTAAGTGTAGTGGTGTATGTATAGCTGTATATGCAAGTAAATGGATGTTTGATAGTTTATTTGCATGTGTGAGTATGTGTGTGAGTAACTCTATGTATGAGTGCAGGCGTGGAACAGGATGTATAGGTGTATGAGTACATATGATGAGTGAGTACATGTATGAGTGACGATATAGAACTGTTGGTGAATGAGTGGATGTGTATGTGTATGTTTTGTAATTACTGAATAGGTTGTTCTAACTGGTATTGGTATCTCCATTGTTTTGAAAATTTTAGTTTCTATTTTTGAATGTGTGTATCAAGGGTTATATTATGCTGAGAGGAGGTCTGCCACTCTTTCACAAGGATGATGTCATCAGTTCTGTCATGGGTGATGTCACTGACCATGTCATGAGTGATGTAATATGTGACATCATCAGCAGTGCATTGCGGGCGCCCGAGTTATAGTTAGCTGAACTAACTATAATGGGGGAATTTCAATGGTTTTGTATGAGTGAAATGTCCAGCTAACTATAACATGTATGAAACCCATGTTTTTTTAGTGAAAAAAAAAAATATATATATATATATATTACCTACTGGCGGTCGCCAGTAGGTAGTTATAGTTAGGACCTAGTTTCCATAGGAAATCCTCAACATTCTATTTGGAATAACTTTGGCCCTGGTTGAAGAATCTTAGCGAATTTCTCAAAGAAGATGGCTCGGTCCGCTGCGCTCCTTCCCTAAAAGGTTGGGGGGGATTGGTCAAGTGGGGGCTGGGATAAAAGGGGGGTCCCAAAACGTGTTTTCTCCATGTTATTTTCCATCGGACCTTTAGACTCGGCTACAGGTCGAACGGGTGAATGGATTTATAAGAAATTTGGCAAAACTGTACAGTCCGGCTCGCAGATTACGCTTTTTTTGGAATGGTGTAAATCCGTTCAGTAGTTGCTGAGGAAATTAAAGTTAAAGTCAATTATATATCTATACGCGCGCACACGTGCGCGCACCCAAACGGCTGCGTGCGCGAGCGAAATTTTGCTGCGTGACGTCTGTTAACGTTCGATTCGAAGGAAATCAGGAAGTGTTGACCGCCATTTTGTCATTGCGAGTAAATATATTGTTGATTTCAAAGCGTTGGAACATGGAAAGGGGAGAAGGTAGAGATTGTTTTGCTGCGTAGGTTTTCTCAGGGTGTGCAGTAAGGCCCTCAAAAGGCGAAAAAATATATATATATATTTTTTTAAAGTTGCGTGGTGCGCGCACTCGGTCGCGCACACCTTTTTACAAGAGTGTGAAAATGGAGATAAATCAGAAGTTTGAGTGCTTAGATATAAGGTGGCTCTGAAAAGAGCCATTGTGTTAATTGAGTGTTTTCTGCATTTATAAGTAAGTACCGATGCAGAGCCTGATGTTGCAGAGGAAGATTCTGTTTCCCTCATTCGTGAAATGAACACCGTCTCTCCTATAGACGTCTTGCATGTGGTATCGCAAGTTGTTGTGGTAAATAGAACCCATGCTATAATCTCTGAGGAACGCAGAAACAGATTTATTTACATGTCTCCTTGCTTTCTCAAATTGTGCACAATGGTGATTGGACCAATTCCATTTCTGTCTTTGGCATATATTGGAATATACCAAGGCAGATCGAGGAAAAAGTGTCATCAATTGTCGAAAGGTGTCTTTTAGAAGCATTTCCAGACCTACCCCAGTGATTGTGCCTAGATCGTTTCCACCACAGTGCACAATTATAAGGTCTGGTTCTGGGAGATGCATAAAAGTTTTCACCAATGGAATCAATTGGTGACATTTCAATCCTCTTTTGGAAATCCATGTTATGTGTACATTTGGTAAGCTGAGGTTGCAAATTCGTCTGCTTACTGCATATTTTTCACTCCAGTGAATATAACTGTGTCCTATTAGCCAGACCTTCATTTTCAAGGGATTTGTAGTCGTCCTCCGATCGGTTCTGGAAGTGGAATGGTAGTTAGAAGTTGAAATTCTAAATAAAGAAAAAGGAAGAGGCTGGGTGTGGTTTAAAAAATAAAAATGATTGGTTGATTGTAAGAAGTGGAGATTGAACAGTACGTTGCATGTTAATGTTTATGTTAAACGAAAAGTACTATTGGGTGTGAAAAAAAAAGATATGTAACAGAGCTGTGGATTGGCAGGTGTTTCTGGAGGGAAAACAGTGTTGTTACTTTGCTGTAGAACGTTGAGATATGAACTTTTGACCTGTGCCTTCAGCCAGGTGCAGAATGAGGTGTTACCATGGAAACAGCCAGAGATGGCAGTGGGTGATGGGTGACTTTTATGTGACATTGAAAATATTGTGAGGGAGAACCAACTGAAATGTAAATGCTTACGTTACGCGCTCCGCATTGCTTCCGGGAAGCTGCACTTCGCGCCTCGCGCACCGGAGCACTTCCGGGTGCGCTAACGCGGCGCGTCATATGACGGATTACGCAAGAACGCGATACGTCGTTGGGGCTCCACCGGAACTGATCGAATTGGTAGTCTACAGTGTTTCTGGATGTTTCAGACTGAAGCTGGCGTCAGCATGAGAGCACCCCGTGGCTACATCGTGGCCATTCCGCGAGCAATCATGGCAGTCGCTCCCCACCGGAAGTCTGCAGGAGTCGGGGGCCTCGGTGACTCTTGTAGAATCTTCAAGGCTCAGGGGACGCTTTTGGGAATGGGGCTCATGCCCTAGCAGTCAAGCGTCCGAGTTCCAGGGTTGCCCAGAGCCATCCTTGCAGGCCAGGCCCAAGTCTGTGGAGCCGACCGCCATTTCCTGAGCTCCGTGGCAGCCACCTGTCGCTGTATCGGAAGAGTGGGTGCAATTCAGCCGGATGGCGGGTGAGACGGTGTAAATGTGATGGTCGGACCAGGGCACCGCAGGACGTGTCTTCAGGTCAAACGGATTGTGGGACAAGGTCCAGAATGGAAGAGGCATCAAAAGGCAAGAAGTTCCGCCTGACCCCGGGAGCCGGCCGCCTATGTCGGGGGCGATCTCAGGCCATACCAGGGGAACAAGACTTGGGGAGGGGGCAGGAGCCAAGCGCCCCCTCCGAGTCCGCATTTCTTGGACCCTGAAGTATGGCACTCAACATTCAGAACTTATGACATTTGTGCAAGGCAGGGACATCGAAGCCTCTCAGGGACCAAGTATATCCAGAGTCCTTCCTACAGAAGGTGGTGGGGGTGGCGGCATTAGCAAGGCATCCCCCCACACAACTTGTCGGACCCTGAAGTATGGCTCTCAACATCCAGAACTTATGACATTTGTGCAAGGCAGGGACATCGAAGCTTCTCAGGGACCAAGGATATCCAGAGTCCTTCCTACAGAAGGTGGTGGGGGTGGCGGCATTAGCAAGGCATCCCCCCCCACAACTTGTCGGACATGACCTCTGGATGTACTGGGTGTTCAATTTCAGAATTGAAACAACTAAGAAGCAATTAGAAGTGTTGTTTTTTGATGTTGCAGTAGGCTGCCATGTAAATAGTTATTTAATAAAACGTTTTATCCTGTTACTTTGCTGGTGTGTTGTATATATTTATAATATTTGCATAGTGTTTGTCGTTATTTTGGGCGGGGTGGGTGGCGGAGCCGAGCTGTCTTGCAGCCATCATGGCGTCGAGCTCGGTTCGTCTCTCTAGTTTCATGTTTTTTCTAACGATTTATATGTTATAGTTTGCTAGCACGATACAGCGGATAGTCCGCATTTTATATATATGTCCTTTTTATTAGGGGGGTCCTCCGGTGGAGTCGGACGATCTACCTCTAATAAACGGTCCGGGTTGAACCAACTACCAACAAACGGGGCAGAGATAGGCATGACGGGTTACAAAGGGGACAAAAGTGTGCACTACCTATCCTTCACTATCTGCAAAAACTAAATAGAGTATTGCGACTTTATGCTTATTTGTGAACAGAGAATGACCCAAAGAGAACCAATTTCGAACAATCATAGGCTATTGGCAGTGGGCAGAGAGGCCATGACACAGAAAATGGCTGTTACTTACGTGCATGATGGGGCCTAAAAGGGACTAGATGGCGTGGCCACTGTTTCGCGACTTTCACTTTACTTTTAAAAATGGCTGTGGTGAACATAAATGAACACCGCTTATGTATACCTAATTTTAGTCATTTTCCACAAAAAAGCTTTTGATATTTGCTATTAAAAAACCAAAGAAAATCACTGAAAAAACCATAGGTTATAGACCATATATAGTTAAATATCTGAAGTCCATCTCTGCACTCCATGGAGATACAGGTCGTCGATCAGAAGATGTGCTGGCCACCTCTAATGGTAATAGCGTGGCCAGGGCTCTTGTCGTTGCCTCTGCAAATTGCAGAGGGTGCACTTGTTTGACATGCCGCACCATGGTATGTATGGAAAAGGAATATTTTTTTGCTGGATTTCTTCTTGAGAGAACCAAGTCACATATTGTGCAGGTTACTTTTGGTGCATTCACTTTCTTTTGATCTTCAGGATAAGTGAAAAATTGCCAGATGAAAGATTTATTTTTTCTTATTAAAGGTAGTCGATCATTTTGGTCAGATTCGGAAGATGAATGAGATACGGTAGCCATTTCACCAAAGTCTTCCGAAAGATGTAGGACGTTGTTGTCTCTTGAGAGTAGAAAAGATAGTGAGGGAAGTGGGTGGAGTGCTGCGTGTAAATTCCAGAATTGAAACTATTAAGAACCAATTGAAAGTGTTGTTTTCATGTTGCAGTAGGCTGCCATGTAAATAGTTATTTAATAAAACGTTTTACCCTGTTACTTTGCTGGTGTGTTGTGTATCTTTATAATATTTGTCGTTATTTTGGGTGGGGTGGGCGGCGGAGCCGAGCTGTCTTGCAGCCATCATGGCGTCGAGCTCGGTTTCTCTCACTAGTTTCATATTTCTCATGAGGGGTTGTTCCTAATTTTTCTATTTTAGCGAGGTCAAAAAAAGATCTCATCAGTGGCCTACTGATTTTGCTCGATTCCTTTTGTTTTTTCTAACGATTTATATGTTATAGTTTGCTAGCACGATACAGCGGCTAGTCCGCATTTTATATATATGTCCTTTTTATTAGGGGTGTCTTCCGGTGGAGTTGGACGATCTATCTCTAATAAACGGTCCGGGTTGAACCAACTACCATCATGATTTTGTATATCTTCTGAGCTGGATTTAAGCACACAATTGTTAAAGTATGAAACGTTTTATATTTCAAAAAAAAATACCAAGGTGTGTACATCCGGTAACGCACGAAAGTTTAAAAAGACATTCGGCTCCATTTACTGAAAAGTTTCATAAGAATAAAAAAGAAGTCTAGGTACAGTCTCTTTGACGTACTATAAGTTCTTTGAGGGGTGTATGAAGAAATTCAATAAGTTCAAATTGCAAGGTTTTTACGAAATAAATAGGCCTGTGCGCGCACTCGGTCGCGCACGAAAGCCTGGAAATGCGATATCCATTTTATTGACAACTGTTGCCGAGAGTGCGCACACCAGGTCGCGCACGAAAGTTTAGTAAGGCTATTTTTATTTACAGACAAATTTTAATGTGTTTAAAAAAAGGCAAGGTACAGACTTTCGAATTCTGTATTGCTTTACAAGGAATCTCTATGCAACTTCAACAGTGAAGAAAACGGCTTGTTTTCGAAAAAAATATTGCCAGAACTTTATTGCCAAAAGTATAGGTTGCATACACGACATTTTTCTGAATTAGCATTTTAAAAACCAATGAAATTCACAGAAAAAACCATAGGTTTTACACACGTTATAGTTAGGAAGTAGCATTTAAAAAACCTATGAAATTCACTGAAAAAACCATAGGTTTGACACATGTTATAGTTAGCTGGAAATTTTACTGACATAAAACCAATGAAATTCCACGTTATAGTTAGTTGGACTCACTATAACTTGCGCGTGCAATGCACTGCTGATGACGTCACATATTACATCACTCATGACATGGTCAGTGACATCACTCATGACATCACTGATGACACCATCCAGTGAATATGTGTCTTTCTGAAAAATAAATATTAGTGAGTAATGTTTAAATATTTAAATATATATATTAGTGTTTCACTTTGTGTATAAGTGGATACATGTGTTGGTAAGTAGCTACATGCGTATGTATATGGGTTATTAGATGTTTCTCTTAGTATCAGTATGAGTGTCTATATGGTTTGGTGGGGGTATTACTTAGCACATAGATGCATGAGTGACTGACTCTCTGTTTGTATGTGTTTTGAAGACAGCATATGTGCAGGACTGTATGGGTGGATGAGTGTGTATATGTGTTTGTTAGTGAGTGAATGACTGTCTCACTAGTGTCTTTATCAGTAACGACATATGTTTTAATCTAGTATATGTGAATATTGATGTATATAAGTGAGTATATGTGAGAGTAAGAGATTGAAAGAGTTCCTGTTTAAATAAGTATGTGTTTCTATAAGTGATTGTTTAAGAGAATAAATATGTGTAATTTTCAATAGAAGTAAGGTGGAAGTGTGTGTATAACTCTATATTCAAATAAATGGATGTTCAATAGTTTATTTGCACGTGTGAGTATGTCTGTGAGTAACTTTTCGATGATTGTCGGTGTGTAACAGGATGTATAGGTGTATCATTTCATATGATGAGTGAGTATATGTATGAGTGGATGTGTATATAGATGGTGGAATTACTGAATTACTTGTAACTGATATGGGTATCTGCATTTTTTTAAAATTTCAGTTTCTATTTTTGAATATGTGTTTCAAGAGTTACATTACAGTGAAAGGAGGTCTGTCACTCTGTCACAAGGATGGTGTCATCAGTGATGTCATGAGTGATGTCACTGACCATGTCATGAGTGATGTAATATGTGACGTCATCAGCAGTGCATTGCACGCGCAAGTTATAGTGAGTCCAACTAACTATAACGTGGAATTTCATTGGTTTTATGTCAGTAAAATTTCCAGCTAACTATAACATGTGTCAAACCTATGGTTTTTTCAGTGAATATATATATATATATATATATATGTATATATATATTCACGCTCAAATCCTTTGTATTTTAAAAGAATTACCGCACTCTCTGGGGGCGTTTGTAAACCTCTTTATTTTGGCTTCAGAACAAACGCGCAGCGTTGAGCCTTCTTCGGTGTTCATGACACCGTAAAGATGGCATGTTAATAAAGGTTTGTTATTATTCATAGTAATCAAAGAGGGACCCATACCCCTTTGCAAGAAATGAGCGCTATCTTGGAGTTCATTCAGTGCATATTTTCAAGGCACATCAATATTTTATAATGCATAATTCATTGTGCTAAAAACTAAATAATACAGCCGTATATCGGCATAAGTTATTCAAATATACATAAGGGGTCAAAAAAGCTGAAATCACGCTGTGGATCGGCTAGTGTCCCTTACTTTGAAAGTTCTACCATGTATAATCTGTGCGAGTCTAAAAATCAATCAATCAAAAAATCTTACTATTCACAACAGCATTCTTCAGTTCCTCATTTTCATCTTGCAACACCTATTAAAGTTATAACCATTAAATTCATATATGCTTTTCTCCAGGACAATGTACAAACATATATCTGAAACAGAAACACAGGACTACTCAATCTATTTCCCCAAATGCACAACCAGCTCTTCACCACTGTTCTGCGAACCTGTTCGTTGGCTGGTGGGAGGAGCAGGTGCCAGGGTGTATGAGGGGCAGGGTAGCGGCCGAGTAGTGAAGTGGCATCGATATATCGATGACCTGTTCATTGTTTGTCAAGGGACAGAGGATACGGCTCATTGATATATCGACGTTTTGAATGAGAATAATTATGCCTTGCACTTTTTGGGTAAAATAAGTCCAGTGGCAGTAGACTATTTGGACCTGAAGGTGTTTGTTGATAATGGCGAAATACACACAGCTCTCTTCCGCAAACCCACTGCTGGTAATTCTATTTTGTTTGCGAACAGTAACCATCCGCCTAAATTGATCCAAAGCATACCGTATGGTGAGCTTCCTAGATTACGGAGAAATAGTTCCAGAGAAGAAGACTTCGAGGCCGCTGCCTCGGAGTGCATCACCAGATTCAGTGTGAAAGGCTATGATTGGGGCTCCCTGGATAGAACTCTGAGAAGAGTTAGAAAGATCCCAAGAGAGAAACTTCTTGTAGATAAGCCTAGGGAGAAGCATAATAGTAAGGATGGCAAATTTCGTTTGATTACTCCCTACTCCTCAGAGGCAAATCACCTGAAGAAGATGCTTATAAAGAACTGGCACATTCTTAAGGCGGACAGTGTTATCAGAGAGGATATACCTGCATATCCACTTGTCACCTTTAGGAAGGCTTGGTCTTTGCAGGATATGCTGGTGACGAGCCATTTAGAGACAATTGCACATAGAACAAGCACACTCAAAGAGATGTAGGGCTTTTTCCCTTGCAGTAGGTGCAAGGCCTGCACAGGCAGTAAGAGAGTTCTTGCTTACACCCTACCTGAGACGGGGACAGTAAAGGAAATTACGAAATGTATCACCTGTAGTACACCATATCTAGTTTACTGTCTGGTCTGCCCATGCGGGCTGCGCTATATAGGGAGTCCTATCCATCAGCTAAAAATCAGAGTTCTAGAACATCTCAGAGCGATAGATAAAACGGATGCTGCCTATCCGGTTGCACTGCATTTTGCCGAGTTTCATCAGAGTGACAGAAGTAAATTACAGTATTTTGGTTTCGATTATGTCCCAAATAACATCAGGGGTGGGGATAGACAGCGTAAATTATGTTGCTTAGAATCTAGATATATCATTGATTTATTGACTACATTTCTGAAAGGTTTGAACAGTGGTGAAGAGCTGGTGGTGCATTTGGGGAAAAAGATTGAGTAGTCCTTTGTTTCTGTTTCAGATACGTGTATGTACGTTGTCCTGGCGAAAAGCATATATGAATCTAATGCTTATGATTTTTTAATAGGTGAAAATGATGAACTGTAAGAATGCTGTTGTGAATTGTAAGATTTTTTGATTGATTGATTTTTAGACTCGCACAGATTATACATGGTAGAACTTTCAAAGTAAGGGACACTAGCCGATCCACGGCGTGATTTCAGCTTTTTTGACCCCTTATGTATATTTGAATAACTTATGCCGATATACGGCTGTATTATTTAGTTTTTAGCACAATTAATAACGCATTATAAAATGTTGATGTGCCTTGAAAATATGCACTGAATGAACTCCAAGATGGCACTCATTTCTTGCAAAGGGGTGTGTGTCCCTCTTTGATTACCATGAATAACAACAAACATTTATTAACATGCCGTCTTTACGGTGTCATTAACACCGAAGAAGGCTCAATGCCGAAATGCGTTTGTTCTGAAGCCAAAATAAAGAAGTTTACAAACGCCCCCCCGAGAGTGCGGTAATTCTTTTAAAATAGGAAGGGTATGAGCGCTACTATATTGCGGTTTTTCACTACAGTGACCGGCACCCACCTGGGAGTGCTCCGGTGCTCCGTAAGGAAAGGTGGAGACAGAGCTTGAATATATATATATATATATATATACATATATATATATATATATATATTCCGCTCAGGGTTTCCACCTAGTTCACACTAGAAACCACGCACTCCGGGGGTAATTCTCAGATGTTTATTTATTATATTTGCAACAGACGCGTTTCGGCGCTCCGCCTTCCTCAATGTTCATCACGCACCCTTCTTAGAGTGCTCCCGGAACCTGCAGGGGTCTGAGCGCGAATATATATATATACTGAGCCACAGGATTAAAATCACCACCCACTGGAGGGTTTTGAAACGTGAGCAGCTGTGCGGACCACAAGCCCCAGAATGCAGCAAAAACAAAAAAGAAGGTATTCCACATTTCCGTGCCATCTGAGGGATTAAAAAGGAGTTAAAAACATCGGGCTGTGGAACCCACGGTATGCTCTTTGGTGCAGGACAATTTCTTTGAAAAAGTTTCCATGAGGGAAACGAAACGCGTCAGAACAGTCCTAATCCTGTTGGCCCCTTTAAATAAAAATGGCTCAAAAATGAAGCAACGTGTGCGGCTCATTTTCTTTCCGCAAGGGGAGATGCTGTGAACATTTTTACCGGCGTGGTTCCGCCGCAGAGCAAACGCACCGCCACAAGAGCGCCGACGCTCTCCCAAACTGAACCCAAGCGGACCCGACAAAACGGATCGGGAGAGTGGTGCCACCGAGGACTGGACCTCGGCATTGGTCCTAAGTCAGTCTCCAAAGTAGGCTGACATGGGGAGACTTCCAGCCAAAGAAAGCGGTTTACTGAGCCACAGGATTAAAATCACCACCCACTGGAGGGTTTTGAAACGTGAGCAGCTGTGCGGACCACAAGCCCCAGAATGCAGCAAAAACAAAAAAGAAGGTATTCCACATTTCCGTGCCATCTGAGGGATTAAAAAGGAGTTAAAAACATCGGGCTGTGGAACCCACGGTATGCTCTTTGGTGCAGGACAATTTCTTTGAAAAAGTTTCCATGAGGGAAACGAAACGCGTCAGAACAGTCCTAATCCTGTTGGCCCCTTTAAATAAAAATGGCTCAAAAATGAAGCAACGTGTGCGGCTCATTTTCTTTCCGCAAGGGGAGATGCTGTGAACATATATATATATATATATATATCGAAAAAACACACGGATGGCGTGCTCCTGCCGCTTTTACAGCGGGCATTCGACAGGGTCGCCAAACCTTTGCTATGTTAAGTTACCGGCGCAATCTTCATTTCATGAAACACCAGAGTCGAAGCCCAAATACAGTTATAAGTGTTTAGGTTTATTTGGCGGAAAAACAACCCCTACGCGTTTCGAGGTAAGCCTACCTCTTGCTCACGGGTGGAGTGCAGGTAAATGCGCAAAACTTTTAAAGGGAAAAACACAGTGTTTGCACCAACCACGTGATAATAGACAATGAAGACATACTAGTAGTGCTACAATGTTACAACTGCACCGCATTTAAATTAAACACATAATGATGAATGATAAATATCGTATCAAACATTACTGTGTAACAAGAAATTATATAAACAAAATTATATACAGTGGATTTCTTGAAAAAGCAGTGTAACTCATCTAAGACCAGTCAGTTGTAGGTCAGAAATAAAAAGCATCACATTACGTTACAGAAGTGAAATGCATTAAACCTGCATATGTTATGAGGAAATGGTTATGATCAATATTGCACACAACATAGAAAAAGTCACACAATATTGGATCCATATTGCGCGTGTTTCAATTAATAGAAGATAACGCCCAAGTGGGCATACACCATCTGATGTGCTGTAGAAAACGTGTTTGACAGTATCACCATTCAGCCCAAGTGGGCAGGAGTCCAACATCTGTAACAAGAGACAACAGTATATTTTTCAGCACTTATGTCCCCAACATCAACATCTATTATACTGTGCATGTGCATGTGCAAATAATTTAGACTCAGTTAAAAGTTAGCAGTGAACACCAAGGAGGCGGTGTCAGATTAAAAACAGTTATTCAGTCAATGAAGGCACTATACACAGTTACAGTCATATCAATACAGAGTTCAATCTCGAAGGTGGATTGCCAATTCTTCCCCGAGGTTATGACCAACAGGTTGAATTGTATTATATTTAATTATATATCTGGACTCTAGCTTTCTTAAATCCAGCCACCTGTTGCCTCCTCTCTCCTTGTTTTCCACACGGTGCAGTACCACAAAGTTTAACAGATTAGGATTTTGATTGTGTTCTAAGGCAAAATGCCTGGCCACTGGGTACTGCTGGTAAAGATTTTTTATAGCCCTGAGATGTTCCAGGACTCTGAGTTTGGCTTGTTTGGTGGTACACCCGATGTAGAATTTGTCACAGGGACATTGTAGTGCATAAATGGCATATTCGGTAGAGCAGCTAAGATGTTTGGTGATTTTGTGTTCCTCCTGATCTAGTGAAAGTTTGATGGATTTGCAGTTTTTGCTAAATCTACATGCTTTACACCTTTTACAAGGAAAAAATCCTTGTATCGCATTATGTTTCAGGCGATCTTTGATAAGTGTAGTACTTAACATGTCTTTCAGTGATTTAGCTTTTTTAGATGTAACTGATGGGGAATTTTGTGTTATTTCCTGCAGATCTTTGTCTAATCTGAGAACATCCCAGAATTTTTTTAAACCACGTCTTACTTCCCAGGATTGACAATTGTAGGTAGTTATGAAACGAATGGTTTCATCTTTCTTACGCTGTTTAGGTATCAGGAGATCCCCCCTTTCCATCTTGGCTACCTTAACTTCCGCCTCTTTGATGGTTTTCTTAGAGTAGCCCCTATCAGAGAACCTCTTCCTCATTAGTTCTTTCTCTTTCTCATAACTGTCAGTTGTGCTGCAATTCCGTTTGGCCCTAATGAGTTCTCCCAACGGTATACTACGTATAAGTGTGGCTGGATGGCACACTCAATCAAGCACAAGAGTTTGAGACAATTATTAACAAAAATAGCCTCAATCTCAAAATGACTAGTCAAATGAACCAAATGCAACTTGAGTTCTTAGATGTGAGTCTGGTAGTTAAGGATGGGGCTCTCACTAGCTCACTATTTCGCAAAAAAACTGCGGGAAATAGTCTCCTTAATGCTGATAGCTGCCATCCAGCCACACTTATACGTAGTATACCGTTGGGAGAACTCATTAGGGCCAAACAGAATTGTATTTAATTTATGACGCATTATGTCGCAAGTACTTACAGATACGTCAGTATTTCTGACGTATCTGTAAGTGCAAAAGTGATGCATTGCTGGAGTGTGTCACAAAAGTGACACAACTCCAGCAATGCATCCTTTCACATGGGGCCAGGCCCATGTGAAAGGGCCTGCATCAGTCTTATGCCTGTTGTGATACAGGCGCAAGATTTTGACACAACGGCGTCCTAAAAGTGACTCAGTGAAATCTCATAGATTTCACTGCGTCACATCTACGACCCTTTCTTGCGTCAATACACCCCTTTTGCATACATTACACCTGACGTAGGTATAATGTGGCGTAGGGCTTTACAAAGTGACGCATCTACCTAGATGCGTCACTTTGTAAATATGACTCAAGAAGGTGCATTTTTTACAGCACTGGTGCATCACGAAAAGTGACGTACCGGTGGCGTAAAAGTGACGCATGGCCTCATAAATGAGGCCTTCAGTCTTCTATTCATGCGTCATATTAAATATATGAGGCATTATGTCGCAAGTACTTACAGATACGTCAGTATTTCAGACGTATCTGTAAGCGCAAAAGTGATGCATTGCTGGAGTGTGTCACAAAGTGATGCATCTCCATCAATGCATCTTTTCTTACCCTTCCACACCCCCGTTCCTTTTCTACATTTTCTTTGAATATCCACATTCCCCATGTTCACTCTCCTTCTCCTCACTCTCCTTCCCCACACTCACCTTCTTTCAGTCCCCCTACTTCACTTCCTTTCTCCTCTCATACCTTTCTGTGCTTTCTTCCTCATTTTCCTCTCCTTTATCAATGCACTCCACTTCACTTATTCTTTTTCATTTATTTAAGAACATAGCTCTTTGATGAGAATTAGAGGTAGTTCTGAAAAGAACTTTTTTTTCTTCTTTTTTCTTTTTTTAGAACTTAGAACAAAAACAAAAACAGGGAATGGAAACTGCTCAACAGGAGCATAAAAAAAACATATTTAGGGCTGGGAACGGCAGCGATGGTTCTTCAATACTCGAACCATGAGCAGAACACTTTGTTCCCCATAGCAAAGTAGCTGATCACAGTCTCTGCATTTAAGGATGCCTTTGTTAAAAGCAGGATGAATATTCGGAACCAGCTCTTGCGATCGCCCCCTCACCGATGTTGTTGGTCCTCCGGTTGATGCAGAGGCCCCATGACTGGGAACCTCTCGTGCCAGAGCCCTGACACTTTCCCAGCCAAAATTCTGGGGGTGCCTCCTCTCCACATGGCGAATCATTGTGGAGTTCCCAAAAGAATATTTCTTAGTGGGGTCACCCCGTGACAGGACTGTGTGACAGATCCTGCACTCCACTTTTGGAGCATTTACCTTCTTCTGGTCATCAAGAATTGAAAAAAACTTCCAAATAGAGTGTTCTTTTACTTTTACCTCTTCATCAAGGAATTCATTGGAGTCATCTTCACTGCTGGATGGTCTGGCAGCCATGATATTCCAAGATATCCAACAAAGAACCAAGAGCAAAAAGGCAGGTCTTGCAGTCACAAAAGTGAAAGAACCAATGAAAAGAGTTATTTTAAGGTCACATGACTTGACGCGCTTACGCTGCGCGCAAGGGAGCGCTACCTGGGGGGCTTACGCGGCGCGAACGTAGGCGCTTCCTGGGGCGCATACGCGGCGCGAACGTAGGCACTTCCAGGGGCGCTTACGCGGCGCGCCTAAGTGACGTTTCGATAGTTTCACGGAAATGCAAAATCATTTTCATTTCGTTAATCAAAAATACTGCTTTTATAAGTATGGTACTAAATGTCTTGCGTTATTATTTACTTTTCATACATATTTTTTTACACGAATGCAGAAATAGCGCTCTGGGTGCGCCCTCCGGAGAGCTTACCGGTGCACGCACCCAGAGCGCCCCAGGAAATATGATAATAAAAAAAACAGTAAAAAAATATTATTATAACATTTTTTTTATTAATAATTAATACTTACACAAAACAGCAAATAAAAAAACGTAGGTTACAAACTCGATATAGAAAGGAATTTGCTTTTAAAAAACCTTTGAAATTCTGTGAAAAAAACGGAGGTTTCACAATCGTTATAAGTAGGAATTAGCATTTAAAAAACCTTTGAAATTCACTGAAAAAACCACAGGTTTAATACCAGTTATAGTTAGCTGGACATTTTACTCATACAAAACCATTGAAATTCCCACTTTATAGTTAGTTGGACTCACTATAACTCGCGCGCCCGCAATCCACTGCTGATGATGTCACATATTACATCATTCATGACATGGTCTGTGACATCACTGATCTGAGGCCACTCCCCTTTTTACACCACACTCAAAACGAGCCTTCTGGCGCACTACTGCTCAGAGGATGAAGTCCACTTGAGTACTGAGGTCCTCAGGACACAAGAGGTCCTCATTGCCCCACCAGCAGTGCACCAGAAGCCGCGTTTGCAGAGTGGTGAAAAAGGGGCACGGCCTTCGGCCACCTCTCTGCAATGCAGCTCTGTGGCGCTTACTGGAGGTTCCTGGTTGGCCCCCAGGGACCCTCAGGATTAAATGGGACCTAATCCCCCAATTTACAACACACCAGGGGGTGTGCTTGCACACTTGTAATATCAGGCCCTGCCCCTTCCCTGCACCACTGTTCAAATGGCCCCCTGGCAAATTGTAAATTGGGGGATTAAGTCCTCTTGAATCCGAAGGGTCTCTGGGGGCCAAAAAGCTGCGTTGCAGAGAGGTGTTCTGAGGCCACTCCCCTTTTTACACCACTCTGCAAAAGCAGCTTCTGGAGCACTGCCAAAGCCATTTTTATGCCCTGCCATAGTACACAGCAGTGTCCCAGGGGTGGGTACCCCAGGGCACTGCAGGTACCAGCCCTGGGGGGTGGCTGTCCCCAGGACCATGGAGGGCTACAGGATGGGGGTTGTGCGGCCCCCTCGCAATGTTTCAAAAGCCCCAGGGGGGTGGTGGTCCCCGGGGCACAGGGGGTCTGGACCCTCATATTTAAATTCAAAGTGCCCTGGGGAGGTGGCTGTCCGCAGGGCAGTGTGGGGGCTTGAGCCCTCCACACTAATTCATTTTCACAGCCCCAGGGAGGTGACAGTCCCCAGGGCATAGGGGGGCAGCGAGGGGACCCCCATGCATGACTTTTTTTGAGGTGGCCACGTGCCCCCGCATATAATGAGCATAGCCCCGGGGAGGGGGCAGTCCCCAGCGCTGGGGGGGGGGCCCATGGGCCCCCAACATTATTTATTAACAAGGCTCCCGGGACCTGGCCAATCCGGGGGCCTTATTAAAATGAAGTGCTTCCTTTTTTAAATAATTTCTGCAGGATTTGTGACCCCAGTGTGAATTTGGCCAAAATGATTGGAAAAATTTTTTGGGGGGGCCCTGGGGTCCTTGTGGGACCCCTAGAGCAGGCCTAGGGGGTCAGGGTGTTTCTAACCCCTAGGCCCTTTCTTGTTTTTCATCTTTTATCACTGTTATCTTGTGACTCAGTTCTACTGAGTCAGAAGATGGCTGCAACACTTCCTAGTTTGGAGTGTTGGCAGCCAATCAGACGTGATCTTGTGCTCTGGAGGAGTCACAACTTCTCCTCGATATTTTTCATTTTTAAATTCCTCAGGAACTACTGAACGGATATACACCATTTAAAAAAAGGGCTCTTCTGAAGCAAGGGCTAACTTTTTGCCAAATTTGATGTAATTCTGTTCAGTAGTTCGGGCTGTAGTCTGTACCAAATTTTCCTATGGAAATGAACATGAGGAAAACGCGTTTTAGGACCCCCCTTTTTTCTCGGCCCCCGCTTGATGAATTACCCCAAAACTTCCAAGATAGGAGCTGACCAGAGTAGGCCATAAGTTTACAATTTTTTGCGATGATTCGTCAAATGACATATAATATTGGGAAAAGAAAAAACGCTATTTGAATAGCAACAAGATCCTAACCATAACTACCTACTGGCAACCGCTAGTAGGATATATACATATGTGTATATATATATATAAATATATATATATATATATATGCAAGTCTTGCAGAGCGTGCAAGTTTGGCGTAAATACCAGCGAGTACTGCTCTGCATTTGACCCTAATCCTATTAAAATCAAGGAGCACTTCACCTGCCGCACTGATTTCGCGGTTTATGTGCTCCAGTGTACCTGCAGGCTCAGGTACGTTGGCAGCACCAAATTACAGGCTTTTAACCGCATTCTGCAACACCTACGAGCCGTGGTCAATTCTGATGCGAATTACCCTGTCGCTCGGCATTTTGAATTGATCCACAACAAAAATCTCAATGACTTGAAGTACTTCATTATTGATGCGGTGCCCAAAAACATCAGAGGGGGAAATAGGGAGAAAGCCTTAAGACAGCTTGAAAGTAAATACATCCTACTTTTAGATACACGGATCCCTAATGGATTAAACACAGGGGAAGACCTACATTGCTTCCTATAACCGGGTGGATTAACAGGAATACTGGACACCTACCTGCTACGTTACCATCTTTCAGGGACCTGATTGGGCAGTGGTAGGATTAATTAGATCATTTCATGATCCAGAGGGCCCGGTTAGTCTCTGTGGGGTATACACATAGGGATTCCAGAAATCATTTGATTGGGTATCTTTTCTGAATATATAGGGTGCTCTTAGTGGATCTCCCCCGTACCTTTCCTGGCTTTCAATTGGTCACAGTAGGGTAAGGGTTTTGAATATGCCTTTATCCGTGAGGTTTTTTGCTGGTAATAATATGGGCACTATGCCAGAATGTTCATTTCTTGTCTTATTATTAGTTGTGTCTAATTTGGTTTTCAGCATTGATGAAATTGTCAGTACAACAACTTCTGTTTGTGGGTGGCATGTAACTCTTCATAAATAGAGGTGTATTATACGTGCCATCACCAATGCACTCACTTGTACATATGAACTGAATTCTTGGTTTTAAGATGCACTAATTTGCACATTTGCACAATTAAGCACTTTATCAAATAGAATATTTGCACGTTCCCAGAGAGGTGAAACTTTTGCAGCAATTTTGACTTGTATATCAATCATAATATGGAGAGTGATAACATGCTCAGTGTTTATAAAAAACAGGAGATAGGAGGATTGATTGGTAGTACCACCATAATCAATTGGTAAATGAAATGTATGATATATTTTTTAGTTATCTTGTAAATATATTAATTTACCTGTTCCCTCTGTAAATAGACCAATGCATATATGGTTTTAAACAATATCTCCTATAACAAAGTATTTTCTTTATGTCTATGTATTGCTGACGTTTCTTCAAGGGGGACACACACAGTATATAAATTGCACCTATTGGTTCTTAAGGTCATGTGATCAAGGCTGCCGTGTTGCAGCCGAAACGCATCATGCTGGGGACAGAAGAACAATAAACCACCTTTGATTTGAATGAAGCGCTGTTTTTGTGGTCTGTACCTACGTTTGGGGATCGGAGCCCATTGCCGATCAGTAGGAGTGTGGAACAGATATATATATATAAATATATGCAAAACACTTCCCAGTATTCACCGCCCAAATGGATTCCGACCAGGACACGGACCACACAACAAGATTTCCAAATTTCAAAAGTGCTTTATTCTCTCATCCAAACAGACATGACGCGTTTCGTCCGGTTAGCCCGGACTTGATCACATGACATATGTATATATCTCCAACCAGTGGTGGTCAGGGTCTCCAATTGAAGTGTATTTTTTGTGTAGCTAATAACTTTGACACCGTTTGATGAACCTCCATGACTGTCCGAAAAAAGTGCTATTTTGTGCCAGATTGTTCATGGAAAGTTTCGGGATGATCCAAAACCTGGAGGCAGAGAAAAGAGGATGTTTCCAAAATGCAAAATCCCCAATGCATTTTCCATAGACTTCTTTAAGAAGCACTACTGCAACAGCTGAACTATATTACAACAAATATGGCAGGAACTGGATCTTGGTCCTCAGATGGAGCTTTTTGTGATTTTATTTGAGCACTGGAGGCAGAGTGAGGAAAGCACCTTGCAGCCTCCCCATCCGCATGGTCCATAACTCCCCTGTCTCCAGAGGGTCCCAAACCTGTGTTAGACAAGTGCATTGAATTATACTTATCTGTTTTCCAGCTTCTGCGCAGCAACTTCAGCCTGCTGCTATCAGCAAACGGAGAAGAACTTAACCTTGTACCAACCACCTTAACGAAGAATACTAAAGCTACTGACAGAAATCTCCACATCCATCCAAAGGGCCTTTATACAAAATTGTACCCATAAAAACCAGTACCAAAGTTCAGAGGAAACATCTTGTTCCATTCAAGTGAAGTTCAGCTGCCTGTGAGAAGTGAGAACATAAAGCAGCCTTGGCAAATTTTATCAACCAGCCCCCATACTGTTCATAGAGAGCAAGGGCAGTCGCAAGCCTGACCACTAAAACGGGTGCTGGGAGGGTGGTTTTCAAAAATTTTACATTTTCATTATATATCCAATTGCATAAGCTGTTAGAGCACAGTAAATGATGACTTTACCACTGTAAAGTCATCATTTACTGTGCTCTAAAACCTAATGCCACAATGTTGTTGTGGCATTTCAGTGAATCCCTCACTATCACCCTCCAACAGTGCCCCTCATCTCTCCATAGCCCCTCTCACATGTAATTAATTTGTTTTATAGCACCTCTCATACCAGTGCAGGGTGTCAGAGCACGTTACATCACACACACATATAGAGACAATGAATCATATGTGTGTAAATCATTGTTTAGAAAATGTTACATAAGCAAAAGGGGACTACAAGGTGTAGGATTTTTTTAAATAATTTGTTCATTGCAATTTCAAAGATAAGAAAAACCAAAAACAATACAGAAATAAAGGCAAATCACAAGCGACTAATAGGACAATCATGAGAGTGATTATATTTGGCAGGGCGTTAAAATGACAGCGTTACAATAGTGGCAGTAGTAAGGCATAAATCATTGCAGTAAAGACGGACATTATAATATATATTATACATTATAAACTCTCCTTGATTCCCATAGCAGCTGAATATTAGCTGTTGGGAAACGAAATCCACTTGTTTCTTGGCGCCATTGACCGCCGAGGGAGAACGATAGCCACGCCCATCTCTTGCTGGCCACGACCCCTCCTACGTCACTGGCGACCACTATAACTCATGTGTCAATACCGGAAGCGCAGCGGACGAGCGCAGCGGGCACGCCGATTGCGCACCGAAGGCGCGCTTAAGGCAAGCTCGTCTGCGCTCGTCCGCGACGAGACCGCGCCTAGCGCCACAAACCCTGCCCAACTCAGCCCGCAATCCCCCTGCTACACCCGGGACGCACTGCTCAATCTACGAGGGTACGCGTACGAAGGTAGGCTCACTTTTGAAGAGACTGCTTCTCCCTTAACTGACTTCACCCACAAGGGCCTAATCGCAGGAGGCCTCCTGAACGTCAGATCTCTACCGAAGCATGCCACTGAAATCAATCTCCTTATAGAGTCACACCACCTCGACGTACTTTTTCTAACCGAGACTTGGCACATGCCAACTGTGAGACCGATTTAGCATCCGCTTGCCCTTTAAACTTTAACATCCTACATCTCCCCAGACCCAAAGGCCGCGGTGGCGGAGTTGGCGTCATCTTCCGAGCCTCGTGGCAATTGAACACCATTGACATAGACCCTGTACCCGGAATCGAGCTCTTTGGTCTGACTATAAACTGCCACCCAGGAGTCACCTTTACGGTGATCATCTGCTACCGACCGCCTGGGGCGTTTTCCCTTTCGCAACAGCAAGCGCTCCTCACGATCATCACAAACATGGCAACCTCCCATAACAAACTTATTATTCTAGGAGATTTCAATCTCTGGCCAAACGGCAGCCTAGACATAGGTTTAGACAACCTTCTGCTGTCTTGTGACAGCGTGGGGCTCCACCAACTGATAAAGGACCCCACTCACTCCGCAGGCAACCGTCTCGACCTTATCTTTTCGAGTCCTGGTCTATCTCAAGTAGGCGACATTCTGCCTATGAGCTGGACAGACCACTCCCTCATTAAACTTTACATCAACAACGCCACAATAAGAAAGCCCAAGAATCATTCTCCACCACAATTTTCTTATCGAAACTGGAAAGCTCTAGAAAAACTCAGCACCTCCACCAAAGTTTTCGAGGTGCAGGATAGTTTCTCTCCTACCAGCTCGGTGGAAAACAATTACAGATCCCTCAGCTCGAGAATTACCTCCATCGCGGACTCAGTTGCCCCTTTAAAACACTGTAAACCCAAAGGTAGAGCACCTGCTCCCTGGTACAATGACTCCCTGAAAACCCTCAAATCTGCCTGTAAACAGGCTGAGAGAAAGTGGAGACACGGATACTGCGACAACAACAAAGCCCTCTGGAAAAATTCACTCCGTGAGTACAAATCTGCCATCACAGAGAGTAAATCGAATTACTACTGCTCCACTATAGCCAACGCGGCCAACAGTCCAAAAAGTATATTTCAGATCCTGGATAATATTATACATCCTGACTGCGTCAAAAACTCCATTCCCCCTTCTCAGACCCTTTGTGATAACCTTGCTCAGTTCTTTACCGACAAAATTGAGACTATCATCAAAAATCTGGCAACGCCCCCGTCACATATCCACCCCACCCCTCCCGAAGCTGGCTCCACCAATCTTGACTCTCCGAGGTCAGCCTGCCCTCCTATGAATATGCTCCTGGCTTTTCCCTTGATTTCTCAAGCAGAATTTGAGAAAGTGGCACTGGGCATTACCTCGGGATCTCCCCTTGACCCTCTGCCTCCGAAAATCTGGAAAGCATGTGGGCACGAATTATTCCACACTCTCCGGATGATTTGCAATCAATCTCTCAGCTGTGGTCTCGTCCCCATCCCCTGGAAGCAGGCGCTCATCACCCCGCTATTAAAGAAACCTACGCTAAATCCAGAATGCTTGTCCAACTTCCGCCCCATATCACTTCTGCCTTTTCCGGTGAAGGTGTTTGAACGTTGGGTCAGCAAATGCCTCTCAGCCCACCTCGAGCAGCACCACGTGTTGGACGAATTCCAATTTGGTTTTCGCCCAGCCCATGGCACGGAAACTGCTGTGCTCACGGCCATGGAGGAGCTTCGAATGCGTGCAGACAGGGGCCAAGCTGTGGCCTTGATTTTATTAGACCTGTCTGCCGCATTCGACACTGTCAATCATGGGACCTTGCTTGAGAGGCTGAGAGAGGCAGGGATCGACGGCACGGCCCTGCTCTGGTTTCATTCATATCTCAGTGACAGGAAACAGGCTGTATCCCTTCCCCCCTTCCAATCGGTCTTCTCCCCTGTCCCTCACAGTGTCCCTCAGGGCTCCTCCATCAGCCCGATTCTTTTCAATGTTTACTTGAAACCACTGGTCACTTTAATCAAATTGCACAATATGACCACAGTAAACTATGCGGACGACACCCAGCTCCTTTTCTCTTGGGAGGGCGAAGACTCCATCTCTTTAGAAGCCTTCCATAACTGTTTAAGAGACACTGCAGGCTGGCTGCACCGGAACTCCCTCCAGTTCAACTCCTCGAAAACCGAGGTTCTGTTCTGTCCCGCGAGCCGCATACCCCGCCCTCTGCCGGCTGAGTTCTGGCCTCCGGAAAACTCTAACAACCCGCCACCCGTTACCAGTGTTCGCAACTTGGGCGTCATGCTAAATCACCAACTGAGCATGGAAACGCAGGTCTCAAGAACAGTCGCCACCTGCTCAGCCCTTATGCGCTCACTGCGCAAAGTCCTGCCTCTACTACCACCTTCTGCCCGAGCATTGATAGTCAGGTGCACTATTCTTAGTCGCCTTGACTACTGTAATGCCCTTCTGTTTGAATCCCCTGCGACACTGCTGGACAGACTCCAATGAGTTCAGTCGGCAGCAGCCAAACTGGCTCTTGGTTGGACCAGGAGATCCTCGGCCACCGCTGCCTTGGCCGAGCTGCACTGGCTGCCTTTGAAGCAACGCATTGCCTTCAAAGCCCTTTGCTTGGTATTTAAGGCACTACACGGCGCAGGACCCAGACCTCTTCAACGTCTGTTCTCGTGGTACATCCCCACCAGAACTCTTAGGTCCACAACCGCCTGCCTTGTGAAAATACCTAGATGTAAGAAGGCCAGGACTGGGGGAAGATCGTTCAGAGTAGCTGCAGCCAAGCTATGGAACAGTCTGCCTGCCGATATTTGCCGAATCCCTCATCTCCTACCCTTCAGGAAACGAATCAAAACATGGCTCTTTCCTCCACCCCTCTAAGCCCGCCAGTCATAGTTCAACCCCCCGCCTAAAAACCCAGGAGTTAGCTACCAGCGCCAGGATACCTGCCAGGTGACAGCCGCGCTCTATAAATATTTTAAATAATAATAAATAATAAATCTATCTGTCGAACCCACCTCCCCCTACCATACCCCCTTCACAGCGGGTCGCAAGGCCATAAGCTGTATCTAGCTTCCTACATGGTCTGTCATATCTGTCGTAACAATGCCGTCGCAGTGAGCGTCATCAGCTATCACATCCACCCTTTCCTGAGCGTCTCTATCATCTTCACCATCCCCGTTCTGAGCTCCTGACCTAAACGTACCGTCCAGTATTATGGAGCAAAAATTCTTAGGCCTGTTCTTCGGGGGCATCAGATCACTGTATAGTTCAGTTTGTGTGCAGCAGTATATCACTTCCCTCTTCCATGAGTTAAGAGTGGGGGGGGGGGGCCTCTCATCCAGGCTCTTGCAATACACTGCTTAGCAATTAGAAATGCCATGTCAACAATTCTACGCTGGGGAGGTCGTAAGAGTTTCGAATATCGTAGAAGGGCCAACAGCGGGTCCGGTACTAGGGTTAAAGGCATAACTCTGTTAATTTCACCATAGATTGCGGCCAAAAGGGGTAAACTGCGGGACATGACCAAGCTACATACAGGAAATCCGCCAGAGGAGCCCTGCATCGCTCACATTCGGATGATTCGCGAAGGAGTCTCTCCGGCATATAGTAAGTCCTGTTCAGGAACTTAAAGTGTATGAGTCTGTGACGTACTGCCACAGTTCCTCGCTCATTTCAGTGCCCAAGTCGTGTTGCCAGGCTAATCTCGGCTTTGTGTATTCAGTGTATTTTTCAGATTGGGCTATCCTATAGAGGTTAGTCATTAATTTCAAAGGGGATATGGCAGCAACCACATAGTCAAATGAGGCTCCTCCATGTCGGCACCTAGGAGCTCCCATAGAGCGTGTCGTACCCTATGGAACTGAAAATGCGCTATCAAGGGGGGGTTCATCTCATCGGTGACATGTCGTTACATTTTCGCGCTGTGCCTCCCACGAATAGGTCGCCCATGGTGTGCATTCCAAGTTGGTGGAGAGACAGTATTACTCCTTTTTCCCTGCAGGGAGCTAACCAATGACACCATTCCATCTCCGCCCTCGGGGAGTACAGTAATGTACACCCCTGAATCTCCATCATGTAATGCCAAACATGAATAACCGAATTCAAAGAGTCTAGTAAGCCCGTACGGCGGTCTCAAAACTGCGTTAATAAGACTGGCAAAGGAGTCGGATCCACAACTATCCTTTCAATACTGACATGAGGAGCGTCCTGCGTTCCGTGTATCCAGGAATAAGCGTGGGCACTCTGTGCCGCGCAATAATAGAGTTCCATTTCTGAAGCGTTCAGGCCTCCCGCAGGGTATGGTCGTATTAAAATATTCCAAGCAACCCTAGGCTGCTTTCCCGCCCAAGCAAGATGAACCAATAAGGATTGTAACCTACGAAAAAAGTGGGAAGATAATACCATAGGGATGTTGCTAAATAAGTTGAGGAATCGCGGGAGCACCACCATTTTCATTAATAAAATGCGACCCAATAGTGACAGCGGAAGGGAAATCCATTTCTCTATGTCGTCTTCTAGTTTAAATATAGCGCAACCATAGTTTTCCCTAAGAATGATCTCTGAGTCTGTATGGAGGCGTATTCCAAGGTATCTGAACGCCTCAGTAGTCTACTGTAGTGGATACTCTGGCTCAAACTCCTCCGTGGAGGGCGTCAACGGAAACATAATTGATTTAGTCCAGTTAACCTGTATGCCTGAGAGGGATCCGAAGAGAACCACCTCCCGCTAGACCGGAGAAAGATGAGTAGTGGGATCCCTAACATAGAGTAACGTATTGTCCGCATAGGTAGAGACAATGAGATTATAGGTGGGGAAGCGGATACCTCGGTGGCTATGATACACCCGTAGAGCACAAGCAAGCGGCTTAGCTACTAAAGCATAGAGTATCGAGGAGAGGGGGCATCCCTGCCTTGTCCCTCTACTTATCGCGATGGGTTCCGAGACCAACGGGCCTATGCGTATGCGCGTCATTGGCATAGAGTACAGTACCGACAGAAGTTGTAAGAACAGCAGACCCACTCCCATCCTGCTCAGGACCTGATGCAGGACCGCCCACTCCACCGAATCGAATGCCTTCTCTATGTCCTAGAAGATTGCAACAGCTGACACCTCCGGGCGCGTGTGCAGGAACGCAGCGAAGAGAGTTCTGATATTATATGTAAGATTGCGCGTTGGGACGAAGCCAGACTGCTCTGGGGCTACCAAGGACGTGACCAGAGGTTGCAAACGGTTAGAGTGGAACTTAGCGAAAATGTTTGTGTCAACATTCATAAGAGAAAGTGGGCGGTATGAGGCACAATCGCTCGGGTTCTTGTCTGGTTTAAGAATTGCCACAATGATAGCCTCTCTCATGGAGGGAGGCATAAATGTAAATGTATTTGAGCTTATATAGCGCACAGCTACCCACAAAGGGTTTCCCGGCGCTTGCTTAGGGAACCCGTCCTGGTATTCCCCTGTGAGATAACCCCGGCAGGGTATCCACAAGGTGAAAGCCAGGCATCCCGCCGCGAGGGGCCGTTGTGGAGATTAAGCAAGCTATTGCCCAGAGTCGCAGAGTGTGAACCCGTGAGTTGAGAAGGCACCGGAGCGAGAATTATCGAGTCCGTGGAATTTTTGAGCCCAAGACCCGCTGAGGCGGGGAATTGAACCCTGGTCCAGGACCGATCTCAGCTTCCGGGTCTGCCGACTCTAACCCCTGAGCCACACTTCTCCACGTGCAGGCATGGCACCCAAATTGGTCATGTCATCAAACAAGGTAAGTAGATTTGGTATCAAGAGTTCGGAAAAAGCCTTGTAAAAGGCAACTGTAAGGCCATCGCTGCCCAGTGCACTCCCACTTTTCATGGACGATAAAGCCAGAACCACCTCGTCCCTACCAAATGGGCGAGCAAGGAATTCTCGGTGCAGGTCGGAGAGCCACGGGAGCTCGATATGTGACAAGTAATCCACGACACGTATAAGGTCGCGTAATAGTCGCAGAATCGTGCCGCAATTGATTAATTTGAAAGCAGAACATCTGAATCCTCCGATCGCAGCAAAGGTATAGAAGCGCTATCCCTACCATGTTTATCTAATCGGGCCAAAACAGAGCCCGGGCATTCACCTTCACAATAGTTCCGGGCAGTGGCATACTTCCCCAAGTGTTTCATTTCCTAATCCGCCTCGTCATTATATTCCCGAAGGACTCTTGCTTTCTCCTGATCAACAGAATCGTCACCAGACTGCGACCTCAAAGCCTCCAGATCTTTAAGCTTACTTTCCAGTAACTCGAGACGGTCCCTGATCGACTTCAGCACCCCTGCATGCTTGGAGATAGTGACTCCCCTAGTGTATAGCTTAAACGCTTCCCATACCGATTGGAACGAGTCTACAGAACCATTAGTATCGAAGAAGGTCTCCAGTGCCGTTAGAAGTTCCTCTTTAAAGAGAGGATCCAGCAAGGAGTCTGGAGGGAAGCGCCAGGCAAAAGGCGGGATCCGCCGGGCGGGCATGGAGCAAGAGATCGCGATTGGCGAATGATCCGAGTAGGTTCGCGGCAAGACTTGGCATGCCTGCACACTCTGAAGAAAGCATGAGGACACAAACCAGTAGTCTATTCTCGTATATATATTTTGGGGGGCTGAGTAGTGCGTAAACCCGCCCTGCGTCGGGTGTCTATGGCGCCAGACATCTACCAAGTCCATATTGGTAAGTTGTGAAGACAGGGTACGTGCAGAGGCTGAAGGGGTTGCGTTGGACCATCTGATCTGTCCAGCCCAGGGTGTTGGGTCAAATTTAAATCCCCTCACCAGAAAGTAATCCTGTCAGCATATGCAAGAATCTTTGTCGCCAGATCCGTATAAAAGCTAGGGAAGGCGAAGTTGGGCCCATAAGTGTTCACTATGCACATGTCCGCACCTTTTCCATAGCAGCCTGTGATCGCGAAGCGAGCGTCACTGTCTGTCTCTAACGACGTCCAAGTGAGGGAGGACTTTGAGTTAAACCAAGTGAGGACCCCTCTGGCATGAGTGGTAAAGCCGGCCGTGTGGAAATTGCCCCTGGGTCCTCTATAGCGGAGGATGGGACTATCTAATGGGAGATGTGTTTCCTGCAAGACAGCAATGTCTACTCTATGTCTGACTAAATATTGTAGGACCTTGCGTACCTTACGATGGTTGTTCAATCCTCGTACGTTCCAGTTAAGGAATCGTAACGTATCGGGAGAGTCATCCCCCACTATCATGTCACCTGCCATCGTGAGCGTGGAGGGGTCATCCCTACCATGGTAAGTGGAAGTGGCAGAAGTATTATGGGCACATTTCTGCCTATTCGCACATCTCACTTGTTTGCCTTCAACTAAATAACCAATTGAAAACATTGCATCATAACAATTCCCATAAATTTCCTTTCCTGGCCCCCCACCCACGCCTGCCTGTCCCCAACTAGGCCGCGTTCATCCTTCCGTCCCATCAAGCATTCTCCCACCCCCCATTCACACCCCAACAACAAAACACTCACTAACACACATCCCAACCCATTCAGTCTCCCCCCTCCCCCCTGAATATACATTGAAATCAGTGGTAATCACACGGGGCAGATGTAGTCGGCAATAACAGTGCAAATGTCACTCAAAAACAGTACCAAGTGCAATGCCCCCCTTTGCCCCTCCGTCCCAGAACCCAAGGAAATAGAGGGGTGTCAATACCACACCGTGTTTAGTTGCCAAAAGAAACTATCCACAAAGGAGAAATCATAAACTGCAAAAGCACACAAAATCAGAGGGCTCCCAAGCCAAAAAGCAAGATTGCAAAGGTCGAGTGAGTTCTTTCAAGCAAATTGGGACCTAAGGAAGAAAGAAGCAAACCTTATAAGGCACAGGGACATAATGCCATCTTACATAGTCTTAATGCAGAAGGAAATTAGTCCATACGGGTGTACTAAAGTATACTGAAGAGTAGGCGTTGTTCCCTCCAATATTGGATGCTGAGTCAAAGGCAGGGCCCCCATATAAGAAACATACCTGCAATGAAGAAAGATAAGTGCCACGCACCACAGATTCCCCCGTACATCAAACACGACCTGTAGAGTAACGTCAGGGCAACAGGAAGGACCCATCGGGTAGCACTCAGTCCTGCTCCTCCATGGAACCCCCCCTCCAGAGCGTCGTCTTCCTTCCTCGACGAGCGCTTCTCCTTCTGCCAGTCTTTCAGGGCTTTTTGTAGCGCCTTGGGGTCCATGAAGATCATGGACCTCCCTTTTATGTTGATGCGTAGTTTTGCTGGATATAACATCGCATAATCAGCACTAAGTTCTCGTAACTGGCGCTTCATAGGAGCAAACTGTTTTCTGGCCTCCTGTACCCTGGCCATAAAATCAGGATATATGGACAGAACCGAGCCCTCGTATTGCAATGTCTGCTTTTCTCTGGCCAGTTTCAGAGCCACGTCTCGGTCCCAATAATTTAACAGTTTGGCAATGATGGCCCAATGAGCGGTGCGCTCTTTCCACTATGAACATGGATGAAAACGCTGTGTCCCCGAGCAGTTTCTTTAGGAGGCCCTTAATGAACAACTCCGTGTTGCCTGTCGAGGTATTTTCTGGAAAGCCTGTGATACGCAGGTTGCATCGACGTGAGCGGGCCTCCAAATCCTCAGTTGTGTCCAGGAGGGATTGCATGGCTCTGCCGATTTGCTTGTTATCAGAGTACAGTGTGGTCTGGGCCTCCTCCACCTCGGTGAGCCGGTGTTCTGACATGTCGATCCGCTCCGCGTGTTTGTCGAGCCGCTCAGCCATACGATCCATACGGTATGTAAGAGTGTCTTGTTTTGTGCCCAGGTTAGCCATTCCCCCTTGCAGGTTTTTTTCCATGGCAAGAAGAATCCCTCGTAAATCCTGCCGCTGCACCTCGTCCATCGCGGACCTGTCCGCAGCACCACCCCCACCCCCGTCCTCCATTGTTTTCGGACCTTTGGGGCCGAAGGAAAGCTTGGACTGCGTCCTGTCTGAGCATCCCATAACAATCAGGAGTGCACCCCCTCTCTGCAGGAGCAAGACCTCCATCGAAGATCACCCAAATCCAATTGCGTCATGTGGGTCCCACACCAAGTTCACTCTCGTCGTCTATGTCCGAGAGGAGAGATAGCGTCAGTGTGGAGGGCAGGTGTGTCCAGGGGAAGCAGGTGGTGTCACTACTGTGAGGCACCCGTCGAGGGCCTGGGGGTATGGTCGGGCACGTGCTGAGGCAATATAGGCAATATCTAGTGCAGAGGCTTCCAGCTGGCCATGTGCAAGACAAGAGGCAATCAGCATGTGCATGGCCCGGGACCCTCAGCCAGACCTTTCAGCGCTCGCTCTCTGCCAAGGCTCCACTATCACCCCAATTTGCATGGATAAGGGGGGGAATAGTGCCCTACTCTGTTCCCTGCATAGTAGGAGTTTGCAGCCTGGGTGGGCAGGGGTGAGAGCGGCCTCGGGCGGGTTTGTGCTTCCCCCGGCATGCACTACAGCCGGTAGCACTCTCTAGATGGCCATTGAGGGTCCGCGAGGGCCCTCCGCTAAAGCAGCGTGTCCTCTGGCGTGTAGGTCCCCTCTCAGAGACGTGCACCACAGGCCACTCATCGACGGTCCAAGCTTCCGGGCCGGAGGGGGGGTAAGGGGGGGGGAAGGAGTGACCCGGTGTCCTGGGTCCTCACAATGTCCGATAATGCCCCCCTTTGGTCTGCGCACCCCCACTCACCGCTGTGCCAGCAGTCCGTCGCCTCAACCCGCAGCGCGGTGTCTCCCGGGGTCTCAGTGTCAGAGGCCTTGATCTCCGCTGCGGGGAGCGCAAAACTTGAAATCGCGGCTCAGCAGGCTCGCCGCACGTCTCAGTCCGGAGCGCTGGAACTTGGCTTTGCGGGCAAGAAACTGGAGCGAAGTTTCGGGAGGCTAGTCCTCAGTGAATGTACACTCTCCGGTGCTGCAATCTGTCACCTTAGAGCTGCAACTAAACAGGATTCATGCAGGATAGTTGGTCTCGTCGGAGGAGCTCCGGACTCAGGCAGCCATCTCGGTTGCCGGCTAGCTCCGTCCCCCGTAGGATTTACAGTTCATTCATACTGGTAGGCATTTTTTAAGAGTGCTTGGTCTGGAGAAAAAATTAATTTAGGATTCTTCTGCTTTCAGCAGAAGTGGCCGCTCCACACACTGCTGCCAGCCTCCTGGATCTGGTATCGTTAACGCTGAGACCCGATCTCACACCCTGCTTGAGCCTGCACAGTTAAAAAGAAGTGCCTAGTCAGTGCGTAGCGCTAGATCGCCCCGACCGCCGAGCATTATTGTAGAAATCCGCCGAGACCATTTACAGCATCAAACTTCCATAGTGCGCTTGTGCGACAGCAGCTCCTGCACCGTGCTGCCTGAAATAACATTAGTGCCTGCAATTGTGTTTTGAATTTGCGCCTCCGCCTTTGAAATCTCGCTCGCCTCCATTGTGCCCCAGTGTTGTTTTAAGATTGCCTGCTTGCTGCTGCCATTTTGTTTGTTGTTGCCCTGCCTCCTTCCCCTGATCTCCACCCCGCCTCCCTGCTGACCCTCCCTCCCACTGATACTGACCTCGCTGCTCCACCACGATCGCGCTGTGACCGTCCTGCTTTCAGCAGAAGCGTCCGCTCCACACACTGCTCCCAGCCTCCTGGATCTGGTATTGTTAACGCTGAGACCCGATCTCACACCCTGCTGGAGCCTGCACAGTTAAAAAGAAGCGCCTAGTCAGTGCGTAGCGCTAGATCGCCCCCGACCGCCGAGCATTATTGTAGAAATCCGCCGAGACCATTTACAGCATCAAACTTTTATAGTGCGTTTGTGCGACAGCAGCTCCTGCACCGTGCTGCCTGAAATAACATTAGTGCCTGCAATTGTGTTTTGAATTTGCGCCTCCGCCTTTGACATCACGCTCGCCTCCATTGTGCCCCAGTGTTGTTTTAAGATTGCCTGCTTGCTGCTGCCATTTTGTTTGTTGTTGCCCTGCCTCCTTCCCCTGATCTCCACCCCGCCTCCCTGCTGACCCTCCCTCGCCCCTCCCCTTCCACTATCCACATATGACAGATGCATTTGCGCGCAGCGTTCACGCGCAGCGGTCGCGCCCCATGCGCGCCGAAGGTGCGCCAAAGGTAAGCCCGTCTACGCCCGTCCGCGCCTGGACCGCGCCCAGCGCCAGTCCCCCTGGCCCCCGCCGTACCCAGCCCACTAGACTAACATATGACGCCGCAACTCTCCTCGCCCTCAATCCCAGACGCACTCCACAATGCTTCGAAGCCACCCCAGGACGTACCCACAGCCCATTCGCCTGTCACACCTGCGAGTTCACCTGCTTCAGGACCCTCACCAAACCTACTTCCTCCACACAAAGCTCCGACTCTAACCACCTGAAATGCATCCTACTGAACACCCGCTCGGTCCACAGACACGCCACTGAACTCTGGGACCTACTCGACACTACGTCACCGGACATCGCCTTCCTTACAGAAACATGACTGAACACATCATCTGCACCCGACATCGCTATTGCCATACCGGACGCTTACAAGATCATCCGCAAAGACCGCACCGACCAAACTGGAGGAGGCATCGCCATCGTCCACAGCAACACCATCAAAATCACGACCAGCTTTGACGATAACCTTGCAACCGCCGAACATCTCCACTTCCAGATCCACACCGACCCCAGGACCACACTCATAGGTACCCTCATATACAGGCCTCCAGGAACTCGCACTCAATTCCGCGATGACATCACTGACTTCGTCAGCCCACATGCCCTCGCCTCCGAGAACTACATTCTACTAGGAGACCTCAACTTCCTCCTTGAAAACAAACTCGACAGCAACACCAACTCTCTCCTGGACAACCTGGCCAATCTCGGACTCAAACAACTTGTGGACACCTCCACCCATGCAGCCGGACACACGCTCGACCCTATCTTCACCTCCAGCAAGCACATTTCCTTCGACCACACCACAGCTCTCCATTGGACGTACCACAGCTGTGTCCACTTCAGCTACAAAACCACCTTGACCCACAACCGCCCACAACCTATTTCTCTGAGAAACTGGAAAAAAATCCCCTCCGACCAACTCCTCACATCACTCAACCAAAACCCTCCCACCCTCTCACTGGACCCAAACCAAGCGGCCACCAACCTCAAGCAATGGATCACCCACAGCGCTGACGAATTAGCACCACTGAAAAAACAACAGAACAATTCAGGCAGCAACAAGGCTCCCTGGTTCAATGATGACCTTAAAAAATCCAAGAAGTTATGCCGCACCCTAGAGAAAACATGGAGAAAAAACCCAACCACCGACAACATGGCCACCCTCAAGGAGGCCACCCGCAAACACCACCAACTGATTCGATCCACCAAGAAATCAGCTTTCAAGGATCGTCTCGACAACAACGCCCACAACAGCAAGGAACTTTTCAACATCGTCAAGGAATTTACCAACCCCGCCGCAGCATCTAATGACATCACTCCCTCCCAAGACCTCTGCGATGCGTTATCCTCCTTCTTCTACAACAAAATCGCCGACATTCACAACAGCTTCGAGAACACTCCCTGCGAACAACCCTCCCCACCCCCCTCAGATCCCACACCACCAACTAACAATCTTAGCGCCTGGAACCCAATCACCACCGAAGACACCATCCACCTAATAAACTCAATCCACTCTGGCTCGCCAACCAACCCCTGCCCCACCACATCTTCAACAAAGCTGACTCCATCATCGCACCCCATCTCCGTGATGTCATCAACTGCTCGTTCAACTCTCCCACCTTCCCAGAAAGCTGGAAACACGCAGAACTCAGCGCCCTCTTGAAGAAACCCACAGCAGACCCCTCTGAACTAAAAAACTACCGACCCATATCCCTCCTCCCCTTCCCCGCCAAAGTCATTGAGAAAGCCGTCAACAGCCAGCTCGCCGCCTTCCTGGAATCCAACAACTCCCTCGATCCCTCTCAGTCCGGATTTCGAGCCAAACACAGCACCGAAACCGCCCTCATTGCAGCGACAGATGACATCCGAACACTACTGGACAACAGAGAAACAGTGGCCCTCATTCTACTCGACCTCTCCGCCGCTTTCAACACAGTCTGCCACAGCACCCTCATACAACGCCTCAGCAGCGTCGGCATACAAGGAAAAGCCTTGGACTGGATCATCTCATTCCTCGCCGGAAGAACTCAAAGAGTCCGACTTCCCCCATTCAACTCAGAGGCCACTGAAGTAATCTGTGGTGTACCACAAGGATCATCACTCAGTCCCACCCTCTTCAACGTCTACATGAGTCCACTCGCCTCCATCGCACGTCAACACAACCTTAACAATCCTCTCCCTCACCAAAGACCCTAACACCGCCAAAACCAATCTTCACGAAGGCATGAAAGAAGTAGCCAAATGGATGAAACATAGCCGCCTAAAACTCAACTCAGACAAAACGGAGGTGCTCATCCTAGGATCCTCCCCCTCTGCCTGGGACGACTCTTGGTGGCCCTCCGCTCTGGGCACAGCACCCTCACCCACAGACCACGCACGCAACCTGGGCTTCATCCTAGACTCCTCTCTCTCGATGTCCAGACAAGTCAACGCAGTCTCATCCTCCTGCTTCAAAGTTCTTCGTATTCTCAAAAAGATCTTCCGCTGGATCCCCCTCGAAACAAGAAAGACTGTCACCCACGCACTGGTCACGAGTCGACTGGATTATGGTAACACACTATACGCCGGAATCACAGCAAAATTACAGAAAAAACTCCAACGCATCCAAAACGCATCAGCAAGACTCATATTGGACATCCCTCGGCAAGATCACATCACCGGACACCTAAAAGACCTCCACTGGCTTCCCGTCAACAAGAGAATTACATTCCGTCTTCTCACCCACCCACACAAGGCCCTCTACAAACTAGGACCCGAATGCCTCAACACTCGACTGTCCTTCTACACACCCACCCGCCAACTTAGATCATCCAATCAAGCCCTCGCCGCAGGCCCGCGCATCCGAAAATCCACCATGGGCGGCAGATCCTTCTCCTTCCTGGCGGCCAAAACCTGGAACTCACTCCCCACTCACCTCCGCCTTACTCAAAACCACATCTCCTTCAGAAAAAAACTTAAAACCTGGCTATTCGACAAATATTGAAGGCCCTCCCCAAGCGCCTTGAGACCCTCTGGGTGAGTAGTGCGCTATATAAATCCCTGAACTTGAAATTAAAATGTAACACAATCTTTGGATTTACTAATAATTATGTATTTCTACTCAAACAAACACATTTTAGCAACATTAGGATAATGAAAGACTGGAGGAAAAACATAACTTTCGAACTGGTACCATGCAGTTTGCATGCAGCTCATTGATGGCAGGTCATAGCTCACTGTGCTAGATGTATTACGATTGTAAGTTATGAATTGAAAGTAACTGAAGGATCTCTGTGACAAAAGCCACAACTCACTGAGCTAGGTACATTAAATACAATTCTGTGGTATGTATGGTACATGGTATTTGCAGCAGATATATTAAACTTTTATTGTACTACATTAGATGAGTCAAAACTATCAATACAAAAAACTCCTATCTCTCTGCAGCTGGAAGATAAATCACCAAAGATCTCAATCGTCACGCTTTTATTCAGACCCTCTAGGTTTTCGCGATTTCACGGTTTGCAGCGAAATCGGCACTTTTGTAAAAATGCCGCGATTTTTACAAAAGTGCCCGCGAAATCGGCACTTTTGTAAAAATGGCGGGTTTTTTACAAAAGTGCCCACGAAATCTGTACATCCAGACCCCTTTCAAGGGGGCGGGGCTGGTCTGCGGAGGGGTGGGGGGGGGTTGGAAGAGCCATCCTTTGCACATGTTTACCATTAGCTCGTGACTGAAAACCGTTTCTATGCTCATAAATTATACACAATGCACTTAAAAAGTTGCATTGACGACTTGCATAGTAGTCCCTTGTGAGGCATGATGGGCTATTCAAATAAATGCTCTTCTGGAGACAAACAATGAAATATAACTCACAATTTAAAGAATGGTGAGGCATGTTTGAGATATGAAATAGATAGTTATTAAGGTTCTCAAATGTTCTCATCATAATTTGTTCAAGTATTTTGTTTAGTAAATATTCCACTCGTCCCGTCTTTTATTTTGTGAACTATCTTTAAACGCTCAAAAAAGAAAGCGACTTCAGAAGAAAGGACAAGTGCAGCTTGAACATCTGCAGCCTAAAAAATCTCAATCCGAAAGGTGACATTATGATTTAATTTCTGATAAAAAAACTACACAACACTTAGATTTTACCACCCAGTCTACAGTAGACTTACTCAACGCGCAATACTGTCTCTCGCCCCTCCCCCTCCTTCAGTTACCTTTTAAGGGTATTATAAGAAAATTATTTCATCTAAAAGGAATGTGAAGAAAGCATACAGTGTTAAGTATGAAATATGTTCATGAAATTTAAAAGAGTGTAAATCTAGAGAAAACTAAGAAAGTGACGAGTTAAAGAGCAATTGTCGGATTTTTTGTTTTGCAATATGGGGAACGTTGTTCATATTTTGTCTACAAATTTTTAACACATATTTCCCAAACGCTAGAATACTTTTTTCAGCCTGTGTTTTTATTGCGTGCATGTGAGGATGTTTTGCTCAGCTGTTTTGTAACGCTTGTTTGAAATATGCTGTAAAACGCAGGTGGGTGTGGAACCTGTCAGGAGGGCTAAAGAATGGTTACTAAAGTTAAAGGAGAGCGGCTTTCCCGTGGCTTGGGTTTAGACAGTTAATTCCACTGAAGTAACTTCCACCCATTCACGAGGATGATGATAATGGAGATGAGGAGACAGATGAGTATGATGCTACATTAAACAGTTTTACATTTTTGGGGGAGGAAATTAAGTGGTGTCCTGCGGTATGTGAACCAATAATGAAGGCGCCTCCACAATGGCACAAGTGAAGACAAAAAACTGAAATCGTGTGCATTATTATTCAATAACATTTTTTTGTCCCATATGCAGCCTTGAAGCCAAACAAAGTGTCTACATTGTAAATAAACCAAATATACGTAGTTTCATGTTGTTAAATAAATAAAAAAACGAAGATATCTGTGTTTGTTGTAGGAAAAACCGCTAAACAAAATGCAGCTAAATTGCCGCTAAATTTCCATATTTGTGCCGCTAAATTTCCATTTTTGTGCCGCTAAATTTGCTAATCAATGTCGCTATATCCTGGGGGGGGGTCTGTTTTATTGGTGCCTGAAAACTGCTGGGTATATAAGGAACTTTGCAGTGAGAGTGAGAAGTGAATTTTTGATTCTTTAATCAGTTTTAGTGTTGGATTCTTTCTGTTTGTTCTCTTTTGTTACTGTTTTGGTTACACCTATTGTCTAAATTAAAGGAATCTATTGTAGCCATCCATTATGGTAAAAGGTAAACTAACACCCCCAACCGCGAGTATACAGAAACCAATTGTTAAAGGAAATTCAGTATTAACTTATTTAACCTCAGCTGTGGGAGCTTTAACAGAAGAGATACGTTCAGTGGAGGAAGAATTAAGTTCAGGTGACCCAGTTTTAGAGATTCCTCCCATCATTTTGCCATTTGAGTGTTCGATAACCCACACCCACTCCCCATTAGCAACACCGTGCAATGTCTCAAGTTGGAATTTGCGACCCCAAAATTCAGAGTTAGTAACTATGGGCTAGATGTAGGTAAATTTAAATTAGTGACTCTAAAATACCAAATTTTACAGATTCGGTATTTTAGAATCGGTAAATGCAATGTAGATAAAAGTTCTGGATTTTTTTCCGATTTGGTAAAATTCGGAATCTGCCATTCGGTATTTACCAAATCGGTGTTTACCGAATCGGTATTTCCCATTCATTCCTATGGGCCTTTTGGCCCATAGGAATGAATGGGAAATACCGAATCAGTAAATACAGATTCGGTAAATACCGAACTGGAAACAAAAAAAAGTCAAACTGAATCAGGCAGCGAATTAGGTGCTACCACCCTCCCCCTCCCTACCAGGAAGTGGCTACACAGGCAGCTGCAAGTAATTAGAAGCTTCTGGAGAGGCAGTTGGAGCTGAGCTGAGTCCCTGTGCCACAGAAAAAGTTTTGCACTTTTAAACTGTGAAAATAGCAAGCAGCATTGAAAAGGAACAGCCAGAGAGGAAGAGGAAAATCAAATTTAGAAACATGAAGCTGCAGGTACTTGTGGAGGAGGTGGCGAAGGAACACCAGAAATTGTTTGGCAACCTGTCCCTGACTGTGGCTGAATCAGCCAAAAGGAAGATTTGGCTGGACATTCAAGCAAAGGTGAATGCTGTAGGAGTGACTCCAAGGGACATAGACGACATGAAAAAGAGGTGGTATGACCTCAGGAGCCTGACTAAGAAAAAAATTGCTGAGCTTCACAAACAGGCAAACAAAACTGGAGGAGGGAAGAACTGTGCACCCCCGCTGACTGACCTGGAGGAGCTGGTGGGGTCCACCATTGAACCAGAGAGCGCCTGTGGACTGAGAGATGCAGACAGCTCAGCCAGAGCTGCCACCAGAAAAGGTAAGACGCATGCACAGCAATCACCCCCACCCCATCAGCCTTCCCTTTACCCTATGTGGCAAAGTCAACCACTGTCCAGTAGAGGTAGCACCATACAGGAGCAATGCATTATGGGACATGTAGTCAGTAAATGAAGGACCATGTCATACAGCACAGCAAGCAACAAGTTAGGCTAATCATTTCAGATATATTGAAGCACAGGCAACATGTAGATTGTATAAGTGAAAATAATATAATTGTAGTGCTGTGAGGCAGTTGCACCAAGCTAATGTACGCTCATATGTCCACAGGCGAAACATCACGCAGGTGTACCAGAGAGACAGAAAGCACGGCACCAAAGAGGGATGACTGCCAGGAGCCAGGGCCAAGTGCAGAGAATGTCACAGAGGACACGGGTGCACCAACTTCACAGCCACCATCCCAAGACCCAGAAATGTCTCCACATCTGCAGGCGTCCCCAGAATGTTCAGGTTCCCCTCTGCTACTGTTTTCACCTGAACTGCCTGCATCACTGCCTCTGACAACTCCTGCATCACAAAAGAGCAGGAGGCATGTAGTTGCCCCACTTGTCCCAATGGAGTCACCAGCGGGTGACATGGAGGGGGAGGCCACACCAACCTTGCCTGGGGAAGGTAGCCCTGCCACACAGCAGTCCAGTGCAGAGGTTGTCCGTACAGGTAGCAGACGCCGCAGGCACAGAGAAAGCATTGTAGCAGCTCATGTGGAGGGTCCCAGTGTCTTCCGTGGGCTTGAGGGTAGCATGGTAAAAATCCAAAGGATGCAGGGGAAGGCCATTCAGTCTGTGCAACGCCAGATGAGGAACCTGAACACAAATGTGAAAGATATAGGGAAGGGCATTAGAGAACTGGTCGATATGAACAAGGAGATGGCAGCAGGGATGCGGGACATGACACAATCAGTGCAGCTCCTGTGCAGCAAACTGAACCAGGACATGTTAGCAAGGCGCAAGGAGAGGCAGCGTGCGCAGCAGCAAAGTAAAGCCATAAACGGCCTGGCCACAGCCACTTCCCTGCTATGTAGACGTTGCATTAACATGCAAGAGGGACTCACCCACAACAGCAATGAGGTTTCTAGGGGCATTGGAGCTGTATAAGCCAGAACGGTGTCTTAGGTCCTCCGATGCACAACTGCTTGTCTGCCCCCGTTATAGACTTGCTACAAAAGGTGGAAGATCCTTTTCGGTCTTGACCTCTAAAATATGGAACAAACTACCTGAGTCCCTCCGAAAAGAAGGAAACCTCCTTCGCTTCAGGAAGTCTCTGAAAACAATTCTGTTCAGAGAGGCTTTGAGTTTAGCCTAAGCACGCTCCCCCTCTGATCATCCTGCTGAGTAAGATGGTGTGTCCTTTTGGTCAAAAGCGCCTTGAGACCTGCCGGTGAGTTGGCGCTATATAAACCGGAAATACAAATACAAATTGCTAGTTTGACCGGTGCTGTAGAGCTGATGATGAATTCACAGACAGCACAAACTGCTGCCCTGGATGTCCCAGAAAGTGAGGAAAGCACCAGTAGGAGCAGCATGACAAGCCCCCTTGTTGTGGAGACACGGAGGAGCAGCAGGCGCCATGGTGAGCCAACAGCACAAACGCACAGTGAAGAAAGCCAGCCACTCACATCTGGCACTGGTAGGCGTGGGCGGAAATTACTTTTTCAGTTAATGGGGAATTGACCCAGGACTACTATTATTACATGGATGACATTTGTGTTGCACATTTGTGCTTTTGAATACCTGCGTAGTGCCAAATATTAAACTACGTTTGGTGCATACTCCACCTGTCTGGGTCTCTTTACTTACTTAAAAGTAGTTGCGTGTGATCTCTGACGTCTGTGTTTGCCATCTGTTGGTGTAGCAACTCCTGCTGTGTTGGGTTCAGGCAGTGCATGATCATCATCATGGTCCTCATGGTCGCTCAATTCCACCTCTGTGCCCTTCTTAGTCACAAGGTTGTGCAACATTGCACAAGTGGCAATCATCTTACAGCAGGTTATAGGTGTATACTGGCGTGCCCCTCCACTTTTATGGAGGCAGCGCAACTTGCTTTTCAAGAGGCCAAAGGTGCGCTCCACAATGTTCCTGGTTGATTTGTGTGCCCTGTTGTATCGCCTCTGGCTGGGGGTTGAAGGGTTGAGGTAGGGTGTCAGGATGAAGGAGCAGAAGGCATATGCACTGTCCCCTATTTGAAAATAGAAAAGACATTACTCACATGCACACATACACATACATTTGCAATATCTATCAGGGTGTGTCACAATGTTTTACCCAGCAGGTATCCTTCGCCAAATTCCCCCGCTGTCAGGTGTGTGTAGATCCCACTGTTCTGAAAGATGTAGGACTCGTGGTTACTTGCTGGAAACTGTGCCACTATGTCCGTGATAAAGTAGTTTGCATCACAGATTACCTGTACATTTATTGCGTGGGTGGACTTCCTGTTCCTGTAAATGTACTCTGTTGCAGCAGGTGGGAAAATTGGGATATGAGTGGCATCAATACAGCTGATGATGTTGGGGAAATGTGCTATTTGATATAAGTCTGTCTTGGTCCTGAGTAATTCTGCGTGCGTTTCAGGGAAGCTGATGTAATGATGCATCATGGCCTCTAGGAACTTCATAAAGAAACAGGACAGGCAGTTCTTGGACACCCCACCTACCACTGCAATCACACTCTGGTAACTCCCAGAGGCAAGCAGGTGTATGCTACACAGCACCTGCACATGGGGTGGGATGGCGTGCGCCCTTGGAGGTTGGGTGCTCCAAAAGTAGGTGCAGGTCCCTGATCAAGTCCAGGATGGTTTGGGGGTATAGCCCGTACCTTTGTAGGATCTCTGCCTCAGTTAGTTGGAATAGGGTGATTCTCTGCCTGTAGACCTGCTCCTCCCTTCTCCAGACCCTCTCTCCTTCTGCCTGTAGCCGTAGCCGCCTCGCTACGACGTAGAATGCCGCCATTCTGGTCAAAGTGTTGCATTTTGGGGCCTTTTTTATAGCCTGCACCTGGTTACCACCTGCTTTGAAGGCATGGTAAATACAGACTCTTAAATACCGATTTCATGCAAATTTGGTATTTTAGAGGTTACCTACATCTCAAAACTAATTTTTTCCATTTTTTATTTACCGATTCGGTAAATTTACCGAATCGGGACATTTTTAGATTCAGCAAATTTTCAGATTCGGTAAATTTACCGATTCAGAATTTATTTTGACCCCTACATCTCAATATCCAAATACCGGTCGGTAACGGCCGAAATTCTGTATTTTCGGCTGTTACTGACCGGTATTTGGTTACCTACATCTGGCCCTATAACACTAATTCATAATGTTGCTAAACACGATGTTATTGATACCCCTCCTCCCAACAGGATACGAAAGAAGAAGAAGAAGAAACAAGGGGAGCTCTGGAAAGCAACTGTCTGAGCACAACATAACATGCATAATTCAAACCTAGTGGGACACTGGTAAAAGGTAATTTAAATGAGAACTCCGACTCCATGATTCATTCCATGCTAGAACCCTGTGAAACTAATAGTGAACACCTAATAACTTTGTCTATTTCACCCATTATATCAAGGTTAACAGCAATGGAATCAACACTCCTAAATACAAAAGATGGGTATACCGTCACAGAGGGCCGAGGATAAAACGTACGGCCATAAGACACTGGGGGAGGCTCACTATTCCAAGTCCCTAATCTATGGTACAATGTGAAGAAGTAACATAGACATGGAGAGGAGATTTCTTGGTGGTGAACTACTGGTGTCAGGTAGGGCCCAGCATGACATAGGAAAGGGACAGAGGGAAGGTTAAAGTGACCAGCAAATTAGACTGACAAATGGACCCTTTCAGGATAGGAGCATCTCTTACTAGCCTAGCCTGTCTGACTCCCAGAAACAAGCTGCTGTTCAGATGGGTGGAAAGCAACCTCAGAGAGCAGATCATTCAATTAAAAGGGTGTATCTCCTTTCAGCCCTTACCCCATTAGTGGTGATTTTGTGTAACGTTCCTCCACTTACACAGGATACGAATGAAATAGCACTCCAACTGATAAACAAAGTGGATCATTGTTGCTACTCTCACATCAGGGGAGAGGGTAATTTTGTGAATCACATTATCATAGCCCAAATAACAGAGTTGGTAGGTACAGATCTGGAGAAGAGGATTGTATCATCGCAAAGTTTAATTAGTGGAACGTTCCAGGTCAATTTTTGAGGGTGTCTGCTGTGGGCACCCAGGCCACTACCACAATAAAGGTATATCTTGTGGGCTTCAGTTATCCCCCCACCTTCCATAGTTACCCTCGACCAAGACCGGAACAGAGTGAATGAGGAGAGGGTAACCCCCCACTATGTGGTTGAAACCCATAATAGTTTTGAGGTATAGAACTCTTTAGAGAATATTGACTGACTATATGGAAAGAGTGAGGAGCAAGAGAATGTCACCACAGAAAGTATGAGACTACCAAACCCTAACAGTATCCAGTCATCAACACCTGTGGATATGTTTTGTTAGGTCATCCCAGGTTTAATTGACAAAAGGGAGGATCAGGGGTGGATAAGTGTTCTAAATCACTTTAATACAATAGTCCTCTAAGAGACATCAGAAAAAACTGCCACTTTTCATGTAGAGGGGTTTTCGTCATTTTTTACCCCGGCCCTGCCATCTGCTGCAGTCAGAGCTAAAAGGGGCCTGATTCCATTAATATCTTTCTCTTTAAGCTGTAAATCGACACACAGTTGGGTTCTCCTCACCTATTAGCGGTCATATTTCAGCTCTCAAATGGATGCTAAATTTTCATAACTTGGTCAATTCTCAAAAAGCTATGGTACAACTAACGCTTTTAAGGTCCTTCTTGGCCAATTGTCATGGGTATGCGCACACATTTATTCCTGTTGTCATTCACCCCTGTTCAGGGAGTTGCTATCTTTCAAGGAATGGGGAAGAGAGAAGCGGTATGGGCCTGTTCCTTATGAACACACACCTAAAGGAGATATGTTGAATTCTCTATTAGAGGACTTAACTCTTGTCCAACCAAAGTTACTGACAGGGTATGGCTCCAAACCTCCAGTTATTCCAACATGTATAGAAAGGGGAGTGAGATCTATTATTGATGACTTTTTAATCTTTGCTACCTTAAAGGGAAACACGATATTCTCAGGAGCATTTTGGAGATCCTATAGCAATCATATGTTGTTGCATTCTAATGAAACTGAACTAGACTTTGGTAGAACTGTCACTAGACTCCAAGCCACCCTCGGCCCAAAGGCCCTCTTGACTTGACGTGATTAAACTGGAAACAAATCCTCCAAGAAACATTCATTTCAATTACTTATAATGTGTACAGCAGTTTTGAAAGGGTGTATGATGGAGCCTTAGCACCAGAGATAATATTGCAGTCTTTTGATAATATTGTGATATGAATGAAAAGGGGTTTGTCATTACCTAAATCATATATGAAACAAGTAGTCTGTCGTTGGTTTGACGGCCAACGCTTAAGAGCACCTTGTAGACTTATAGCAGAAAACTTCGCCATGCAACAGGGTATATGTAATTTGTTGTCATGTGGAATAGAAAATGGTGTTGAAAAAAAAAAGGAAATGATTATGCATGGGATGACTTTTTTAAAACTAGTATCCTTAAAAATAGTGACCAGTTTTGAGTAATAGTGAATCGGCCAATCTTCTCTCTTGACGAAAACGGGGGAGCTGATTGCCGTATTATGCCTTCCATATGGCAAGCCCATTTTAAAACCTATAAGAGAATGACTATACTAACAGCCTTGCACCACCTCCATAACCCCTCCACCCCAGCTGAGAAGAGCTTTACATTTGAGGTTGAGGAGGTATCCAAAGCCATTAAGTTACTTTCTATCAATTAAGCCCCAGGCCAGACACAGTTTCTCCGGATGGTATTAATCTTGACTAAGATCATGAATGCAGTTGCTAGAGGGACTATTCCAAAGTCCTGGAAGCAATTGATAAGCGTTCCAGTTTTCAATACAGTTGACCGCAGTGATCCCATTTGCTATCGCTAAATCTCCCTAATTGATTCTGTTGTGATGGGGAGGGTGATACTCTCTAGGTTGTCAACGTGGGCAAAGGAGAACAAAAACCTCTATGTTTTGTAGTATAGGTTTAGGCTGGCCTAGTGCAACCTTAATCAGTACCTGAACTTACAGCTTCTTGTTGAGAAATAACCTCAAGTCAAGGGAGTTCCTCTCCACCTTGCATTCATGGACTCAACATCAGCCTTCAACAGAGTCAGTAGGGGAAAATTATGAGATATACTGTCCTATATGGGAGTCGATGGGCCATTTGTTACTTCCTTGAGAGATTCTCACCAGGATCTCTCTGTTGCAGTGAGATACGACACAAAGGGTACCTACACAGACTCTTTTAAAGTCCATTGTGCAGTCTGGTTGGGTGGTATCTTGGCCCCATTTCTTTTCTTTTTGTACATTAACAAACTAGGCATGGTTCTGCGTTGGGCCGCCACTAATATTACAAGGGTGGGAAGTGGAACATTTCAGCACTTCTTGAAGCGGATGACGCGGTTTTGTTTGTCTGCACCGCTCCGAACTTTCAACTCATATTAGCTAACTTTGTTCAATTCATGAATATTTTGGACCTAAGTACTAATTACAAAAAATCAATTATTATGGTAATAGGCTCAAAGAACGTGAAATCAAGAAGGTATATTAGGGGTGGGATTAACCAAAGTAGAGGCATTTTCCAATCTGTGTATCATCTTTTTTTAAGTTTGAAGTTTATTAAGGCATAAAGAAGAAAACACAGTACATGAAGAAACAATCAGAAGTTATAAAAAACAAGAAATCTGTGTATCATCTTTGACAATAAAGACACTTAGTCACCTGCTCAGGTAGCCAAGAAACTCGTTATGACTAGATGTGAGGCAGCAACTTTTGATTTCTCTAAGTGACTGGGGAGTAGAACACTGGCGACACTGTTAAAACTATTTCGATCCAAATGCTTATCCACAGTCTTATACCGTGCCAATATCTAGGGTTATACCAGGATGCCTGCCATACACGTAGAGGAAAACACATTTGTCAGAAGTTTGATGTCCTTACCTCAGTTCACCCCATATATACTTTACTAGGGATAGTTTAGCTCTCAGATTTAATATCAATGAGTCCTTTACTTAGATGGATTTCAATGTTGTCTAATATGGCGGCATATTTAAATCATTTAGTAGTAGGGGATTGCCTTGAATTGGAGGGTGGTATAGATGTACCATGGTAAAAAGCATAGGAGTTTTGCACTATTGGGACACCCAGATTGATCCCTCGAACAGGACAAAATGCCTAAAGCAGACCTAGTTTGGATCAAAAATATTTTTTACTTTAGTGCGTGCTAAGGAGGGAAGCAGATGAATTACATAAAAAGTCAATGCATGCACACATAATTCTAAGAACCACAGAGGCAGATTTACAAGGCACTTGCGCCACGTTTATCCCGCCGTTGCATCACGCAACGGCGGCGTAAACATGGCGCATCCCAGTGACCCATTTACAATGTGGCACATCTAGGCAGATGCGTCACGTTGTAAAGCCCTGCGCCACATATAGTCGTTCCGGCGCAGGGTGGGCGTTCCGGGGCAGGTGCGCCTCGCAAAAGTGCCTGCGTGAAATCTACAAGATTTCACGCAGGCACTTGTGCGCCGCTGCTACGTCAATTCCTTACGCCTCTTTGAAGCAGGCGTAAGGACTGACGCAGCACGTTAAGTATAGGGCACAATCGAGCATTGCTGGAGTCGTATCGCGCTTGCAACGCGACTCCAGCGATGCGCCGCCCTTACATTATGAGATGCGTCACACATCTGCCTACCCTTGCGCCACGACGCGCCGCATTGTAAATGCGGCGCATCCGCCGTGAATCAAGGGTACTTTTGCGTGATGCATTTGTTCTGGCGCATCCCTGCTGATTTGCAGAGATGCGCCAGAACTCATAAATATGCCCCACAGTATTTAATGGAACCTTATCAGACATTTATAACAAACATAAAACATGAGTTTGTCCTAACCATTTTTAAGTTAATCTATTACATATAGTGATTGTTCAACAATAAAAATGGAGCAAAATGGATATTTTATGGCTGTGCTCCTGTGATAACTTTTGGCCAAAAGACACAACCTACGTTATTTTATTTTGTGAGCACTTTATTGATTTACGTAAACAATTTATTCTTCCATTCTTGAGACGGAAAAATTTCCTCCAGGTTAAACCAGCTCTTATGTATCTCTAAATGCTTTCCACTAAGAAGATGTACTATAGCATTACGAGCTAAATACTGACAGCAGTTCCGTTAAGCAAGCATTTGAAGTTACACATCAGCTAGGAGGTAGTATTAGTTAGATAGTAGGAGGGAGGATGGCTTGGGGATATATGGCGAAACACTTAGTTTTTAGAACTTCCTTGGCGACCATTCTCCCCTCTCAATTTTCCCCCCTCTTTCCCTATCCATATAATAACTTGAATCACTGTTGAAGCTCCCATAAGGTGATCCATAGCCACTATTTGGATATAGCATAATCAAATTTTAGCGAGCCAATTGTTTAGGTTAGAACTTATAATTATTTGTGATTTTGCACACACCCATTTTTTTATCTGATGACTATCTGACTTTTGTATTTTTAATAGAGTTTTACCCTTCTTTCTGTATCCTAGGGTGTTTTATTGTAAAGAGCTTTTATGGTCTTGCTATATGATCGAATAAAGCAATTTTTGAATTTGAGTTCTTTGCTAATACAAACTGTTGCACACTTTTTTATTTCATTTAGGGGCACATGCATCATTGTTTTTGTGACCGCAGTTTTTGCATTTGGGATACAGCATCCCAAATGTAAATATCACTATTTAACCCCTTCCCTGCGGCGATAATTGCGCTGCGGTGCGGGGATTTAATTAGGGGGCGTCACCCCTTGCGTGCTCAGGATGGCCCCTAGCCATGCTACTTCTGCTGGGTGTGTGCGCAGGACGGCCGGGGGCCGTCTGAACTCCGCCCACTAATTAATTCTCCAACGCAGGCACAGAATTCGCGCCGTGCTGGGCAATCGGCAGCGTTCGGACAGCCCACGGCCAACCTGAGCACACGCCCAGCATGATTTAGGACAGCCAGGGGCCGTCCTGAGCACGCAAGGGGTTTGGTAATTGCAAAATTTGTGATTACTTAAATTGTGATTGCATTTAGGGATTCGCAAATTGCGATTCCCTAAATGCAATACAACAAAAATAAAGAACATCTGCGATTTCGATATTAAGAATCGCAAATTACCATCAACTTAAAGTTGATAGTAATTTGCAAAAACTTTGAAAAATGTACAAAAGTGCATTTTTAAAAGTTCTATGTTGCACACAAACATGCCCTTTGGGCATGTGTGTGTGCTACATGTTTTTTTATTGCACTTTCAGGGGTGCATCAGGGTGTCCTTTTGGCACCCTTGCACCCTTGAAATTGCATGCGCAAATTGCGAGTACCTATTTGGTACACGCAAGTTGCGCATGCAATTTCAATTGATTCCTATGGGCCTCTAGGCCCATAGGAATGAATGGGAAGTCATTCTTTATTTGCGATTTGCAATTTGCGAGTCTCAAATTAGGAAAGTTTAGGAATCGCACATTTTTTTGTGATTCCTACATGCATAAGGAATTGTCATTCCTAAATTGCGATTTCTTAAAAATCGAAATTTAGGAATCGCAATGCCTAAGTTTGATGCATGTGGCCCTATTCCCTTCACACGATTTTTCAATGTCAGTTTTTAAATTATAGTGCTCACCTTTAAGCCTCTACATTTTTTTAAATAATTATTTCTCAAGAAATATAATCATGGTGGCTTTTAACTATTAGAATAAGCCAGTAGTGTTCTGCTAGCAAACAACCATAAACGTAGTCCGTGCTTGACAACCTTCAGATGACTGAAATTTAATTAAAAATAAAATACATTTCTTTGATGCATGTTTTTAAAAGACCACTTTAAAAGGTGTAGGTGTATAATTATTAGCCACTAACATTTTCAAAACTCCAGAAAAGCACCTTGAACACCTGTAGGAAAGGGGGCTTTATTGAAAATAATAGGGCTAGCAGAAGTCCACTTTCTATAGTACCATAATGTTTTTCTTTTCTCATGAAGTGTACATTCTGAATGCTTTTATTTCAGCGCATCTGGAATATTGCAACTTGGTGTATTTGGATATATTTCAATATGCGGTTCCCAAGCAACAGTTGATGCAAGATTATGCTGTCAGGTTAGCATTGGATTCGAAGGTAAGATATTGTGGGTCTGATTATGAGTATTTGGGAGGAAGACCGATGTACTCACAGTGGTGGTTCAACCGCCACCTCCTCAGAGGTCCAACAGCCCTATTATGACCATGGGGGTCTGACCACCACAAGACTGCCACCACTGCCAAGAGCCTGGATCCCACAGTCGTTGGGAAAGTGATGAGGCTGGAAGGCGGTGCCGATGCTGGCACCACCATCCCAATTACAACCTCCCTTTCCACCAACCTTTTCATGGGGGGACCCCCGCCATGAAAAAAGGTTGGCAGAAGGGCAGGGAAGGGTCCCAAACAGGACCCCAGGGTGATTATTCCCCATTGGGTAAAGTGCATGGGGCCACATGTTGTGCCTCCTTTTATAGCAGTGTTGTGAGTACACTGTGCACCATGCACAACATGGCCCTTGGTACACAGTGCACTCGATGTGCAAGTGGCGATGCCAAGGCAGCGGCATATGCTTCAGGCTCTATAAACTGAAGCATGCCACTGCTGTGGCACCGCTGACACAAACTTGCCAGCCTGACAGTGACATTGTAATACGGCGGTCAGGAGGCCGCCGGCTTGGCCACGTTCTCTTGACCACTGCACCGGCAGTCCAGGGATCAGACTGCTGATCTCATAATTGGGCCCTTTATTTCTCCTACTCTGGCCACTACGCAAGTGTTACTGGTTGAGGAACGTACTGTCAGATGCACTGATACTCACTCCACTGGCAATTCATCACCCTTACCCGGGTGGGGTTGATGAGCGTTGCTGGTTCGGTGACAGGATTGCATCCTTCCCAGCAATTTCAAGGGATGGCTTGAGCAGGAAGGCCTTCCTAGAGCAAGGCGGCAGGTGGGTCATGTTTCTCCTCTGGGAGAGTTGATCCTTGACATGGATCTTCTGCGCCCTAACCACCTCCAGACCTACAATTCCGCAACAGAACTCAATGAGCTTTCCTTAACAAGTAATTTTCTTTCATAGATAGTATGGAATTTGCTGGGACTTCCAGAACATTCCAAATGATATTTATTAACAATTTTTCCATTTGTTCTATTTAATTTTCTCAATCCAACATGTCTCCTAATTTCTAGTTCCCAGCTTCCTGTTCTGGTTTCGGAGTGTATATAAGGAGGTGAAGATCAGTTCTCTGCACTGCAACACAGTTGAAGTGTTATTTTTCAATGGGTTCACCACTCCTTCCACACTTATATTTTGTAGCTATTTTTTGCTCCTTTCAAGCTTTAAATTCGAGGTACTCTCTGTCCTCTTTTCTTCAGGCCAATTGTTGCTTTTTTACGGTTTTCACCTACAGCCGTCTTCTCTGACTTCTCCAATGAAGCCAAGAGGGATGAAATTGGGGCCTGCTTTGCCCTTGAGGCCCATCAACTTTTTCCTTCATTTTTTAGATTCTTTTCTGCAGGCACCAGCTCTTACATATGAATAATTTAGTGTTCACTAAGCGGGCTTTGGAGTGTGTTGTCCGTACCTCAGATAGACCAGGTCAAGCCAAGATAATTGCGTCTGCATCCAGGCACTGACATATGTTGTGTTTAAATCTCTTTGCCTTGTGCACAAAGCTGTATTACATACAAGGCCTTTTTCCCCTTATCACTATCTTAAGTGGTGCAAACCCAGACATTGATTCAAATCAGGGGGCTAATTTCTTATTGAGTTACCCAGATTTCACCAGTCATCCCTGGGTAGTTGAGCCATTTCTGTGGTGACTATAAAGAAGTAAAACTTACTGCCACCTGCTTTACGTCAAGAGTCTAACCTGTTGGAGTTCAGAAAGGCGCTAAAGACTTGCCTTTTTCCACATTCCACCTGACTTTGTCTTACCCTTGTCATTTGGAGTATGGTTTATGAGCTTCTGTATTTTTTCTCCAGAACAAAGGATTTCCGCAATTGTCTCAAAAACATTGTGGTGTGTCAATAGTGTGGTAAAAACATCATCAAGTGAAAAATATCCAGGGGCAGAAAATAAAAGGTAAGAATATTGTTTTTATATTTACAAAATTGTTTTGGTTAAATATTGTTGTATGACAAATTGTGTAATTTAATATACTTTTATTAAATATAATTAATTAATGAATGTAATATAATAATTATTATATAATTTTTAGGTATTAGTAATAATCTGATAATTGTTGTATTACTTTTAGTATAATTTGTAAGTTTAATGTGTCATTACTAAGTTTTTATATTAAGGGACTGATTATGAGTATGGCGGTCTCTGGACCGTCGTAATCTAGGCGGTCTGACCACCTGATTACAAGCTTGATGGTCAGACCCCCACCAGCCCGACATAACACTGCCAGGATCTTACAGCCTGATTCATGAAGCGAAATTGCGCTCGCAATAGCTGCGAAAATGCTATCGCGGGCGCAATTCCCATAATCGAATTCACCATAAAAAACGCGAATTCGCTAACACAGAATTGCGAAATCGCTAAAAGATTCGCAGAATCCCGGCAGTAGACCATTTGCGAATCGGAAATTGCGAGAAATCAGGATTCTGCAAAAATAATAGCGAAATCGCAAATTCCTCGCAATCGGGATTCATGACAAATCGCAATTAGCGAAAAAACCCAAAATCGCATTTTGCGAGGCGCAATTTCAGGACAACCCAAAGCAGGTGGTAACCATCAAACCCATAGGAAATATTTTTTTGAAAAACCGTTAGCCTATCAGCAACTGGTGCTGGCCTGCCCAAACACACTTAAGGAGAAGCAGCATCAGCATAAGGAGCGTCACAATGCCAGGAATGTACATGGTGGTCAGGCGGCGAAGGCTACAGCGAGCAGCATGGAGGAGACGCAGAATCCAGGCCAGGATCTTCCGCCAGCGGGTCACCCTGCTGGGCCAAACCAGAGAGCAAATTTACGCAAAGTACCGCCTGAATGGGGCAATGATCATCAAGCTAGTTCTGGACCTTGACCCCCTGATGCAGCACCCAACAAGGCGACCAATGCCGTGCCAACACATGTCCAGGTATTGTGTAGCCTGCACCTCCTGGCCTCCGGGAACTTCCAGGGGATAGTTGCGGCTGCTGGGGGGATATCCCAGCCCACCATGTCCCGCTGCCTAGGGAGTTTCCTTGAAGCAATGCTGACCCAGCTACACCACCACATCAAATTTCCAACAAGCCAAGAGGAATTGGATGAGACCAAGCTTCAATTCTACAATGTTGCGCATTTCCCACACGTGATAGGATGCATTGACTGTACACACATCCACATCTGCCCACCAGCTGCAACGGAGTACATGTACCGCAATCGCAAGTCCTACCACTCCCTCAACATCCAGATGGTCTGCAATGCAAAGACATACATCACGGACATAGTGGCACAGTACCCGGGGAGTACACATGACTCATTCATATTCCGGCACAGCGGCCTCCACACACGACTGGCCAGGGGAGACTTTGGGGAAGGACGCCTACTTGGTAAGTACACTTTGTCCACAATGTCACAGTGCGATGAAGTAGCTGCGCTGCACAGGCACTCACCCTCTGCTCCTCTCATTCAGGTGACAGTGGCTACGCCCTGCGTGAATACCTCCTCACCCCATACCTCAACCCTGCTACACCACAGCAACGGCGTTACAACGTAGCACACACACTCACAAGGAATTGCATTGAGAGAACTTTTGGGCTACTGAAGAGCAGATTCCGCATACTTCACAAGACCGGTGGGGCCATGTACTACAGCCCTGAAGTGTGCTGCTGCATTGTGGCTGTGTGTGCTATACTACACAACATTGCTACCAAGTGCCGGATACCTGTCGACATCTCTGGCAGTGAATCGGAAGGGGACGACCGGCCACCTGCACATGCGCGCCATGCACGCGGGGAGAACCCAGCTGAAGGCCACAGACGTCGCAACCACATCACAATGAACAGTTTCTAGTGCACCCTCTCCCCACAAATCACAATTACATGCAACATTTATTAATGACACAATGCCAATGTGTGATGCTAAATTAAATATTATTGTTTGAATCACAATAATGGTTGCAGTTTTCATCCTTCAATTGCAAACAGTATTTCAGCATACTGCTGCGTGCAATAGACAGGGCAGGCTTATGTTCAGCTTGTGCCTGAACAAGTACTATTCAGTCAGGTGCGCCTCCGGCGCGAAGCACCCAAGCGCCTCTCCGGCTCCTCCTCAGCCAACGCACGTGTCCCTGCAGTGGGCCTGGTGCTGCGTCTCAGCGCCCCTACGTGTGAGGCAGAGTGGCTGCTCACACTTGATGTCCCCTCACTGGCATCATCACCCCGAACAGTGGCAGGTAGAGCAGGGTGAAGTGCCGTCACGGCAGTGGTCAGGTGCTCAAGTACCCTGGCCACATCCTCGCAGCACTGAATGAGCTGCTGCTGCTGCGCCAGGGACCGGCGCGATAGCTGCGAGGTGGCATTGCCAATAACATAGTTTGACCGGGTGTAAGCCGTCAGCCGGGTCAGTAGCTGACGGTGGCGGCGGCAGGCTGTGTTGCGCTGCGAAATCATTGCAGCGGTGTTGGCCTCCATGGCTGCAGTCATGCGGGCCATCCCCTCCCCCACACCTGCCATGGCTGCCGTCATGCGGTCTATCCGGTCCCCCACACCTGCCACATTGCGGCCAATGTTATAAAGCTGCAGCTGTATGGCCCCTTGCCGGCGTGCCTGCAGCTGGTGAATACGGAGCATACGTTGTTCAACACTCATGCTCGGTAGCCGCTGTCCATTCCCCCTCCTGGTGCTGGGAGCATTGGTCTGCAGGCGATCCCTGCCACGCCTGCTCTGCTGGCCTGACACAGTGGGTGGCCGCTGTGTCGCTGCTGTCGCGGGACCTGATGTTGATGCACCAGCTGCTGGTGGAGTCAAGCTAGGCATTGCTGGTGCGGCAGGGGCTGGAGGCACAGTGGTAGTGGGCCTGGCTGCAGGGGTTGTTGCTGTGGCAGAGGCTGGAGGCACACTGGTAGTGGCCCGGGCTGCTGGGGTTGTTGCTGCGGCAGGGGCTGGAGGCACACTGGTAGTGGCCCGGGCTGCAGGGGTTGTTGCTGCGGCAGGCGCAGGAGGCTGGGTTTGTAACGGCACCTCCTCGTCATCCTGTGCTTCCTCATCTATGTGCAGCCTCTCGCTGTCGCTGCTGTCTGCGCCACCTGTGAGGGAAATGGACGTTCATTAGTTGCATGTATCCATTATCCATTATGGGAGGCTATATGGTCATGGCCATTCATAGGGGACAGGGTCGCAGTCGCTTACCACTTACCTTGAATCTCTTCGGTGGGGCGGGATGAGTCCAATCGGGTGACTCCGATGCACGCCTCAGCCTCCAGCGTGTCTTCTACTCGATCCTCCATGGGGGTGTTTGGAGGGACTGTAGGTCCTCCCCCTCCAGTGCCCAGGGACTCTCCAAGCCTCTCGGCTACCTTCTCTTTGGCACGACCTCGGAGGTCGTACCACCTTTCTTAAGTTCATCGAGTGACCTGTCGGCCACACCCACAGAGTTCACAGCGGCCGCTATCCCCACCCAGATCCTGCGCTTCTCCTGCTCGGGCACCCTCCTTGAGTCCTTCCCGAACAGTTTGGAGTGGTTCTCCACCACCCCTTCAATTAAGTGCTCCAACTCCTGCTCGGAGAACTTTAGTTTTCTCTTGCGCCCGGTGGTGTTGCTGGGGCCAGGTACTGCCTCCTCAGCCATAGCTGCAGTGTAGTTGGCAGTGGTAATCCAAGGTGTCCAGCAGGAGCTGTCTCTGTGGCTGCCTCGAGGTCTGCCTCACTGTGGTGAATGGGGGTGGGAACTGGCTGCTTCCTGGTTGTGATGTCATTACTGTGCTCAAAATGCGACTTCCCGTTTTCCCGATCTAGCGATTTTGCGATCTCGCTTTTTGCGATCTCGCAATTAGCGATATCGCGATTTGCGATATCGCAAATCCGACACGGATGTATCCGGAAATTGCGATTTTTCTGCGATTTTCGATAATCGCTAACGGTTTTTGCGGCCGCGTGCGATTCGCTTTTTTTTCTCGCTAAACATCATGAATTCCGTTCTGCGATTTCTCAATTGCGATTCGCAGTTAATCGCTAATTGAGAATCGCAGAATCCGGTTTTCATGAATCAGGCTGTATGATCCTGATGGTGCTGTAAAGGTGGCTGTGAATGGAGGTAGTCGCAAGGCAGGTACCACCACTGGCATTATGAGTTCCCTTTTCCACAGCCTTTTCATAGCAGGAACCTCGCAAAAGGATGGTGAAATGGGAAGGAAGGGACCCTACATAGGGTCCATGGGTGATGTTTCTCAGGGAGGGGTAGCCTTTCCATGCACTGGTGTGTGTGCACTGTGTGCCATGCATGACATGGTGCATCGCACACAGTGCACAGACGTGCAGAAGGCGCTGCAGGGTGCTGGCATCTGCTACAGCCCTTCTCATTGGCCAAGCCAAGCTGCCGCTGTGGGAATGCTGACTTTGGACTGACAGCCTGGCGGCCCACGCATAATACAATGTTCTAAACCATTCAGGCTTTGCAGAATTGGATTGCATGAGGTTGGATGAATGGGACCATGCTATGGAATTTTGAAGTGATTTGACATTAATCTGCAAGCAGCAGAAAAACCCAATTCTCAAGAGATATAATTCTCTGATCACATTTTTGTGTTCTTTATTGCAGTGTAGAGAATAGGAAACAAACCCAGAAGATGATCTAGAAGAACAACAAAGCCCACTAAGGCTATATTGTTCAGCTAGCAGCTTTGTTTTGGATTTGCAATTTATTAATCTTAATTATTCAACTATATATTGCTATATTTTTACATTACTTCCAGTCAAAAATTAACAAAGATTATGAAACTCTAATAAAGAGCCCACTAGCGCTGAATTGAAAAGAAGGTTTTCAAAATTGAAAATATTGAAAAATGTAAATGGACTGGTGACTGGAAAGCTTTTGGATTTATTTATTTGTATGAATACTTTTTCCTAATGATACACAATTTGAAATGAGGCATAGACCTTGTCCTAGTTACATTTGGAGTATTTTCTCTATGCACATTGCCCTGCATTAGCAGGTGACTAAAAATATAGTGAAAAAATGGCAATTGAATGTTGACAAAGGCAAAGGCCGAAAAGCGTCCAAGATAGACCTTTGCTACACCCTTTACCCGGTTTGAGGAATAAACATCTTTGACCACATTGAGTGCCGAAAATTCCTTTTGCTAAGAAGTATGTGTATATATATATATATATATATATATATATATATATATATATATATATATATACCGGGCGTGTCATAGACTACATAAAGAAGTTACTTGCATCAGCCATTCAGAGTTCACCTTTCCCTGAGGAAGAAGGCCAGCCCTTCGAAACGCGTCGGACAATACAAGTTGAACTTTCTGACCTCTGTAACGGGGGTTCCCTCCTTGATCCTGAGCGAATCAGTGTGCTGCTGCAGAATAAAGCTGACGTTCTGCTATCCCCGCGAGTGTGGTGTGTTCTTTCGAACAACGAGCGGCTAGCTATATATATATATATATATATATATATATATATATATATATACACACACATATATAGAGATATTGCATTTTTTACTTGCCTATATATTTGGGGTCGTTTGACAAATCTTCACTAAAGTTTTCATAAATAGTGACTTAGTAAGTCTTGTTGTGCATGGAAAGTTTTGCTGTGATCGGTCAAGCGGTGGCTGAGAATAAGAGGGGGTAAAAAAAATATGATTTCCCATGTTAATTCTCATAGGAGCTTTGAACATGATTATAGCACAAACTGCTGGACGTAATTATGGTAGAATTTGCAGGAATGGTAGATTTTGGTTCGCATATTACGCTTTCCGTTATTTGGTGTAAATCTATTAAGTCGTTGTTGAGAAATAGGATATCTGGGCAGAGCCTATGCACGGATCGTATGATGACATCTGATTGGCTGTCAGCACTTCAACCAGAAAGTGCTTGCAGCCATCTTGCGACCAATATACATAATAGCACACTATTGAAATGAATTGTAGTGAATGGCAGTTTTTGAGGGTCACCAAAAAGAGAAATCATTTGTTGATGATACCATACTAATTTTAGCAATTGTTTTGTGTTCTAAGGTGATTTTACCTTGTGAAAGAGCCATCTGCGGAGAGTAAACTGCTTTCCCATGATTTTCCCATAAAGATTATAAAAGGTGCTCCAGAAGCAAAAATAAGAGCATATTTTCTGTAAATTTACACTATGTGTCTTAGCCATATGAGAATGAAGTCTGTCGTTCTCAGTAAAACATGTAGTTCCAACAGGAGCAACCTGTCAGTCGATTCCCTTGTGTTCTACTGCAGCCTTCCAGAGTGTTCTAAACAGCAACTAGAGCAGTGACAGTATTACTTATGACAAAGGTATTGCACACCTCAACCCATCTTAATTGCATCAAACTGCTAAAACTTAAATCATTTAATTTAGAAAGGAACAAAATTAGGGGTTTCAATACATCATATAAATTACGGGTAGTGCTGTAGAGACTATAATTAGGACACGTTTTAAGTGAGTTCTCAAATATATTCCTCTTCTATTTTATTAAAACATTCTGACTTGTAGATTGAAGCCTGCACTTTCAACACCAGCAGCAAACTGCCAGTTAACTTCCTGATGATCTGCTGTTTACTACAGTGTTCTGATGAGAACCTCAAGTGCTAACATTCTGAATTTATACCAAAAGTGTGGCACATCTGACCGCCATCTTGATGGAATCAAAGCAGAAAACTGAAAGCATTTTCTACTGAGGATACTGCAGTAAATAGGAGATTAGGGAGCATCATAACAAGTAAATCTCCCAAGATACCCACCAGAGAGAAAAGAGCCCAATGTAGCACAGATATCGCCCACATGTAGCCCAATGTCAGAAGTGTGCAAAACATCCACACATATTGGGCGACTTTATAAGAGTGCATGAAAGGGTTAACACATACTAACCATTCAGGAATGGAGTAACAAAATACCATAATGAAAGTTATGTTTTTATTTACTGCCGTCCACACTATCAGAAGTTGCAAATTTGAAACTCCTACGTTTTATGGTTTCTTTGGGCTTTATGGTTTCTTTGGGCTCGATTCCGATCCGGTAAAAAAATCCACCGTACGATTCGTATTCGTAGCCCTTTCCGTACGAATCATACCCGTCCGTCCGAGTCGCGTAGTACGATCCGCATTCCGTGAATCCGTCCGAATCGTCGCGATCCGTACGTATTGCAAGGCTGAGACTGTGAACCGTACGACTCGTACACACGCCGTACGACCCAACGAGTACGATCCGGACCGGGGAATCAGGACGCGATTCGTACGGTCCACGTCAGGTAAGGGGGATTCGTACAGAAAAGTGCATGATTACATACACCCCGTACAGCGCGTGGGGTACGCACCGTACCCCTGCGATCATGGGGTGTATGAGCCGTACCCCGGCTCGTACACCGATCGTACATGGGGTACGGCTCGTACACCGATCGTACATGGGGTACGGCTCGTACACCGATCGTACATGGGGTATGGCTCATACACCGATCGTACAATGGGGGTACGGCTCGTACTCTGATCGTACACCGATCGTACAATGGGGTACGGCTCGTACACCGATCGTACACCGATTGTACAATGGGGGTACGGCTCGTACACCGATCGTACAATGGGGGTACGGCTCATACACCCCATGATCGCAGGGGTACGGTGCGTACCCCTGCGATCATGGGGGATACGCACCGTACCGGGGGGCCGTTCTGTTCCTGTTTCGGCACAAACTCTGCTTTTACGGCTGTTTTCAGCTCCCGTAGAAAAAGGGTCGAACGGTGCGTACCCAACATGTATCGTACTTGCTGGGTCGTAAAAACCAGCCGCGAACCGTACAGATGTCGCGTACAGCAGGTTCCGAGGGAGAATCGTACGGAGATTAGAGTCGTACGGTGTCTTGTACGACTCGTACGGAGTACGGCTCCTGGTATGAATCGTACTTCGTCGTACGTACGGGGGACGTTGCAGGGTACGATCGTACGGGAAAAATGCTCCGAACGGCTATTCGGAGCGGTTTTTCCCGAATCGGAATCGACCCCCTTGTGTGAGAGTGGTTTGCCATTCTTATGCTTAGTTTTTACATTTCATGACAGTAGTTTTCTGGTGAGATCAAAAAATATTATTTGATCAACAAATTTAATTTTCAGTTATGTGAATGACATTTTATTTGGAGAACAAAATTATTGAAAATGTACATATGTATGTGAATGTTCTAAGAGAGTATCAAATTTTTGGAGAAAATATTGAAACTAAATGAGGTAATGTGTAAGTGGTTTGTGAGTAGCTTTCTATGTTTATTAACAGGTGAGCAAAAGGCTTTATGAGTGAATGAGAATGTGTCAGTTTGTCTGATTTGCACTAGGTGTGGGAGAAGTTGCTTTGAATTACTATGATGTACATTTGCTGCTTACTACATGGTGTAATTGGTAGTAAACAACTGTAGATTAGGAGTTACATTTTTAGTTAGAAAAGTATTAGTAGCCTATTTTCATTTATAACAGGTTTATGATTACCCCAGTTGCCTTTAACAAACAAATGATCTCCACCACTTTACCATATTATAGTTTCCTGTCCCTACACATAAACATTTTGGTGGAACGTTTGAAATCAAATTGATTATATTTTTTACCTTGATGTACCTTTTTCTTTGACAAATATTTTTTAGGTAGTCTTTCAGATGTTTGGAATTGTTGTCCACTCAATATTAGTTTAGTTGATTTATTGATTGCTGTTGCTTTTCAACAGATAACAAAAAATATGAAAAACTCTTCACCTTTCAAGCTTGGTTGTATGGTGTATATTACAACCATAGACTCTATTGAGTACATATCAATCCTAGTACACTTTAAAACAATAAAGACTATCCTCAAACTGGTATTTATCTATTTAGCATCATATTACAATTGTTTGTTATGCCAAGAATAATTAAAATGGACTTTTTTATTATCATTATAAGATTGTCTACTAATTGATGAAATTTATTTAATACATTCTCTTTTCAACTTAAAAAAAGTATCTTAGTGCCTGATTTAGGATTTGATGGTTGAGTTACTCCATTGCAAGCATGGAAGATATCCTGTTTGCCTAGTAGAAGTCCATTATATCCTATGAGACTTTTAATTTTGGCAGACAGGATATCCATCACTTTTGTGATGAAGTAAACCTCCACCAAACTCTAAATCAGGCCCTGAATCTTTATTAGCATGTGGGAAAATTGTTATCGCTAGAACTAGAACAGCTGTAAATGCACAAACACAACGAGAACAATATATGTAGAAAAAAGTGATTAACATACAACCCAAAATTAATTCCATGAATGCCTGAAAATTTGTCACTCAGTCAGTGATCGCAAGTCAATACACCACTAAAACACTCAGCAGCTAAAAAAACATTTTTGAAACTCTGCTTGTTTCTCATTTTGCTTACAGTACCCTTCAGCTAAAACAGTAACAAAGGAGAATATAAAAGCATTGAAAAAAAACTTGCAAAAAGACTTTGAGGCTTTTTTGAAAATTAGAACATCTCTTAACTATTTAAAAAAAACCAAAATGCTACATCTAAAGAACTGTTGCAGCTTGATTCTGCTGTGCATTTTATAAGTGTTGGAAAAAACTATAGGTCTGGCTTTATTGCACTAATGCTTGCAAAAGTAACATTAGCACATGCCTGTGTTTGCAACCCAACTGGTATTGCCAGTACTTGTTTTTTGTGGCTGCTGCAACATGTCTTTGCGAGGGGTGAACTTCTCTGTCCTGGAAAGTAAGCTAATGGATAAACAAACAAAACATTAAACACAACAGAGAAACAGAAAGGATCTGAACACTTTTTATTTCAAATCACAATTTCATGTTTTTTACACTTGACATCATCAAAGAACATCTATATTTGGGCATACCTCTCTCAGTGAGAGAGACAAAGATAACTCTGAAGCGAAAACAATGTTTGTATTTTTTCAGAGTCAACACTCAAATGTCCCCAGTCTGGCCAACAGTACTTTCTCAGCTTCTGTGAAAGGATTTTAACATTCTCAATATGCTCTACCTGAAGATTCTAGGAAATAAATCAAAGGAAGGGGTGGGAGGGGTGCCTAGACAAATGGGATACACTATTAGGAAGAACATTACAATACATCTTCCTTTGATAATAGAGAAACAAAACTGCCTCACAAAGAGCATTACAACAAAATATAATGTGATGAACAACATAGAGATAATGGAGAGAAAAAGGGAATATGATATAGAGAGTCTTTTTCTTTTTCTCTCTTTTTTCTTTTTGTTATTCCATTCAATGTATTGCTTTTATATGACTAAATTCATGTTTTTGCATTCGCACAATTAATCAATACGCTTTATCCTTAACACTTAAAGATTAAAGGTAATTAACTTGATAGTCTATGTGCCACAATGGCTTCCTGCTCCTCTTATCAACAACATCTTCATCTTGTAACAATAATTCTCTTTAACAACTGTTACAATCTAACCATACTGCACAATGGTACAATCCTATCTTCCATGAACACACTTCAACCACCCATTGTTTTTCACTTCTTTGATTCTTTATGGTTTGTGATATTAATCAAATTTGTATTGCTATGGAGAGGTTTCTTAACCAAAGCCTATTGTCCATCGTTCCACTCTAGTTTTCTCACTCCCCATTTTTTATAATAACACTCTTTGCATTTGTTTTTATGCTTTATGAACTTTTCCCTCAACTCGTCTTTATTCATTGTAACACTTTTGTTTTCGAACAGTCAATTTAGTATCAGGTTTTCTGTCTTGAGCATTACAAATGGTGACAAAACTTTGACGCTATTGGGTTTGGTATGATAAGACCAAGCATTTCCTTTACTGATTGAATAATGGGCTTGGATGGTGCAATAGCTAGCTGTACCACCTCTTTAATCATTGTATTAACCCTTTCCACCATTCCATTGGCTTTTGGACAGTACAGGGTTATTTTTAATGTTTGATTGAATGATCAGAAATTATTTTTTTCATTTCCTCAGATACAAATTAGACACCATTATCTGTAATTAGGGTCCTGTGAATTCCTTCAGAGGAGAACATGTTGGATAAGAAGTTGATGAGGGATATAGTTTTGATTGTGTTTATAAAGTTCATGGATATCCAACGAGAGAAATAATCATTGAGTAATACTATGTACTTGGCTTGGAATCCCAGAGAAAGAATGAGGCCAACAATGTTGAGTCCTAATTTGTCCCAAGCAATAAAGGGTACCTTAATGGGATGAGTGGAGTTTTCCTGGTATTCTTAGTTTTGTCACTTAAGCTGCATGCCTGACAGTCCTTGATTATGTCTTCTAGGTAGAATTCATGTAGGGAAACCAGCACTCTGCTCTTACTTTAGTTTTTGTGAGGTTTCTTTATAAGTGGCTCTCATTGGCAATGTTAGCGATGAGTTCCCTTAAAGCCATAGGGGCACTGAGTTCAAAGTTGTATCTTTATTAATGTAGTCTGTTGGATTTGCTTTTAAAATGGCTTTGAAAAATATACCTAAGATGGGAAATTCTGGGTCACTGATGTCGGATTTGTTCTTAATAGGTAATCTGGACAAAAAAATGTACTGCAAGCTTTTTTTCTACCAGGACATATTCTACCTTATAATTGTAAACACGGATGCACAAAACCCATTTGGATATCCTTTGTGTGGTTTTGTGCGTGACCTTATTACACAGGACAGATAGCAACGGTTTGTGGTCTGTTCTCAACACAAAAGGTAGACCCTAGTGGTAAAACATAACATGGCTAATTGCCCCCAAAAAAGCTAGGGCTCCTTTCTCTACAGTAGAATTGTTTAATTCTGAGTCACGAAGAGTTCTTGATGTGAGTGCAGCTATTCCTTCCTTGCTTTCAACAAGTTGCGATAATGTGGCACCTATTACTTAGTTGCTCACATCAGTAGTCAAGATGGCTTTCAGGTTTACATTGCAACTGTCAATATTTGGAGCACTGGCAGTGGCATTCATTTTTTTGACGAATGTATTAATGTGTTCATCACTCTATCCAAATGGTGTATGGTTTTTGGGTAAGACCTTAATGGGTTGGACCAAATCAGAAACATTCTTCATGAATTTTGACAAATATTCCGTCAATCCAAAGCAAAAATTGATTTCATCTTTATTTGTTTGTGTGGCAGCTTTGCAAACTGATTCTACAAAAACTTTTTTGGGTTCAATGCATTCATTAGAAAATGTGGGCGTCATTTACAAAGGCCATTGTGGCTCAAGTGGGACACTGTTTTGACGCACAGGTGCGCAGTGTGCCTGCCCATATTTACAAGGCCACATAAGGTCACTGTGCGTGACTTTTCGTGGCCATTTACATATAGGTCCCATTCACGCATTACTCTGCGTGAAAGGGGCGTTCCATGGGTGTTGCTGTGGGTGTTCCCTTACAACATCCATGGAACCTAACACTTTCACAGATTTACAAAGTTTTGTAAAGCTGGGAATGCGTCAGAATCGTATGCCTCCCAGGGGAGGCATAGAAGTGGCATAGCAAGCAAAAATACTTTTATTTCTTCTTATTTCTTTCCTTTTTCTATGCATGCTGCAGAAAAAGGAAAATGCCATCAATTATTGTTTTTGTGCAGGAAGCACAAAGCAATCATCCCCGCAACGCAGGCATCCTTGCAACATGGCAAGGGTGCCTGTGCTGGCACATGGCAGGCAATTGTGTGCCAGCACAGGGGAAACCACATGGATGCATCATATTGTAATTAATATGATGCATCACTGTGCTTTGAAAATGATGCAGATCGCTGCAGCAAAATGGATTGAGTCGCTGAGCTGCATCATTTTTTGTAAATAAGGCCCTGTTTGTCCAAGCTACTCCACAGAATTGACACCTATTTTGCATTTACTTTTCTGAAAAGTGAGCCCTTTGTCTCTTGACTTGCCCAATACAGATCTAAAATTGCAATTATGTTCGTCTTCATTTGACCTGTAAACCAATATGCCATCTTGAAAGCATATTACTTTCTTAGACTACTTCAAAATATGTTGCATTATTCTCTGGAATGCTGAGACTGCTGAGGCCAATCCAAATGGCATTCTGAGGAATTAATATGTTCCAAACAGTGCGGTAAAGGCTGTTAGCATTTGTGATTCAGGATGAAGTGCTACTTGATGGTATGCTGAGAATAAGTCCAGGACATTGTAATATTTAGCCTAATTTATGATGCTCAATATTTCATGTATCGTATGAGGGGTTGACAATCCACCCATTTGTTGGCGTTCAAATCCATTAAGTCCACAACAAGATTAATATTTTTTCCTTCATCTTTTGGTGTGATATCTATGGGGGCAACCATTCAGAACAATCTATCTCTTCAACGACAAATTGCATTACAAATGGCTGTAATTCTTCTTTTTAAAGGCTCCTTGAACAGCAAAGAAATGGGCCCTATTTTGTGAATCACAGGTATGGCCTTGGCTTTTAAGTTTATTTTATGTATGTAGTTGTTTAGCAGTCCCAGATTTTTTGTAAAAACATCAGGACATTCTTCAAATATGTTTAAACACACTAAAGATCTGCTAACTAAAATCACTTGTTCTTCATTGTTGGGATCGATAGTAATCCCTAAACCTTTCTGGTGTTTGCATCTCAACAAGTTGGACCCTTGTTTGGTAACATATATCTTACCTACTGTGTATCTATCTTTGAAGGAAATAGGTATTTGTACAATTCCCTCTAGGGAAATGGGTTATCTCGTATACCCCCCTGATTGAATATCACAACCTTCTAATTGGTACTCCTCTTTTGGAATGTTGTTGTGAAATATTTCACTGTCAATTAAAGTGTATGGGTACACGAGTCAGAATATGATTTAATGCTTATGCCATCTAATAGTATGTCACAGGTAGAATAGTAAAAATGTTTTTCTTTTCTGGAGTGTTAATTTGGAATATCAAGTTTGTTTTTTCCCCTGAACTCCTTCTACATTGATTATTACAGTTCAGTGAAAAAATATCTAGGGACCAAATATAGAATGCCCAATATATAGACTCCAAAATATCGAGGGACAGAATATAGAATGCCTATCTACAAACAGGTAAGTACTAAAATATCAGGTCCAAAAAATAGAAAGTTAAAATATAGTTAACTAAAATATCGATTTTTTTAAATGTATAAAAAAATATATAAAAGTAATTAAATAATAAACAAAATTAATTAAAACATAATTAAAATCATGTAAAAAAGCTTAAAATGTAAAAAGAATAAATGTAATGTAAAAAATGTTTTAACATACATATTTAATTAATAATATTATAAAATAATTATTAATCTTAATTATAAAATATTTAGAACATTATTAAAAAATATATTTACATAAATAAATAAACATAATATCTAAATATAAAAATAAATAATATATAATAATTAAATTAATTGAAGTAATAATTGTTATATTAATTTACACTACATTAAATATAACAAAACTAAAATTGTTACATACCTAAGGGAATAAAATTAGTATTCACACTCGAACAAGTACAACATTTGAGAATTTGGTGGCTAGCGGGTGGATAAAAATTACTATTCCAACTCCAGTGAGTGCAACAGTAGGGAAAGCGTTAGATAGCGGGAGGGTAAAAATTACAACTCCCACTCCAGAAAGTGCAACAGTAGGGAAAGCATTGGATAGCGTAGGGGTAAAAATGACTATTCTCACTCCAGAGAGTGCAACAGTAGGGAAAGTGTTGAATAGCAGGAGGGTAAAATTTACTATTCCCACTCCAGAATTGCAACAGTAGGGAAAGCGTTGGATTTCGTAGGGGTAAAAATTACTATTCCCAGTCCAGAGAGTGCAACAGTAGGGAAAGCGTTGGATAGCGGGAGGGTAAAAAATACTATTCCCACTCCAGAGAGTGCAACAGTAGGGAAGGAATTGGATAGCAGGAGGGTACAAATTACTATTCCCACTCCACAGAGTGCAACAGTAGGGAAAGCATTGGATAGCAGGAGGGTACAAATTACTATTCCCACTCCAGAGAGTGCAACAGTAGGGAAAGTGTTGGATAGCGGGAGGGTAAACATTTCTATTCCCACTCCAGAGAGTGCAACAGTAGGGAAAGCGTTGGATAGCGTAGGGGTAAAAGTTACTATTCCCAATCCAGTTAGTGCAACAGTAGGGAAAGCGTTGGATAGCATAGGGGTAAAAATTACTATTCCCACTCCAGAGAGTGCAACAGTAGGGAAAGTAATGATTTAATATTTAAATAAGTATACATTAATTTTCAATTCCAATTTAAAATAATTAAAATTAATTACCAATTACAAAATATTTGATATTTGTTTTATAAATACCAATAAATCTTATTCATTAAAAATTAATTACCTATTTATAATTAGTTAAAAACCAATTCATTTTCAATGCCAAAAATGTAATAAGTAATAAAAAAAACCAATTAATAATTCATTAACAATAAATTATTTATCAATACACAAAAATAATATAAATAATTATTGAATTACAATTACATTACTTCCCAACCTATTCCCCTATAACCCACAACCCACTCCAAATAATAAATTAACACAATTAACATAATTATCAATTAAACAATTAATACAAATTAATTGCCAATTAATACAAATTAATTACCAATTAATGATTAATTAACAATTAATTAATTATCAATACATATAAATAAAAATACATATTTACTTAATTACAATTAAATTACTTCCCATCCTATTCCCCTATAAACACACAACCCGCTACAGAACTAAAACACAAAATTAAATTTAAAAAAATAAATAATTCATAAAAACTAATATTTAATTTACTATAATTAAATTACTTCCCACCCTATTCCCATATAAACCCACAACCCACTACGGAATTAAATTATGCAAAAATTAAATAACATAACATTCAAAGTTCAAAAGTACTTTATTCAGTTTACATTTTCAGAAACCATAAAAGTTAAATAATCCAAAATACAGTACAATGACATAATAAAAACACAGAATGATTCGTTGCCCTACCTCGAGACAATAATAGGGAATTGCTTTCGTCGATGTAGTGATGTGAATGGCATAGTTAAAAAACATTTTGATATTAAAAAGGCCATAAAACACGATATCTAATTAAGAATCTAAACTTTTTCTACACTTTCATTGCACATTTTAGAAAACCGGCCACAAAGGGGATACAATTGGGTTTAAGCTTTTGCAAATAAAAAAAAACTGGACGTACTTGCCTAAAGTTTAACTTTTTTTAAATAAGTTTTAAATAAAAGGTTCTGGGCATTTCATAATATTTGCACAGGAACTTGAGGTGGAGCAAATCCTGAGGAGACTTTTTGTCGCAGCCACAGGATGCTAACACTTTCTCTTTGTGACTTCCCCTTAGTACTGCTAGTAAATAATGAAAAAGATTCAGTCTAAACCTGATAAGTAGAAAACGCTCATAGACAGATATTGGCAGAGACAAGTATGGTTCCATATCTGGGGAGGTTTTAAGCATCAGGTGCAACCGAACACTGGGTTTCAGCAGTTCTTTCTCCTCCCTTACCATCGTTTTATTAAGTATGAAGGAATGTTTTACGAGCGTTATATCCTTTTTAGGTCTCGCCTCTCAATGCGCAAGCGCATTGAGCAGAGCGAGACAATAGCATCTTAAACAGACTTTACCTAACTGGCGATTTGGTGCTGTGCCCGTGAATTTTAGGTCAATGCGCAAGCGCATTGACCCAAAATGCGCGTGCACATCATCAAATCGCCGTCTGTTCCCTCAGCCGCACTCCTCCCACACCTTTGAAGTGAAGCTTAGCTTCACTTCAAAGGCCCCTGCTGCTTAACACCCTCTCCCCGCTCCGCCCCCTCCCCTGCCCGCCGTGCCGCATTTCTCCTCCACCCCCTTCTCTGCCTTCCCTCCGTCTTGTTTCTCATTGTAATTCCGCACGGCTTGCCCAACACTGTTAACATCTCTTTTTATTTTTGGCAACTCTGGCGCCGCACTTAGGGTGCACCGCTGCGCTCGCTTTTCCACTATTTGCTCCTCGTTGTCCTGCATTGTAACCTTAAGTATTAACTACATGGGCGCCGCGCTTAATATTTTAGCAGGCGCCTGGTTGTATATATATTTTTTTTTTGGGGGGGGTTATTTGATAATATATATGTGTATTTTTTTAACAGTACCAATGCCTCATGTAATCCGGTTGACCGGGAAACTAAGCAAACAATGGCGTCCATACTCGGCTCGACCAACTCTGTTAACATCTCTACTTTGGTGCGGCGAGGAGAGAGAAGGGCGGAGGCGCGACAAGCGGCCTACCAGTCTGCTTTACTTATCATCCCTCGGTGCAGGGAGATTACCCTTCTGCTGTAGTGAAGTCTGCACCAATGGCTAGCACTAGGAGCCTCACCTACTCCTGCGCTGTTCCTGCTTGGGGTTTGCCAACCTAGGCGTCTGCAGGCTACAGCACCAATGCCCCGTTGGGCGCTTGGCCTGCCTTCTCAGCCTTCCATGGAGCGCGACGTCCAGGCAACCCCTGCAGCAAGGTCCTCAATGGCCTCTAACTCACAGCAGGATGCTTGTTTTTTTTCGGGATGGCTTCGACCGTTGGTTGTGTAATGTACTCTTTGTTCTAAATCCCGGAAGAATTGAATCTGTCTTAGACACAAATACAGACACAAATTTAAATGTTATTGAAATAAGATCATCTTTTCTCTGTCACAAACCCTTATGGAACCCACAGGACCACCACACCCACCTCCACTACATCCACCACCACATCCACCACAACCACCACCCCATCCACCACCACCGCATCCACCATCACCACATCCACCGCATCCACCACCACCGCATCCACCGCATCCACCACCACATCCACCATCAACAACACATCCACCATCACATCCACCACCACCACCACATCCACCATCACCTCCACATCCACCATGACATCCACCATGACATCCACCGCCACATCCACCACCACCACATTCACCACATCCACCACCATCGCATCCACCACCACCACACCCACCACCACTACATCCACCACCACATCCATCACAACTACAACCCCATCCACCACCACCACCACCACCACCGCATCCACCATCACCACATCCACCGCATCCACCACCACATCCACCATCAACACCACATCCACCATCATATCCACCACCACATCCACCATCACATCCACCATCACCTCCACATCCACCATGACATCCACCATGACATCCACCGCCACATCCACAACCACAACCACCACCACCACATCCACCACCACAGCATCCCCCACCACCACCAAACCCACCACCACATCCACTACAACAACCACCCCATCCACCACCACCGCATCCACCACCGCATCCACCACCACCACATCCAACACACCCACCACCATCACTTCCACCACCACATTCACTACCACATCCACCACCACTTTCACCACATCCACAACCACCACATCCACCACCACCACATCCACCACATCACCACCACATCCACCATCACCACCACATCCACCATCACATCCACCACCCCCACCACCACCACATCCACCATCACATCCACCATCACCTCCACATCCACCATGACATCCACCGCCACATCCACCACCACCACATTCACCACATCCACCACCATCGCATCCACCACCACCACACCCACCACCACTACATCCACCACCACATCCATCACAACTACCACCCCATCCACCACCACCACCACCACCACCGCATCCACCATCACCACATCCACCGCATCCACCACCACATCCACCATCAACACCACATCCACCATCATATCCACCATCACATCCACCACCACATCCACCATCACATCCACCATCACCTCCACATCCACCATGACATCCACCATGACATTCACCGCCACATCCACAACCACAACCACCACCACCACATCCACCACCACAGCATCCCCCACCACCACCACACCCACCACCACATCCACTACAACAACCACCCCATCCACCACCACCGCATCCACCACCGCATCCACCACCACCACATCCAACACACCCACCACCATCACTTCCACCACCACATTCACTACCACATCCACCACCACTTTCACCACATCCACAACCACCACATCCACCACCACCACATCCACCACATCACCACCACATCCACCATCACCACCACATCCACCATCACATCCACCACCCCCACCACCACCACATCCACCATCACATCCACCATCACCTCCACATCCACCATGACATCCACCGCCACATCCACCACCACATCCACCACATCCACCACCACCAAATCCACCACCACATCCACCACATCCACCACCACCGTATCCACCACCACCACCACACCCACCACCACTACATCCACCACCACATCCACTACAACCACCACCACCGCATCCACTACCACCTCTGCATCCACCACCACATCCACCACCACATCCACCACCACATCCACCATCACCACCACATCTACCATCACATCCACCATCACATGCTTGTTTTTTTTCGGGATGGCTTCGACCGTTGGTTGTGTAATGTACTCTTTGTTCTAAATTCCGGAAGAATTGAATCTGTCTTAGACACAAATACAGACAGAAATTTAAATGTTATTGAAATAAGATCATCTTTTCTCTGTCACAAACCCTTATGGAACCCACAGGACCAGCACACCCACCACCACTACATCCACCACCACATCCACCACAACCACCACCCCATCCACCACCACCGCATCCACCATCACCACATCCACCGCATCCACCACCACCGCATCCACCGCATCCACCACCACATCCACCATCAACAACACATCCACCATCACATCCACCACCACCACCACCACCACATCCACCATCACCTCCGCATCCACCATGAAATCCACCACCACATCCACCACCACCACATTCACCACATCCGGCACCACCGCATCCACCACCACCACCACACCCACCACCACTACATCCACCACCACATCCACCACAACTACCACCCCATCCACCACCACCACCACCACCGCATCCACCATCACCACATCCACCGCATCCACCACCACATATCAACACCACATCCACCATCATATCCACCATCACATCCACCACCACATCCACTATCACATCCACCATCACCTCCACATCCACCATGACATCCACCATGACATCCACCGCCACATCCACAACCACATCCACCACCACCACATCCACCACCACCACATCCACCACCACCACCACACCCACCACCACATCCACTACAACAACTACCCCATCCACCACCACCGCATCCACCACCACCACCACCACCGCATCTACCACATCCACCACATCCACCACCACCACATCCACCGCATCCACCACCACATCCACCATCACCACCACATCCACCATCACATCCACCATCACATCCACCACCACCGCATCCACCACGACTTCACCACCGCATCCACCACCACCACATCCACCATCACATCCACCATGACATCCACCGCCACATCCACCACCACATCCACCACCACATCCACCACCACCACATCCACCACCGCCACATCCAACACATCCACCACCACCACATCCACCACCGCCACATCCACCACCACATCCACCACCACATCCACCGCATCCACATCCACCACCACATCCACCACCACATCCACCACTTCCACCGCATCCACCACCACCACGTCAACCACCACCACCACCACATCCACCACCGCATCCACCACCACCACATCCACCACCACATCCACCACCGCATCCACCACCTCATCCACCACCTCATCCACCACCGCATCCACCACCACCACATCCACCACACCCACCACCATCACTTCCACCTCCACATTCACTACCACATCCACCACCACTTTCACCACATCCACAACCACCACATCCACCACCACCACATCCACCACATCACCACCACATCCACCATCACCACCACATCCACCATCACATCCACCACCCCCACCACCACCACATCCACCATCACATTCACCATCACCTCCACATCCACCATGACATCCACCGCCACATCCACCACCACATCCACCACATCCACCACCACCAAATGCACCACCACATCCACCACATCCACCACCACCGCATCCACCACCACCACCACACCCACCACCACTACATCCACCACCACATCCACTACAACCACCACCACCGCATCCACCACCACCACTGCATCCACCACCACATCCACCACCACATCCACCACCACATCCACCATCACCACCACATCTACCATCACATCCACCATCACATCCACCACCACATCCACCACTTCCACCGCATCCACCACCACCACAACCACCACCACCACCACATCCACCACCGCATCCACCACCACCACATCCACCACCACAACCACCACCACATCCACCACCACATTCACCACCACCTCATCCACCACCTTATCCACCACCGCATCCACCACCACCACATCCACCACACCCACCACCATCACTTCCACCACCACCACCGCATCCACCGCCACATCCACCATCACCACCACATCCACCATCACATCCACCATCACATCCACCACCACCCCCACATTTACCGCATCCACCACCACCACCACATCCACCACCACATCCACCACCACATCCACCACCACTTCCACCGCACCCACCACCACCACATCCACCACATCCACCACCACATCCACCACCACACCCACCACCACATCCACCGCATCCACCACCACCACATCCACCACCACCACCACATCCACCACCGCATCCACCACCACCACATCCACCACCACATCCACCACCTCATCCACCACCTCATCCACCACCTCATCCACCACCGCATTCACCACCACCACATCCACCACACCCACCACCATCACTTCCACCACCACATCCACCACCACATCCACCACCACTTTCACCACATCCACAACCACCACATCTACCACCACCACCACATCCACCACATCACCACTACATCCACCATCACCACCACATCCACCATCACATCCACCACCCCCACCACCACCACATCCACCATCACATCCACCATCACCTCCACATCCACCATGACATCCACCGACACATCCACCACCACATCCACCACATCCACCACCACCACATCCACCACCACATCCACCACATCCACCACCACCGTATCCACCACCACTGCATGCACCACCACCACCACACCCACCACCACTACATCCACCACCACATCCACTACAACCACCATCTCATCCACCACTACCACCACCACCGCATCCACCACCACCACAGCATCCACCGCATCCACCACCACATCCACCACCACATCCACCATCACCACCACATCCATCATCACATCCACCACCACCACATCCACCACCACATCCACCACCACATCCACCACCACATCCACCATCACCTCCACATCCACCATGAAATCCACCGCCAAATCCACCACCACATCCACCAGCGCCACATCCACCACCACCACCACATCCACCACCACCGCATCCACCACATCCACCACCACCACCACATCCACCACCACCACCACATCCACCACCACATCCACCACCATCACCACATCCACCACCGCATCCACCACCACCACATCCACCAGCACATCCACCACCTCATCCGCCACCTCATCCACCACCGCATCCACCACCACCACATCCACCACACCCACCACCATCACTTCCACCACCACATCCACCACCACACCCACCACCATCACTTCCACCACCACATCCACCACCGCATCCACAACCACCACATCCACCACCACCACATCCACCACATCACCACCACATTCACCACCTCCACCACATCCACATCCACCACCACATCCACCACCACATCCACCCCCACATCCACATCCACCATCACCACCACCACCATATCCACCACCACCATATCCCCCAGATCCACCACCACCACATCTATATGTGTGTGGCTCTGTGTGTGTGTAGGTGCAAATGCAATGTTCTTGGATTTTTGTCACAATAAAATACACTGAACATAATCTTCACAAAAGTTATGTACAAACGTGTAAGCTATTGCCATTATATATTACAATAACTTTTATTTAAGTATTAATTATTTACAAAATTAAAAGCCATTGGTATTTGTAATATCAATACGTCAAAGTTACGTAAATACAACACACATTGCATTACAAATGCTATAGGTGTCACATTTGCAAAAGTTACAACTATTGACATTGTAACTGACAAAGCTATTAATTTTGCTACTTTCAAAACCAACACATAAATAAAAAAAGTGTCATTTACAATACCAATAGCTCAAACTTTCCTAATGCAAGACCTATTGCATTTCCAATGCTTGTTAGTTATACCTTCAGGTTTTGTGAATAAATCTGGACGTCCCAGTTTGCTAAAAGAAGTTATTATGTAGTTTATCCAGGGGATTTTGGTCTTGTGATCTAGGTTTAAAATATCCCTCATAAGGTTGTGTGTAAGGCCTAGGTGCTAGTTGAGTCAACATTGGAGCCAAAAAGTCCACGGGCGTAGAGCCAAGGTGTCACTTATATAAGGCAAACCAGGTTCTTCGTGGACTGACAGGTTCGCTGTCCCCTTTGGGACGCGCAGTAGTTGTTTTAAAAAGTTGTTTTCGGTCACCTGGAGCCCTTCAAGGCCAGTGTATCCCCAAATGTCACTCCCGTAACTGGTTATAGATAAGCTTTTGGCTCAGTATATTTTTATATTTTTAACAAAGCTGCCACTGGTCGGTTGCCCATTTTAGTGGCAAATCGAATAGTGCGGCATTTGACCTAGTGAATTTGCCACCTTTTTTTTTTTAAAGTGCTACCCAGTTAAGCCGGTAATCCAGAAGAACACCCAGATAGGAGAAAGTTGAACAGTCGGGCACTCTGATTTCGTTCACCACAAAGGTGTGCTTTCTTTTAGAACTAAGCCCCACCTGCATCACAAAGGATTTGGTGTTGTTTATGGCCAGATCTCGCTTGGTCATAAATCCATTAAAGGCGTCAAGTAGGGTTTGTAGACCCTTGGGGGTGCGGGCGAGGAGGGCTGCGTCGTCCGCATATAGCAGGACAGGCTGTCCTCGCCGTCCCATATAAGGGTAATCGGCCCCTGTGTCCAACAAGACTCCTTCTAGGTTATTAATATATAAGTTAAAAAGAAAGGGTGCTAAGATGCACCCTTGTCATACCCCCCTTTCAGTTTTAAAATTCCTGGATACCTTCAGGTCTATTGTGTATCTGATGTTGGCCTTAGTATCTCTATGAAGATCCCTTAGGAAGTCCACCAGGGATTGCTCCACCCCCATGGCCTCCATGGACTGCCACAACCCTCCTCGGTTGACACAGTCAACAGCCGAGGAAAGATCCATGAAGGCCATGTAGATCGTCCCAGGGCGAGCGATGGTGTACTTACCCAAGATCAGATAGAGAATAAGGCACGGAGACATTGTAGAGTGACCTGGACGGAACCCATACTGGATGTCCAAGATGATCTTATTCTCCTCTGCCCGGGTACTCAATCTCTTTAAAATGGCTCCTCCTATAACCTTTACGACTGAGTCAATAAGGGAAATAGGCCTATAATTCATCACACAATTACGGTCCCCTTTCTTATAGACTGGTACTATTATGGAGACTTCCCAGGATGTTGGGCATCCTTCCTTGGCCGCTGTATTACCCACTGCGGTCAAGATCAGGGCCCAAAAAGAGGGATTTGATTTAAAAAGGTCCGGGGGAATACCATCTGGGCCTGGTGCCTTCTTATTTGAAAGTTTGGTAATGCCCTTCTCTATTTCGTTCAAAGAAATCATCACTACTTCGTTCCCTGAATTCTTAACAGGTATGACTGGCAGTGTAGACGTGTTCTTAAATATGGAGGCAAAATGGGACACCCATTCTTCCTCTGTTATGTTGGAGCCCACCACTTTAACCCCTTCCGCATAAAAAGGTGATCGATTGATGGTACTCCAAAATCTACAACTACTACATAGGGTCAGGGGTTCTAACAGCTCCCTCCATATTGCTTCCTTTATTTCCATTTTGCGTTTAGCCAGTGTAATTTTATATTTTTTTTGCAGTGCTATAATCAGGGAGCTATCCCTAGGCATGGTTTTTAAACCTGCCTTTAATTCTCTTGCTGCTTTTGAGCATGAGTGGCAAAACCATCTCAGATCTTTAGATAGGCTAGATCTTCCTGGAGCTGATAGCAAGCCTCCTACTTTGATAGCAATATCCTCAAAGGATTTTAATATTCCTGGAGTCGTGGAATCTACATTGAGGCAGCAGGAGAATTCTGCCGCACAGGTAACCTTTAGTGTGTCATGAAAGAAGGACGGGATTATTTGGGTCCATTTAATCCGCCGCCCTCCATCAGTTGGTATTAAGGTGCTACCTCTTCATGCTTGTCCCTTTTTTTTCATTATACTCCCTCCTAATGTTACACAGACAGGATTGTGATCGCTCTGTGTGGTGGGGGTTATAGAGAAACCCTGGAGGAGAGGTACAATGGATCTAGACAAGAGGATATGGTCTATAAATGAACCACGGCCTCTACCTTTGAACGTAGAGTGCCTTTGTTTGCTGAGTAGTGGAACAAAACTCAGCGCGGAGGACAGATTCAGCTCATCAAGCATATCATTGAGGGCGTTACCTTGTCTGGTATGCTCGAAGTGAAGTCCAGTTATCATTGGGCAACCCATAGACCCCATGGTGTTCAACTTGGGGTCACCACATGGGTGAACATTAAAATCACCTACAATAAACAGGTTCTTGATTTGGGGGCCACAGCCCTGATTGATGAAATTGTTCAACTTAGTAATCCCACAGCTCTCATCTTTATGAATAGCATTATAAAAATGTATCACATGAAGGGTACTACCTTTTTGGCCTAGAGAGATGACCTGCATGTTTCTGTTGTCAGAAGGGATAGCCCTAATACTACATCTAAGTGCCAGCGATACATAAATTACCAGACCACCCCTGGCCCTACCACTGGTAGCATTGATCTCTGGGACAAAGAAAGCTTTAAAGCCCTCCAGTGCAAAATTGATGTTAACGAGCCAAGTCTCTTGAAGACATATTAGCGAGAAGTTACTAATGAACTTCACCCACAGGGGTCAGTATCCTTTCCTGCCAACCCCGCAATGTTCCATGAGATTACATTATTAGCTTGGTTGTTCCCCTTAATGCCCAAGGTGACCACCCGTGGAGGGTGGTCACCTTGGTTTTTTCAGGGGGATTGATTTCTTGGTGCTCATCAACTATGAAGGAGACTTGATAATCTATTTTGTCTCCCACTAGTACGGGCTCCGGCCCTGAACTGTTGGCCAGGGGAGAACTAGTTTTGGAAGGAATATTTCAATTGTAGGGGATGGGGGTTGCATTGTTATCACGCAGTCAATCACAGTCATTAAGACCAGAGAGTGCTGCAAATCTATTTGGCCCCTCAAAAGACGGGGGAAACCCATGGCCACCCCAATTGGGTTGACTTGGTAGCCTCACCCATGATTGACCCGGTTCCTGTTGTATTCTGTGATAAGGTGTTCTGACGTGTTGCCACCCATTCCATATGTCAAATGGTGCTCGGTTCGATGCCCCATAGAAGAAAGCTAGGGGTAAAATCTCAATACCCGAGCCCCTATACCCCCCACAGTATGCTACTTTCCTCAGTATCCTATCTACTGGGGCTGGGCTATTAAAGTTGATCACAATACAATCTCAGTTTTTAGATTTTCTCGACCTACCCAGCCAAGACACCCGTCGAACCATTATGACGTTATGCCCTGCCATGTTACCTTCTGAGGTGTTACAGGACAGCCAGTGGACAACCTTGTTTTTTAACTGGCTATAATTCTCCTTAACTCCCTCTATGAGGGGTTGTACATTTCCTAACACTAACACCAAAGGGGTAGATTGGGGGGGTAGGTCAATAATGGGAAGAATAGTCACGTTATTGGTAGTTTCGACCGGGTTTCCTACCCCCTCAGCCTGTGCGGATGAAAGAGTGGGGAAAGGGGTATTCTGTCTACGATGTTTGCTATTTTCATCTACAACGATTTTTTTGCCTATGCCTCCCTTCATCACATCCTCCTTATTTTTTGTGATCCTCAGTTCGTTAACTACACTAGTTGAAATCAAGCAAGAGGTGGATGAGGGAATTTTGGCCTGTTTACTTGGGTCTATAGAGGTACCCCCAGTTTGCAAGCTGGGTGCTAGATTCGCCAACATGTGAGTATTCTCTGCAGTTGCCTCATAAAGTTTTTCCATTTTCTCGTTAATTACCTTTAGTCTCTCAATGAGTGGAAGCATGAACGATTTAAGCAACTGTTCCACTTGGGATATAGTGCATACAGCGTCACTAGGTGCAGCTGTAGCATGATTGAGAGGCTGAAGACTAATACTAGGTGTAGGTTTTGGTAGTGCAGGCAAACATGTGGCGGGTGTATTAGATGTTGCAATTACTTTTGAGAAATTGGGCTTTACCAATGTATTTGTTATTTTGGGTACTTTTGGTTTTCTACCTAATTGTCTGCCCCCTCCCCCTTTTACCCATTTGTTTAGGGTATGTAGCTGTATTTATTGGTGTATCAACAGCCTGAACATTCTTAGTAGTTAGAACAATAGGGTGGAAGTCCTCGGAAGATAAGCTACTACAAGATAAGATCTTGAATTGATCGCACTAAGTCTTCGGCTGTCGGAGTGATCTGCTGTAACAGCATTCCTTATATCACCCAAGGAGGATCGCTTAGAGCCCATAAGTTCCAAAGATAGCCGCTTCTCTGTGAGAGCTATTTCTCGCTCTAGCACAACAGCTGCTCTGGTGATAAAATTATCTAGAGTCCCTGTGATACTACCCCTCGTTATGCTAGTTACAATCTTTCTCCCCTTCCCTGGATGTTGGGCCATTTCAGTCAAGATGTCAATGGAAGGGGCTGGCTCGTCTAGGTCAGGGTGCACCCTGGGAGATACAAATAAGGTATATGACACAATGATGACCGTCCGAAGTCTCCTTGCTTAAGGTTGCACGGTGGGGGGGTGGTCCAGCCCAGCCTCGTCTGGCCCCGGGCGGCCACAGACGGTCCCGCCCTTGTCCCGGGCTTCTCCCGGGACGCTCCCGCGTGCTCCCTCGACACGGGGGATGACAGTTAATTTATGCGCCTCCTTGCGTGGGTGTTGGCGGCTTCCGGCCTCAGAGGCTTCTGGGCATTGTGGTCCCCTCGGTCTCCCCCCACTGCAGCCGCGCTCTGATGGTGTAGAGCTGCGGCGGCAGAAGGAGACCGTATGCGGCGGTGCGGGCTTGGCGGGCGAAGTAAGCAGGCTCAAGGATACGCCCCAGCAACACGTAGAGGTCCGCAACAGCAGCAAGACAAACGGTAGACAAAAGGTAGAGCCCCCGCTACACCGGGGATGACAGTTAATTTATGCGCCTCCTTGCGCGGGTGTTGGCGGCTTCCGGCCGCAGAGGCTTCTGGGCGTTGTGGTCCCCTCGGTCTCTCCCCCACTGCAGCCGCGCTCTGATGGTGTAGAGCTGCGGCGGCAGGAGGAGACCGTATGCGGTGGTGCGGGCTTGGCGGGCGAAGTAAGCAGGCTCAAGGATACGCCTCAGCAACACGTAGAGGTCCGCAACGGCAGCAAGACAAAAAGTAGACAAAAGGTAGAGCCCCCCATTACTGTAAAAAAATTAAACATAAATTACAAAAATAATATATATTTTTAACACATATACTAGCATACATAACAGTAAAAAAAACTAAATCGATATTATGGAAAACAATATTTTAAATTTGATATTATGGAAATCGATATTTCTTACCTCAATTTCGATATTCTATCCAACTAAATTTTGGTAACTCGATATTCTGGGCTGTCTATATTTTTAATTCGATATTCTGCACAGTCTATATTTTGGATTCGATATTTAGAATGTTCACCGATTATTGCATGTACATTTTTCTCAGGAACTTTTCAAACTTTGGTTAAGTGACCTCTTTTGTTGCATTTCCTACATAGAACTCTACGTGCATGGCATTTAGGAATATTGGCTAATGATTGTCGTTCCCAAATATATAGCTTTTCAGATTTTCTTTTTTGGTTTTAGGTTTCACTGCTGTTCTTTCATTAACTTTGCAACATTTTCCCCACTAGGGAAAGCCTTTACCTCCTCATAGTCCTTGTGGGTCTCATTAGATAATTTAATCTCTCTGACACAAAAAGCAGTATGTAAAATTTCCCTTCAATATTTATGGCCTCTATTAGATCAAGATTTTGAGTTAATATTTTTTTCTGAACCGTATGGTCAGTAGTGCAGCAACTTAGTGTATCACTGATTATGTATTCTTTGAGAGGACCAAAATCACAAGTAGTAGATAAACCTATTAAAACAGCTACATATGCAGTCCTTTTCCTTGCTTGTTTTTACTCTATTAAAGAACCTATGCCTTTCTAGTACTACATTAATTCTATCTTTGAAGTGATTTTCTAATTTCTTTTGTGTGGCCTCCAAAACATCTTCCTCGATATTCTCCTCCCCACTGGCTTCATTAGAATCACGTTCGGCTATATCCTCATACACTTTCCTTCCTTGTAATACTATGAAAGCAAAATATGCTGTTAATGTATAGAAGAAAATATCTCACCATCTATTGCAATTAAATATGAGTTAAATATTTTTAGCCACCCGGGGGGCAGAGCTTGCTGGCGTCCATGAAAGACGTGTGAGAGCTGAGCTCCTCGCCTAAGCCCCTTTAATATTCGTCAAAGTGATCCTTTTTGGCGCCTCACTGACCCCAGCGGGGACGGATTTTGCTTCTACGATCTCTAGAGCTGCTGGGGGCACCTTCCCCGATCGAAATCGGTGGTGGCATCGATCAACAGGCCGGCGGAGTTTGGTGTGGTGGACCGGGCCGCAATCCGCGGACTATCCTTGGAAGCTGCCCGCCCTACGTAACGCTACGTGCGGCGTGAGGTTGCTGCGTGGCCCCGGTCTGCCGGACTGCTTTCTATCCTGTGCTAATTTCTGGACTGGTCCGCACCAGTGCTGGCTCACTGTTGCCCTTCTCCCTCGTGTGTGCCTGCTGCGACTCCTCGGCGGGGGCCTGGGGCGCTCCGGAGTGGCCTGAGGACCAGACGGCGGGAAACTGCACTCTACGTCTGCCGGTTAGCGAGCGCCACCGCTACTCTGGTCTGCCTGGGGACTGGAAGGACACTGGTATTGGGACGTGTGCTTTGGAGTGTACTGGCGCTTCTTGACACCCAGCAGTGTGACCTGCACCGTGGCGTGAGTCTGGAGGTTGGGATTCTCCTCCTGGACTAGTCTGTGCCACGCGGCCCGCGGCCGCCATCTTTGACCTCCATTCTTTGCTGCGCACCGGACTGCTTCGCGGAGTTCGCTCCCCCGGCACCCCCCTACATGGAGCCGCCTCTTGCTCTTTGCTCCTCGGCGGAGGCCTGGGGCACTCCGGAGTGGCCTGAAGACCAGACGGCGGGAAACTGCACCCTACGGCTGCCGGTTGGCGAGCGCCACCGCTACTCTGGTCTGCCCGGGGACTGGAAGGACACTGGTATTGGGACGTGTGCTTTGGAGTGTACTGGCGCTTCTCGACACCCAGCAGTGTGACCCGCACCGTGGCGTGAGTCTGGAGGTTGGGATTCTCCCCCTGGACTAGTCTGTGCCACGCGGCCCGCGGCCGCCATCTTTGACCTCCATTCTTTGCTGCGCACCGGACTGCTTCGCGGAGTTCGCTCCCACGGCACCCCCCCTACATCGAGCCGCCTCTTGCTCTTTGCTTAACCCATATACTGTGAGCTCTGCCATGGGTAAGGGCGACAGAAATCAGCCGAAGCTCACGTTCGAACAACGGAGGCCAAGGGGCGCGGAGGGTGCTCCTCCGGAAACCTCGTCGCAGACGGCGGAAGGCTCGCTCTGTGCGGACATTCGCGAAATGCTCTGTACCATGGAGAAAGGTCTGCAGGAAAGTATGTCAGCGATCGGCTCGAAAATCGACGCCTTATCATTCCGTATGGACCGGATGTCCGAGAGGGTGGACAAACATGCGGAACGGTTGGACATGGCGGAGCGGAGGCTGACGGAGGCGGAGGAGGCCCAAACGGAGTGGGATAAGGACCGTAAGCAATTCGGCCGACTACTCCAGGTCATACAGGACAAAACGGAGGATCTGGAGGCGCGTTCCCGGCGCTCCAACGTCCGCATCACGGGGGTTGCGGAATCCACCAACACTGGAAAGATGGAACTGTTCGTCGAGAAGTTGCTTCACAAGCTGCTGGGGGAGGATGTCTTCTCCCCCATGTTTATCGTTGAGAGGGCCCATCGCACTCTTGGTCCCAAGCCGCAGCCCGGCCTCCCTCCGAGGCCAATCATTGCAAAACTTTTGAACTACAGGGACCGCGACCTGGCTCTACGGCTGGCGAGGGAGAAGGGGGAATTACAATTTGAAGGCATGAACATTTCCCTCTATCCTGACTTCACGGCGAGGGTACAAGAGGAACGGAAACGCTTCGCCCCCTATAAGAAACAGATGAGAGACATGGGGCTGGACTATGCCATGTTGTACCCGGCGAGACTCCGGATCAATAAACAAGGTCACTCGCATTTTTTCACCGACCCGGCGGACCTGAAAAAATCGCTTAAGGAATGGGCCAAGGAACAGCGCAACAGCCCGAAGGGTCAGCGTACGGAGGAGGAGGAGGCTGTATCTTTGGAGGGTCAGGGCTGATCTGTCCCTCGCCATGGAGCCAGGCTTGGCTACTTCATCGCGACTGTAGGTATTGCATTGCAGTACTCGATGTGACTCTTCTTTGCCTCCATTTTTTGACCCTTAATTGACTGGCCTGGTGTGGTGCCACTGAGTGGGGTTCGAATTTTTACTGCTGTACTTCTGTTTTCGGGGGGGTGCTCCCGGTAGAACGTTGGGACTGATTATTCACCACTCTGCTTGTTCTTCTGCTGGGACTTAGGTGGGGTGCCGAACGCAATGGGGGTGGGGCGGGGAGCGACGACTGTGTCTGGTCCTTGTTAGAGCGTGTTATAGTCTAGCTGGAACCTCTGCCCCTGCGCTTTCGGCTTCTTGACCCTCTAGGGGGTCTTGGGTTTGTAGTGGGGTGTTTCGGGTGGGTCCAGGGTGGGTAGTGCTATGCTCTGTCTGACCGGGTTGGGGTTGGTCGGCTGTGGGTGGGTGATTGTTGGCTGTGTTCTTGTGCTGTTGCTGCCACGCTGTTTGGGGTTCAGGGTTTGTTGGGTGGGGGGTTTGTTATTGCCGACTACTGCACTGTGTCTGCTACTTTATCTGCTCTGCAAAATTTTTCTTTCTAATATGCCATGTCGACCACTGAATCACTGAGTACGGAGAGCGCCCTGGGCTCTCTGCGATTGCTAACCTGGAACGTAAGAGGGCTTAACGATTTCCGCAAACTCAGGAAGGTCTTAGCGTACTTGCAACGACATCGCATTGACCTTGCTTTACTGCAGGAAACACACCTGCCGCTTTCCAGCCCTATGTTGCAGATGAGGGGCCTTGGCCCCGCTTGTGTTGCTGCGGGGTTTACTACGCATGCTAGGGGGGTGCTCATCTGGGCTAATCCCAAATCCCAATTGTCACTGACCCGGGTGGCGGTAGACCCAGAGGGGAGATATGTGGTTGCACGTTGTGTTGGGAAGGATCATGATCTCTTGCTGGTGAATGTGTATGGCCCCAACTACGATTCCCCGGATTTCTATTCATTGCTAGCTGACAGCTGCAGGCAGTTTGTGGGCTCTAGAATGCTGTGGGGGGGGGACTTTAACTTGGTGCTGAACCCGGACCTTGACAGATCTGCGGGCCCCCCTAGATCCCCTGCGGCTTCCGCGTTGCTCCTGTTGTCGGAATGTGTGAAACTTGACTTGCTTGATGTGTGGCGACATAGACACTCGGGGCGGGGTGGGTTCACTCACTACTCGGCCTACCATAACATACATACACGCATAGATTATTGGTTTGTTTCCCGCTCCTTGCTAGATACGGTTAAGGGTTGTACGGTCCTGCCGCGCACGCTGTCTGATCACTCGCCCTTGCTCTTATTGCTGGTGGCTCCTCCTAGGAGGATTCCCCCATTCACGTGGAGGTTCCCCCCGTATTCCCTCTTAGATGAGGTTTTCAGAGGGGAATTGGCCGAAGACATAGAGGCCTATTTCGCAACCAATGTGGGCTCAGTGGACAGCGTTCAAGTGCTTTGGGATGCATTTAAGGTTTACATCAGAGGGATGACTATGGCAAAGCATTCTGGGGTGCTCAAAGCTATCAGGCGCCGCCTGCAACTGCTTGAAACACAGCTCGCTGACATTGATCGTCAGGCGGTGGACTCGGGGGACACCGCTGATGCAGTCACGCTTAAGTCCTTGCTAGATGAATTTCAGGAGGAGGCGGATAGGGAAATTAAACATATGGGCAAATATGCGACGGCACGTGTGTATGGAGAACGGGAGCGGCCTGGTGCACTCCTGGCTAAGCTTATGCGCAACAGCAGGCCCCCATTGGTTATCGAGGAGTTAGTGACGGCTGCTGGGGAAGTGGTGACGGAGGAGCATGATATCCTGGCGGAATTTCACTCCTACTACACGGCACTCTACTCCTCGAGGGATGCGCACCTAGAGGAAGAAATTGACGACTATTTAAGCTACATCCAAATGCCCTTCTTGGCCGACTGGCAGAGGGAGTTTCTTATGGCCCCCATCCAGAAGGAGGAGATAACGGAAGCGCTGGAGGGCATGAAATCTGGTAGCGCTCCTGGAGCGGATGGTCTCACGGTGGCCTTCTACAAGGCCTTTCAGGACAAACTTGTCCCGTACTTGATGCTCTTGTTCGATGACATTTGCCAGCAGGGCAGCATGTCGAAATCCATGAGAGAGGCGCTGCTTATTACCATCCCGAAGCCTGGCAAACCCCCTAATCAGTGTGGCTCCTACCGACCGCTGTCGCTGATCAATGTGGACGCGAAACTGTATGCCAAGGTGCTTGCGACTCGTTTGGCGTTGTTGGTCCCGGACCTTGTTGCCCCGGAGCAGGCGGGGTTTGTTCCCTCGCGCAATCTCACTTATAACATCCGCACGGTACTAGGCACGATCCAACATGTCAAGCACGAAAACAAAGCTGTGGCCATCTTCCTGGACATGGAGAAGGCCTTTGATTCTGTTGAGTGGTCGTTCATGCTGAGGGTCCTTCGTAAGTTTGGCCTCGGTGAGCCGTTCCTACAAATGTTGGGAGCCCTATATTACAAACCTACCGCGAGGCTAAAGATAGGTAACCTAGTCACTGCTCCCATCGAGATTGGGAGGGGCATGCGTCAGGGTTGCCTCCTCTCTCCATTGCTGTACGCCATGGTGGCGGAACCCCTCGCCTGCGCTATACGAGAGTATCATCGGTTTGAAGGGATAAACTTTCCGACGTACCAGATCGGTATCTCAACATACGCGGATGACACTCTGCTATTTGTCCGGGACCCGGAGACTAACCTCTCTGCGGTGCTGCGGGAAGTGGTGAGGTTCGGGGCCCTCTCGGGCCTTCGCGTCAACTGGAATAAGTCGGTGGCGTTGCCCCTGACGCCGGTGACGCTCCCTTTCGACTCGGAGTACCCCTTACATTGGACCACGGACTCTATCCGCTACTTGGGGATACGCATTCATACGGACCCGGAGGTCCTGATACGCGAGAATTATGGGGTCGCCTACTCCAACCTGGTGGATGATGTCGAAGTGTGGTCCAGGCTCCCGCTTTCTCTCATGGGCAGGATAGCACTCATGAAGATGGTAGTGCTCCCCAGGTTTCTTTTCCTATTTGTGAATGTACCAGTGGTCCTTTCCAAAACCTTTTTCCGGCAACTTACCCAGACGCTTGTCCGCCTGGGGTGGGGGGGGAAGCAGCCGCGGGTGCAGTGGCAAACGCTCACCCTTCCGTATGAACAGGGAGGCCTTGGGGCTCCAGACCTGGAGCGATACTATAGGATCGCTCAGGGTGCACATCTTCATACGTGGATTCATGGGGATCCAGGTATCCCTCATGTGAAACTGGAACGGCTCTTTGCAGACCCCATCCCGCTTCCGGCAACAGTGTGCTATCCGCCTGATCGGAGGGTCGGCAATCTGGACTCTATTGCTGCCACGAATCATGCTTGGCATGCACTGGTTGGCTCCCGTGAGTGCGCGCTGCTGTATTCACCTTTGCTCCGGGTGGAATGGGCAGCCTGGTTGGCTCCACTGACGGAGAAAGGCGTCCTGAAGGCGCTACGTGACCTAGGTATCGTTACCATGGGAGATCTCTTCTCAAAGGGCACCCTGAAGACGTTGCAGCAGGTCCTCCAGTCCTGTACCGGGGCAACGCTGCTCCAAAGTTTTCAATATCACAGGGTTCGTAGAGCGGCCCTTGCCACGTTGGGCCCAGAACTGGCTGAACCGCCGGAAGTTCCGGAGCTCACCTATGTAATCAAGACCCCCTCATCTCGCAAACTAGTCACAGCTCTTAGGACACTGGGTGATAGACAACGGCAATATCCCCCCTCCAAGGCCCGGTTGGCCTGGCAAGCTGACCTCCAATCTCCCATCTCGGACGACATGTCCTACTATGTCCGATATTGCGCTACTAATACTAGGAAAATCTCGCTCAACGGTCGGCACCGTCTGGTGCATTTTAAATTTCGACAGCGTGTCTACTGCACGCCCGAGAGGCTGCATAGGTATGGGCTGAGGGACTCGGCGGAGTGTGAGCGCTGCCACTTTCACACGGCAGATTTTCTCCACATGGCCTGGACTTGTCCTGCCATACATAAGTACTGGGTGGAGGTCTTTGCGGACCTCAGCGCTATCCTTGGAGAGGTGATCTCGCCCAGTCCGGCGCTCGCCTTACTCGGTTTTTCAAAACCGCTTCCTGTGGCAATGCGGCGGCTTGCGGACATGGCATTATTGACGGCAAAGCGTCTGATAGCACTGTGCTGGATGCGGGGGCCAGTTCCCACTAAAAAACGATGGGAAACAGACTTGCTTTACTGTTGCACGCAATCGGAGGTGTACAGTGAACTCCTGCCTCCGAAGAGTCGGCCCAAAAACTTCTGGGGGTTGTTTAGGGCATTTCAGAGTGCGAAAGAGGATGGTGAGTCGGATCCGGAGGGTGAGGAGCTGGTTGTACTACAGGAGGAAGGGGCTGCGTCAGCTGTGGATGAGGAGTGTGGCAGTTGAGGACCTTAGCGTCGTGAAAGAGTGGTGAATCGTGCCTGATTTTCAAGGTGTGTTGTGTTGGAGGGTTGCTTGGGACGGCTGTCCTAGCTGTTGGCAACCGCGGTCCCCTCTCCTGAGCTTTAACTCGCCCTGGTGGGCATTTGCTTGTCACCCTTAGCCCGGTTGAGGGGTTCGTGGTAGTGGTGCAGGGTGGGAGCGGGAGTGTGGACACGGGTTTAGGTAGTCAGGCTTGTTCTTTTTTCGGGGTGGGTGGGTTTGTTTCTGTCTGGGGGGTTTGATTCCCTTTCTACACCTTTCCTTGGTTCCCCGATGGTGAAAACTCCGACTCTGGGTTTATACGCAGTTCTTCCCGGGTGGCTACACCGATCCTGCCAGCCTGGCACGCCATACTGCACCTGGGACTGATATTGGTGGCAATGCGGGGTGTGCTTTTTTCTTATATGTTGTGATTACTCATCGACTGCTCCTATGAACTGGAGCCACTGCACACTTCTTCCACACCTGCAGTTACGCCGCCAGGCCCTTGGGCTGTTGGTCTTTACGGCTGTGTAATTTACCTTTACCCAGGGATTGGAGAGTGACCTTTTGATGCCGCCGGCCTCCGGGTTGTAGGCGATGTCGGCTGTGTATGTAAATTGAGGGTGTAATAAAGTACAAATTTAATTAAAAAAAATATATTTTTAGCCACCCATCCTATGGTATTTTAGATTCTCTTGCTTAATTAAAGAAAATAAGGTGGTTTTGTTCATATTAGCTGCTGCCATATATATATATATATTTTTTAAGTTTCAAAAACCTTTATTGTCATTTTGCACAGCATTACAATGTAGAGAGAGAATAAGGCACATTTCAAATATAGATGTTATTGCTGTACATAGTATAAAATCTCTCACAGTTATATTTACAAAACAAACTCGTCTTTACCCCAACTTGTAGCGGACACAGTCCAAACTGAGAAAAGCAGAACTGACCAGTCCTCAGAATTGCTGCATGTAATTATAATTGAAAGCATATATATATATACTGTAGCTTGCATGAAATCACATCCCACTTTGATACAGGACATCGTACATAGAGATCATACAATATCCCACCCCTAAAGCCGACCAAAATCAATCATCAGGGCCATTGTTTAAACAAGCTGCCATAGCACTCAGTTACACCTAGTCACTTCCCTGTGCACACTCTAGTGCTCCAGTCTCTGGTGCATCTCCTTCCTCCTCACGAGCCACTTCCTGTGCAAGAAGATATGAGGTGAGTGGTCCACAGATATCTTTGGGTCGTGATTTAATGGGAAGCATGTCTGCATAATGATGCATGTAGTCTTGCCATGCGGTCATGGCGTGAATCCATTCTTTAAATTTGGGAGCACGGCCTCTCCCCCATCCACACGCCACCTGACATTTTGCTAACAACACTCCCTTTGCTAAACATTTTGTGTATTTTGTTTGCTTTTCCGGGATCAGGCCTAAGAGGACCACAAGTGGATATGGAGCCATCTGCCCACCTATCATATTTGACAAACCTTGAAATGTCTGTGTACAGTATGCCATCACCTAAGGGCAATTTATTTATTTATTTGCACACTTGTACCGCGCTGGGAATCGACTCCCTGGGGAGTATCTCCGCGCCTTTGGCGTCATCAGAAAGCAAATAGCCCTGTCATGTGGTATTAAATGTTCAACCAGAATCAATAGTTAAACAGGAAAGTTTTTAGTTTTTTCCTGAAGGGAAAGTGTTCCCTACATGCTCTGATTTCGAATGGAAGTTCATTCCAAAGTTTCGGGCCCGCCACTGACAAAGCTCTTCCACCTTGTCGTGTCTTCCAGAATCTGGGGACGCATAATAATTCACGGTCTCCAGATCTCAGGGTTCTTGCCGGGATGTATGGGATGAATTTCTTAGTTAAATAATCCGGGCCTCTACCGGAAAGGCACTTGTGGATGATGCAACAAGTTTTAAACATCACTCTTTGTTTTACCGTGAGCCAGTGGAGTTTTTTGAGAAGGGGTTTTGAAGGAGTCCGGGCCGGGGCATTGAGAACAAGGCGTGCAGCCGTGTTCTGCACAACTTGAAGTCTGGCGATGACCCCCTCATTGGCGGCTAGCAGCAAACCATTACAGTAGTCCAGTCTACTCAGCACGAGCGACTGAACTAAAGTTTTCCTGGTGGTATCAGGTAACAGGGGGAACACCCTTCGGAGAAGCCCAATAACATGAAAACAGGAGCTTACTACTTGAGTAGCGTGATGTTTTAGGGTGAGCTCCTGATCCAGTTTGACTCCTAGATCTTTCACTACCATTTTTGGCTCAGGGACTGGGCCTAATCACGAGGCCACCAGTCAGGAGTCCACAGACGTTTGGCTTCCCCAAAGAGCATCACCTCCGTCTTGGAGACGTTACACTGAAGGAAGTTTGCTGCCATCCAATGTGCCACTTCTTTCATCCCTTGGGCAAAGGAGTGACGCACTTCAGGAGTCATAATTTTAAACGGAAAGAGGAGTTGTGTATCGTCTGCATACGATACGGGGATAAACCTGTGGGATCTCATGATGTTAGCTAGGGGTGCCACATAGATGTTAAATAACGTTGGGCTCAAGCAGGAGCCCAGTGGCACCCCCTTTGAGATCTCCACCTCCTCTGACTGGTAGGAACCAAGTATGACTCTCTGAGTGCGGTTGGTGAAGAAGCTCCTTAACCAGGCCAGCGCCTTGCATCCCAGACCGATGTCAACTAGTCTGGTGGTCATGATATCATGTGACACAGTGTCAAACGCCGCTGACAAATCTAATAACACCAGGATAACGGAGTACCCCTTATCCTGAAGCATATGAAGATTGTCAGCGACGGACAGCAAGGCGGTCTCAGTGCTGTGCCTGGGCCTAAAACCCGATTGGGAGGGGTCTAGTCCCCCTGCACTCTCGATGTAATTGTATAAGTGCTGGTTAACAAACTTCTCGGCAAGCTTCCCTAAAAAAGGGAGGAGAGAGATGGGTCTCAGGTTAGTGAGGTCAGTCCATGGAATGGAGTTGTTCTTCCGTAGAGGCCTCACCAAAGCACGCTTCCAATCAGGGGGGACTTCTCCTGATCCTAAGGATAGATTAACTACCCACTGAATACCCGCTCCCAGATCATCCCTCAAAAGTGACATGATCTGGCAATCCCACGCAAGGTGAAAAAACCCTGCACCTTCCCGCCCACAACGTGCACGGGTATAATTATCGCGAAGGTGAAATCTATAGAGTTTGGCCGGGGTATGCTAAAAGTGATGGAGAAACTTAAAATGAATAAGGCACAGCCTATTATTGCAGTCACTGTATCTATTTGTGCACAGCTAGTCTCCCACTGGTCATCCGTCAAAGTGATGTTCAAGTCCGTGTCCCAATCTCGTCTTGCACGCAGCGGGCCAGGGGAGGGCGAGTCACGTGCATGCCGATAAAGGAGAGATATGACGTGCCGGGGATTATCTGCCCGTAACAATGCATGCAGAGGGGCTAATGTAACAGGTTCCAATGGAAATTCAGGAGTCAGGGCCTTCACACTCTGCCTAAGACGGGCATCTATAAACAAGTCCATTGTCGTTGGTTCATAAGTTGCAAAAAATTGTTCCCTGGATCGGAATTCTCCCTCATCATAAATATCTCCCCAAGTGCTATATTAAAGCTTCTCTAGCATACTACGGCAAATCCCTTCAAAAGAGACCTGCAGTAGTGGGTTTCGCAAAAGTGGCACCTTAGGAGAGTACAACAGGGGCGTTTTTGGGCTATGTGCTGCCATGCCAGTATGGTACAATCTACCGTGGATGGGTCCCGTTCGTGCTTTTTCACCGCCGTAAAAAGATAATCCGCTATGGGCATTGGGGCCATATAGCCATCTTCTACCGCCAGGTGAGGCATAAAAGGCGGTGGGTGAAACCAATATAGAGCAAAGTGCGCCTGCACACAGTAGAAGTACAGCTCAAAATTAGGTACATCGTATCCCCCTTGATGGCATGGTAGCATCAAAGTAGTAAGTGTGAGTCTCGCCTGCTTCGCACCCCATAAGAGTCTTGAAAGATGTGAATTAAGCGTTTTGAAGAAAAAGGGCCCCGGATGATACGGTATGTTTATGAAAAGATACAGTAATTTGGGCAATAAGACCATTTTAATTAAAGAGATCCTGCCCGCCATGGAGAGTGGAAGGCGCAGCCACTTAGTGATGGTGTCTGTGATTTTGTCTACAGTTGTGCCATAATTTAACACCATGAGTGCATCTTGGTCTCTTGTAATGTGAAGGCCTTAATATTTCACCTCATCTTCCTCCCAAACTAAGGGATAATCAAGTTGGTGCCGTGAGTTGTTATCAGTGAGGGGGAAAACTGCTGATTTGGACCAGTTCATTTGCACTCCAGAGATAACTCCAAATTTAGTTATTTCTCAAAGGACAGGGTTGAGGTTATCCTGAGGTTTATGACTATACAGCATCATATAATCTGCATATAAGGAGATGAGTAGTTGTCTAGTCAGGTAGATTAACGCTCTGTTGTTGTGATGCTGACGTAGTTTAGGACCTAAGGGTTCAATGGCCAGGGCAAATAGGATGGGGACAGAGGACAACCCTGCCGAGTGCCCCTGGATATGGTGAAGGGAGAAGATTTGGTCCCGTTCAGGAGCACCGAGGCCACTGGGCGGGAGTACAATAACCGAATCCAGTGGAGGAAAGTAACTGGCATTCCCATATATTCCTATGTGCCCAACAGATATTCCCACTCTAGGGAGTCAAACGCTTTGGTAGCGTCGAGAAAAACTGCAACTGCTGAACATTTCGGATCAATATCTTGTAACACCGCACCCAAGGTACGTTGATTATGCGACATGGCTCTGCCAGGGACAAAACCCACCTGATCAGGGAGCGCCAGGTGTTGCATTTATAGAATAAGGCAAGACGCTAAGACCTTAGCCAGTATTTTAGTGTCACAATTTAAAAGGGAAAGGGGGCGATATGAGTCACAACTATGAAAAGGCTTACCCTGTTTTAAGAGGGAGGTTATGAGTGCCTCGCGCATAGTCAGGGGTAGACCACCCTCCTCCAGTGCTGCAGAGTATACCTCCTTCAGGATCGGGCCAGAACGGAAACGTACTTTTTACAAAATTCAATAGGTAGCCCATCGGACCCAGAAGCCCGCCCAGACCTCATCTGCATAATAGCTTCAGTGATCTCGTCCAGTTTCAGATCAAGATTGAGGAACTTCCGTTGAGTGTCTCCCAACCAGGCAAGGGCCGTGTCCTCGAAATAGGCAGGCAAGTCGAGAGAGGCACCCCTATGGGAAGAGTATAGATTGCTATAGTAGTCTCTAAGCATGCGCAGCTGGTCAGGGAGGTTTCTGTGCATGACACCTTGCGCATCCTGTAGCTCCGTCACATAGTTGGAGAACCTCGGTGACCGGACCGCTGCTGCCAGGGTCTTCCCAGGGCAGTCTCCCTCACCGTAAACTCTCACTACGTGATACTTCCCCCGGAAATTACACTCCCTTTTAGCTAGGTCTTCATATTCGGTAAGCTTACTTCGTATGGTGGCTCTAGTGTCAGTCTCCTCGGGGTCAGAGCTCAGTGTACTCTCCAGTTGTTTGAGTTCCCTCTACAGCGTGGACAGGCTAGCACACAGCAATTTAAGGATCCCTACTCCCTTAGATATACACCAGCCTCGGATCGTGACCTTGAACGCCTCCCAACCGTAGTGATGCAGGGGACAGTGCCAAGGTTACGGTCAAAAAATTCCCTTATGTCTTGTTCCAGCTCAGTCCGGAATGCTGCATCCTGTAGGTGCAGTGGATTAAGGCGCCAAATATTATATGGGGCGTGATTGCGGTGCGTATGCAGCTCAACGACGACCGGGAAGTGATCTGAATGAGTGCAAGCTAAATGGATCACCCGTCCCAGCCAGTGAGCCATCCCAGTGGAAATAAACAAGTAGTCTAGTCTGGCCCAAGATGAGTGAAATGCTGAAAAGTGTTTGCCTTCCCGCTGCGTGGGATGCATGTGTCTCCAGGAATCTAGCAAGTAGTTCACGTCAATGATGTCCCGAAGTGTCCGCTGAGTGGTTGTGCAGTGGGCAGGAGAATCGCGGGACCGATCCCCACCCCAAATAATGTTTGTAGTGCCTATTTCCTGTATCCTGCCTCATAAGTGAATGAGGGCCTGCGGATCGACCGTATTCGGCCCATAGTAATTAGCAAAGGTAACATCATGTGAGTAAAATCTACCCCAAAGCAAGCAATATCTACCCTCCACATCGGTTTTTGATCCACTTGGTACGAATGCAACCCCTTTCTTCACCAATATGGATACTCCACAAAAATACGTAGAGTATGATGCAAAGCTGCGATGTGAAGGCCCATCTTGATGCGAATTGGGGGGATGGTGCCGGGACCCAAGTGTGTCTCCTGTAACATAGCTACGGTGATGTGATGCCTGTCAAGATAACCCAAAATCTGCCGTTTTTTCCTAGGGTTGTTGAGGCCTCGAATATTCCATGAAGCTACAGTAATGCTATTTATGTCCCATGCGTCATCAGCCATTTAGCCATGTGTAACATTTAGCGTGAATCTATAGTGTGACAACTTTAAATAAGAGGACGGTCCGCTGTGCAATGAAAAATAGTAAACCACCCACCACCCACACCGACTTCCCCCAACCTGCTGGGTACAAAACCTCCCCCTCCCGAAGAACCAACATGACAGAATAATCCATACCCCCCTTAAAACAAAAGAACTTCTAGGGGTTTGCCCTCTCGGGGATTCGCTAGGGGCTCACCAACTGCCCACTTCCCTCCATACTCTAACCCACCCACCACACCGCCAGCCGGCGGGCAGTTACAGTGGGACGGAGGCAAGTAGCCGAGCCAAACATTGTACCAAATAATGAGTTTACATATACATAGGCTTTCCTGTTTTCAGTTTCTATCTTTGGCAAATTCTGGTGGGGTTTTTTCAGTGTTTTCAAATGATTTCTCTACCTTTAAAAACAGTTGTTATCAGTGGTTACACATTTTCGCGCCTCTAAAAACAACAGAAAAAGTGTTTTTCCGGGTTTATGGAATGATTTTCTCCTATTATTGCTTGCTTTCTGCACTGATAGAATATGGTATATAGACAGTGTACATATAGTGTATATGAGGTCCAAATAGATTTTTGCAAATTAAACTTATTGTAGTATACCATACAATACTTCTTCAGTGAGTCTTTGGTCATGTGCACTCGCTCTTTACTTCCCATACAAACTTCTGTGAAAAGGCACTCTCAACATTGGCACTTGAGACGGGCAATGCCAAAACAGCCAGTACATAATTTGTTAACTCTGGCCACTGACATAGCTTTCCATGCCAATACTGGTGCATTTGAAGATTGCGATTCTCAGGGCAGGTTCTGCAACATTTTCATTGAGCTGGGCGGTTATGCCCTCAGAGTTATTGAAGCAGTCAAAAAGGAAGTAGCACTTTTGAAACTACGGAGGAAACTCCCCTTTACTGAAGGGATCTAGAACTTGTACAGAGTACCACAGTGAGGTTTCATTTACTTCAAATGTCATTGTGGGAGAAGGGACATTTCTATGCATCATTGCAAACCATTTCTCATACATTGTAAAATAAACATTCCTGAATTGCTCTTCAACATTGCTTTGCTTACCAAGTGGCAAGCACTCTAACATGGAACATGTTGCAGTGCCAAAGTCACTAAAGGTGTCACTATCAATATGCAACCAAAGATCCTCACATTTCTTGCCTTTGGCATCATCACTCAGCAAAAATTCGGTAAACGATTGCCACATGGATAATATAGCATTCATACCCCCTTGGACTGAGAACCATCAGCTAAGGGACAGAGTTGGGATGACACTTTCTTTGATGACACACAAAACAGAAAATGATGAATGTTTGCGTTTTAGTTCCTGTGCATAAGAGAACAGTGCACCAGAATGAACTAAAAAGTCAATAGCATTCCTCATTAACTCCAAAGATTGTAAAGATGCTTTCAGCATACCATCTAACAAGTGGCAAGGATCTCCTACAGGGATTCACTTCAGCTCTGGTATCAATTTTGAAAGGTCTTCACACAACTTTTTCATATACGTAGCTGAATCACTGCAAATACAAACAATATCACTCAAATCTCTGTTGAACTTGGAAATACCCTTTTTTGCAGAGCATTTCAAGTTATACTGCATGCCATGTTTTCCAAAAGTCTGGTGTCATGTTTTCACCACTATCCCAGATGCTTGGTGAAAACACTGTTAATACATATACTTGTCACTATACCTTGCATTGAATGTTTAAAGACTGAGGTGTTGGCAATTCACCTACTATCAATACTGACCCACTAGAAACTGTGGGCTGATGCATTCAGGGTTTTTTACCCATTCTATGTGGGTAAATGTGATGACCCATATTAGGAAAGATTCTTATAAAGACCAGCCATTTTACCTATCAGTGAAAGAATCAAATGCAGCCAAATATCAAATATGATTTTGATATATCCTGATTCTCTACAGTTTATAAAAGAATTAGGCAAGACCTAAACATGCTTCTAAACCCTGCGTCTTTAGTCCAAAGACCACAAAACTGAAAAAAGCAAAAGGAAGAAGAAACAATATTTTTGTGGCATCCCTAAACAACAAAACTCAAGCAGAATAATGTTAGCTCAGTCTTTCTTACTGCTATCTTGTATAACAAAGTTACATTGTATGGGGCCTGTCAGAAAGACAAAAAATGCCTCCTTCACTCTCTTTTTCCTTCCTTTGAATGGCATTTAGTTTGTGGTTGTTTAAGTGTTTTTTCAGTGTTTATATGTTTTCACTGGTGAGGGCTAAGTCTCTTTCAGTGGGGTTTTATCAGTTATTGTAGGTTTAAACCTAAAACCCCACAGCCTACATATACATCACCAACGTATTCCCTTTCAGCAGGAGTAGTTCAATAGTGAAAGTTCCATCTGATGCCAAATCCAGGCATGAAGTTCAGGCGGGGCCCGATCTGGGCGACGGGGATCTGGACTGGTCGTGGATCTCTGACTCTGTGGTGGTTGAGCGTTAGTGGCGTCGAAGGTAGTCTTCGGCCTGCTGCGGATTCAAAAAGTAATGCTGCGAGCCATGATGAGTTATTTTCAGCTTCGCCGGATACATCATTGCGTAGGGAATTTGCTGCAACTGCAATTTCTTCTTAACTGCGGTGAATTTCCATTGAGCATCCTGCACCGATTGTGTAAAATCCGGGAAGAAAGACAGCGTTGTGTTCTCATAATGAACCTGCTTCTTTTCACAAACTAGGTGTAGGACCGCGTCCCTATCCCTGTAATTTAAAAAGCGTGCAATCACAGGCTGTGGCGGGGACCCCCAGCGACATTTAAACACAAAGACTACTAATACAAACAATTCACATACATTCCAAAGCCCATTCAATCTACCACAACCACTCTCTCAAAGATACAAAAAACACACTCATCCTGCTTGGTGCAAACCAACAAGGGAAAAAATTACATCACCTAAAAAGCACCTTGAAAGCCAAACAAAACTGTGGTTAACCTTTTTCAAAAAAGGATTTTCTTATCTATACACCCTATACAATATTTACACAACTATACAATCAATGAAATATTTACAAAAATTGGGCATAACACATGTAAATCTAATTTACAAAAAAACACTGTTTGGCAGAATCTGTGGTCTACGCGTTTCGAATCCCTTTATTCTTGGGATTCTCCTCAGGACCCAAAAACTGTAAAATAAAACGAGAAATGTATTACAAATGCCTGTTTACAGACAAAAAGAGCGCTCAAAATCCACCAGAAGCCTCAGTCCCTGCTTACCTAATTACAAGGAAGCCACAAGGTCTACTTTCAAAAGAATCAAGAAGTTGGAAGTCTCTGTAAAACAACCGAGAGCAGAAAAGGGGAGGGAAAGGAAAAGAAAAGGATAACAAAAAGCATGAGTTTAACCAGTCATAAAGCCGATTCGTCTATCCCAAAACCGGTAGTTACAAGTTCTGGAGGCACTTACTTAATGGTTGCCACTTTGCAGAGTTCTATTACTTGATGGTCTAGTATGATGCGATGTTGTTATCCTGTTCACAAAAATAGAAAAAGCCATATACTTGACTCTCTTCTAAGGCTTATACAAATAAATGTGAAACTTCTACTCTTATTGACCTCCCTAATCGCTCTACAAACATTCACGTACCTCCATGCGCCAGACGGCGCAATGGCCAAAGTTGAAAGTACTAGTCCAAAGCAGTTCCGTTCTGTTACTGAAATAAAAATGTAGATTTCAGTTGCCGAGCCAAAACCATGTCTGTATCTCCACCCGCTAGCTATAATTCTCCGTTCAACTTACCCGCTAAAGCATTACAACATTCCTTTTCAAATCGGATTCACAGACTCGATCTAATTCAGACGCGAGCCTTAGTCAAAAGCGTTACTACGTTTGCTCGCGTCTCCCAAACCTGGGAAATGTAGTTCCTCTGATGTTAATGCACATGCGCATTGAAGCTAAACGCTTCCAAACTTCCATATTAATGAAAAATATCTCATTATCCCAAATCCAAAGCAAATTAAATTAAACTGTATAAAATTTCACCAAATATTTTGCACAAAATAATTTACGTATTTTTTTGTAGAAATCCTTATTGCTAGAATCCATGATGGTATATCCTAAGACATTTCGGGGAATAATAGTTTTATATAGAGAAGGGAAATGCTCTTTCTTATTACCGCCTTTATTAATGATGTATCCTAAGGCATTCTGGGAATAATCGTTTGTATAGGGATAGTAAGCACTTTTCCCCAATAACGCATTTGATGGTGATGTATTCTTATACATTCTGGGAGTGATGATTTAGGTGTGGATAGAGGATTCCATTCCTAAAATCTTCATAGTGGAACAAAGGAATAAAAATTGCCGAAGTGCCAAGCGAGCTTAAATTGGAAAGGCCCTATATATCAAATGGACCCATAGCTACATTTTAACCATTAATACTTCAAATCTATGAACCCAGGGAAACAAACATAGAATGTAGTATAACTTACATAACATGGGAGACCAAATCAAGGGGCTCATAATCATCACGATATACAAGTCCGCGCCAAAAAGCTCCATGGTGCACTACATATATTCTGACAACTGGAAATATCATTGTTATCTTTCCGGAACTGCACTAGGAGATCCAAATCATAATTTATATATTTCAGATAACTCATTGAGACCAGACACAGCCGTATCAAATTTCACGATGAGAAAGGCTTCTCTCTTAGACAATTTTAAATCCAAATCACCTCCTCGAGCATCCCGCTCCACTTTGGAAATTACTGTCCATTTCAGATCTCTTTCAGTATGAAATGTTTTCTTCCAATGATTTACAAGGGGAGCTGTCTCCCTCCACATTCATCTTAATCCTGGATTTATGTTGGGTGATTCTCTGCCGTATCTCCTGATTTGTTTTGCAATGTATAGCATTCGGCAAGGGCATGTAATTCCATATACCAAATTTTTTGTTTTGTAGTTACTAAAGGCCTCGTGTTTCTAATAAATCCCACGATGTTCAAAAAGGGATCCTTCTACTGTTAAATGACAGCATACACACGTCCCACATTTATGATGTCCAGTTATTGGGTTTAGGCCCGTTAATTGCCTCAAAGAAGTTTTAGGGTATTTTTTAGAAGAGGCTCTCACAATATGATTGGATATACTGCTATCTTTCTTAAATGCGCACAAAGGAGGAGTTGAGAAGTCATCATCCAAGTTCTTAATTAGATGCCAATTTTGATTAATCACCTTTTTAAGTTTATTCAAATTGGGGCAGAAAGTGGTGACGCAAACTTGGCATTGTGATGGTGATTTATTCTTTTTTTCCAAGAGTGACTCTCTCGGAGTCCAGCGTGCACTTTTCGTGGCTCTGTTAACCATCCGCGGTCCCGCAGTTTATCTACTAGATTACTAGCGTGCAGATTATATTCATCTTTACAGTAGCAATTTCTACGGATTCTTAAAAATTGGCCATACAGCAAATTTTCTCACAGGCTCATTGGATGATTACTAGAAAATAAGAGAGCCATGCTCCTGTCTGTGGTTTTAGTATACAGGGCCATCACCAACCCCCCTGCCGCCGGATAAACCTCTACATCCAGAAATGGTATCCAATTAGCTAAATGAGAGATGCTGAATTTTATATCCTCCGTTCTTAGGTTGAGGCAATCAAAAAAGAGCAACAGTTGATCCACTCCTCCAGTCCAGACCACAAAAATGTTGTCTATGAAACGTAGCCATGTAGTGATGTATTGTGAAAAAGGGTTGCTATTATGGACAAATGTGTTCTCATACATTGACATATACAGCACGGCTAGTTCTGGGGCGAAGGGACACCCCATCGCCACTCCCTTTATTTGGAAGAAAAAGTCATTCCCGAAAGTGAAATATTTCTTTTTAAGAACAAAGGAAGCCAAAGCCACTATAAATTGAGTCGGTACCTGCACAGATTTTACTCTATTTATATGTAAATGTATTTATATCTAATGGTTGTGCATCACTTGTAGCTATGTATTCCTTGTTAAAAAACATTTGTGCTATTGAAATAAAAGCTACTAATGAGCTTTTGGGTGTATTGTATTGTGATCTATGCACCTACTGTCAAATTAATTAATTAATGGATCAGTACTGGCATTTTTTATTGTTCTTACTTGTTGTGGCACCATCTTCCAGGTCGGACCCTCTAGTCTCAACTTCTTTCAGACGCTGCTCATGCAGGCCGAGTTTGGTCCATACGCATGTTCATTGTGTCAATTTTAGCGTCGATGGAGGTGAGACTCTGCTTCATGCCCAGTAGTATGGTCTTCCAGTCTTCCTCAGGCACATCTGCAGTTTCGGATTCCACGTGCTCTTCAGAGCACAACCTGGGAGTTTTTTGCGCTTCTAATGGGAGTTTGGCCTGCTTGGCGTCAGTACGTCCTATGGTGCCTAGTGGTCGGCAGGATAGGGGAGTGAAGTGGGCCACAGCACCTGTCCCCCAGGGAGGTAACCAGGTAATACTATCTTGTAGGTCGTTGGGGACGTGGGACAATCAGCGCTGGCACCCTGGACAAGGCGTGCAACAGCAGCAGTGCCACGAATATCAGCTATGTCCTTCAAGGAGCACAGTCTGCAGGATCCAGCCGCCCAGGTTCAGTAGGAGTGGACACTGTCACGACCCAGTGTGCACATTAACAAATGAAAAAGTTCAGCCTGGTGACTCCAGCGCTAGTGGACCCAGTAACCAGCGCAGTACCGCCGTAAAATCCTCAAGGGGAGCACCTTCCACCCTGCAGCCTGCCAGCAACCTTGTGCCAACACACAATAAAGGCTGCAGCTAACCTTCAGAAAGGCAGGTGACGTGCAGCTGAAATGGCGTCACCTAGAAAAGACGACGTAGTGCCAGCAACTTTAGGGATGAGCTCTGGACAGCAGGGTTCCACGAGGAATCACCAGTAGCCACAACACACATTCGCTAGTTCACCCAGGCAGTGTTCGATATGCCTCACCGCACCAGATACCGCAGTAGATCTGCACCCACAGTCACAAAATGGCGGCCGTTCCGGCGGGGGCTAGAGATAGCACCAGACATTCAGGGGTCCCCAGGGCAATCCACAGTGCACTCAAGGAGCGGCAGCACAGCGGGTCCTAGAAATGAGAGTGCAGTGTTGAGCCTGGACCCTCAGGCCCTTTCAGGTGTTAGATGGCCGCACCGGCCCCCGCAGACATGCTCCAGCGCCTCCGTGCGCCCGGGACACTTCCCCGCCTCCTGCCGACGCAGTCCGCCACAAGCCGCAAGCCGCCACAGTGCACAGGCAGCTTGCGGTAAACAATAGGCGCCGTGCCCACTGCTCCTTACCACATAGGATGTTTGCTCCGCCGCCCTGCAGGTTAGGACTACAAAAACAGTATCCTGGGAGGCAGCATATAATCAGGAATCATGCGGTGTTGGTGAAACCGCTGGATGTTAACGCAGGATGGGTATTTAGAATGTTGTTTGGTTCGGGAGGGCTGGAACCTCACAGGCGTGCCGCCATTTTGATTGTGCGCCACCTAGCGCCCCAGCTGCTGCCATATTTGAGATTAGAAAGACAGAGATAAACATTTTAATTACCACTATGCCATATACAAGCAGAAAACATTGGAACACAAATTCAGAAAAGCTGCAATAATGTTTTGTTTAACAGAAAGTTAACGGAGAGCAGTAAGTTTTAGTCCTCTCTTAGGGGCTGATTACGATGGCAGGCGGACAAAGTCTGCCCGCCATCGCTGCTGGAAAAAGGACCGCCAGCCTTTTGTGCCGCGGTCCCGCACAACAAATTAGGATGCGCCCTCCACACTGACGGGTGTAGGAGAGTAGGGTCTGCAATCCTATGATCACCCCAGATTTATTCTTTTTGCTTCACTGGTTTACGACTTCTCTGGCTGTGGGCCTGCTAATCAGACCCACAGCCTTGCTGTTCTCTCACTAAATTGACACGTGTACCTTAGGTGCATTTACCAATTGGTACTGGGCCCCCTTATCAGACCCTGTAACTCAGGGCATAGGTGTACCCAGGGCCTACCAGGGGCTGCAGCATGTATTGTGCCACCCCTGGCTGGCCATCTAAATCTGACACAACTGGCTGCACGACAGCTGGGGCAAAGTGGTGTAATCACCCTTTGCTGTAGATATAGTATACCTATATCTAACCCTAAAATGGACACATGTATTCCTATCAGTCCCTCCTATGGCAGGCCTTAACAATCCTGAAGGCAGAGTGCTTGGAATTATGTGAGATGGTGCTCTGGCATGAGCTGAGCCCGTCTGCAGCTTGCGGAACCAAGTCCTAATGGCTGTTCTATGATAACGCGTACCATATACTCTTAAGTGCATTATAATCCTCGCGGTTATTTGCTATCTTTGGTATCGCTTTATCAAAACATGTCGAGTAAGGTGTCATACGAATTGGAATACTAACCCCTCGCCAATTCTGGTGACGGGGTTAGCATTCCACCCTTCTAGAGGGACACGACATGAATGTAACTGTGAACCCCAGTTAAAGTTAACTCGAGCCTCAGCATCACAAAATGGATGCTGCCACCACAGACACAAGTCTGACCCCCTGCAGCTGGGAGTCCTTCCAGCGAGGGGAGCTTGGACAAAGGGTTTCCTGTCAGGGGTGGTGCTAGCACCATCCCAGACAGGGTTTTGTGCATCCTAGGTAGGCAGGGCTGAATAGGAAGGTGACTACAAGTGGCACCCCGGTGCTCACTGTGCATCTGCCAGTTTGAACCAGTTCCAGGGGCACACCATCCCCTGAGCTGGGGAAAGTCCGGCATGGGAGAGGGGTCTAACCATCCCCCTTCCTGGTCCCACCCATGGGCAGGACCTAGTCCCGTACCAGCCCCTTTCTTTAGAATAAAGGTGGGAGCGGGGACCCTTCCAAATTAGATCATCTTTGAATCCTGAAACTACTTTCTACGAAAGGAACTCAAGACTTCTTCCTAAGATTTCTTCCTTGTGACTAAGGAGTAGTCACCCTGCATCTGCGGGCAGCAACTAAGTAACCTGCGGTTTGCTGCACGTCCTTCCTCCGGAACCAGACCAACCAGCACGAGGAAAAATAAATTTTTGGTCAAGTTATGTTCCCTATCGTGTACCCCACCGTCTCCATGTACGAGTTAAAGTGCATGTAACTTCCCTCCTGTGTCAGCTATGAAGACGCAAATACATTTGCGTCCAACGTTAACATGTCCTCTTTCAGACCCACCCTGAATGGGTTGGATAGTCCGTTCCTAAGTATGCTATGCCAACGTCTTTTTGTAGTGTACTCTACATGTTTTTCAGCTCTGGCAAAGTAGGCCCAGAATTTCTGCCATCGAGCCTTTTCCTTCCTTCTGACTCTGAAAGCCTCAGCCCAGGCTGCCCCCGTACCCGTGAACTCTGCCTTACTTCCAGCGCGGCCCACCACGCTCAGCTCAGCCTGCTGCCTGCCAAGACTGACTACAACCTTCGAGTTATCTGTTCCGCTCCTCGAAGATACATTCCTGCCTACTAGTTTCAGTAAACATTCCCCAGCTGCAGAGCCAAAGGGCCGGCCTGTCTCCGTGCAAGTAATTCATAGCTTCTGTTACCATGCTCCCATGGAAGGCCCATGCCCCCACGCTTCTCATGCAGACACTCAGGCGCTTATACACGCACTCACAGTCAGTATAGAATAGCTTCTGCCCCAGAGACCTTTCCGCCCAGATAGCTCAGTTCCTAAACATCAGATATCAGATACGATAGAAGCACAAGTTGATCTGACATGCCAGACTTCTGTCTCTTTTCCGTCAGTGCAAATGTCAAGCCCCCTGCACCCTCCAGTTTCACGCCAAATCACACGTCATGCAGCTGCGCGCGCATCCAAGCTTCTGATTTCTGCTGACATTGCAACATTTCTGTTTTAGTGCCACCCACATGTGACACCTACCTATGACGTTTCTAGAGCACACCTCCAGTTACGCCTAGTCCACGCCTTCTGATTACGTACTAGTAACACGTGGATGCTGTTATCTTGTCTACTCTCAGCTGTTACGCCTACTATATTGCTTCCTATGATGTAAATTAAGTATATAAGCTATGTATTGTCAATAAAACATTGCTCTATCCCTTCCTGAACCCCGTGTGGTTGCAGGAACATGATATCCTATTCCGGAATAATTCCTTTTTAAGGAATAAAACCCCTAAGAACTCTAACACCACGGAATCTGTTTTCTTTCTTTCCGATTGAGTTATTATTGATTAAGTACTTACCTGCATAGAAATTAAGATAGTAAATTAAATATTTACGACATTTTGGCGCCCAAATAGGGACCCCTCCCCCACCTCACGCACCGGTTGGTGCGTTGCAAGCTCTGTCCCCTGCCATCAGTTAGAAGGAAACTACGCGTACCGGCAGGATTTCCTGTATCTCCCTCTGGCCCACGGAGGTGACGAAGATTGCGATCAGTACCCAGACGAGGCGGTGAGGAGTGCGGAGGATCCCGACCAGAGCCTAGCCGAAAGAAGCAAGGTCCGAGGTGTCAAGAGGCCCACCAGTTTTCCGAAGTGTCCACGTGTCGAGTCGAGTCGAGTCCGGTCCAGTCCAGTCCAGTCGAGTTTTCCGAGGCCTTCTGTTTTCCGTGCTTCCCGGTGAGTACCATTGCTGGGACGTATCTAGACGGGTTTGGGTACACAAGTCCGGTCTGCACTGTTTTAGGCAGTGTATCTGTACTGTTTAGCAGTACATCCGATGATTCAAGTTCTTGCACTGTTTTCAGCAGTGTATCTGTGCTGTTTAGCAGTACATCTGATATAGGGGGTAGTCGTATATGTCGCAAATGTCTTTTTATGTGATTAATGTCGTGGTATGAGTGTGACTGTTTTTATGTGCATTATTGTGTTCTTGTATAACTAGCTGTATCTAGTATTAAGTAGCAAGGATTGAGCGTTCAGTACCGAGTAAACAAGATGCCGTTTTTCAACAAGTTAAAGCAGATAGGAACTAGGAAAGGGATACTAGAGGAAGAGATTCCTATCCCCCCTAAGGATACTCCTGGAAACTTTATGTATCACAAGCATGGCATAGATGCCATAGTGTATCTAGATTTATGGGCCGAGTATACTAAACATCTAGACGAGAGATACAGATGGCCAGTTACTGGAACATGGGATGCCGAGTGCATCATGAAGGTAGAGGAAGCATTATGGAAGAAGAAAGCCAGACAATCTCAGAAAGACGCCATAGAGTTTTGGCGTAAGGAATCACGTAAGCGTGCTGAAAAAGAACTACGTAGAGAGGACAGACTTAAAGAATCAGAGAAAGCCCAAGAAAACGAATTAATTACTGAGGGGATCCGAGTAAAATCAGAGCAGACAGACCGTGCACGAAATAACCTCGTAAACGGTATGTATCTCGCGGCCGAGGGTTTGTCTGAGGCCATTTCAGAAATACCGAAAAATCTACCGTCACCATTGGTTCCAACTAAAGTAACTCACAAGACTACTAAAGACATATTCCTGAATTCCTATCTAGAGGATGTAGCACCCGCCTACACCAATCTGCCTGTCCGCGCCCTGCCTAACGACAGGGACGGGGGTGGTAACCCGCCCCAAGATCAGATTCCGCCTGTTCCACCCCCTCCACCGCTTCCCATACCTAAAGTTAATCTACCAAAGCCACGTTTACCTGACCCTACTAAAGGACAAATTCAAGTACAGATACAGACTCCACTGAGAGATAATGTCCAAGCTTCCGCCTCAGGAGGTGCGATGGGGGGTCTCCAGACCCCGCCATCAACACGCAGGTTACAGCTCGGGGACTTGCAGAGTCCCTACACGTACAAATCACCCCGTCTCGATATATTCAAGGGACAACTTACAGTTTGCAGATATGATCCAGTACCCGGCAAAGACGATAGAATGATAATGGCATCACTACGGTTACGATCTGCTACTGATATCCTGCTGATGTTTCCAGGAATGAAAGAGCACCTAGATAGAATATATCAGTTTATTCAGACTGGGAAAGACCCCGACAGTATTAAGGATGCCATGGAGCATCAGAAAGTTGACGTTCAAGGACAGATATTACGTTTTTTCATAAATTGCCTAATAAGAGAGCGAGACAGGCCTGAGACAGATCAGGGTGAATTAGATGCACTCAACAGGTGGGGTCAAAATATATCTGAAGGAAAACACGACAAGGGGACTTGCATAGCCAGTATGTACAAGAAAATAAGAAAAGCAGTGATAGACGTACACAAAGAAGAGAAAGAAAAGGCTTCCTCCGAGGGGGAAGAAGAACCTGAAGAACCAGAAAAGACTACAGACACTATAGCATATGTAGGTAAGGGAACTTATCTTAGGAAAGGCATCCGTCCAGAAAGCAAGAGAGTACTTTTCTCTGCCTTAACAAACCCAAATTCGGCTGAACATCAGTTCCAGGAAACTGATAAAAGGCTTCGAGATCGAGTAGGGTACCATGTACTCAATTCTATGGATGAACAAGAACTAGCCCGGTCGGCCATATTATGGACTGACAATCCGGATATATACAATGATGACACCGTAGCACAGACATTCCTGAACCTTTCCCCAGACGAGCAGAAATTAGCAGGTGTATACATGATTCAGCACCTTCTCACGAAATACAGAAATCAACATTCTGATCCAGGTCCCTTACACGAAACATTAGAAGAACTACTCATGGACAGATGGAGAGGTTTAAGTACCAAATTAATTCAAATAATTCTAGAACAACGCCATAGATATGACACTTTCATAAGCTCCGAATATGTTCCCGCCCCGCCCCCAGAAAGAAAAATGTATCATATGGAACGTCGGCATGGCATTGAAAGTCAGAACCCCTTACGAGAAGTGCACCCAGTTATGGGTGACGATCATACCTTAAAACGAGTGTATGTACACACGCCTCTGACTAAGTTAGAACTGTTAGAAATGAAGAAACTAGTCCCGTGCCATGATAAAGACCCTGCAGGTTTTCATAGAGAGCTTAAAGACATGTTACTGATGGGGGATTATACGTACGAAGATATCACGAAAATGTTAAAAGTATTGCTGCCCACGGGCATCTACGAGAAACTAAAAGAAAAAGAATGGGAGGTGGGAGAGAAAAAGATTGTATGGACAGAAATAGAAGACGAAGAGAACAAACGGGTCCCAGGGGTAGGCCTGGGGGAGAAAACTAAAGCATTACCAGGTCTGATAGTACAGGTTCTGCCAAGATTATTGACAACTAGAAAGGAAGACTGGGATGCAATATCAGCCTGTAAACAGAAACCCGACGAAGATACTAGTGACTTCTATTCAAGATTCGAGAAATGTTTCATTATTAATAGTGGTCTTAAACCAAGTAGCGAGTCGTACCCGCATCTTTTTGTATCAAAGCTAGTCGAAAATTCCCTGTTAGCAGTTAAAAACCGTGTATACAAGGTCGAGAGTACATGGCAAGCCAATACGCCATCCCAGATGTTACAAATGTTACAATATCATCAGAACAGAATTAGAGAAGAGCAGGATCAGGAGCAGAAACGTATGAAAGACACGAAAATGAAAATGCTAGTAGCCCAGTCGGTCCCAACCGACGGCCACAGAAAGGGTACGACCCAGACCGGTCACACCGCAGCTCCCGTTAAAGGGACATGCAACTATTGCAAGCAGCCAGGTCACTACGTACATGAATGCCCAGTTCTGAAACATAACATAGCGACAGGTAAAACTAAAGAAAGACCGCATCCGCCTAGACAAGACCATAACCAGCATCAGTCTTCACAGAATATGCAGCCCATGCAGAATACACAGCCTACGCATGCTTCATCACCTACAGCACAGACAGTAGCGGTATCACAGCCACAGCCCATTGCCGCAACACAGCAAGTTTCACAACAGATGTACCAGTATGCCCAGTCCGCTTACCCCGATTATCCACGATATACATGAAACAGCCTAGAGAGGGAGGGTGGCTTGCCTCTTATTGAGATTCCTGTAGATCAAGAGGGTCCTTATGTACACAGTCAAGTATTGGGAAAAGACAGAAAGTTTTTAATTGATACAGGGGCAAGTCGCACCACAATCAGTCATGAGGAAGTTCCAGGGGCACCCCTCTCAGGCTCACAGAATGTTTCCCTTGGTTTTTCAGGAAAGCCCATTGTAAATGAGGTATCAGAACCAGTTCCCCTGGCTGTGGGTCCATTATCACGTGTTACAGACTTGTTACTTACAAAATCATGTCCAGAAAATCTGTTAGAATTAAAACATTGAAGGCTCTAGGAGCCGTGATCTGCTGTTCCCCGGAGGGAGTCAGACTCTTTTTGCGGGATTTCAAGGGTCATTATATGTTACGTGAGTTTGATGTCAGATTGAAAAATGTACCAGAACACCTGTGGGCAAAAGGCCCAACTGATGTAGGTTGTATGCACATTACCCCATACCGTGTTACACTCAAACAGGGTGTAGTTTTACCCAGAATCAGACAATACAAGTTACCACCCGATGCTGTAGTGGCTTTACTGGAAATCATTGAAGAGCTCATTACCCAGGGAGTGGTCGTAGAGACCGACTCCAATATCTGTAATTCACCCATCATTCCGATTCTTAAACGTACTGATCCCAATGCACCGCCAGTATATCGGCTGGTGATTGATCTAAGAGAACTGAATAAATGCATTATTCCACAGTACCCTGTGGTTCCCGACATCTCATCCTTATTGACTGCTATTGATTCAGAAGCGACGTTCTTTACTGTAATTGACCTCAAGAACGCCTTCTTCAGCGTACCTATTGATCCAGAGAGCCAATATCTCTTCGGATTCAGTTTAAATGGACGCAGTTTCAAATTTTCACGTGCACCTCAAGGATTCACAGAAAGCCCCAGCATCTATAGCCAAGCACTGAAAAGACAACTTGATTGTATCACAATGCCAGTTAACACCGCTTTACTGCAATACGTCGATGATCTGCTGATCACCGCACGAAGTGAGCCCGAATGTGAACAAGCATCACTGACAGTTTTACATTTTCTGGCCGACAAGGGGCACAAGGTGTCTCCTTCGAAGCTACAATTCTGTGTTCAGCAAGTTGTGTACTTGGGTCACTTGCTGTCCAAAGTGGGGAGACAGCTCACCCCCGATCGCATTCAGTTAATTGCAAATATGCCACAACCCCAGACACAAAAGGAAGTGCGGGCCTTCATAGGCCTCACCTCGTACTGTAGACAATGGATTCCTCAGTATGCATTTCTAGCCAAACCACTCATTCAGTTAACAACACAGGAGGCAGCGACTTCGACTGTCCTTCCCTGGACTCAGGAACATACACAAGCCTTTGAGGAATTAAAGAAAGCGTTATGCCAAGCACCAGTTCTAGCGACACCATGTTACAGCAAACCTTTTACACTTTTTGTTACAGAACGGGAGGGTACAGCACTGTCTGTCCTCACTCAAGACCAAGCAGGTTCACATAAGCCTTGCGCTTATTTTTCAAGTACATTGGATTCAGTAGCCCAGGCACTCCCTGCGTGCTTAAAGTCAGTAGCAGCAACAGCATTAGCAATCAGACAGAGCGATTCAATTGTTTTAGGACATCCATTAACAGTTCAAGTTCCACATTCTGTAGAGGTTCTTTTAAACAGAACCCAGACTCAACACTTGACCATAGCACGATTGACAGGTTATGAATTGACACTATTCCAGCCACACATAGAAATCAGACGCTGTAGCATCTTGAACCCCGCAACATTGTTGCCTGCAAATATGACCGATCCAACACCGCATGATTGCATAGAGATCATTAATACAGTAACAAAACCTCGACGAGACCTAACAGATGTTCCACTGACAAATCCAGACCTGACACTTTATGTGGACGGTTCATGTATGAGAACAAGTACAGGAGAATTAGTGGCCGCATATGCAGTGACCACTGAAACTGAAGTTAAAGAAACACACCGTATTGACACATTGTCTGCTCAAGCAGCGGAGCTCATCGCTCTGACCCGAGCTTGTATTCTAGCCAAGAACAGAAATGTTAACATATACACTGATTCCCGCTATGCGTTCGGAGTCGTACACGACTTCGGCATGTTATGGCAAGAAAGAGGTTTTTTGACCTCTCATGGTGCCAAGATCCAACACGGTCCCCTCATTCAAGCGCTATTAGAAGCAATACATTTGCCCTCAGGCATATCAGTCATGAAGTGTAAAGCACATACTAAGGTTACAGATTCTGTTTCCCAGGGTAACGACCTGGCAGACCAGACAGCGAAACATACAGCATTGACTCACACCCAGAATACTGATGTGACAAAGACAATAGTACCAACTCAGTGTATGTCAGTCAGGGATCCCACCCTAGACCTAATCGATATCCAGACACATGCCACTTCAGAAGAAATAAAGAAATGGACTGAACTAGGAGGGATCCAGACAGATCAAGGATGGGTCACAAAGGGAAAACCTACATGGTTCCTCCCCGACTCCATGGTTCAAATCATGATAAATACAGCACATAGTCCTGCACATCTAGGAGAAAAAGCTATGTTAGACAGTTTGCAGAATCTCTGGTACAACAAACACTTACGAGCGACAGCAAAACAGAAAGTGCGTACTTGCATGATCTGTTGTCAGTTCAATCCAGGTAAAAGCGTCCCTGTAGAGCAAGGTGGATTTCATCCTCCCGATCACCCTTTTGAAGTCCTCCAGATGGATTATATCCAGATGGACCGTTGTCGAGGATTCAAATATGTCCTCGTAGTTGTTTGTGCACTTTCTCGTTGGACCGAAGCATACCCAGTCTCAGATTACACTGCCCCGACCACTGCCAAGCAGCTGGTTCGAGAATTCTTCCCACGATACGGCCTGCCTCGTGTCGTGTACTCAGATAACGGACAGCCGTTCTCATCCGAACTCATGAAGCATGTCTCCCTTTTGCTAGGATATCAGTGGAAATTCCACTGTGTCCGACATCCCGAAGCCGCAGGCCTTGTAGAGAGGCATAACCAGACACTCAAGATACGCCTTGCCAAAATATGCCAGGAGAAAGGGGTCGACTGGATAGTCGCCCTGCCAGTTGCACTGTTCTATATGAGAATGGTTGCACATTCGAGATCAGGACTATCCCCGTACGAAGTGGTCTTTGGCAGACCACCGAATATGTGGGGGACGCCCATTCCTAAGAAAATTACCGATGTTGATTGTAACATGTTGACAGATTACCTTGCCTCCTTGATGTCTGCACTCCAATCATGTCGTTCACAGGTTGCCGCAGCTTTTCCTGACAACACTGATGTAAAGCCACATGATGTCCGTCCTGGCGACATAGTCCTAGTGAGGAACTTTGACAGGAAAAGCCCGCTGGAGCCCCGCTGGAAAGCACCGAAGACCGTCCTTCTTACTACGAGGACCGCAGTGAAGTTGGAGGGCAGAAAGGGGTGGGTCCACACGAGTCATATTAAATTATGCAATGAACTGAAACAAGACCTTGACTCGCCCACCCCCACCAAAGACTGTATTAAACCTAGTGACTTTAAATTACCTGAACGAGAGAAAACTCCCCAAGAGGAGTATCGAATCAAGCTTCGATCTAGCAAGTCAGACAGTTTAATTGTTTAAGTCCTCCCCTAGGTGAATCGGTTAAATAGTTTCTGACATGTATCCCCTAGATCGAGATAGAGAGAGAGAGAGACAATTCAAGAAACGTACATACTGCAAATCACTGCGTAGTCACTGTATAGTGACATTATTAATTATGTTTTTTCTAAGTATTCTGATAATTGTTGCAAGTGTACTTCTTCCAATCTATTGCCCTATTTTCAAGCGTGAACAATCTGCTTACAATGTTTCTGCTGAACATTCTTTTAGCGAGTTACCTCCACATGAACTTTCTTACAGACTTGCGCTGCGCAACAACACATTCATTAGTATGTTACATCACTCCCATCAGACTAATAACGCTACAAACTGCTGGATATGTGGCCGACTCCCTCCCTACCAGAATTACAAGGGAGCTCTGCCCCTTTTTCCGTACCCGTTCACTCATAACGGCTCCTGTGGTGCATGGTTCAAAATAATTAATTCCTTAGACCCTGATATTGCTGTTCTCGACGGGAGCTGGGTTTGGGGAAACCTGAACTTAGTCCTGCTCAACGTCTGTTACCCTGATAAGGAGGGACTCCCCATTAGAATAGGAACTGATCTAGAAAATGAAGTATATGGATTAAGTAATTACACAATTAACCTTATGATTCTTACTGTTGAATCCGAAGCTGCACCAGCTCTGCCCGCTATGTCAGTATTACCAGTCACTGGTGAATTATGTGTCAAAAAGAAAGGTTCAGTACACTTAGGTCATAGTAAATGTACTACTGTGGTCGAATTCAGTGATCATGGTAAATCATCCTTTAAAGCTACCCGTCATTCTTATTTTGTTTGTGGTCATACCGCATACATACGTCTGCCTCCAGATTGGGATGGTACCTGTTATATTGCATTCCTTCTGCCACCTGTTTTCCTAGCCCCTCCTGATTATCACAGAAACACAAATCTAGTAAAGAATAGACTCCGAAGAGATCTCCCGCTTGTCGACTATACAGAAACGGCATGGGAACAATACACCGATTTTAATAAAGGATTTTTTTTCTTTTTAGGCCCCGTCCAAAACAGTAAATTAATACGTAGATTAACTAGAACCCTTGAAGCTGTAGTACATGAAACTGCCTCCGCCTTAGGTAACCTAACAGAGGAGCAATCTGCCATGCGGGTTGTTGTCCTTCAGAATCGTCTTGTTATTGACGTCATCTTGGCAGATAGAGGTGGAGCCTGTAAGGTCATCGGGTCAAGTTGCTGTGTTTTCATTCCAGAAAACGCGCCATCTGTATACAAAGCTATTACACGTCTTCACAAAATTGCAAGTTTAATACATCAGAATCCAGGCACCTGGACTTGGTCCGGTTGGTTCTGGACAACGTTGTCCGCTTGGGGATGGAAGATCCTATCCTTCCTAGGTTTTGGCCTTGTCATAGTATTCAGCTGCTGCCTGTGCCTACAGTGTGGGCCGGCGATATGTGGACTGTGTGCCACATCGTGCATTGAACATTCCAGTTTTCTCTCAAACAGACAACGGAAGAGAGACGAACAAATTATGTTACAAGAACAAACTGATCAATTTATGATGATCGATATATCATGAAGGGTCCGTAGGGAACAAGGAGGGAATGAGGAAAAATAAATTTTTGGTCAAGTTATGTTCCCTATCGTGTACCCCACCGTCTCCATGTACGAGTTAAAGTGCATGTAACTTCCCTCCTGTGTCAGCTATGAAGACGCAAATACATTTGCGTCCAACGTTAACATGTCCTCTTTCAGACCCACCCCGAATGGGTTGGATAGTCCGTTCCTAAGTATGCTATGCCAACGTCTTTTTGTAGTGTACTCTACATGTTTTTCAGCTCTGGCAAAGTAGGCCCAGAATTTCTGCCATCGAGCCTTTTCCTTCCTTCTGACTCTGAAAGCCTCAGCCCAGGCTGCCCCCGTACCCGTGAACTCTGCCTTACTTCCAGCGCGGCCCACCACGCTCAGCTCAGCCTGCTGCCTGCCAAGACTGACTACAACCTTCGAGTTATCTGTTCCGCTCCTCGAAGATACATTCCTGCCTACTAGTTTCAGTAAACATTCCCCAGCTGCAGAGCCAAAGGGCCGGCCTGTCTCCGTGCAAGTAATTCATAGCTTCTGTTACCATGCTCCCATGGAAGGCCCATGCCCCCACGCTTCTCATGCAGACACTCAGGCGCTTATACACGCACTCACAGTCAGTATAGAATAGCTTCTGCCCCAGAGACCTTTCCGCCCAGATAGCTCAGTTCCTAAACATCAGATATCAGATACGATAGAAGCACAAGTTGATCTGACATGCCAGACTTCTGTCTCTTTTCCGTCAGTGCAAATGTCAAGCCCCCTGCACCCTCCAGTTTCACGCCAAATCACACGTCATGCAGCTGCGCGCGCATCCAAGCTTCTGATTTCTGCTGACATTGCAACATTTCTGTTTTAGTGCCAACCACATGTGACACCTACCTATGACGTTTCTAGAGCACACCTCCAGTTACGCCTAGTCCACGCCTTCTGATTACGTACTAGTAACACGTGGATGCTGTTATCTTGTCTACTCTCAGCTGTTACGCCTACTATATTGCTTCCTATGATGTAAATTAAGTATATAAGCTATGTATTGTCAATAAAACATTGCTCTATCCCTTCCTGAACCCCGTGTGGTTGCAGGAACATGATATCCTATTCCGGAATAATTCCTTTTTAAGGAATAAAACCCCTAAGAACTCTAACACCACGGACTCTGTTTTCTTTCTTTCCGATTGAGTTATTATTGATTAAGTACTTACCTGCATAGAAATTAAGATAGTAAATTAAATATTTACGACAACGAGACCCGGCTTCCCTGGCACCTCTGACCTCTACCTACATCATCAGCCCAGCTGAGATTCGTGGGTGTGACGAGACCTCGAGGGACCGGCCATCTTCAGAACTGCACTACGCTTATCCAGCACAACCGCCGAGGGATCCTCGAGTGAGTGCTTTGGGGTTTGAGAAGCCCTAACCCTAAGCAGCCCCCCAGCATCCACGAGATCTGCGTGGGGCCCTTCTGCTCTTTGCTGCTCACCGCGTTGTCCGGCCACTTGCCTGCTGGCTTGTAGCCCTCTTGACGACGAACTACGACACTTCCATCGCTGGTCTGGTTGCTCCAAACTGGCCCTTGCTCCCCTCCAACAGAGGAGCACCCCGGACCCTCCTGGTCCACTCCAGACGCCATTTTGAGTCCACCGCGTGGGCTTGCATTTGCCAGGAGTTGTTGCCCCAATCCTGGGTCCAGCATCGCCGACAGCAGATACCTTCGTGGGACAGCTCGCACCTCCATCCTGGTCTCCGACAACGCCTCCTGGTCCGAGAGACTGCAGAGCCCAGCCCAGCGCCACCCACTCACCTGGTCGAGGTGACTTCATCCGGTGCCATCCTGGTGACCATCTAATCACTGGCTAGTGATTCAGAACTTGGTCCCCTCTGCTTACAGGTACCCTCTTCAGCTAATCCAGTCCTTGGATCGGCCCGGAACATCTTCACTGGTCGCCTGCCAGCAACTTCCACTTCAGGCTCCTGGTTCGTCGACGAAGAAACCCGACGACACTTGAACCCTATGCAGCCGCAGCCCCTGGGCTAGGTAAACCGAGTACCACGGTGCTCCAGCGTAGACCAACTCTCTAAGTGTCTAGATCCACTTTCGTTTTTGACCTACCTAGTCGGGTTCGCCCGAGAACACTAACTTTTGCATTTACTAGTATCCATAGACTTTGTCCCGCATCACGCGTGAGAGTTCTCACTCTGCACACGACGTCCCTGGGCCTCCTGCTTCTAATCCAAGGGTTCAGCATTGTAGGCCTAGCGTTTCTAAAGTCTTTGAGAGTAGTACTTACCTGCTAGTAATTTCCACTTTTGTAGTATATGGTTTTCCGTGCCCTTCTGAGGAAATAGAAATTTTACGTGGCCAGGGTGTCCCCTACATGCACCCTATGTATGTACATATACCCCATGTATGTCCCTGTCACCATGCAATTCCCTTCTCATGCCTGTAATAATAATGCCTCTGCATTTCCGTTCAATGTTAGCATGTTAGTTACCAGGCCCTCCATGAAAGAAACGTTAATTCTGCACTGAGGCCTATGTTGCCAATGCATTTACATGGTGCATGTTTAAAAGCCGAAATGAGCACGTTTTGTGGCTCAGCCGATCCAGGACCCGAATTCAGGCTCCATGCCTCCTGAAACTCTGAAAGCTGCAGTTCAGCTATGTATCCCTGACCTCTCACATACTTCGTGCTCAGCCGAGAGGTGCCCAGCTCGGCCTGCCAAGACAGTATTTTGCCTACAGTTATCTGCTCTGCTCTACAGAAACACATTCCTGCTTAATGAAAAGGGTAAACATATTCCGCCTGCAGAAGATAGGGCCTAGCCTTTCTGTCTCCATTCAAGTGATTTACAGAACCCGCATCCATAGAAGGCCCATGGCCCCACGCAATGCACAAAGAAATATATGCACACACTAGCATTTAGTGATGAGCAGCCTTTGCTCGAGCGACCTTTAAGTCAGATAATAGATCCTCCAAACTCAAGATATCAGATAATACCAGAAGTGCAGGTCGTCCTGATATTCAAGACTCTACTAGAACGAAAGTCAGCTCCCCCCAGCTTCCCCCAGTTACACGTCAATTCTACGTCATGACCAAGTTTGCGCACACAAGTAGGGTAAAGGTTCCTGCTGACCATGCAGACCCCCTCCATGTATCCACCCATCCATGACACACCTATGACTCATCAAGTGAACACCCACGTGTACGCCCTCTTACATGCCCTTTTCACGCCCATGTGCTCTTATCTCTCTCTTTCACTTGCTCCGCCTGGAGCGCTCCGCCTTCTCTATGCAAGTTAATGTATGTTTTAACTATAAATAATGAACTCTGTGAATAAAGTTCAGATGACGATCCTTCCTGATCCCTAGTGGTGATGGAACCCGATTCTCCCTTAACTCGAGTTACTGAATAAAGCCCTTTTGAATCGGACACCACGGACTCTGCCTCTCATTATATGCATGATCCTTGTTAATGTATAGAAATTCCGACAGGGTAATTCTTTTATTTACCACACTTCGGGCATTTGTGTAAATTGTGTGACTTTCAGTATTTCTTTAAGAGCTTTGTATTGTGCTTAGCGCCCTGTCCTCATAAAGAGTCCAGGGCTGTTGTGTTATAAATAAATATCCTTATATTTTCATTACAACTTGTGTGGTGTCCTTTCACTTGGTGTTCAAGGGGTATATGTGATGGTATAACAGCTGGCTTAACACGCCCTCTAGAGTTTAGCCTAAAGACTGCTCTTGTCCATGCTACTAGGATAGCTGGTCTATAAGGTTGACTTACAACCAATCATCAATGAGGGTCGTTTGGAATGATACACAGTGATCACTAGAATAGTGAGCACTACATATCAGGCCAACTTCTCACAGCGGGCACATCCTGTATGTTTACATTGTGGCGGGTGGTAGCACCCGCCACAATGTAAAAATACATGTATTACAATTGCATGTAAAACGTGGCACGCACCGTTCGGTGCCTGCCACCTTGTACATGCAAATGTAGGGGGGTGCAGCACCCCACCCCCCTGGGGGCACGCAATGTGCCCCCCAAGGCATTTTTCGCCTGTCTTTTTGCGGCCACCATCGTAATCGGCCCCTATGTCTCTATGAAATAGAGAGAGAGGAGTTTCTCTCTTGGATACTTGTGATTTGTTTTAAGCTGTGTGGTGGAAATTATGCTTGCTAGAACCTGCACACTGTGGTCAGAAAGCAAGGTAAGTCTTACTTGTTTTGATGTCTAAGATGCCTGCTCCTGCGTAGTGCTTGCTGTGGAAACCAGAGCTGCCAACCACAATAGTCATCAATACTATAAGCTCCCGCACCATAAAGGAGAGTTGGACTCCATTATTACTTGTAATGGTACTCCGAGAACGAAGGTATCATTGAGACAAATGGTAAGGTACACACGCAGCAGGCTGGCTTCTGTGTATCTTCCTAAACTTCACTAGTCTCTAACCAAAAACCGTTGCTGGTGTGGAATTCACTAGCTACATCTTCTGACACCGGCTTGTCTGAAGAATGGTTCCATGGTGGCAATGCAGTGCTCAATGGGGCAGGCTGCAAGTTTATTTCCTTTTAGCAGCAATCCTGTGGTTTCACTTGATGCATTCTGAGATCCAGATCGCCAGTTAAGACTCGAAGGTTTGCACATCACATTCCCTCACCATCAGCAGCGCTCATGTGGTTGCACACACTTTGTTCCTTCAGACTCCAAATCAACAATTCAGACATGGCGGTTCAGACAGATTACTGAACTTGGCCATTACTATATACCACCAATAGGAGGTGCTTACCCAGGGGTGGCTGAGGACTTTGAGCGTGGGAATTACGTACTTTCAAATTAATGTCTATCCGGATGGCATGTAAAGCCTTTATGTAATTATGTACCATCTGGATCCACATTTGTGATATTATTAAATAATTGCAATTCACTTTGTATTGCAAAGTCGATTGCCTTTCATGTGCCTTGCTGTCACACTCTGATACTCGCTTATGTGAGGGTTAGGTAGTAACCAGACACTGTAATCAAACATGTGCACTAGTGTGCATGTGCCAAGCATTGTAGAGGCCGAAGAGCTTACCTCACACCAGCCCACACCTGCCACGATCATGGGTCGTTGGAGTACATCCTCACAAGACATACGAAACCTTAGGCAGTCTAGAGCATTTTCAGCAACAGCTCGGGAATGCCTCTGTCTGCTAGTCAGTCAATGCTGCCTCCCACCCTTTCCTAAGTCATCATAGGGTGGATGGGGTGTTCATGAGCAAACATCATTGACCCCCACCCTGTGACAAGTTGGATAGAATGCAGATGAGAATGTGGTGTAACAGCCAGAGGTGCAGACTTTGGAGCTGGGCAATCAGGTTTGAATCCCGGTGCCGACTCGACATCCTCTGATTCCGGGCAAATCACTTAATCTCTCCTTACCTAAAACACAAAAATGTATGTGGCCTTAAGTAATGTAATTAGTGCTCATGTAAAGCTCTCCAATACCTTTGGTCGACTTTGGGCTATATTATGGCAAAATTCTCTTAAACACAGACCTTTGTTTTTCCGCAAGTACGTATGTACATGGTATCAAACTAACCTTCCTAAGATAGGTGGGCTATTTGATACCATGTACATAGGGTACATGGTATCAAACTAGCCTTCCGAAGTATCCTTGCTGCTGCTACCATTTGTCCTCAGTTTGTTATTATTATCTCCTTGTTGCTCCTTTTTGTCGTTCTTAATGATGTTATTCTTATTTTCACTTACTTACATGGACTGTATTACCTTCACTTTTCAGGTCTCTTCCTACTGCCTTGCTCTATGATTGCCCTTTGGCATTATGTACTCCTTTTGGACTCATGTTAACACTATTCCCATGTACTGTAAAGCGCTCTGATACCCGTAAGGGTCTTGTCCGCGCTCTATAAAACTCTGAAAATAGATAAATAAATAAATCTACAAAAAGATAGATGCTTTAAAAAATGTTTTAACTCAAATATCTTCACTGAAAACATGTTCACGTAATAGATGCTAAGTCAGCATCAGCACCCAGGCAGGATGTCTTTGGATTGTTGACAGAAATATAAACATGAACAAAATTTCAGAAAATAAGCAAAAATGTTTGGGCAAACATAGTGCACAAGCACAATAGATTGTACCTAATACATTTTTGCTTTCGCACAATGAATGGCACGGGGAAAAATAATTCAGTCAGCAGTTCCTTCTATTTGGTTTCAAGAACGTTCTTCAAGGTGGTTGCTCACATGAAAGCAAATATTAGAGTAAAAATACTAACAGATCAATACACAAAAAATAAAGATGGCAAGCCACTGAAAGCTCTAGCCAGATGTCTAGCTCAACTAAAGGTCCTCTGAGAAACACCATCACAAATCAATCGAAATGTTCACGAGTCCCAGTGGCAATAGTGAATCTCAGCCTCACATCTGCATCATGTACTTACCTTATGTATGTGCCAACAAAAAGTGTAAGGTAGTCTGTTGTGAAGCACCCCTGCCAGGTTTCTGCTAAGCAAAACCGCCAAAAATGGGGATTCTGCCTGTCACCTCATACACCATGAATTAAACATAAAGCAATAACCTTTGATTAAGGCATACACTTCTGTGGGCTGTATTGTACAAGGTGAAATCTGAAAGCCTGTGCTCAATTCCACCTTCGCTGCTTTAACAAACTGTGTGTTCCTAAGTGAATACTTTATTTCCCTCCGCCTCTTTTTTCTTCATTCTCACGTATGACATCACCTTGCAGTCAGATACACTGTGAATGCTTGTGTGAGCAAACACATGTATCTGTTTAGAGAAGTTCGAATTGAGCAGATTGGACTGCAGCTAATTTATCGAGGTGCCTGTCTGACCCCTAGCATCAGAGTCACCCTGTCAGGTTGTATAAGCGAGCCATCAACCCCTCGCCATGGGAAAGGGACGTCACAGGACTTGGAGCAGAAGAATGCCATTGCTTGGCGTCAGCTTCACTCTTGTCTTCTCAGGTAAGCATTGAGCGGTAAGCTCTGCCAGTGGCTCACATTGAGGTACATTGAAATAAGTCTGGGGACTAGGAAGGAAGGGATGCTTGAGTGCAGACTCTGCTTGACTATGGTGATGTGGCCTCAGATATAATAAAAAGGACACAATATTCTGCAGCTATTTTGTTGGCCTTTCACTTCTAGGTAACAACATAAAAAAAATCTAAAATGAAAAATACATGCAACTTAAAAAATCTTTTGGAATTGCAGTCTTACTTTATTATTTTTTATATATATTTTTATTTTCAGAGCCAGAAAAAAAGAAAAAAGAACATAAAAGCAGTCTTAATACAGAGTGCAACTTCAAATTGTCAGATAATCAGATGATAAAAAAATAGAAAACACAAAGTATACATTGAAAGAAACACCATAACATTAAGCAATTAGGATGTATATATGCTTAAACCCCATTCTTCCACGTTATTAGGGGCAGCCATATCGCCTCTCCACGCTTAGCGGCTTTGGGTCCTCTAGTGGCATAAATAGCATTCTCGAGATTAAAGATCGCAAGTAGACGTGCGAGCCACATTTGAAAGCTTGGAGGCTCATTGTCTTTCCACCTTGTGGACAATATAATTCTAAAGCCCGTGGTACTGATAAATAAGAGTGCTTCCTCGTTTGGTTTTAAATTAAGTGAATTATCATATCCGAGCACATATAATGTAGGAGAAACGGGAACTTTGTAACCAAACACCTCATCCCAGAAATCGGACATCATTCTTTTAACAAGAGTTAATTCTCTACATTCGCTAAACATGTGGATTAGTGTTGCTGGGCCGAGTAGGGATCTAGCACAATGATCGCTCTCTCTCTGACCCCAGGCAAATAGCTTTGCCGGAGTGTAGTAGAGATTGAAGATAGTTTTAAACATCTGAGCTTTAAGGCTAGATGACAAGAGAAGACAATCCGTTAGTTCTAGGGTTCTATCGATATCAATATCAGGATTTGCGAGTTTGTCTGCCCAGGTAAGTTCCGTTTTTTCTAAATCGTCTTGGAGTTTTGCCATAAGACAGCCGTTGATTGAGCCGATTCTGGTTGTTTTTCTGGCTATAATTGCAGTCTTACTTTATATCAGCTTAGTCAGGTAATGTGATCAGTGCATGTGTCAGTCTCTGGAATCAGTCAGTCTCAGAACTAAATCTTGTTTTGCCCGTAGGGAATAAATAGTGACATGCATATTTTTTGTGTTTTTAAGTCCCAGTCTGTGACTAAAAGTGCTGTGAATACGCAAGTCATTATTTTAAAATGGTATTACCCAATGTATAATTTAATGATGACCTTGAGGTGCCTCTTGCTGAAAAGGAAGGGATCAGGGTTTTTTGGAAATGTCAAGTCATAGGAAACACAAAAAGTGAAAGCAGAAACAAGCTATGTGTGCAGTTGGCTAATTAGCAATCCAAAGGCTGCTTGTGAATCAATATGTGTATTTCTTTAATTGATGAAGTAATCTAGGACTTGATGGAGTCAAAGATGTAGAGATAATGCAAGGATGCTAGCTGCTGAGTTTGGGAATATGTCCTATAAAAGGTGTGCACCAGGGCCAATCTGATTGACTTTACCAAAAGTATATATTTTGAAAGCACTTGTTTTTCATTAAACACTACATGTGCACATTTTCTGGCCGCATCCCCTCTCATGGAAGACTCTAATTTGGGGTGAGTTGATTGCACCAGGCTTAGGCCTTTTAGTTGAGCCTAAAATGTTTGTCTGAAGGGGGATTAAACAGCTGATGGTAAATGGGCTCCTTGGTATGCAAACGCAGTGCTGGTCAAGCCATCATGGTTTCCGGCCCTCTTCCTGCTCACCAAGGCACCAAAAAGCAGAATATACTGTGGAAGGAGAGCTACAAGAGGCCGTCTGAGAATCCACTGGACATGGGCGCATCACGCAATGTGTTTGTCACCTCATGGAACCACCGCAACAAAACTTAGAAGTGTTGTTGGTTTTTTATTTCACCAGCTACGCTTGCACTCCATTTGCTCCCTAAAGAGGCCAAATACCACCAGCTCATGTCTTCAGACAAACATTTCAGGAGCAGCTAAAGCGCCTAAGCCTGGTTCAATCCATTCCCCACAGAACAAATGCCTTGGATGAGTGGGGTGACTTGTCAATGTAGTGCAGAAATTGCACTAGAGAATACATCCTTTTACACCAGTTTTTAAAAAAATTATTGAGGGAGAATTTCCCTGTATCCCCCTGAGAAATGTTTGGCGTGCTTACTATGCTCAATCTGTATGGGGCAGAGCTGTGGGGACATGGCAATCTAGAGTCCCTATCCAAAGCTGAAAATAAGTTTTTGAAGGACCTCCTAGCCCTCCCCATGAGTACCCTGACAGTCCCGGTGCTCCTGGACATTGGTTGCAAGAGCATTAAAGACCAGGCTCGCCTTCGACCACTGCTCCTTTGGTCCCGCATATGGAGGGTCCCTGAGTTAAAATCTTACGCCGACGATTTGGCAGAGGTGATGAGTATGGGAGGCTGGGCCAAGATTAAGTGGTTGAGGGATACCAAAAATCTCCTGGGGGAGTTGGGCTTGGGGGACTGCTGGACTACAAAATCTGCTCACCAAAGGCTGACCTCAAAAAACTTTATTGGGACTGGGACTCTGGCAAACTTATTGGGAACCCAAACCATTGTAACTCGACTGCAGCATTTCTGGAAATAAAGGACGCGCCAGTCTATGAACCCTACCTGGACTTAATCAGCTTACCAGTCGACAGGGCTCTATACATTAAGCTCAGGGTGGTCACCCTCCCGATCGGGGCCCTTGTGTCCAAATGGAAATCCGGCATTCAACTATCGCCTTTCTGTGCCCTTTGCCCATCTAGGCCTGAAACGGTAGCACACATCTTTTTTGAGTGCCCGGACTATACCAATCCTAGGAGATACTGGCTTAAACCACTTTTTAGACGCCTGGGAACACGTAGGCATTTAGTTGCACTACGTATTTTATTGACTGATACCTCCCCTACAATTGTGTGTGGTGTTTCCACATTTTTAAAACGCTCCTGGTTGATTCGCTGCAAGAGACTGTCAATTTCAATTTAATAGACTTTTTAGCTAATTTATGTAGGGTTACCTCCTATTTTTATTCTCTTAGCATTTAAATGTTGACATGCCTATTTTCTGTTTTGAAATGCTGTTTTTATATGTATGTTTGCTTTCAAGATATCTTGCATATCGAATAAAAGCTTTCAACCAACTATGCTCAATCACATGCCAAAGGTATTTAGTTGGTCTTGCGCCCAACAACTCTCATAGTGCACCAGCCGCCACTGCATTCACAGATGAGTTGCACTGAAACAGTCCACACTTGGCTCCTGAATCATACACCTTTGGCTGGCCACCAAATCCTGTAGCTTGAAACATACGCATAAGTGAAACACTAACATTGAGTTTTACACCTTACCACATTGCTGAAGTACTTGCCAGCAGTCAACACTTCCAACTTGTATGTGTTTGAAATATGCTCCCAAAGTGAGCAGCAGCATACAAAGCCATTCCAATGACATGCACCTAAATAGCATGAAAGTCAGAACCTAAGCAGATGCAGGTGTCCCATGAGGTCATCCAACCTCATTGTCTCACAAGCACCACAATCATCCTGGGCCACCTGCTACATATGGGATCATCTGAAATGCCTCAATGACAGCTGGCTGTGCCTCAAATTCAGCAAGATGAATTTCACAGGTGTGGAGCTGTTTTGCTGCCCCGTGCACAGCATCCCATCCTCATCGCCAAATGAAAAGATGATTCTAACGTGAAGATGAAGTTTAAGTCTTTACTCAGAGTAATCACTCAAATGTCTCCAGGCTTGTCAACAGTATTTTCCCAGCTTCTCTGACAGGACTTCAGCATTCTTAAATAAGCTCTACCTGGAGATTCCAGGGAATAAACCTAGGGAAGGGAAGGGAAGGGAAGGGAAGAGAGGGGGATTCGGACAAATGGAATACACGATTTGAAAGAACATTAAACAAGAATCTATATCTGGGCATACCACTCTCAGCTAGGGAGACATAAACTAGCCCTATAAGGACTCTATTGTGAGGCCAAGTCAAAACCACTTTATTCGATTAATTAAAATCATAAAAGTATGCTATACATATACAGAAATATAAAAAATCTAATAAATAACTATTATACAAGATAAAAACATGTCATAAACAGTAAAAAAAATTCATAATCAATCATAACCACCTAAAGCAATTAATACAGGTACATTGTCTATTATTTAAGAGGTTCAGTAACTTGTACAGTATTTTGGCTGGCCTTCTTCTCTCTAACAGACGTGGCAAGAAAGCTGGCAACACAGAACATGGTTAATGGAGATTCTACCAATTGTAAAAACATTAAAGCTGACTTGCACTGAATAAAATTCATACGTTTTAACAGTGGAATGATAAACCTTTTCCCAGCGTCTTGAAACAGTGGGCAGAAAAACATAAAGTGCATAATGTCTTGCGGTGAAAAATCATCGCACTTGCATGGGGCAACATCTTTGAGTCTACTCCAACCCTCCACATCCCATAGGACCATGTGTATTTGGTTAAACCGCAATTTGGTCAACAGCCATCTATGGAAAGGATTTGTCACTGTAGTCAAGTACAGTGACATTGCTGGAGACAGGGTTACCAAAACATGCCCCCTAACAGAAGATTTACAAAGTTCTACTCCTTCCCGCTCTGCCTCCCTTAACTTGGTGAAGTTAATCTTTACCCACTCAAGGTCAGCCTTACATAGGGATTCTGGGTTAGAAAAGATCTCTGGTCTGCCCATATATGTAGCTAGCATTTCTATGTTAGACAAGCACTTAATGTTGTTCCTTTTGTCTAACCTGATACAGTCCTTTAAGATCTTGTGATTTAGGGAGAGGTTCGGATTTAACCAGATTTTGATCCATAGCAGTATTGGGGCTAATTTAATTATATCTGCTATGTAACCAATCCCGAGTTCAAGATGGACTGAGTATGAAGCGTTTGATTGTGGAAGACCAAGGAGGGAGTGTAGGAATTTATTTTCTTCCGCTTGGATCGCATCAGGTTTAATGTATCCCCATATTGCCGCCCCATACTTTACGATGGAAATAGTCTTGGCTTTATAGATTGTTAAAATTGCCTCGACGGGCTTCCCCCCCAACCTTTTGGCAAAGCCTGGTACTGCCGCTGAAGAGTTTCTTGCGGAATTTGCCTTTAGTGAAAGCTGAGGGGTCCATGAACTTTTGTCGTCGAAGACTACTCCCAGGTATGTAAATACCTTCACTCTAATAATTTCTTCACCGCCACAGAAGAAGGTCTTAACTTTATTTTTTGCAGGCCCCAATGACATAACATGTGATTTGCTGTTATTTACTACCAGGTCCAGGCTTTTCATGAAATCCCCGAACAAATCCAACAATCTTTGCAGACCCAGAGGGGTCCTAGCCAAAAGGACAGCGTCATCCGCGTATAGGAGCACCGGGACAGGTGTACCTCCCATACGCGGAATGTCCAGCGTCGCTGCCAGCAGATTTAACTCCAGGGCATTTATGTATAATATAAACAGCATAGGGGCCAATATACATCCTTGTCGTACCCCTCTACTGGACTTAAAACTGGACGTGCATTTTCCCTCGCTCGTCATCCTAATGGAGGCGTTCAGGTCTTTATGAAGCTCGGCCCAAAAATACACAAGGGACCGATCAAGACCCATTTCCAGGAGCATTGTCCACAGCTTTGACCTATTAACTAGATCAAAAGCTGTGGACAGATCCATAAAACCCAGATAAATAGAGCCCCTGGCCGCTTTGGTGTATTTAGCTATTATCAGGTGTAGGTTCAAACATTGGTCCTCCGTACTCCTCCCCGCTCTAAAACCATATTGGGCGTCTGACAGTATGTTATTGTCGGAGGCCCACCCTGTTATCCTTGCTAGGATTACCTTCCCCAGAATTTTTATAGAGGAATCCAGCAAGGATATGGGCCTATAGCATCTGGGGTCTGCCCTTTGGCCTTTCTTAAACACCGGAATAATTGTCGACCGGGACCAAGATTTAGGGAATCCTACACAAGCCGAGGTGTTAAAAACATTGGTCAGGATGTTAGCCAAATACAATGAGTTGGCCTTATACATATCCGTAGGGATCATCAATTGCTTTAGCAACCTCCCATATATGAAACCTAACTGGCATGGGGGAGGATTCTGAGGCTTGGGCCACAAAAGTTTCTAATTCAAGATGGCTACCATATATATTTTCAAAATGGCTCAGCCAATCCTCCTCAGCAATATTAGTTTCCAGCACATTATTTTTGGTGTTAGAAAATAAGGGCGTATTAATAATAGACCAGAATTTTGCACTATCCTTTAATGTAGCTTTGTCCATAAGCTAAACCCAGGCATTATGTTTAATTTCATTTTTCCTATCCAAAACTATTTTTTTATACTCTCGTCTAAACTGTGCCACCAGGACTTTATTCCTTGGTCGCTCCTGGAGAGCTTTTTTTGAGGAGATTATGGGATTTAGTGCATTTATGATCAAACCAACCCATAACTAAACTATTAGTGGCTGGTCGGCTTTTGGTGGTAAGTTCTTTTGCCACTTGGGAGCAGATAGCTTCATACGAGGATATTACTTGCCCTCCCGTAGAAAGTGGGTCTCCACAGATATCTAGATCCAGAGCAGCCTTTGAAGTAATAGTATTAAAAACTCGTCTGGGATTACCTTGCTCCAATTTAGCCTCCTCCCCTGATCTTTTGCTTTCACTTCAACCTCCGCCATGAGAGGGGTGGATGTGATTAAAAAAGAGAAACCATCTACCAGTTCAATTGCCACTGGGTTGTGGTCACTAAAAATTGACGGGATAGCATTATATGAAACTAAGTATTTTAAAAGGCCAGAAGAGAGAAATATGTAGTCAATTATCCCTGCCTGTGAATGTGGGAACACAGGAGCTATTTTCAAAGAACCCTGGTTCGTACAAGTCATTGTTAGATAGGAGTTTCTCCCGCGCTTCCCCCTTACTTGAGTGCTCAAAGTGTTGCGGGGATGTAAGATCTGGCACATCAATATCAGTTAACAAACAATTACGACTACATAAGTGCACATTAAAATCACCCAACAAAACATATTGGCAGAAAGTGGTTTGCTTTAAAGTATGTGTTTAAAAAATTCGACAGCCATAACAAGTTTGCATTCGGGAGGTCCCCTTGCTGGGAATTATAACAGTTCACCACAATTAGTTTAGTATTATTAGCAAGTTTGAATTCCAGGATTAGAAAATTACTAGATGCACAATCTATCCTGCTAACTGACCCTCTTAAATTCACAGAAACCAAAACCACTGGTCCCCCTATATCTCTCCCGGCCACTGATTTTATGGCTGGGACAAAATATGAAGTGAAACCATCCATCTAAAAGTCACAGTCTATATCCCAAGTCTCTTGGAAGGCCACAATGTCGTATTGTTTCACAAAGCTTAGCCAAGTGGTGTTTTCTCTCTTGGAACGTAGACCAGCTACGTTCCAAGTTAACATTTTAATCATTGCCCCCTTGGGATTACTCTGAGTTACAGGAATACAGTGGATAGCAAGAGGATTCAAAGGAGGTTGATCTGAATCCTGGGGTACCAAACAGAGGTGAGACTCTTCCCCAGTTCCCTTACCAGCCTCTCGTCAATCACACATATCCAAATAAGAAAATACCTCAAATCTGCTGTGTGTGGGGATATTAGGCCCAAAATTAAAGTAATTTTCTCGTCCTGATCCCTGATGTAAAAGCGGCGTCTGCGCCGTAGCGGGGGTGTAGGGTCTCAATCTCACGCTATGTGGGGACACTCTTGGGGGATGGTTATAGAAGAAACCAAGAGGGCGCACTTGAATGCTGTTTTCATCGTGCGTCAAAGAGGCTGCCCTTAGCAAGACTGTAGCCACATGTTGTGGGTGTCTAAAATTGACTATTATACAATCCCCTTTACAGGATTTTTTAGAAGACCCAATCCAATTTGCCCGTCTCGTGCTTAGAATATCAGGGGCAAATTTTGTCAGGAATCCACAGTTCCTGTTTAACCAAGACACAGTTATATACTTCAGGGAGTCGTGCGATTCCTCACGAGTCTGGGCTGTTTGAATATCCTGAGGTGGTACATTTGTTAGAACCACAATGTAGGGGGTACAGGCTGAGGGTAAATGTGTGGGTCTGCTTCTCCTTTCCACTGGATTGTTAAATAATTGGTCAACCCCTGGTGTTAATTGAGTAGTTGCACTTAATGCGGAGGTGGGCGCTGTTATAGCTGGATTAGTACTATTTAAGTGCTGGGTTGCTTGTTGTTGAATTTCTACTCTGGCTACCTGCGCTGGCCCACCTAAGCCCATCTCCGCCTGTTTGTTACTATCGGCCGATTGTAAATGTTTCGCTAGCAAAACCCCCAACCTCTTAACCTCGGCGGTCACGCTGTCAAGTTTCCGAACTAAGGGTTGTACAAACTGTTCCAGTTTGGCTTCAAACTTGGCTTCCAAGGAGCAAAGTAGTTGGGAAAATTGGTCAGGACTTAAAAAGTTGTTGACAGCATCACTATCATCCCGTACCTTAGAGGGCTCGTCTAAATTGATCTGTACTTGTTCATGAATATCAGCCCTTTTTTTGGAATGCATCCCCCCCCTTTTACTTTGTTGTTTCCTACAGGTTCTAACTGGTCTTGCAACAGGGAGGGCTTCATCGTTACTTTCACTCGCTATGTGTATATCTGATACTGGGGGTTCCGTGTGAACCTGGGCTGTGACCGTGGAGACAGCTATGGAATTCGTATCGAGGGTAACATGTTCCAGGGGGCTCTCTACAGGAATCAAGGGTGCTTTGGTGTTTTTTGGGGGACTATCCCTTCCCAAAGAAGCCCTTCTATCGCAGTTTATTTTGTTTACCATCTTCACCAGATAATTATCAAGAGGACCTGACCCTGAAGTGAATGATTCCTTCGATCCACTAGGCATGGTTAAACCAAATGTCTACTTTCCGATGCTAAATTGGAGGTAAGGCAACTGGAGTATATGTTGCAGTACTAACTAGACTGTATACAATATACCAAGGGAAACACTTTACCAAAGGAGAAGTCTTCAAACTCCTAATAATCCGGTACAGATTAGTCCAAAGGGTATGGCCCAGCCCTGACTCTTCCTGTCTATGACTGTCATAGACTGTCCCGCCTTTGTCCAGGGCTTCTCCCGGGCGCGTCCCGCGGGACGAGGAGGCGTGGTCTCCTTTATGTGCCTCCCGGCGCTTCCTACTTGTGTGGGCGGTGTCCTTGCCGCGATGAGGCGGCTGGGGGTTGTGGTCTCAAGGGTCCCCCGGCGGAGCCAAGCCCGGCCAGGAACACCACGATGATGGACAAAGAATGGCGGAGCCAAGCCCAGCCAGTAACACCACAGCGGAGCCAAGCCCGGCCGAGAAACACACAGCGGAGCCGAGCCCGGCCGTGTGCAGCAACTGATGAGTAGATTACGCCTCCCCCAGGACTCTGTGGCGTGGTCTCCTTTATGCGCCTCCCGGTGCTTCCTACTTGCGTGGGCGGCGTCCTTCCTGCGATGAGGCTGCTGGGGGTTGTGGTCTCAACATCCCCCGGCGGAGCCAAGCCCGGCCAGGAACACCACGATGAGGGACAAAGAATGGCAGAGCCAAGCCCGGCCAGGAACACCACAGCGGAGCCAAGCCCGGCCGAGAAACACACAGTGGAGCCGAGCCCAACTGTGTGCAGCAACTGGTAAGTAGATTACGCCTCCCCCAGGACTCTGTGGCGTGGTCTCCTTTATGCGCCTCCCGGCGCTTCCTACTTGCGTGGGCGGCGTCCTTGCCGCGATGAGGCTGCTGAGGGTTGTGGTCTCAAGCGTCCCCCGGCGGAGCCAAGCCCGGCCAGGAACACCACAATGAGGGACAAAGAATGGCGGAGCCAAGCCCGACCAGGAACACCACCGCGGAGCCAAGCCCGGCCGAGAAACACACAGCGGAGCCGAGCCCGGCCGTGTGCAGCAACTAGTCAGTAGATTACGCCTCCCCCCTATTGTGAGGCATTGTCAAACTATTTGCTTAGAGGCTACTCCAGTCTGCAATATTTCCCTCCACAATCCTCTCTCCCTCACAGAAGTAATGCCTAACCACATATAATGTAATGGTACCTCTTCAGAGTTTCTGTCTCTGATACTTAGCAGATAAATAAAATATTAAATTAGGTTCAGATGAAATTTTCCATTGAGTACATTTAAAGTTTCTCTTCATTTTTATTATTTCCAAGTGAAATATGTTTCAAAATTGAGTTTTACCTTAATACCCATCACAATAGTGGCCACCCACCAATTAAGCAGAGAGAATACAGTGTGTTAGGGTGGAGTGTGTAGGTGTGGGTGCAGAAGAATCTTAGAAATAAGACAGGTTTGGGGATACTGCACAGTCAAAAAGTACTCCCTCGTTAAAAAAGTTCAAAACAAGTGACAGAAAAATATATTTTTGACATCACATTGGGCCTCTGCAACTGTTCACAAATAGTCTATACTACTATTATAAAGAGAGAACTGTGTCCTTTGAGCCAGGTAAACTCGAAAAGTACACCACCAATTGCAACACCCAATACAGCGTTGGAAAGGGGGGGCCCTGTAGAAGGACATAGGCTATAAAAAAAAACGTTATTTAAAAAATAAACAATAAAAAAAGGAGTCCCTAAGAAGTAGCGCCGGCCGTGTGCGCTAACAATGTGGACGTGCGTGCTGACATCATCTAGCGCGGGGAGGAGCGGCGGACAGCAGCAGTGAAGTCGGGCTGAGATACATGAAGCGCGGGGAGGAGCGGAACATGTGCGGCTCAGAGAAGCGATGTGAGGAGGCGGAACGAGGAGCGGTGAAGTCGGGCTGATGGGAGGAGGCAGAACGAGGAGCGGTGAAGTCGGGCTGATGGGCGGGAGGCGGAACGAGGAGCGGTGAAGTCGGGCTGATGTGAGGAGGCGGAACGAGGACCGGTAAAGTCAGGCTGTGGTAGGTGGAGCGCTGGGAGGAGGCGAACGTGTGCGGCTCAGTGAAGTGCTGGGAGGAGGCAGAACGTGTGCGGCTGAGTGAAGCGCGGGGAGGAGTGTAAATGTCGTGGCGGGCGGGGGCCGGGGCGGGAGTGAACGCAAGCCTGAAATGCTGCCCCTCAGCCCCCTTCTGCCCCAGGCAACGCTGGGGCGGGCTGCTAGTTTACAGATAAAGATGAATATTCTCTTCTCACATTTAGCATTGTCTCGAATTAGCCTGCACTTACACACATTCCTCCAGTAATCATATTTACAATATCCAGAAACAAATGCTCTGGTTCTATTTAGCTTATATCGCACCAGTTATATACAAAATGATTGCTATTTTGATTTTGTACGGAGCTTAATCTGTCATTGACATTATGTCTGCAATAGTCTACGATAAAAATCTAGATACGTTTAAATTGCAAGCTTTGCTATATGTGCAAACTGATAATATTTAGATGTTCACTAAAAAAATACCTCCATATGTTAGTATGTTTGTCCTGGCAGGTCTTTTTGTAGTTCACTTGTAAAGAGTAGGACAACGGAGGGTTGCACACGGTGGCGAGTACCCTACTTCAGTGGGATACAGGTAGTACGGTTGCTCTCGTATCGTTGAAGGGAAAGCCCTAACTAAAGAAAGAATGTTCACATTTTGCAAACAACCTGTGCCTGTGAAACAATGTTCAGAAGTACTCGTGCTGAATGGATAGGCACTACATGGGTCTTAAATCATAGGTGAAGCGCCTGGGTGTCATAATTTGACGGTGATCGGGTTAGCGTTAAGCTTTGCTACACGTGTTTTCCCTTTATCTTGACTATAGTTGTCGGACGCAATTTTGTATGCATCGGCGGCCATTTTAGTTGAATGCGTTGCCTCGTGGTCAGCATGCCCTTTGTCCTTCCTCTGTACCACTGGCCACCCGAGTTTGCCCAGCAACAGGCTATTTTTAGTAATGGTCAAGCTCACACATGCGCAGTTTAGATTGACCAGTCATCACTTAGGAATGTTCCGCCAAACTGACCAGTGGTGTTATAGCTCCTCCCATGAGTTGGCTGTGTTCCAAAAATGACCATATATGTACCTAAAACTCTGTAACTGTGTACCGCCTACCTTTTTATTACTGTAAAACTGTATAAAAGAAGGACTTGCACCGATGTTCGGTGTGATACTTCTTGCATTATCGAAGGGTGCTGTAGGAATGTACCACCACCCCATGGGGTCTTAATAAACTTGTCTTTTGCATTTTCTAGTTTCCGTGCCAACAGTTCTTATGGTGTAGAGGGTATTCTGCGGAGTATGTAGGCCTGGAGAACCCAATACCACAAATTGGCGACCACGAAGGGACTCATCGGCAACTCGGATGCCCGAAGGAGAGGTCGTGACGAAGGATTGGAAACTCGCCATGGACGCGTACGCTGCCTCTGAGTGACCCGAGTCTTGGCACCCACGGTGTTTTCTTCCTTTCCTTCTGATCTGACCTTCCAGGTGGTGCCGGTCTCCAACTGAGATCCTGCTCGTTCGAGTTGTCGTACAGTGCCGATTTGGCTGATTTGATCACAGACCTTGGCAGTTGGAACCTGGATATCTGAGATTTTGGTAAGCTTGTGATTGGTAAGGTAGTCTGCGGACGCTTACTGTGGTTCTATGACTATGTTTTGAGTTAGCTAACATTTGATCCTATGATTTGAACTATGTGTGCAGCGCACTTCACATAGGCAGGCATGTAGAGATATTTCTCTAACTTTGTTTGTGTTTGAGCGGCACATTTGTGTGAAGTATAGTAAGTGCCATTTTTTTTGTGGTATCACGTTTCCGTGATACTTTCTGAACATGCCTGTTTTAAGCACACTTCGTGGAATGTGCTGTCTTGGAAATGGTACCACTTATCGATTAAATGAATCCCAGCCGGCTCCCCCAGAGGGGACTCCCAATCGAGAGATGTACATAAAATTCGGCCTTTCCCCTATATTATACAGTAAATTATGGAATAAGTACACCAGATCTGATCCCGAGTTGCATTGGCCACTACATGGGTCGTTTGATTTACGAAAGGTTCAGTTTGTGGAGCAATGTTTGTTTCGGCGCAGGTCTAGACAAGATATGTTCGATTGTGTACGAATGTGGGAGAAAGCAGTGCGTGAACGAATGAAGCGTGAAATAGCCTTGGCGGAAAAAGAGCAGCGTAAGGCTGCTCGAGATAAGGCTTTACAGCTGGAGGAGAAGGAGTTGCAGGAAAAGAAAGAAAGGGAGGCACGGGAACGTAATTTGCAAACGAGTGGTCAATTTCCTATTTGGCGTCCGCTTTATCCTGTCCTTACTAATGAAGTTGATGACTTTTCATTACTAGATCGGTGCCCACCTCCGTACGTTTCACCTACGGCCCCGGATGAGGACTCGGACAATCAGGAGTACGGGAGTAAGAGTATGAGGTTAACTGCTGGTGAAGCTGCGGAGTTGCGCAGTTTTGCTCGCAAACTTAATTTGAATAAAATAACTATGTCAGAGATTAAAACTGAAAGGAATAAGTGGTCAGAGCGAGAACAGTTGTATTTTTTAAGTGCTCTTGGAGATGAAGTTGTAGAACGATTTAGGAAATATTCGACTGATCTAGAGCCTAAGGATATATCAGTTCATCGTGAGAATATGCGTAAAGGTTTATTTGTTATTACAGATGCGGATGAGTTTTTCCAGCGGTTGGTCCTGCTACAGGATGAGGCGTCCAGATTGCGGTAAACACGAAAAGCATCAGATGTGCCTGCGCCGGGGTCGACGGAGCAATCCAAAGAGTGTTCTATCTTTGGAGCAGATAAGAGTTCTAAAGTTCATGTTATGCCTATGCGTGAAGCCGCACCTTTGTATGTCCCCCCCAAAGGGCAAGGTACCAGTGATGATAAATCGTCCGGGGATGCAAAAGGGTATTTTATATATAATTGGGTGTATACGTCTTGGAACAGGGCAGATGTCATGGCATTGAAAAATGCTTTACCCGATCCCCGTAAAAATCCAGCAGCTTTTTATGAAGGAGTGGAGGGGGCTATTTCTTCATGTGTTATGACACTAGTTGATATCGATCTTTTCTTTGGGTTAATACTGCCCCCTGATATGTGGAGAGCAATTCGTAAGTTTGATGACCAAGCGATTTTAGGAGCGGATTGGAAAGCTATAGCTCAAGCTGATTTAGACAGGGAGCCTGCATGTAAGCCTTGCCAGTTAATTCTAGATGTCCCAACAGCTATTTTGAATAAATTAAAAACACTTGTTCCCCCTAAAAAGATTGATTTGACTATGTTAGCCTCTTGCAAACAGAAATAGGATGAGTTGGTATCTGACTTCTTTTCACGTTTCGAAGAAGCGTTTCATGATTACAGTGGGCAATTATTAACGGATGATACGGGTAGGCATTTGTTCGTTGATAAGTATGTGGCTAATCTCCTACCGGAGAATGCAAAACGATTGAAAACTAGTAAAAGTTCCTGGACCACGGCGACCCCTGCGTCCTTGTTAACTATGGCTCAGTATTATGAGCGGCAGGAGTTAGAGGCTAAAGAAAGTATCGATAAGAAGGCGAAGGAGTTAAAGACTCAGGTTCGTGCTACGCAGCCAAGAGGGAACGATAGAGGCAGGCGAGGAGGGTATGGTACGTCTTATGGTCGTACCGACATTGCTGAGGATCAATGTGCATACTGTAAAGAGTTTGGGCATTGGGCTGAAGATTGTCCGGTGCTTTGTGAGCAACGTAGTCAGCGTGGTCGAGGAGGTGGAAGGACACGGAATAGTTATTCGGGGGCGAGAGGTGGAGCAAGTGATCGTGGTAGGTTTGAGGCGAGGGGTCGTGGTCAGGATGAGCGTAATACTTTTGATCGACGTAATCAGCACCAGATATCGGAGGGCGAGAATGTGGAGTCTCAGGATTATGTGCACGCATAGGATTGAGTAGGATGGGGTGTGGAATCGGTTGAAGTGCCAGTAGATCAAAGAGGTCCATATGTATCAGCAGGCGTTTTGGGTTCTATTGATCAGTTTTTGGTTGATACAAGAGCTACTCGCAGTGCTCTGTCTAAAAACTTGGTTCCAAGGGCTCCCCTGTCTGGCGAAACGATTACATGCATAGGGTTCGATGGCACACCCTCTCCAAGCCCACTGTCACAACCTCTTACATTTTGCATTGACAGATTCTTTGGCCTGTGCCCATTCCTATTGTCGCCACATACCCCAGACAATATTATGGGCATAGATTTGCTTAAATATTTTCGAGCAACAATACGCTGCGCTCCTGAAGGAGTGCGGGTTATTTTGAACGACAATTATCCGGATGTAGGAAGACTCTGTACTATGCAAGAAATTGAAGCATTAGCCTCTCTCCCACACACGTTATGGGCTACATCAGACACGGATGTGGGACAATTGCTCATTCCGCCTATTCGAATAACTGTTAAGGAGGGAGTGTCTTTGCCACGTGTACCCCAGTATAAGATATCTAGGGAAGGTGAAATTGCCCTGACGAACATTGTTCAGGATTTGATTATTGCAGGAGTAGTGGAGGAAGTTCCCTACAATGTTTGTAACAGCCCGATTCTTCTGATCCTAAAGAAAGACACTGATGACAAAGTCTATCGATTTATTATTGATTTGAGAGAAATAAACAAAATTGTAGTGCCCCAGTACCCGGTGGTGTCTGATATCACCACCTTACTTACTTTGGTCCCCCCCACTGCTACCACGTTTTCTGTAATTGATCTTAAAAATGCCTTCTTTTCCATTCCCATCCATCCCGATAGCAGATATTTATTTGGCTTCACGTTAAATAATAAATCGTATAGATTTTGTCGAGTTCCTCAAGGCTATGCAGAAAGTCCTAGCATTTATAGCCAGGCTTTAAAAAGGCAGCTTGATTCTTTTGATTTGCAGTCTGGAGTAGCTCTTATCCAGTACGTTGATGATCTTTTACTGGCTGCAGACACATATGTGCAGTGTGAGGAGAGTACTCTTGCTTTGCTCTCCTTTCTTGCTCAGAACAATCACAAAGTTTCTAGGAAAAAATTACAATATTGTAGACCAAAGGTGACCTACCTCGGTCATCTTTTGTCTAAGGAGGGACGTGCATTAACATCTGATCGAATTCAAGCAATATTAGATACACCAGTCCCCCGCACTCAGAGAGATGTGCGTGCCTTTATAGGTTTGACGTCCATTTGTAGACAGTGGATAATGGGGTTTTCACATATCATAAAACCTTTGTTAGCATTATTGTCCAAAACTATACCAATGCCTCTTGAATGGACAGATGAATGTCAGACTGCTTTCGAACAATTGAGACAAGCCCTTTGTTCTGCACCAGTGTTAGGTACACCAGATTACACAAAGATTTTCACGTTGTACGTGCACGAGAAAGATGGGTGTGCATTGTCAGTGTTAGTGCAGACACACGGGGATAAGCAGAGGCCCTGTGCATACTTTTCGGCAATACTTGATCCTGTGGCACGAGGATTACTTGGGTATTTCCGAGCAGTTGCAGCAACGGCAGTGGCTATACGGCAGAGTGAGGGAATAGTTTTGTCACACAAATTGTTGGTGTTAGTTCCCCATGCGGTAGATGCTTTGTTAAATCAAACGAAGCCCCAGTATCTTACGAGTGCACGTTTAACAGGATATGAGCTCACACTTTTGGCGCCACACATCACACTAAAGAGATGTGCTACCCTGAACCCTGCCACTTTATTGCCGTATCCGGTTGCTGAGGGCCAGGAGGAAGAACACCATGATTGTGTTTTCCTGACTGAAGAACAAACAAAGGGTCGTGTCGACTTACAGGATACGCCACTTCCAGATGTGGATGGGGAACTGTGGGTTGATGGATCGTGTTTAAGGCTGCCAGATGGCACAACTTCTGCAGCATATGCGATCACGACACTTAAGACAGTGGTAGGAACAGCAGGAATACCACAGAAATCGGCCCAAGCAGCGGAGCTAATAGCTTTGACAAGAGCCTGCGAATTGAGTGCTGGCCTATGTGTGAACATCTACACAGACAGCCGGTACGCCTTCGGAGTAGCGCATGATTTTGGCCTACTCTGGAGAAAGCGTGGATTTTTGACTTCGCATGGAGTACACATTATGCACGGAGAACTAGTGCGTGATCTTTTAAATGCGTTACTTTGTCCAAAGAAAGTGGCGATAATCAAATGCAGTGCACATAAAAAGGTCACTGACAAAGTGGGACAAGGTAACGCTTTTGCAGACAGTATAGCAAGACAAACGGCTATGTTACGAAATGACTCACCAATGTATGTGGTGAAATCACAGGCTGAGCGATGGCATGATGCTAGAGAGGAGATACTAGACATTCAGAAATCAGCGTCTGAAGCAGAACTTGCAAACTGGGCAGCTGAGGGAGTGCTGGATGATGAGGGTTGTTGGCGAAGCAAAGATATGGAAAGATGGAAATTGCCTGCAGCTTACTTGCAGGCGATGGTCCAAATGACACATGGATTGGCACATGTTGGAGCTCTCGCAATTACTCGATTGCTAACACGAGTCTGGGAGCATCCTGAGATTGCCAATACGGCCAAGAGAGTAGTGCAGACCTGTCTGATATGTTTACAGCACAATCCTGCAAAAGGGACGCATACTCCGAAAGGAGGGTTTGTTCCACCTACTGCACCGTTTGAAGAACTGCAAATGGATTACATCCAGCTTGAGCGTTGTAATAACCTTAAGTATGTCTTAGTGGTGGTGTGTGCTTTCAGTAAATGGATTGAGGCCTTCCCCACGAAGGATAATACAGCGTTGACAACAGCTAAGGTTTTGCTCAAAGAGGACTTCCCTCGATACGGCATTTGTACATTTTTGTGGAGCAACAATGGTCCTCATTTTGTTGGGAAAATTGTGGAATATGTGATGAAGGGATTGGGAATTCAGCAGAAATTTCATGCTGTGTTCCATCCTCAGTCAGCAGGTCTTGTTGAACGGTATAATGCTACTCTGAAATTGAAGCTAGCAAAGATCGTGGCATCCACGTCTTTGAAATGGCCGGATGCTCTGCCTCTGGCGTTGCTATCTATCAGATCAGTGCCCCATTTCCGAACTGGCCTCACACCTTATGAAGTGGTGTTTGGAAGGCCTATGAATATATGGGGAGTTCCTAAGCCTCGGTGGTTACATGATGTGCCTTGTATAATGATGAACGATTATTTGGCACGATTAACAAATGATTTACTTTCTGTTCATCAACAGGTTCGAGAAGCGCTCCCCGACAATTCTATTGGAGAGGCTCATAATCTTCGTCCTGGGGATCATGTTATGATCCGTTCCTTCGAGAGGACAAGCAGCCTGGAACCGAGGTGGCGTGGCCCCGTGCAGGTATTGCTTGCAACTCGTACAGCCGTGCGAGTTACCAACAGGAAGCGGTGGGTGCACTCTACTCACTGTCACCGTGTCTCTCTGGATCTGGTGAGTCCAACTGTGCTGTCTGATTATCGAGACGTCTTGGACAAGGAGAAGAGCCCAGCTGTAACGTCGGCCGAATCGGAGGGAGCCTTCCCGGACCACACTGTTTCTGGGAAAAAGAAATGCAACCTACGACCACGATAAGCAGTTTTTTTTGTGCGAGACTGGTTGAGTTACCGCTCTGGGGTTTGTGAAACGGAAGCCGGGAATATCAAGGGGGGGATCTGTTCTGCCAAGTGTAGCGACACCCGTCTTGAATCTCGGAGAAGAAACCAACGGCTACCTTGGAGCTCAGCACTCATATTTTTATTTTTTAGTTGTGTTTTTGAGACATTTCGAACTTTGAACTATGGCATCTTCTGCAGTGCGAGACAAGAGAATTCTTGGTGCAGTACTATTTGTTTTGACAATTGTTGTGATAGCTTGGGTAGTAGAACTTGTGGTACCGGTATGAGAACATTTGTTGCCAACTACCCCGATTCCATCTGAACATTTCCATTTTACTCTGCCTTATCATGAAGAGCGACACCGACAAACTTATTTGAACAATAGTTTTATTCAGATTCTGCATCACACCCACAATATGACTAACACTTCGAACTGCTGGGTATGTGGGATGTTGCCTGGACATCAAAAGAAAGGAGGCACACCGCTTATCCCACTCCCGTTTTCCCATAATGGCTCTTGTAATGCCTGGTACACACTCCTATTTACTTTGCGATGGCCAACGAAAGGGGAGCTGCTTGTTTGACTCAACAAAATATGTTACAATGATCGGGATGGTTATCCGCAAGCTGAAGGAACTAAGTTTGAATGGGAGGAGTACCGCCCCGACAACGTGTCAGCACCACGAGTTTATAATAACCAACGGAGCGTCAATATGTCTAGTTCACATGTAATTACTGTTATTGATACCAAAGCTGATCTTTGGGTTCGTAATAAAGGTACAATCCCAGTTGGCAGAAGTGAATGTAACACCACTCTTACCTTTGATGCTCCAAATGGCATTTCATTTGTGGCCTCCCGAAACACGTACTTTATATGTGGAAATAAAGGCTATCATCGGCTCCCTATAGGATGGTTAGGAACATGTTATATATCTTTTGTATTACCCCCTGTGTTTATTGCCCCACCTATGTATCATAACAATTACATCCTTTATCATGACTTTATATTGAATAGGGCAAAGAGGGCGTTAGTTCTTGAAGGCACAGACCAAACTGACACTGAATTGCAACAATATGTTAATTTTAATTTGGGTCTCTTTTCATTTGTTGGGGCTGCTCTGAATAGTCGAAAAATAAGACGGTTAACTCGTGTTGTAGAAGCTGTTGCTAATGACACCGCTCTTGCCTTAGGAAACTTAACGGAGGAACTTCAAATTACCAGAATTGTAACGCTTCAGAACAGGATGGTATTAGATGTAGTATTAGCTGATCGTGGAGGAGCATGCCGCATTATCGGAAGTAGTTGTTGTGTATATGTGCCAGATAACTCACCTTCTGTATATGATGCCATATCTAAATTACATAAAATTGCTGCTGAGATACATCCTGATAATGGTACATGGACATTTTCGGGGTGGTTTTGGTCACTACTTAGTACCTGGGTTTGGAAGTTGCTGACGATTCTATGTGTAATAATTGGGATATTATTCTTTTTATGCCTTTGTATCCAGTGTGGCCCTGTATTATGCTCCATGTGTCTTTCTGCTTGTATTCCATCCAAACGAGCCTTTGCTAAACATGAACAAATGATTCATAAAGAAGTAGCACAAATCATGTCTATTGATATTGAAGATGAGTACCCTGATTACGTCCACTATGAGGTAGCTTCAGCTAAACGCTAAAAGGGTCGTCTGTCGTAATTTGACGGTGATCGGGTTAGCGTTAAGCTTTGTTACACGTGTTTTCCCTTTATCTTGACTATAGTTGTCGGACGCCATTTTGTATGTATCGGCGGACATTTTAGTTGAATGCGTTGCCTCGTGGTCAGCATGCCCTTTGTCCTTCCTCTGTACCACTGGCCACCCGAGTTTGCCCAGCAACAGGCTATTTTTAGTAATGGTCAAGCTCACACATGCACAGTTTAGATTGACCAGTCATCACTTAGGAATGTTCTGCCAAACTGACCAGTGGTGTTATAGCTCCTCCCATGAGTTGGCTGTGTTCCAAAAATGACCATATATGTACCTAAAACTCTGTAACCGTGTACCGCCTACCTTTTTATCACTGTAAAACTGTATAAAAGAAGGACTTGCACCGATGTTCGGTGTGATACTTCTTGCATTACCGAAGGGTGCTGTAGGAATTAGGCGTGGGCGGAAAATCCGTTCCGCTCGCGGATTTTGCGGATTTTCGGGAAATCCGCAATCCGCGAGATTTGCGAATTTCCCGCAAAATCCGCAAATCCGCGAGCAGCGGATTTTGCTCGCACTGCTCGCACTGTTAGCGTGAGTTCGCGCCCCGCGAATAAGTGCGAAATTGCAGAAATACGATCTTGGCAAAACTGAAAGTAACTACTTACCAGGTTCAAAAGTTCAGGCACATCATTAGTAGCCATTTCCTGCAGTGCTTCCTGAGGGGCCCCTCCAGAGTTCAGTTGCCAGTTGAAACTATTATGTGACCCTGCTCTGAACCTCAGAATAGTTACACATATGCCACAAAGGTCCTGAATTACAGCTAAGGGAGACAAGCAGGAGCCAGGCTGGAAGTTAAAATCCATTAATCAGCCCCTAATTCATTATTGTCAGTTGGGGCAGGGCAGGTGTTGTAACTAATTTTGCAACAATGAAAGCACTTAGCAAGTGCAAAAGATCACTAATCAGGGCGCACTAAGGAAGCAGGTGCCAGCTAAAAAAATATTCTGTGACACATTAATCAGCCCCAAATTAATTCAGGTCACTTGAGGCAGGGAAGGTGTGCTTTGCTTTGCCGAAAATAATGTACACTGGACAACCAGAGGGTGTAGTGATGAAACAGAGGGTGGCATGGGTGGGCCAGAGGGTGGCATGAGTAGTCAGAGAGTGGCAGTGGTGACAGAGAGTGGCAGTGATGAAGAAGAGTGTCCCAAACAGGCTGGACACGTAGAAACAACAAGTTCGCAAAACTTGCGACCCGACAGGTAAGTTCGCAAATTGCGAAATTGTAAAAACCCTCGCGAACTGGCAGAAACACGGGCGAACACAAAAAAAAAAAAAATCCGCAAATTCGCGGGAATTCGCGGATTTTGCGGATTGCGAATCCGCAAATCCGCAAAATTCGCGGATTGCCAATCCGCAAAATCCGCTCATGCTTAGTAGGAATGTACCACCACCCCATGGGGTCTTAATAAACTTGTCTTTTGCATTTTCTAGTTTCCGTGCCAACAGTTCTTATGGTGTAGAGGGTATTCTGCGGAGTATGTAGGCCTGGAGAACCCAATACCACATGGGTAGTGGGAAATCAGGGTTTCTAATCAAGACGGGTGTCAACTGGCACCTACTGCAGCGCTTAATTCGAGCCAGTGGTTGCAGGTAGGCCCCATCAGCACTCATTTTTGGGGGGCCAGTACTTATTTTTTCCTAGAAATACTTTGACTCAGAGCAAGAGAGTGAAAAACACAGAAAGGGGGGCGAAGCAGGAAAAGAGACAGAAAAACAGCGACAAAGGGATAAAGCTGGGATGAAAAAGAACGTGCAAAATAAGAAAAAGAGGCTGAGAGTGTCTGGTGGTGGATGAAAGAGGCATGTGGTTGAATCAAGACCATGCAGCTTTAGTATTCAGCAACTCTGACATTGATCAGCACCAGATGGTAGTTTTCCGGATATCTTTGGACGCTGCAACTTGTTATTTTACAATTTAAGACCTTACCAGTCGTGCAAATTCACTGAGCTCGGTACATACATAGTGCACACACTGAGAAAGAGCTTCATTGATGCTTATTGAGTGCACTCATCAGACCTCTATGGAAAACTCTCACTTCACATTCCCAATGGAAGGTACATACAGCTCTGTTCACCAAGCCTCACAACAGTGTATACTGTGTACATTCCCATCAGGGTTCTTGACACACAAATTGTAGACATTCCCAACAGTGTTCATTAGATATTGACTTATCCAGCCTTGTCAGAGCTCTCGGTCTGCCTGTCCTATGCACATTTGCATAAGCTATTCAGTCACCTGATGTGGAAACTTATATTATTCACACCCCCATCTGCATTCTATAAGCATTATGTGTACACATCTCTGTCCACATTCTTCAGAACTGTGCTACATACATGACCGCCACAGTTCTAGCGAACTATACCGCTGGGCATAAATCTATCGGAGCTCCCTAAATATAGACTGTACACATTGGCATCGGAGCTCTGTAAACCTTTACTGTACATGTATTCTCCAAAGCTTTTTTACAAGTACACTCTCGTTGGAGCCCTGTCTGCATTTATCTCACACATTCTGATCAGAGCTCTGCATACGTGTGAGGTGCGCCATTCCATCAAAGCTCTTTTTACGTTTACTCCACTCTAACATGTGAATTTGTAAAGCGTGGGCATCTTGGTGCTGAATAAAAGATGTATATTATCGACCTCAGATGGATCAAATGTTGAGTGGACCCGCTGGTATTTGAACCTGTGACCATGAGGTCCAATACAGGACCCTACAGTGGATGCATTAGTTCACTAATTCACCAGACACAGCTGGTGTATACATCATCCTGAGACCAATATTGTTTATTGCACACATTCTCATCAGAGCATAAATTCTCACTGCTCTCTAGGGCGGATTGTGTACATCCTCACCAGGGTTCTATCTAAACTGACTGTAAATACCATCCGAGCTCTGAATAGGATTACAGTACACATGCTAACCTGATCTCTGTGCGCAATTCCTGAATACAATCTTTGGATCCTTTAGAACTTGACCATGCACAATCTCATCAATGCTCCGTACACATTAAGTGGACACTTTCAGAGCTCTCTACACATCAAGTTTATGCATTTAGTGAAGTGTGTCTATTTCATCCACATGTCCGAATCAGAATTATGTGCCCACGTACTGTGCACGTTGACCTCAGAGATCTGCACACACTACCAGTTGCACTGTATGTTTACAGATATAGCACACGTTCACAGCACTGTCCTAGGCATATACTACATGAATTACCATATTTACTAAGGGTTTGCCATGCTGTCGCTCAAGGGTATTTCATTCCCAGTGCAAAAGTTATTTTTTCCTCGAATGTTGCCCTTTCCTCATCACAAAATACAATGTATGCTGCTTTTGATTGCTTTTTGCCAAGGGGCAGGTACTGGTGCGTTACATTTTCTGATCTGCAGTTATATGTTTTAACACAAATCCTAATCTAGTTGGCCTGACGGCTAGGGCGGTCGACGTCAATTCTAATGAACCGTATTCCAGTCTTGCAAGGATGTGCAACATTTTGTCATTCTGGGCAAGTCACGTAATCTCCCCGTGCCTAACAAAAAATGAATGTGTCCTCATGGAATGCAAGTGGTGCTCATGTAAAGCGCTGTGATACCCGATACCGACGGGTCAAGCTCGCGCGATACAAAACTTAGCAAGTTTCCCTTTTTTTAATGTGACACAGCCAGACCAAGTTTTGCAGCGAAAAATAACACCTCATTGAAGCAGGGACTAACAAAGAAAAATCTATTAATTTCTCCAAAAAACTGCTGTATTGCTGAAGTGCACAGTACACATCAGTGAATGGGATCCAATGATTGCGTAGGCATTGTAGTTTTCACTGGAAGTGTATATTTCCAGAAAAATCCTAAATTAGACAGTCACAGGATACGAGGCTGTGCACACAAGACAGCCTAATTAGCGCTCCAGCCCCCGTGGATGACACCTGCGGCAGTCCGAACTTAATAAAGGTGGCTATGAACTGTTTCCCCCTTGCTCGACATCCCACAGCGAATTTGGTTGCAAGGCTGTGTGAAAGGGGGGGCGGATGTGGCATAACGGTCTGAACTGTGACATTGGACCTGGGAAACCAGATTGAGTCTGGGTGTCAGGTCAACATCCTGCGATTCTGGGTAAATCACTTAATCTCCCCATGCCTACCAAAAATGAATGTGGCCTTACGTAACCTAACTGGTGCTTATGCAAAGCACTTCAATAGCTTCTGGTCGAGTTCGTGCTATATAAAACTACAAAAAAATAATAATAAATATGTGCCACAGTTTTAGTTTTCTTTGGATCACTACTCCACAAATTCTCAACAGACCATCATATAAATCCAATTACAATAAAATAGAGCTTTGTCAGTGGCTTAATGAAAAAGAATGCCCCCTGGGCCCCTCCATATGTGAAGAAGGGCCCCGAGTCTCCCATATCGCACAGCTATTCATTGGCATTGGGCTGAGTGTAGGCGAGCCCCCTCCAGCGTTGAGAGCCCTCTGAAGGGTCGAGGGGCCCCTGCGCAGGAGGGGCTTCTGCTACGCCCCTGAACTCTGTACTTTATCATTCCCATTGGAGCTAGAGTTCTTTGTCGGATCTAAAGAACTGGATTGAAACAGAGTTCTGCTCGGGGGTTCCAGTGACTGCCGACTGGAGAAGGCGAAAACAAACCCTAGTTACTTCTGCTGCTCCTCGGGCTGAACGCTGGGGATTATCAAGCAAGTGCATCGAAGCTGCAGTAAAAATTGCCTTAGAAGAAAGCAGCGGGGTTCAGCCACTGGACAGCGGTTACAAGAGCACGCTCTCTCAAAACTTAACATTCAACGTCGGTTCTGTTATTACGCATATCTGCGAGGTACTGCTTCTATACGCAAGTACGGCGCACCGCCTTTGCATACATCGTTATGATTTGCATCTACTACCAGGCAGGATCAGGAAATTGCTCACTTATACCTGAAAGGTTACCCAGTGTACACAGATGTTTAGCTTAGGTATAGCAATCCGAAAGAGCACCAACCTGTGATGTGTGTTGCACTTGCAACGCATTTTTTATAGGTTGCATGAGTATCTTTATTAAAAATTATTATATGAGTTTTAGAGTGAGCAGTGCTAGGCTGCCAAAGGGCAAACCTGGCGCTGTACAAATTGGCTACAGTAAAGCATTCCAGCCTCATTGCTAAAAATGTTGTACAAACAGAGTAATACAGTAGCAACACATAAAACTCAAATATTAGAACGGCTGTTGTCTACCACAACAGTAACAAGACAAATATAGGGGTCGGTATCATTGGTGCAACAGGTGTAGTGGCACCGGGACTTATAGCTGTCTCGTGGCTTCTTTTGCTTACTTCCTGGCATCAGAGCTCATGGCAACCTTGCTACATCAGGGTACAAATAGCAGTTTGCATTTATGTGGAATTGGAAGTGGATGTCAACAATTTTATTTAAAGTGCTGGGGATAGCATCCATCAGCCCAAGGGCCCACATCCCACTTCCCCTTACCTGCACTATTTCAGGTAGAGGCATGACTGCATTTCTCCTGCGTCCCCCAATCCTGAACTTGGCAGCCTTGTAGATTTTCCAGTACACAAAGAGCACCACACACAGCGGAAGGTAAAAGGCCCCGAAGGTGGAGAAGATTGTGTAGGAGGGCTCCTGGCTGACGTGGCAGTTTTCCTGATCCGGGATGTAAACCTCCCCCCAGCCAAAGAGTGGTGAGAAAGAGATTATGCCAGAGAGCGCCCAGGTGAGCGCAATCATGATGTTGGAGATACGCTTGCGGGTTTTCAAGGTGTACTCCAGGTGTCTTGTGATGGACCAATAGCGGTCCAGGGCAATGGCTGTTACGTTCCATATGCTGGCAGTGCAACACAGTACGTCAAAAGAGATCCAAATGTGGCACAGGTGGTGGCCGAGTCGCCACCGCCGGCCAGAGAGCTCGTTCACCAGGCTCAGTGGCATGACCAGTGCCGCCACCATCACATCTGACACGGCCGTAGATGCCACCAGATTGTGGGGCACACGGTGGAAGGTCTTCACCCGCAGGATGGTGACCAAGATGAGTAGGTTCCACAGGAAGGTGGCGATGATGAGGATGACTAGCAGGGTGAGAATGAGAATACTGAAGATAGAGAAGTTGCCCCTCTTCAGGACGTTGCCCTCAGAGCTGTGGTTAAATCCGACCACGGACACATTGATACTGTCCACAGCTGTGGCCATAGCTTTGAACACATTCGTCCTCTCCAGTTCAGCTGATTGGTGGGGATGTCACCCAGGCGGTTGCTGTCATGGTTACATTTCTTTTATTCCCCATGACAACACAAAGCTGTGCAGTAGCATTGCTTATTCACCCCTTACAATCAGGACAAGCACACACCATAAGGCGAAAGTATCGGAACAGTCTGTGTTTTTGGTGTTCATCATTTCAACATGCACTTGAGTCCTTCTGAAGACAGTCTTTCCACAGATACACGTTCTGATAATAACATCTGAGGTACAGAGTTCTTTGATATTTGCATATCCCCACATTTATGGCACACATATTAGAGTGTCCTTCCATGCAGGTGCGCATACCCACAGTACTAGGATTACTTACAACGGAAAACAAACTAGAATATTGTTCCCTAAGAGCTGGCCCTGGAGTGACAGTTAAACTTCAGTCTTGAGTGTACTTCTCCTTAGGCCTCTCTGCATATTAAACCTTCCAACATCATTTGAAGATAAATTAGACCATCCTCCCTGGTAAGTGACCCCAAAAGAGTAGTCAAGTTAGAGTGTATTCCTCAGTTGTTTGCCCAGTAGCTTGAATGCCCTTACTGGAGATTTGGTCGAGTGACTTCTATAAAACTCAAGTGTCCTGCCTCTGACTTTTGCTATCACGTCATTTAGGCTAAAGTAGAATTTACCAAGTGGAAGGCCTGGCATGTGCTTGTCCTCATATGCCGTTCAAGCAAGAGTGTCATCAATAGATGCTGTCCCCACCAAGGCTGGTCAAATGGGCTTCATTCTTGCATGTTCAGTGTCTCTTCGGTAGGTGCGGGTCCAACTTGACAGCTGAGAAGGTGGTCGGAGAACCCTTGCTCTAGCGCTAATTTCACGCTGCAGTTAAGCTACAGATTTCTTCCCTGAAGACAGCTCCCTCAATACAGGAAAAAAAAAATTCTGTTGTTCATGGCACTGGCATCAAAATTGGAGCCAAGCTAAGGATCCCTTCTTTCTAGCCTGGTAGCTTCAATTGTGATCTCTGCTTAGGATTCCTTCTTCTAGAAGCACTAGTGCAACGTACAAACTAAGCTACACTTCCTTCTGCGCGTGCCCTTCCAAGTCTGGCATTAAATTAATCTTACGAGTTTCAACTATTTCTTGTCACATCAATGGAGTGAATGTAACACTTTACTGACATTGCTCAATTCTATGTTGTGGTCAGTGCAAGACTCTGTTCTTCTCCAGACCTTGACATAAACTGAGGTCACCTTTCAACTTGTTCCCCATTAAAATCGTCTTACCAAGTCCTGGTTGTGGCAGGGCAGTAGCACTGTAGGTTCATTTGCCGTATGTTCTAGATCTTTCTCTGTAGTTATTATCATGCATCATTCTACTCGTCCACTGGAGTGACTCCTACACCTCAGAGGTCACGCCCCAATCTGTCGGATCCCAAAGCATAGTCTGATGGAGGTTCCTTCGCATCCAAGCAAGAGCGTCTTTATTGAAGGCAGATTCACACTGCCTTCTTAGCATTATGTTGGTCCCTCAGTGGCATTCAAATTAAAGTTCCCAACTTTTCTAGGTCCAAGATCACACAATGAAGCTGAGATGAAGTGTATTTCTTCCACAAATCCTGGTCTCCGCAATGGGCGTTGCGCGCCTGGTGGTGTTCCCAGCAGTGCAGCCAACTTCAAGATTGGCTCCTTCTCAGCCGAAGTGCTGTTCGGTGCTGTGCAGTCCGTATCAGCTCTCTCTTTTCTGCAGGCAATGGTCCTCCCTTCACAGAGTAGTTCTGCCTCCGCCCTCAACAGATACTTTTCATCTCAGTGCAGCAAAGTTCAGGCGTTGCCTTTTAAGGGCAGTGTTGCGTGATGCGCGGACGTCCAGGCAGCCCCTGCCGCAGGTGCTGCGCCACCCAGTCCTTCCAAAAGCAGGCTCGCCTTTTCCTCAAGTGCTGTTTAACGCTGCGCAGCCGAATGCAGCTTTCTCACTTCCCTTGGCGCTGAAACTTCCTCGCCGAGCTGCGAAGTTCATCCTTCCTCGTCATGGTCCGTGCTTCGCAGTGCAGCGAACTTCAGTCTGCCATCCTCCTCGGGGGCGGCACGCACCTGTTCTTCGGTATCCAAGTGCGTCAGGGGCGCGCAGGGTCCTCTCAGAGCAGCCAGGTTCCGCTTCCCTCAGGTGTCTCACCTAACCGTGCTACTCAGCCAGTTCACTCGGCTCCCTCTTCAGGCGCGCGCCGGTCCATTCAGAGCAGGCAGGCTCCGGCTATCCTCTGCCTCAGGTGTCGTACTTAACCTCGCTGTTCAGCGTGTTCCCCTAGTTCCCTCCTCAGGCGCGCGCGGGTCCTCTCAGGATCTCCAAGTTACGGCTCCCGTCCTCCCCGACGCCGCTCCTCGCTGTGCTCTGTTCCGTGGGCGTTCGGCGCCTGAAATGCAGGCAGGCGAGGGCTCTGGGAGTCCCGCATTTCCATTTCAAAGCTTCGGGGAGAAAGGGAGCCCGTGTCGGATGAGCGTGCTGACTGCCATCCATCGTCTTTATGGAAATGCTGCTCAAGTGGTCAACGGTGTGATGGATCAGGGGCTCTGCCGTGGAGCCGTGCGGGGAGCAGGCACCTCCCGCTGCTGCTGCCGACGCACCCTCCCCTCCATCGAACCAGAGAGCAGCGCAGACAGGCGAATGGGAGACGCAGCCGAGCAGGGGTGTCTCCCCGACAGCACCACCCGTCACCGAGCAAGGGGAACCCTGCACGACGAGTAAGAGCCCCTGGCACCCAAAGAAATGATCTTGATGTCATTTTCTAAATTACCGCTTTAGAGATCTAGTTCTCGTTGACGATCAATATTGTATCCATTAAAAAAGGGACTATTGAAAAAAAACGTGATTTTCACGTGTCCAAAAGAGTTACATAGTAGATACCCCAAGATGTTCAAGACACGAAAACGTCCTCTTGCAGTTCTGCCTTTGTGTAGAGAGAAGCAAAAGGGAGACACCAGCGCGCAGATAAAACCCGCAGGGCTGAACACATACCAAAGTCCAAATGGAGATCTCTACCTTCAATGAAACATCGACACATTATATTTTGTCGTATGCACATTTTCGCTTCAGATAGCTTCTAAGAGATCATATTCGACACCGGTGATTTATTAAATGAACATAGTTGGCAAACAGCCCCTTGTGTGACACCTGTGTTTTTAGTGAATTCACTTGTTTTTACTCCCATAATAAGCAGGGCCACTGAAATTATGTGATTCTCTGACTGCTGCGATGTCAGTACATTTTCCAGATAATCCACCATCTGTTGCATAATTTGCAACCAAAAAAATATGTCGCAAGAGGATGCAAGTTAAGTCAATCAGTAGGAAATCCACTATTGTACATTATGAAACCTCTATTAGTTAATGAACTACAGAGGTCTGTGTATGTAACCAGAGAGCCACAGAAAGGAATCCTGGTTAAAGAACGTAGAATACTGCTTTGTGTATGTTTAGTGCTACGAAGTCCAAATCTGTTACATAATGCACTGTGAACCTATAAGTAATTATTTTAAATTTGCATTACATACAGTATAAGATAGGCTGCCACAAAATGTGCAAAAAGGTATGTGATAAAAAAGTGCTTCCAAGGTTTTAGTAATACAGAGATTGTATGTAGTGCATTTGTTTTTTTATAACTATCCATTAAAAGCACGCTCTTCACAGCTCAGCTCGTAACTCTCTTGCAATACCACTCAAAAAGAATAAATCTCTTTCATCAGGAAGTTTCAAGTGCCAGCATCACTTAAAGCCAATACCGGCTCCTAAGTAGCCTTTACATTTTCAGATTGACCAGTTGGGCACATTTATGTTTCTTTCAGGCAATCAGGCACCAGTGCCCATCATGATATGGCACACTATAAAAAAAGTGTGTGCAGTGTGCCATTGGTTGAAGAGTTTTGGACTGGTGAAAGGTGTAACCCATGAAATAGGGTCACTTTCAGTCTACAAATGTCCTTATCAGAAACAGAATTTCTGAAGCCGTCACAAGTTTTGCCACAACTTTCACAGTCTATGGGGTTGCACAGGTATATGTGGCACTGTTGAGCAGGCTGACTTAAAAAAATATTCTAATAGAGAATGCTAATATGGCAAATAAATTGATGATTAAGGAGTTGGCATGATTGCATTGAGCCTCCCTTGTTTTCGCCTCCTTCTTTAGTAGGACACATCTCTTGCTGTCTCCTTTGCACAGTTTATCATGGTTGTCACTTAGCTGCATGTCTTCAGGACAACAGGGCCCATATTTATATAGAAGTCACTCAATGCAGGGAGATATGTTAAGATGGGGCAATGTGCTGCATGAATGGGACAGATTAGAACAAAGCAAACACAAGGAGATGATGGACAGAGTGCTGAAACTAATAAGTCACTCTCCCCCAGTCACAGATCTAAGTTGAATCCATAATCATTCTTTAGCTCACTTCGCCACCCCAGTTCAGAGCCATCTATATGCAAATCAGTCTTGACCCTGTGCCTCATGGGAGCGGTCTAGCCTAAAAAGCCAAGCAAGGTCTTCCCTGGACCGGAAACAAGCATCCTTGAACCGGTTTCAAGGCAACACCCCTCATCAGCCAGGCTAGGTTGAATCCAGTGGCAAAGTGAGCAAGGGACCCAGGTCTGGGCATACCCTGCCAACTGAGGGCAAACAAAGCAAACACAAGGAGATGATGGACGAAGCGCTGAAACCTTTCAGTCACTCACCCCGTCACAGATCAGACCCAGCTATATGCAAACCAGTCTTGACCCTGTGCCTCATGGGAACAGTCCAGCCGAACTGCCAAGCAAGGTCTTCCCTGGACCGAAAAGAAGCATCCTGGGACTGGTTTTGGGATAACATCCCTGATCAGCCAGGCTAGCTCGAATCCAGTGGCAAAGTGAGCAATTGAACCACGTCTGGGTTATACCCTGCCAACTTAGGGTTTCCGGTCCAGGGAAGCAGCGGCTTGGCAGTTCGGGTTGGACTGTTCCCATGAGGCACAGGTTCAAGAATGATTTGCGTATGGCTGGGTCTGAACTGGGTGGCAAAGTGAGCTTAAGAACGCTGATGAATTCAACCCAGATCTGTGACTGGGGGTGAGTATCTGAAAATTGTGAGCACTCCGTTCATCATCTCCTTGTAGTTGCTCAAATTCCCTCTATTTTTAGCTTCCACAGTGTCAAGTTTCCAGATTCTATGTTTGAGCAGTTTATCAAGTCCAAGTATTTCATTTTCATCCTGGTACCTGTAGTCATGCATTGGTATACAGTGGAGGTTTATAAAGTGTAATGTACACATGCTGAGGCAACATTTTGGCACTGAGTGAGAGTGAAACAAGGACACAAAATCTTTGGCAAAGCAAAGACATGGAGTGCATTTTGATGGTTGGACCTAAAGATTCATCTATGGAATAGGGATGTTTTAAGCTAGCGGTTAAACATCTCCCTAATGTTTTTTGGGTGGGGGTCCAAAGGGTGGCTGCACAGACTGAAAAAGACTGCCCACCACAATTCTAATCATTGTTTTTAGGAATTAACAGAATAGATATTATGGCCATCAATGCTGTGAGAAGTTAGCCTGGCATATGATGTCCACTAGTTCTAGTGGGCACCTTGCTCCAGTCGAATCAACCCTTATTGATGGTGGTTGTAAAGTCAACCTTATAGAAAGCTATCCTAGTGGTAGCATGAACCAGCAGTCATCAGGCTAAGACTTCAGTAGGCGAGTTAAGCAAGTTGTTTGACCAATTATAATCCCCTGAGTACCAAATGAAAAGGACACCACACAAGGTATATATCAAATATATATGTATTTAATCTAAACACAACCCCTCTGCACTCTTTAGGAGGTCAGAGGTAAAAATACAATACAAGTCACGCAGTTAATATACAATAAGTTTTGCTTAACTCGCCTACTGAAGTCTTAGGCTGATGACTGCTGGTTCATGCTACCACTAGGATAACTTTCTATAAGGTTGACTTTACATCCACCATCAATAAGGGTCGATTAGACTGGTGCAAGGTGCCCACTAGAACTAGTGGACATCATATGCCAGGCTAACTTCTCACAGTCAATACTATCATTGTCCATAAAGCATAATACGGTAGCTTTGGTGAGAGTATTTTTTTTGATTGAAACCTACCAGACAGAGCAGCTGACTGGTTTGCTAAAGACATCTTGGGGACATTTGGAAAGCTTCTCTAGGAATGCATTCCACCCATTGCTTAGCATTGGCTTTGTGCTTTGTAACTCACATTTGCTTGGTTTCTACTTTCTGATTTATTTGTTTTAGGCTGTCCAGATTGAGATTGTCTCCCCGTAAAGTTTTCATTGTTTATTAGATCCTTCCACAAGTTTGATGTTTTTAAAAAGGACTTTAAATCTTGTTCTTATCTTGTTACATTTGCTGTGCATTCAAAGACAGTGGACAAATGTCAGGCTCTGTCTTCGGAGGGAGCGTGGTGTTTACCTTTCTTTCTCCGACTTCAAAGTGAGAGGATTTATGTCACAATCATGCTGACTACTGGGGGTGTGCTGGAGGAAGGCTGTCGAATGTTTTTTCTAGCACACAACAAAATGTAAATGTCTGTAAAGGAACTGTGAAGATATTAAAAAATATATCAGAATTAGGAAAGTATAAATGAAGCACATTTTTTGTAATTCCGAAGGTTGAGAAAACAAATATTTTAATACGATCAAAGCAAATCAATTCACTAGGTGATGACATTTCCACACATTATCATTTGTGTATACTTTTGTGAGTAAAGTTGTATGTCTATGCAAATGTAATGGTCATTTCAACTGAAGAACGGCAATGTGCTACTACACCATGCATACTCCACTTTACGCAACTCCTCTTTAATCTGTACCACTCAATGCCACTACACTCTCCTCTACATCATTCCACTTGACACCACTCCGCCTACGCCACTCCAGGTATCTCTACTCTACGCCTCACTACTCTACTTTGCACTGCTTTACTTTATGCCAATGCACTCTACACCACCCAACTCTACTCTGCAGCACTGCACTCTTCGCTCCTGAACTCTACACCACTCCAGTCTAGCCACTGTACTCTACTCTGCACCGCTCTGCTCTACCCTACGCCTCTCCACTCTGCAACACTACACTCTTTGCTGCTGCATTCTAGCCTGCACCATTCCTGTCTTCTGCACTTCACTGTACTCTGAAACAATCTACTCTATGCAACTTCACTCTACGCCCCTCTGTGTCACTCTACTCTATGCCACTGCACTCTATGCCGCACAACTCCACTTTCTACTGCTCTGCACCACTCTACACTACACAACTGCACTCTATTCCACTCTACTCTAATCAATGCACTCTACACCCCTGCCCTCTATGCCAATGCACTCTACACTACTTCACTAAAAACCAATGCAGTCTGTGCCATTGCGCTCTATGCCAATCTACTCTGCACCACTGCACTCTACACAACTCCATTTTACTCTGCACCACTGTACTCTATGCCACTGCTCTCTAAGCAACTCTACTCTACACCTCTCTACTCTGTGCCAACGTTCTCTATGCCAATGCACTGTATTCAATGCAATCAATGCCACTCTACTATACACCACTGCACTCTATGACACTGCACTCTATTTTGCACCGCTCCACACCACTGCACTCTATGGCACTACATTTTATGCCACTCTAAATTACTCTGTACCACTGCACTCTGTGACACTAAACTCTACACCATTATGTACTAAAACACTGCACTCTGCACCACTCTACTCCATGCCACTGCACTCTACCCTGCACCACTCCACTCTAAGCCACTTCACTCTACTCTGAAGCAGTATACTCTACGCCACTGCAGTCATATTCACTCTACTCTTTGCCACTCTACTCTACCCTGTGCCACTCCAATCTACCCTGCACCACTCCAATGTACCCTATCTCACTACAATCTACATCACTCTACTGTACTCTGCACTATTCTACTCTACACAACTGCACTTTAGTCTGCAACACTCTATGCTTCTGCTCTTCACACCAATCCTCTGCACCATAACACTCTACACCACTATACTCTATTCTGGAACACTCTACTCTATGCCACTGCATTTTTCACCACTTTATTCTACTCTGCATCAATGCTTGCTATGCCACTGTACACTACTACAATCTATGACCCTCTACTCGATAACATTGCACTCTTCGCCACTCTACTCTGCACCATTGAACTCTACTCCACTGTATGGCACACTACTCCAACCTATGCCATTCTACAACACTATACTCCACTCTGCAACGCTCTACGCAACTCCCTCTATATCACTCCAAGCCACTTTACCCCACTCTATTCTATGACACACTACTCCACTTGATTCCATGCCACTCTACTCTATGCCACTCCATGACAGTCTATGCCACTCCACTTTATGATACTCAACTCCAATCTATTCCACTTCACTCTACTTCATTCTATGCCATTCCACACTACTATACTTCTCCTCTCTATGCCACCCAACTCTACAACAATCTAGTCCACTCAATGCTATTCTACGACACTCTACTCCACTCTATGCAACTGTCTCGATGCCAATCCACTCTCCTTTACTCCTCCCCACTCTAAAACACTCTATGCCATTCCACTCTGCAACACTCTACTCCACTCTAAACCCTGCCACTCTACAATACTCTGCTTCCTCCATGACACTCCACGCCATGCAGATCTATAACACTTTATAACACTCTACGCCATGCCACTCCATGCCATGCCACTCTAGGACATGCCACACCACGCCATTCTACGATACTCTACACCATGCCACTGTACGCCATGCTACTGTATGCCACACCGCTCTCCTTTACGTCATTAACTTTTAGCCATACTGAAGAATAGCCACACTGGTGTGCAACATGGCTAAAACACATTGGCCAGCCGAATAGCTCTTGTATATGCGGAACCTATTGGTTTTTACCCATTGCTTGTTCTGCTATGAATATGCTACCATTGCAGCTATAGGGCCAACCAACTGGAATTCCTACACTACAGAACTTATGTGCAAATGCACAAGCTCTAGGAGAGCATGGGAATGTTTGAGCTGAAGCTTGAGGGAATCAATGTAAACTCCAGGGAGAACTAGGGCAACCTTTCTGGGCACAATTTCTGACGGCGCAGTTGCAACTTTGGCTGCTACCCAAACACTCTCTAAAAACATTGGCTGTTCCCCTATCCTTTCTGGGGCACCACAAAGTACATTAAGGTGATTTTTTAGCCACCTTAGTGCCTAAGGCTGTCTATATACAATGAGCATTCTCGTAGCTTTCCAGTCAGTTTTTCATGCTCAACAGTGGCCTCGTGCTGCGCTTTCCAAATTTTAGAGAACCAGGTATCTGTGCTTCATAATTCCTAAAATGAAATGCTGTTTTTGTGCATTTCCATATTTGTGGTTCTAGATTGAAATTAAAGCAAACATGAATACAAGTCCCATATAGAAATGAAAAAACCTTGCATAGGAATGTATTTTTTTTATGGAGAAACAATTATCAACATATTAGTCAGACTTAACTCTCAACTCTAGTGCTGTTGAGAATTTTTTTCTTTTTTTTCCTTTGAAAGAACTTTTATTATAAATAAACATTGTATGCTTAAGATGTACATCTTTGTTAAGGAGTATTTATTAATTAAGTGTTACATGTTCCATATGAAAGTAATTATAACATCATATTTGCTAAAAAGATAAGCTTCAAAAAGTTTGCTACGATTCCGTCCAGTATTATGTTCACACATTTCTCAAAGCGGAAGAAATTGGGTACTCAAGGAACCACGCGCACATTTGAGAGAACATATGCTTCATTTGAATATGTGCACTTTATTTGAAATTGTTGTTTTCAGAAAATGCTATATTTTTTGATTAGTTAGCTTATTTTTGATGTAATTTGCTGCTGTATTTATAAAAAATTCTTTTTACTTCATTTAATTTATTTCAAATTTTGCATAATCAAATATTATGCACAAAAAGAAGCAGAGAACTCTGGGTAGTTCTCAAGTTGCGGTGGAAAGCAGCTCCTGTATAGAGCAGACTCAACACCAGCCACACTCTAGGGGGCCATATGTATGATCATATTTTCCCACAGAATGGGTAAAACCCTTTAATACATCTTGCCCTATATCTATATACCCCACCTAAGCATATATATATATATACATATATATATGTATTTGAATATGTAAAAAGTTCAAATAATCAAATTAAAATAAAGTAAATAAATTAAAAAGAAATGTTTATAAATACAGCTGCAAAATACACCCAAAAATAAGTCAAGTTTGCATATGCAAATATGTACATATTTGCAAATGCAAATATGTACATATTTGCATATGCAAAGATTTAAATAAATGAAATACATTCAAAAGAAATGTTTATAAATACAGCAAGGAAATGCTTCAAAAAAAGGCATTGCCATTTCGGAAGAAAAACATTTAAAGTAAAGTGCACATATTTAAATTAAGCATATGTGCTCTCAAAAATGCACATAGGTATCAAGATTACCCAATTGCTTTCACTTGTAGAAATATGTAAATATAATACTGCACGGGATTGTAGCAAACTTTAACTTGAAGCTTACCTTTTTAGCATTAACATGTTATGTATTGTTTCTTTTTTAATGTCATATCAGAACATCCTATTGGATTAGTTACTGCAGATTAAAGTGCATAGCTGAGAAATCGATGAATAAATGCTATGATGACTTGAATGAGAAACATTCAGCTCCTGCTTGGCCACTAATATAAAGTAATACTGTTTACTGTTATAGTAGTATTCCATCATAGTGTGGTATAGTTTATGAAAAAGTACATTTTGTATTTCTTCAAAGAAGTATGTAGACAGAGGTCAATTTGAGGTCAAAGTGTATTGAAGGTTTCTTGAGCTGAAATTAATTACAGCATTGCAGTTTCTATCTCAGACATGACTTTTTAGGTCTCGCCTATGTAGCGCGCATTCGCTGCATAGGAGACCTTTAGCCGTCGTTCAACTGTTTTTTGAAGCACATACTCTTGCTTTTGGCGGCATACACCTTGCGGGAGTGCGCAGCGGCGTGAAATAAGCACGAGTATGTACTTCGAAATAGAGCAGATTGCGTGCGCATGCATACACACATGCACCACTCCAGGTACAGCAAATACACGTTTGCAGTGCCAGCAATGTGTTTTTCTTTTCTTTTACTGTGACAAGCGTGTGCTTTAAAATATCAGCATTACTTATTCACTCGTGCATGGCTCTCTTGCATTTCTTTTTATTGGCCATTCACTCTGTGGTTTGCATGTGCTTTAAAATATCACCTCCTTCTGGGCAAAGTAACTGGAGCTGTGTGCTTTCAAATATCAGCATTACTTATTCACTTGTGCACGGCTCTCTCTTGCATATCTTTTTATTGGCCATTCACTCTGTGGTTTGCGTGTGCTTTAAAATATCACCTCCCTCTGGGCAAAGTAACATTAGCTGTGTGCTTTAAAATATCAGCATTACTTATTCACTTGTTCACGGCTCTCTCTTGCATTTTTCTTTTTTTATTGGCCATTCACACTGTGCTTTGCACACTCTGTCAATTTTTAAAAATTTTTTATTCTCCCACTGGGCAAAGTAACATTAGCTGTGTGCTTAAAAATATCAGCATTACTTATTCACTCGTGCACGGCTCTTTCTTGCATTTTTTTATTGGCCATTAACTCTGTGGTTTGCGCACTCTGACAATTTTTTAAATGTGTTTATTCTCCCACTGGGCAAAGTAACATTAGCTGTGTGCCTAAAAATATCAGCATCAGTTAATCACTCGTGCACGGCTTAGTTTTTTCTGCATTACTTCTTCCCTCTTTCTCTCCCCGACTCTCTTTCTCTCTCTTTCTCTCTCTCTCTCTCTCCCCCTCTCTAATTCTCTCTCTCCTTAATTCCGTCTCTCTCTCTCTCTCTCTCTCTTCCCCTCCTTCATTCTCTCTCTCCCCCTTTCTCTCCTCTTCATTTACTCTCTCGCCTCTTATTTCTCTCTCTCTTTCACTCCCCTTTATTCACTCTCTCTCCCCTTTATTCTTTCTACTCTTGCTCTCTCTTTTCTCTCACTCATTCTCCCACTTGACAGGACCAACAGTGGGTGCTTCTCACACAGATAGAAATAACAGAGGGCACTTCTCACATACAGGTACAACAGAGGGCGCTTCGTACACAAACAAACAGGAACAACAGAGAGTGAATCTCACACTGACAGGAACAGGGCGTGCATCTCACACAAAGAGGGACAGAGGACGCTTCTCAAACAGACAGGAGCAACAAGGGGCGTGATCCAGCGGGCCAAAGGAAATTCAGTCTCATATGTACATCTCTACACCAGGATACTCACCATAATTCATAAATCAATCACTAGGCCCATAAATGACAGAGACATGAATTGACCAACTGAATCTTATGACCTAATTATTCAGAAACACTTTATAATACATTTAATTAAGTCACTATCAGAGGCAATGGATTAACTAATGGTAACTCAAGGAAACAAACAAGACCAGCTTGTCATTTCAAACACTTTTATTAACTTTATTATAAAGCAAAATGCATTTTGAAGCGTAAATTCTTTTTATTAGAAATTTTTATTAAGCAAAAGTATTTATTAGAAAGGCACATTTGACTGGCAGTTCGAATTCAAATCAGCATGAAAAATGCTCAAACATTTAAGAAAATTCCCTAAACCCTATTTCCCTAACTTAGCTAAAGAAAAACCTAAAGGGAAAAAGTAAAGACTCAATGGATCTTACGTGAAACGAAAGTCCAACAGCATCTCTGGAGCACAGGAATGAACCAGCCGTGCTCTTAACAAGGGGGCAATTTTTATACCTTTTTCCTATCTAAAACTAACTAAAAGAATATAAATATTCGAGCAACACGAAACACGATTGGACTAGAGACATCATCTGATGAAGTCATTTGTCTTTCGCATAGCAAAAGTCATGTTTCTTCAAGAGCGGCATTGTTCATAGACTAAGAGTGTCACAGGCTTTTCCGTGAATCGCAACATTAGGCAAAATCAACTAATGCTTCCTCCATCCAAGCTTTTCCGCCGCTGCACATCCTGTCCTTGACCATTAAAGCTGAATTAAATGTCCTTTCATAACTTCCACGCAGCCTTGTTTTACGAGCCACTTTCAAAGAATTATTGTAGAAAATATTTCCACTTTCATACGCTGCTGTACAAGGCCCAACTCTGACAGGACTTCGGGCATCCATTTTAGAAATAGGCCATAGGCCTCTTTTAGCATGAGTCTAGTATGCAAGGAAACACAAAACAATAATTAATTCAAGAAATGATCTGTTACCCACCCCCTTTACTAATATTAAGCCATTAGTCTATGTTACCTAGCTTTGCATACAAAAGATAAACATAACACAAACACATGAGATGACACAACATAAACAAAAGCACATTTAAAAGAATGCACATGCTATTATTTGAAACAGCCGCAGTTAATGTTCAACAAAACGAAAGACAAAGTAAATGTATTATTTAAAGCAGAATGACAAACATGACAAGAGCACAAATGATTAAACCCGCGTGTTCGTGTAGGTGCACATTATTCTAGGTTGTGTCAGTACAAAAACGTGCAAAACATGCAACACTCATTAGTAAATTAAAATTATGGGAGTTTCATTACTGCGTGCTTTAATTCAGAATTTATTCTGAAAGTCCGCTCCATCAACTCCCTCATCTGGTGATTTTAAAATCACCAAACAAACCCAAAAATGTATTCTAAATTTTACTTTTAGTAATGTCATATAATGATCTCTCTCCGTGTTAGTAAATCTAAACTCCTGTTTCATCAGTCTGTCTAGAACTCTCATATTGAGCCCTACGGAATTCATCCATTTCTATCTCCTTTTCCTGAGCTTTTCTGAGTTTATAAATCCTTCTTTTTTCCCTCACATGTTTCTTTCTCTTGTGAATCATGCAACTGATTTTTAACAAAAGTGTCACTATAACTATGATTATTACAGGATAAAGCACTTTGCCAATGATTGAACTGCAAATATCTCTAAACCATTCTTTTATTGCCCCAAATCTTTTTGCTAAACGTTCAGAAAAACTGTCACTTTCCATGGGTTCTATTTCTGAGTGAAATTCTGTAATATTCTTGATTAATAATTCTATGTTCTGACTTCTATCTGGGATATATGTGCAGCAATGCTGAACATGCAAAATCCCACAGACTCCTCCCTCTTTTGCTAAAAGGATATCTAACGCAAGCCGGTTTTGCATAACCATGCTTCTGGTAGCAATGAGCTCTGTATTGACCAACTGGAAACCACCTGCAGTATCAGTGGACAACCTATCAACAATTGGGGAAACCTTTCTGATTTTAATTGCATTCAAGGTATTTCCTACCAAAGGAATTATTGCGCCAAATATATCTCCCATGATCTCAGAAAAGCTTTCTCTTTTAAATCTATTCAGGTGTTTGCAATTTCGAATGATCCTTCTCCATTTCTGTCAACAAGGAAAATCTTAGGAAAGACAAGACCAAGGTAACATGTGCCATACCAATGGTCAGGAAGACTGAAATATGCTTTGTTTCCACAAACAAAGTAAATTCCTGGGAAAATTTGGTCTTTACCACCTTTAAATCCCCATCCCCCTACAATTCGGTAAGTGTCTTCACATTGACTAGCACCAACAAAATAATTGTCATAAAGCTTGTTATCTCTTCTAATGCATAGCTTTCCACTAACTGGATCATCTATGTGAATAGCAGCATATCTATTTTCACCATCAAGCTTCTCATCCTCGATCTGTATTAGGCATTTTTACTCAGCTCAAACTAAAACAAAGATTTAAAACGTAAAATTAGTATCTAACACACCCTCCCCTTTTAAATTTTCTTTTTTTTTAGTAACCCTGTAACAGCTTTTCTTCGACCTTGCGTCCATAAAAAGTATCCAGCTAACACAATTTCTTCGACCTTGTGTCACCTAACACAATTTCTTCAGCCTTATGCCAAAAGCAAACCTCCACTCAAAGAAAACTAAACCCTAATCGTTGTCACTATTTTTTTCCAAATCTTCCTGATTGCTACTGCTAACCTCAACTACTGGTGGAATCAAGATATAGGCCCATTCTGGAGATTTATACTTGTGATTTGGCTTTAATGATCTCTTGCTCTTTCTAGTAATTACTTCAATTTTCTTTCCAGCTTGCTCTTTTTTGTCCAAATCACTCTTTTGACTTGATATCTCGTTGACTTGTTCTTTCGATCTATTAACCAATTTGAATTTCAAGTCTTCTTTTGGCCAGATATCACCTTTTCTCAAAAGCTTTTTCTTAGGCTCAATTTCATTACATTCAGCTTTCCAAGCTCTTTTTCTGAATCTTCTTATCTCAGACTCTTCATGACTGTCATCCGAATCAGTTTCAGAGATTTCAATACTGTATCTAGAAACTTCTTTACTCGGCAGCTTCACTCCGTTAGGAACAGCATCTCTGTAGCTGGTACTTGGCAATTCATCTTCTTCCTCCGGAATTACTTTTAACTTCCCAGTTCCAAAATTTCCGTTCCTGCTTTCAGAGCTTTCAATCTGCTTTTCAATACTTTCCTGATCTTGAATCTCTTCTGACACAGTTTCTTTTCCAGTCCTCTTTTCTAGACCATCTTCATCATTCTCTGAATCAACAACAACGATGTCTAGATCTTTCTCATTTGATGCTTGATTTAGTTCTGAATTCTCCAGCTGTCGACTTCCTTGTCAATCTTCAGAATCTGGATTTTCAGGTTCTTCTTCTTCTTCTTCTGAATCTGCTGTAGTCTCGTCACTATCTTCGTCTGGGTTATCAGGTGCAGGTACACGAAGGGTATGGCTTACATGCACCCACCTTTTCAGACACCTGCGCTTCACAGCATTTGTTGTAACTAAAATCACTTGCCTTGCTTTCTGCCACCTGGGTACCAAACAGTTCCTCCTCCGATGAACCTTTGTTCTGACCCAATCTCCTGGCAATAGATCATGAGCCTGCTCCTTTTCTTTTGAAATCACATCTGTTCCCACCTGATGGAATACAGAAGTTACGACGTCAGAGAGCTGCTTACAATAGTCTAAGATTGCACTATCATTTATTGCTAACAACTTTCCAACTGGAACATAAGCCTGCCTCATTACTCTTCCCATGAGTATGTCATGAGGGCTAGACCTGTTCTTTTATCTGGAGTACTTCTCAAAGACATCAAAACAAGTGGAAGTGCATCAGTCCATTTTATTCCTGTAGCTAAACACATTTTTGAAATTCTGTTTTTGATTGTGCCATTGATTTGCTCTACGACACCTGAGGCTTCTGGTCTATAAGCACAGTGTAGCTTTTGTTTAATTCCATATGCTTCACAAATTAATTCAATCAGTCTGTTTTCAAAGTGTGTGCCACGGTCACTTTCAATAGTTACTGGAAAACCATATCTAGGTATGATCTCCCTTAAAAGCAATTTTGCCACAATAATTGAGTCATTGTGACGAGTTGGGAACGTTTGCAACCATCTTGAAAACAAACAGACAATAACTAGAACGTACCTAAGTTTGTTATGTGGTGGCATGTCAATGAAATCCATTTGCAGTCTAGTAAAAGGACCACCCTCCCGTCCTATGGTTCCCATGCTTACAACTGTTTTTCTGTTTGGATTGATTTGCTGGCAAATTAAACAACGTTGGCAAAGTGACTCTGCAATAACCCTAAATTTTGGATTATACCAAGTCTCCGTAAACTGTCTCATCATTGTGTCTCTTCCTAAGTGACCTGGTCCATGGTACATCCGTGCCATGTCAGCAATCATGCAATTGGGCATACCAGGTCTACCATCTTTGTAAACCCCTATTCCATCTTTCTCTTGCTGTCTACAACCTTCCTTGAGCCATGTGTTTTTCTCCTCATCATTTGCTTCATCTTGTAAATCTTTTACTCCCTGCCATGTTTCTATCACAGATATTAGCGTGAGAGAGTTCATTATATGGTCATTATCCTTTTCCCGATTAAGTGAAAGATTATTTTTCGCACAATATCCTGCAGTTTCATCTGCAAAGGCATTTCTTTTAGTAATGTAATCTTGTCCCTTTTTGAGCGCTCCGCATTTAACCACAGCTATTTTTTTCTGGTAACTGAATGCCATCGATCAGTCTTTTGATTAATTTTGCATTCCTGATTGGAGTTCCTGCAGAAGTTAAATAACCTCTCTGAGACCAGAGCTGACCATAATCATGGACTACGCCATATCCATACTGGCTATCAGTCACTATGGTAAGTTTTTTCCCTGCAGCTTTTTCACAGGCACGAATTAAAGAAACTAATTCTGCTACTTGTGCTGAACGAATTCCTTCAAGAGTTGAACCTTCAACTTTCTCAGAAACTGTGCAGACTGAATATGCTGCTCTCAGAATGCCTTCATCTGTTCTTAAACAAGAGCCATCAACGAAGTAAACAATGTCTGACTCTGATAAAGGTACATCTTTAATGTCTTTTCTGGGTTTGGTACAGTATTCCAAAACATCCAAACATTCATGATCAACATCATCAGTTTCATTGTCATTTACAGAAGCCACATTATCTGGTAAAAGTGTAGCTGGATTGAGATTAAGACATCTCGCAATGGATACATTATCTGATCCCAGAATAACTTTTTCATATTTTGTCAATCTGTTGCTCGACAGGTGTTGTGTTTTACTTCTAGTAAGAAGTGTTTCAACTGAATGAGGTACATATACTTTTACAGGAAACCCCATTATGATTCCTTCACTTTGCTCAAGCCTTACACTTGTTGCAGCCACTGCTTTTAAGCAACCTGGCAATACTTTAGCAACAGGATCGAGAACAGCTTAAAAGTAAGCTATAGGTTTTCTCATTTTTCCATGTTTTTGAATAAGAACTGACAATGCACAACCCTCCCTTCAACTGCAGTACAGTTCAAATTCCTTATCATAATCAGGCATACCCAATGCTGGTGCTTCACAGAGACTTTTCTTTAGCTTTTCAAAAGCCTCCAATTCTTTTTTTGTCAAAACAATCGGGTCCTTTATCTGCCTTTGTTAATCTTTGCAAAGGTTTTGCAATTACTGAAAACCCACAAATCCATTGGCGACAATAACCAACCATTCCTAGAAACATCCCGATCTGTCTTTGAGTTGTTGGTGGTTGTATTGCTCGAATCATTTTTATTCTCTCAATTGTCACTTGTCTAATTCCCTTTGCAATTCTGTGACCAGGGTATTTAACCTCTTGTTTGCAAAACTGTAGTTTTGCAGGTGACACTTTATGCCCTTCATCTGCTAAGCGATTCAAAAGTGTAATGGTGTCAGTCACACAATTTTCTCTTGTTTTTCCTGCAATCAGGAGGTCATCTATATAATGGACCAATGTTGACTCTCCAGGTAATTTTAAATCTTCCAGGGATTTCTTTAATAACTGATTAAAGATAGACAGACTCTCAGTATACCCTTGAGGGATACGACACCATGCTAATATGCGATCCTGGAACCGAAACGCAAAAATTTGCTGGCTATCTGGATGAAGTGGAACCGTAAAGAAGGCATTACACAGGTCAATGACCGTGTACCATTCTGCATCATGCGGAATCTGATATAGAATTACCGCTGGATTTGGTATAACTGGACAGCAAGGAACAACTATCTTATTAACCTTTCTCAGGTCCTGAACTATTCTGTACGTTCCATTTGGCTTTTTAATACCCATAATCGGTGAATTACATGGGCTGCTCTCAATTTCTCTCAAAACACCTTGCTTAATGAATTTTTCAATCACAGGAATTACACCCTGAATTGTTTCAGGTTTCATTTTGTACTGGGGAATGTTTGGAAAATCTATTCCATGTCTCACAGTAATTTTTACTGGGTCCACATGTTTCATTAAACCCATTTCATCACCAGTTAGATCCCACATTTTTGGATTTACTGTCTCTTTCAGTTTCTCAGGTAAGTTATTTTTATCAAAAGCAGGAAACATTTTATTTTCTTCGTCAACCATTAATAGTGTCAATTTGTATAAACCATCTTCTTCTAGAGTTTGAAGCTCAATACCGTCTGGTGAACAATACATTTTACAATTCATCTTGCATAGCAGATCCCGACCTAAAAGATTAACAGGACTGCAGTTACAGACAACAAATCTGTGTTTGTCTTTGTAATTTCCAATTTCTACATCCACTGGTTTTGTTAGATTCATTTTAATCTGCTGATTAGCTACACCAACTACCTGGATAGAATCACCCGAGAGAGGAAGATTTTCAATTTCCACTGATCTAACAGTAGAACGGGTAGCACCAGTGTCCACAAGAAAAGTGATATCTTTGTCATTCACTTTACCATTTACAAATGGACCTGACTGATCTACCTCAAGAGTGGCTCCAAGCACACACTCTTCTTCCTCCCTCAGGCACCGTCATGAATAATCCTCTGAGTCACTGCTCTCGTTTTCTTTTAGCCAAAATTGTTGAGAGACATTTGACACATTTCCTTTTTGTGATCTTTTTGCCTGTTCAGTTCGGCAGAAACTCGTCTCTGGACTGTATCTCTGTGAATTCATACAATTTGGCAAGGGTGGCTGTGGAATTTGGCTCTGCTGAATCAATTGGTTCTGCTGATTCGCTAACTGTCGCTGTAGCCGTTGCTGCTGACTTATTTCATTTAACTGTCGCTGAAGCTGTTGCTGCTGATTTACCTCACTCTGCATCTGTGGATTCAATGATGAATTTTTTTAATTTCTGGGCGGATTTTTACACTCACGCTTCCAGTGTCCAATTTCGCCACAATTAAAACAAGGTAGCTTTTGTTTTAGCTCTTCAATATTTATATTAAATTTAGGCTTAATTGAAAAGTTCCCTTTGAACTTCCCTGGATTCTGCTGAAATTTTTTATTTTCTAATGTTGCTATCTGCTGTTCAGCTACCTTCACTTGTGCCCACATTGCCTTTTCCTTGAGTTTCTTCTGCTTTGCATCTAACTCATCACTGCAGTATTTTGCCTTTCTCAGGATGTCATCAACTGAGAGTGATTGTCAACCGACAATTCCAGTTCTAATCATATCCCCTATCTCAGGTCTCAGGCCATAAACAAACCTGTAAATGAAATGGCTCATGTCACTTTCACTTACTTTTTCATAGCCACTGTATTGTTTAAATACCAGGAGTAACCTTTCATAATAGGAATGAACTGATTCTTTTGGTTCCTGGTTAGTTCTGTCAATTTTAACCCAATCTACTTCTTTTGCAGGAATCTTGTCTTTCAGCCAAACAATTACTTTGTCATAGAAATCCATGACAATGTCTGAAGGAGCGCCTGTTACTTTATGTCGAGGCGGTTCTTCTTTGGGTCAACTAATAGAAATTTTACATTCTGTCCAAAGATGTGACGGGACAACAATGTCAAAGAAACCATCAAGATCAATCCACAGAACTTTTGAGACTTTATTGAATCTGTCAACTTGACAACAACATTCCACTGGCTTTTCTCTCAGCCGAGGAAAATCATTTGTAAAAAGTAGTATATCCTGTCCTGTCCACGGAACATGAACATAACCCCCACCAGCTTTTTCCCTCATCGGAAATTCACCAAAAACTTCCCCTCTGTCTCTCTTTTCTTCTTCTCTTTTCTTTATCCATTTAACTCTCCATTTACTTAAATCACCCAATCTTTTTAAAAACACAATCAATTCTTTTATATGGGTTATTCTGCCTGTAGTATTTAGATTCTCTATATCTTTCTCAGAAAAATCCACTCTGTAATGTTTTTGTAATTGTTTTTGGCAAGTCAAATCTATTTCCAATTCAGCAGCCACCTCTTCAAACTGTTCATATTTATTTTTAGTTTTCCACTGAATACTTTTACAAATGAATAGCAGTTCATCATCCTAATATTGCTTCAAACAGTCAGTACCAATTGTGCCAATAATTAATTCTTCTAAATCTGCTTTTAATTTTGCAAGATCAAGTTGTTTAGACTCAGGAACTTGTGTTAAATCTGTTTTATTTATGGAACCAGAATCTGATTCTGCAGCTGATGGTGTGACAGTTGACAAACCTTCATTTAAAGTTAAATTTGGCATTGTTTTATCTTTATGAATTTCTGTTAACTCTGAATAAAAATTTTCAGCCACCCTTTGAATTTCTGCATTTAAAGGATTTGCTATAACAGAATGCCTGTTTTCACTCCGATCAAAAACTGGTACAACAGGACCAATTGTAACTAGGACTGTCACTGCTTCCATGCCTTTTGTTAACTGTTGAATTAATTCTCCCTATGCTTCAAAATATTCTGTTATATGAGGTATATCTTCAGGCAATGTCCTCTTATCATTTCTCGGGAAATTATTTCTCGAGTTAGAATTTTCTCTTGAGGTATTTGTTTTGCTTCTCGATCTCGCTCTATCAGGTAATTTCATAAATCTGGGTGAATCTTCAATTTCCCTAGGCGCACTAGGAGAAATATCTGGAAGACTCCTTGGAGTAGAATGTGAACAACCTGGCTGATAAGGTGGAGGACTATTTAACATATCCTCTAAAACTGCATCATCTAATTCTTGATCTAGATGACCCTTTTTCTGAGAATTCTTTTGACCTTTTTCTATAACCATTTCTAAAACTGGATATAATCCTTCATACATGTCTCCTTTCCTCCAGCGACGCACTTTATCGTGGTGGGTTTCCCTATCTATGCCTCTTAGTTTTCCCCAATTTTCTCGCTCAAGTTCCATCAGTTCAACTTCCCATTCAACTAAAGCTTCAAATTGAGTGGGTCTGGGTCTTGGTGAAAGAGCCATCATTTTATCTCTTAAGTTTCTCAAAACCTTAACATTAAATGATCCATCTTCTGGCCAGGCTAAAACACCATCATTTTTAGTATATTGCATCCAATTTTCAAACCAGAGAACGGTATGATAACCATATTCTCCTTCCATATATGCTGTGGGTGTTTTAATGATGTAATTTTCCACCACGCGCTTCAATTTTCTTGTCAGGGTTGAATACATTTTTAATTTTCTGAAACCACGAAAGCTTTTTCTCTTCCTTATTCCAATAACTCATGTTTTTAAACTATTCCGTACAATTTAGAAAAGATTGTAAATATTTTTCTGTTGTTTCGCAACTCTGACCAATCCGTGCGCGAAACTCACCAACAAGCCAATCAGGTTAAGCCACGTCACCACCTTGCTCAACCAATGAGAAACCAGTTTTTAGAAATGACCAATCAGCTAACAGCTCGTTTTGGTCACGTGAACCAATCAGCGTGCTTGCTGTGACGTATGTCGACCAATCGCAGCGCGAACCCTGTGACGTATACTGCCGCTGCAGCAAAGCTGCGCGTGTCAGTGTCACTCCGTAAACTCACCCCTCCTTTACAAAATATTTTCACAGCGCCTTTTTAAAACAATCCTTTTCAATGGATTTTAGTTAATAACTACGGAAAAACAAACCATTTGTCCGTTTTGCTAAACAAAGTGATAGTTTTACCAAGCATTCAAGAATCCACTCTCGTGAAATAGACGACGCTATTTTCACAAAAACAATTTTACAACTTTCATACAAGAGAAACCTATACATGCAAACATGAAATCTTCGGCAGGACTTTAACCAACCAATAGAAATCCAGAAACGCCAGTAAGAATAGACAATGTTACCTCACCCTTCACACAAGCTCGGAAAAAAATCCTACTACTCTTTTCACAACGAGTTTTAAAACGGGCTCCAAGGGCCAGATGTAGGTAAAATAGATTTACCGATTCTTAATTACCGAAAAATTACCGAATTTTACCAATTCGGTAATTAATAATCGGTAAATCTGAGGGGTGGATATGTAGGTATTCCAGATGTGCTGGAATAACGAATCAGAAAAAATTGGTATTTACCGATTCGGTAAATACCGAGTCGGTAATGCCCTTTCATTTCTATGGGCTTTGAAGCCCATAGGAATGAATGGGCATTACCGATTCGGTATTTACCGAATCGGTAAATACCGATCTTCACAAGGGTGCAGGGGGTGTCACTTTGACACCCTCTGGCACCCCCAAAACAGGCTCGGGTGCGATGTGGCAGGCATACATGCCCTAAGGCAGGTCTGCCTGTCACATGGCATAGGTGTGCATGCACACATGTGCATGCACACCGGAATCGATATTTTACCATCAAATTGGATTTGATGGTAAAATACCGATTCGGTAAGGCCTCTGGGACTCAGAAGAGTCCAACCTACATCTGGGTGCCTCAGATTCAGTAAATTTACTGAATTTTTATTTTACCGAATCGGTGAAATTACTGATTCGGTAAAAAAATGCCCTCTACATACCTGTCACCCATTTACCGATCGGTAACGGCCAAAATCGGCTAGTACCGGTCGGCACAATGGCCTGAAACGGCCACCTACATCTGGCCCCTAGTCCCTATACTCAGAGCTACGATTTCATAGGCAAACCTCATAATTCATGCAATCTGTCATACCTAAATCCCTAAACTTGTGTTGTACGTCCACAACACTTAGTGATATTTCTGTACCACTAATTTGAAACGAAACAAATGAACTGTGTAACTTCACCTGTCACACTACTCTGTTGGCACATAGGCTTTTCACACTGCTGAAAAAACCTTTTGACAACAAATAACAACTAGACAAAACTTAACACGTGTTAAATATGTATCCTATGTAATTACCATGTAACATGTCAGTTACCATAGTAACCATCCTCTGCTACCAAGAATTTGATCCAGTGGGCCAAAGGAAATTCAGTCTCATATGTACATCTCTACACCAGGATACTCACCATAATTCATAAATCAATCACTAGGCCCATAAATGACAGAGACATGAATTGACCAACTGAATCTTATGACCTAATTAATCAGAAACACTTTATAATACATTTAATTAAGTCACTATCAGAGGCAATGGATTAACTAATGGTAACTCAAGGAAACAAACAAGACCAGCTTGTCATTTCAAACCTTTTTATTAATTTTATTATAGAGCAAAATGCATTTTGACGCGTAAATTCTTTTTATTAGCAATTTTTATTAAGCAAAATTATTTATTAGAAAGGCACATTTGACTGGCAGTTCGAATTCAAATCAGCAAGAAAAATGCTCAAGCATTTAAGAAAATTCCCTAAACCCTATTTCCCTAATATAGCTAAAGAAAAACCTAAAGGGAAAAAGAAAAGTCTCAATCGATCTTACGTGAAACGAAAGTCCAACAGCATGTCTGGAGCACAGGAACGAACCAGCCGTGCTCTTAGCAAGGGGGCAATTTTTATACCTTTTTCCTATCTAAAACTAACTAAAAGAATACAAATATTCGAGAAACACGAAACACGATTGGACTAGAGACATCATCCGATGAAGTCATTTGTCTTTCGCATAGCAAAAGTCACGTTTCTTCAAGAGTGGCATTGTTCATAGACTAAGAGTGTCACAGGCTTTTCCGTGAATCGCAACATTAGGCAAAATCAACTAATGCTTCCTCCGTCTAAGCTTTTCTGCCGCTGCACATCCTGTCCTTGACCATGAAAGCTGAATAAAATGTCCTTTCATAACTTCCACGCAGTCTTGTTTTACGAGCCACTTTCAAAAAATTATTGTAGAAAATATTTCCACTTTCATACGCTGCTGTACAAGGCCCAACTCTGACAGGACTTCGGGCATCCATTTTAGAAATAGGCCATAGGCCTCTTTTAGCATGAGTCTAGTATGCAAGGAAACACAAGACAATAATTAATTCAAGAAATGATAATTATTCTGTTACCCACCCCCTTTACTAATATTAACCCATTAGTCTATGTTACCTAGCTTTGCATACAAAAGATAAACATACCACAAACACATGAGATGACACAACATAAACAAAAGCACATTTAAAAGAATGCACATGCTATTATTTGAAACTGCCGCAGTTAATGTTCAACAAAACGAAAGACAAAGTAAATGTATTATTTAAAGCAGAATGACAAACATGACGAGAGCACAAATGATTAAACCCGCGTGTTCGTGTAGGTGCACATTATTCTAGGTTGTGTCAGTACAAAAACGTGCAAAATATGCAACACTCATTAGTAAATTAAAATTATGGGAGTTTCATTACTGCGTGCTTTAATTCAGAATTTATTCTGAAAGTCCGCTCCATCAGGCGCATCTCACGGACAGGAACAACAGAGGGTGCTTCTCACGCAGACAGGAACAACATAGGGTGCTTCTCACACAGACAGATAGAACAGAGGGCGCTTCTCGCATAGACTAGAACAACAGAGGGCGCTTCTCACACAGACAGGAACAACAGAGGGCGCTTCTCACATATAGGTACAACAGAGGGCGCTTCTCACACAGACAGACAGGAACAACAGAGGGCAGATCTAACACAGACAGGAACAGGGGCGCATCTCACACAGAAAGGAACAGAGGACACTTCTCACACAGACAGGAACAACAGGGGGCGCATCCCATAGACAGGAACAACAAAGGGCACTTATCACATACAGGTCCAACAGAGGGCGCTCCTCGCACAGAGAGAAACAGAGGTCGCTTCTCAAACAGACAGGAACAACTGGGGGCGCACCTCACAGACTGGATCAACAGAGTGCGCTTCTCACGCAGACAGGAAGAACAGTGGGCGCTTCTCACACAGACAGACAGGAACAGCAGAGGGCGCTTCTCACACAGACAGGTAGAACAGAGGGCGCTTCTCACACAGACAGACAGGAACAACAGAGGGCGCATCTCACACAGACAGGAACAGGGGCCACATCTCACACAGACAGGAACAGAGGATGCTTCTCACAGAGACAGGAACAACAGGGGGTGCATCTCACAGACAGGAACAACAGAGGGCGCTTCTCATGCAGACAGGAGCAACAGAGGGCTCTTCTCCCACAGACAGGTAGAACAGAGGGTGCTTCTCACACAGACAGGACCAACAGAGGGTTTTTCTCACACAGACAGGAACAACAGAGGGCACTTCTCACATCCAGGTACAACAGAGGGCGCTTCTCACACAGACAGACGGGAACAACAGAGGGCACATCTCACACAGACAGGAACAGGGGGCACATCTAACACAGAAAGGAGCAGGGGGTGCATCGCACACAGACAGTAACAACAGAGGGCGCTTCTCACACAGACAGGCAATAGGCGCATTGTGTTCGCTTTTCCCCTTCTATCAAAAGCCTGGGCTATCTGTTCACGCCCTTTCATTTAATTTCTCTCTGTTGTGCCCATTTATCCCCTCTGTGAGCTATTCCAGGCGTGTGATCTGTCACTAGGCGTTGACACGCAGAGCTGCATTTTAAGTGGCAGTATTTAAGAATATTCAGGGTTCCCAAATGTGTGCGTTTGTGTCTCTGAAAAAAAACATGTTGCCATTGTTTTAGCTTTGCTCCTTCTTTTTTTCTATCTCTCTTTCTCTCTCTCTCCCCAATCTCTAATTCTCTTTCCTTCATTCTCTCTCCTCTTTCTCTTTTTTCCTTCATCCTCTCTCTCTCTTACCCTTTTCTCTCTTTCTATTTCTATCCCCTTCATCCACTCTCTCTCCTCTTCTTTCTCTCTCTCTCTTCCCTTCAATCTCTCTCCTCTCGCTTTCTCTTCTCCCTTACTCACTCTCCCACTTGAACTCCATCCTCCATTCCTTCTTCCATTCTTTCTCTCTCATTTAGGCTCCTCCACTTCCCTCATCTTTGGCCTGCAGGTTGTAAACATCTACACAGCAGACAAGGAGCCTCTACAGCGGTCTTATTACAGTGCTGTGTAGTTCTAACATATAACTTACAGTTTGTGTCTTTTGCTCACTCACTCACTCTCCTACTACTTCAATAACTCACACAAACTCTAAAAATACATAATTAACTAATTCTCGCACCCTGTAAATATTACCCAGTGCCACTTGGCACAGTGTATATTGTATAATAACTATTTTAATAGGTTTAAAAATAATAAAAAGGCTATTCTTCATCAAACCTTGTATGAAGTTCCTTTGGTGGGGTGCCTAGTATGGTGCTGCTATGTACATGTTGCGCAAACGCTTTACACATTTACTCCGGGATGAGAATAACTGCTCGTCCAAAACTAACAAGGGGGTAAGCAGCGATTATCTTTAGTCTGTCTGTATAATGTCAAAGACAGGCTGAAACTATAGATCATGTAGTGATCTACATAGGAAAAGTAAATAACATATCTACTTGAACCTAAGACAGAACAAGGGATTCCGCTCAAGCATTTCTAAGTTGGCTGAATGAGAGAAATCCTTTTCTATCCGTCACAGACACTGTAATGAATGATTCACTGCCTTTCTTGGATCTGAACATAAAAGCAGAGGGTGGAGCACTGATAAGTAATGTTTTTCACAAACCTACTGATAGGAATAATCTGCTATCATGCAAGAGTTTCCACCCACGTTCTCTTAGGGAGAACCTGCCTTATGGGCAGATCCTGTGATTGCACATGAACTGCTCTTTAGTCTCTAACTATAAAAAGGAAGCAGACAATTTGAGTCAAAAATTGAGTGAGACTCTACCCTGATCGAGTAATCAACAGAGCTCGTAAGAGAGCAAGAAATTGCGACAGAGAGACCCTATTGGAGACCAATGAAAGAGAGTTGGTTGACAGTAGGATTTGTGTGACAACATTCAATACAGCCTTGAACCAGATTATAAAGATCATACAGAAAAACTGGAGGATCTTGAATGCCAATGGACTAGAACAACCCATGCCACTCTTTTCTTTCAAAAAACGTGCGAGCATCAAGGACATGATTGTCAATGCACACCCAAGGACACTGAGTAACGGTCCGATATCTCTGGACAGCAATTCGACCTTACTACCAGTCATGGGCCACTATTCATGTGGCTCCTGTAGCGCGTGTCCCCTTTCCATCAATGTCAAAAAATGTAGACATTGGTTTAAGTCCCCCTTGGGAATCGAGAAGACATACCACATGTAATACATTATTGCCGGTGCAACATGCAATATGTTGGTATGACAACTCGCAAAGTTAAGACCCGTATTCTTGAACACATGAGCACAATACGATGCAGGAAAACAAATACCAAGATGACAACACATTCCCAAGAGTGCAGGCACAGTGAACTGGACCTAAGGTGGACAGTATTGGACAAACCCTTCATCCCACTGAATACTAACAATGTATCTGACTTCCTTTTAATTAGGAAACAGCATTGGGTTGAGAGGTTGAAGAGTAGCCTATATGGTTTAAATGACTGTATTCCCAGGTTCCAACTATATGGCATTACAAGAAGATAATGCAGTATAGGAATCCGGATCAGGATAATATATGTATCTGATTTGAACCTGTACGCATATAAAATTGAATGACAGGTCGCGGTCTGGTCTGATACCAATAAATGCCCCCAGAGCCTCCATATGAAGCCCCTGCGACACAAAGAAAGTACCTGGCTGTTACATATTCCTGATTGACTTTGGAATTTTCACTATTGCTCCATACTCGAATTATGTCGCTCTCACCTTTAAAATACACCCATCGGTAACTGTTACTTCAAAAATTTCACACCAATGAAGATTGTCTCCCGGTGTGGGAAATTGTAGAATGCGTTGAGTTTGAAATGAAAGATTGCTTATCTATGGGGCAAAAGTAGTACAAACCCATATTATGGCAGATCTTCTGACATTACTGTAATTCTGAACTTCTTGACTGTTATATTAAATTTTTATATTATAAAACAAAATCGAACATTTCTGGTACAGTAGGAAGTTAATATATATACTGTCTCTATACCCAGGGCGATTGACTCGTAAGAATGATGTGAGCCTTCCAATATGGCGGGGGATTGCGAGGACACACACAGTGGATGTTGCTAGTCCTACTACTATGTCTAGAACTTCCATTGAGAGCCCAGGGTGATGGTCATGTAACCGGAATTACAACTAGATAATGGCGTTCCCGACATACAATCAACATCGTCGGACGACTGAAGTGAGGGCAGGATTCCTGATGACTCTTGTTTCCAGTAAGTTAGAAGGGCTTCTTACAAAAAGATAGGGCCAGCGGTGGCACGAGATATTACACAAGTAAACGCTTGAGCCCGACTTGGGTGGGTGTGGTAGTTTTGTTTCCATGCACTGTGCCGGCCCCAGGAAATAATGTGTAGCCTTTACTATGGTGTAGTCAGAATCACCAGCGGGAGTACGATAATATAATAATAAAACACATTTGTAAAGCGCGAACAATCACCCGTAAGGGTCTCCAGGCGCTGGGGGCCATCGGGAAGCTTAAGCAAGCTATTGCCCAGAGTGGTGCTGGGCTAATCTGCTGCCAGCACCAGGGATCAAACTGTGATCCCCAGATTCCAGCAGCAGTCGCCCTGGCCACTGCGCCACACCTCTCCCCTATACATTAGCGACCGCTTGATAATGATCTATACGAGTGTAGGATGTTCGCCCCTGTGTGCGGTTCTCGGTCCCATATATAAATACGTGTTTTGGGACTTGAAAAAGGGTAATTGGATTATAGCGCTTGGGGTGGAGAGTCAAGACGGTGAATACCGCCGCCCCCTTTTACCATTTGTCCATAAATACCTTAGATCTAGATAAATAACTGTACAGATTATCTAACCACTATATGATTTCTGTTACTTGAAAAGTAAAATCACCTACATTAGAAAGCATATGTAAGGAAGTATGTTATGGAGGATCTAAGGAATCAAATAACATCACATAGTGAGTAAATATGTTCTTCCCTGCAGTGTGAAGGCGAGAGCACAGTCCCACTAAGTCCCGGGTTCAGAGAAAAACGTTATGTAATCGTGTGAGTATATACTATACACATTATGAGGATGTGAGAATTTTGATATCTATAAGAGAACAATATTTAATCAAAATAATGATGAAAAAAATTTCGGCTTGGATGTTAGAGTGTGGCGTTCCGAATTATGCTGGACAATAGGCCCCATCACTGTTCGTAGTGGGCAGTTTTTAATTGAGAGTTTGGCTGTTCTCACTGTTTGGAGTCAAATAAGGGATGGAAGAAGTATATTTTAAACTTTAGAAAAAGAGAATATATAGAGAGAGGGGGTTTGGAATCAGAATGGCCCTATGAGATTTGACAACATTTGTCTCTACTTTTTTTCTTTTCTTTTTACATCTTGTAGGAAATGGTTCCCTCTCAGAAATTCTGGAGAGTACCTAAAGAATGGGATTTTACCTACAGACAAAATAAATAAAGGTAAAAAACACCCAATTAGGGTGAGGATCGGAAAGTGGGGACCAACACCCTGATGAAAGCCAGCGCTACCCATCTGAGGGCATAACATTGGCAGAAACATGTTGGTAATTGCAGTAGGGCTATAAGGATCGTCACTTTCCCTGCATAACCCGATATATATATTTTTAACCCTATCAGGGGTCCACAGACAGAATAAAAGAATTCATGTTGACCCCTAGGTTGTTTTAAGTCAAAGTACTGCACAGTTTGGTCCGGTCGTAGAGGGGATTAGACCTCCCTTCTTCCCTTTTGTGTTGTTATTTCACGTTGTTTTATGTGTTGTATGTGCACTATCACGTTTTCTTTCTTTTTCTAACTCACCACTGTTCTTTGTCAAAAAAAGATTGTGCTCCATCCAGAGTGTTGGTCTGCACCTGGATGTATGATGCGGCCCAATGATGAAGCATGACACTGCAAAGTGTGTGAGGGAGACATATGTTGTCTTCCCTTGTTCTGTCTTAGGTTCAAGTAGATATGTTATTTACTGTTCCTATGTAGAACTACATGATCTATAGTTTTAGCCTGTCTTTGACATTATACAGATCGGACTACATTTTCTAGTACTTCTCCGTTGACTGAGTTTATATTGAGAGCCAGGGAGCCAGAGAAGTCTTAGTCCCTTGTCTCTTTCGGTGTGTTTTTCATTATCTTTAGCCTGTCACCACATTGCACTCACTAAAATGATTGATAAAAATGTACATACAATTAAGTGATAGGAGTAGTGTGGATGGTAAGAATGTATTGAGAAGGAACAATGAGAGGTGGGTAGAGCCAGTGTTTTAACCCCTTGCATGCTGGTGACGGCTCCCGTCCGTCATGGCACACAGTGCTCGTGTGCTGATGACGGCCGGGAGCCTTGACGACCACGCCCACGATCGGAATGTGCCGCACAGGAGCGGAATTCGGACCGCAGTCAAGGGGTTAAATGAGCTGATATTGTTTCATGTTTCAAGTTTATTTTATTTTACTCAACTAATTAAAGCCATTGCAAATTATGTAAAACAGCATATTTAGATATAGTTCCAATTTTTTTTTTAATATTGTTATAAATCCATATCACATATAACAAGCATTGGCATAGCCAATAGGTCTTGCCTTTGGGACCTTATAAGTGTTCAGCCAGGCAGCAGTTGATGTTATTGGACCAAAGATATTGTGCTGCATAACTAAATACTTATAAGGTCCCAAAAGCGAGACCTATTGGCTATGACAATGCTTGTTTGTCTTTGCTGCAGAGAATATTGTATTGGAACACTGTACTAGTAGCTGAAGTAACCCCAAGTAATAATAATAGCCCCAGCAGATAAAACAGTGAGTGCTATATTAGGAAACATAAGATCTCGCAGGCCCTCATTTGTCACCATCCTAATGTAGCCCGAAAAGGTCTTTTTGAAGCTCATAGGAGAGAGTACAAATATTTGCTGAGAACAAACAAAAAAACACATAGCACAGAGTGCTCTCTGGGTAGAACTGAAAGATGCAACATACTCAACGAAAGCGAAAAGGTTCTGGGAGGATGTTACTTGGGTAGAGAGGCGAATGATAAACAAGCTAGAGTGTCATATAGGTCCTGGGAAGTGGGTGTATCATTTAATAAGCTTTATAGGTGTGATAGGTCCATATCAAGCAAGACTGGCCTCAGCTGAGTAAAGAACAGAGTGCAGTATATCTCTTGATGATTATTTTAATACCAGAAATGGAAATGGCACTATCTAGTATGAAAAAATGCAAAGCCCTTGGCCAGCATCTGGTATCTTTGGATCTCTTTGAGGAATATCTGCACCTATGGGTTAGGGTACTTACAAAGGTATTTATTGCCTCCATAGCTAGCAATAATATTCCGCAATCCCGATGATCAGCAGTCAATGTACCTATCTTCAAGAAAGGGGACCGTGGTTCTCCTTCCAACTACCGCCTAATCTCTCTTTCAGATGGTGCAGGTAAAATCCTTGGAATAATTGTACTTAACCAATTCCAAAGTTAGGTAGATAAGGAGGCTGGCTTCTGGTCTAGGGTGGGAACAATTGATCAAGCTATAAGGCTATATTTGATATGCCATAAATATACTGTATTAGAACATTGGAATGTTGGTAGCTCCATTGAAAACAATGGAGCGCTCCGGTCTTATATTGGCTGGTATAAGCCCGGAGCTCCGACATTCCAATGTTTCTTTGTTCACAGCTCTGGCTGTGAACAAAGGCTTCAGGGAGCCTGAGGGATTTCAATCCCCTCGCGCTCCCTGAAGGCTTTGTTTTATGTGTTAGAACATTCTGCCCTTTAGTGGCAGAATGTTCTAATAGCCTTATAGTCCTCCGTAGCAGGGCTATACTGGCTTTTAAAGTCCCTCTGCTTTGTTAAAGTCCATCGCCTTCGGCTCGGGCCTTTAGTGCTGCAGCGGCCTTTAATAGCCGGTACAGCCCGTTGCGGCGGGCTATAAGGCTATAATTAAATAAAAAGCATAATTGTACATGACATTTATGGATCTGAAGTCAGCATTTGATGTTGTAGATATAAATCGAACAAACTTATGGGAAACATTGGCTAAGCAGGAAGTAGAGGGCTCCATTTTGCGAGTAATAATGGCATTACATACAGGTAACACGGCTAAAGTTAGGTATAGGCCAGCACTCGAATGGAGCAAAGAATTCCTGGTAAAAAAGGTGCCTGACAGGGATGTGTGCAAGCCCCTTTACTAATGAACCTTTTTCTAAATTATGTCACTGACCACTTACTGGAAAACCCTGTTGATGTTCCTATGATAGCTGGCCAGAAGTTTCTGATTCTCCTTTTTGCAGATGATGTGGTTCTATTGGCCCAAATGGAGAATTAATTGCACCGGCTGGTAAACAACTTTAGTGAATATTGTAATAAGAAGGCCCTTACCATCAATAGCAGTAAGACTAAAGTTTTGGTACAAGGATAATCCTCGGGATTAAGGGGGAAGTTATTAATTAAGAACATTTGCATTGAGCATGTAAAGTTCTGTGATTATCTCGGGATATTATTTGCAGAGAAACTTAGCTGGAAAGCCCAAATATTGAGGGCCAGGGCAACACTGTAACAGTCAGCTGGGGAGTTATTACAATTTGGCTAAAAGCAGGTGCTCGTAGCATCAGTACCATACTCTAGATATATAAGCACAAAGTGGCACCAGCTGCAATTTATGGGGCCTAGCTTTGGGGCTATGGCAACTGCAATTTGTTGCAAATGGTGGAAAATTACTTGTTGAGGGCTATGTTAAGGATGGGACCTGGAATCAGGCATAACTCCTATATGCAATCTGGCAGCAATAAAGCTGATGCCATACGGGATCAAGTTGTTAAGGAATCATAAGGTCACCATATATCTGCAGTCCTTGGAGCATGCCTATAGATGTGGTGGACTAAGAGAACGGAATTGGTTGGTGTATGTGCGGAACTTGCTAACAGAACTGAAAGTGGAGGACTTATGGGCAGATCCAAATAAGGTTGGGTGCGACACTGTAGTGTTATTTACAAACTTGGATGGGAAACAAAGTTAGCTGAGTTAAAATCAGGCGGCATATTGAACAATTACTTTGCTAGTATTATATAACCCTGGTTGGAAGTCCTATTTGGACCAGATTTATCCAGGCCTGAAATGTACGCTCTATATCAATGCTAAATGTGCAAGACTTTAGAGAGGTAGCAAATATTGTGATTGTATCTATAGGGGAAAGGATATTATTTTGCACCTTTTGCTTTTTACACAAAACTTACTACTCCACAAAACATGGTTGCTGCCCTTAATTCGGCACTATGATGTTAGCTCCATTAGTACTGTCTTACCCTTCTGTTTTAGGATGGATGATGAACCTATTTTTAATTCTGTAATTTCATATCCTTGGGCAGCATGGCCATGTGTAAGAGAGGCTTCAGAATCAAAATAATCAAAAATAACCTTTGAAGTTTTGAGATTCATTTGTGATGCTGGCTACTAGAATTTGGACTTAGGACTGATAGGTAGTGATCTATACCTTACAATATTTGCATTTTAAAGTTTTAATGCAAACAGGTTGTGTACTGTCATTAATGAGCGTAAATCTGCCAAAATCTTTAGATTCTCATTATAATTATTAGGCTCTTATATGTGCTATGATTTGCACTTGCAAGTTATGGTATTTTAACATTCTATTAATTGTATACATGTACAATAATCATTGTAAAAGAGCTTATGTTGGTGGAGGGAATGTATATGTAAAAAAATGATGACATTTTAGAAACAGTTAGTCTTATATTTGGGAAATGCTATGCCATGTACCTAAAGGTAGATTGTCACAATTTTTTAATGAGTTTAATTGGAATTGCATGAAATTGTCGTATAGGTGTTCCTAATTCAATTTGAAACATTATTTGAATGTTATTGTGTGGCTTAACGCTGAAACAATGAAGAAATTGATGTATTTAATGATCAATATCCTAGAGTTGTTTCGCTTCATAAGCCCTGCTGTTACATGGAAAACATAAATAAAATCTTTTTCTTGAATGTTTCATCTGCAAAAAACGTGACTGATAAGTTTCTATTGCCTTTCAAAATATTGGCAAAATTATAATTCTTTCTTTCATTTTGTCATTTAATTCTGTAGTGCTGAAGTTTGAGTGTTTTATTATTTCTAAATTTCCTCTATATAACTGTTGGAATAAATCTGCCACACAGGAACTTGAAGAAGAGCAGCTTTATTTCACGTCTGGTCTCTGCACTGCCAGCCTCACACAACGTTGTAACATGAACGCCCCACCAACATTCCATGGGTTAAGTTAACTTCACGCTGGGGAAGGGGTGAGTGGGACATACCATATTCGCATTACGACATATGTGAAGGATATTACAACACATCTCCCTCTGTATAGAAAACAACAATGGATGTAGAACATATCCTCCCGGGAAGGCAACAATACACTAACATTACAGCTATTTCACGTAGTCCTCCTGCCAACGTGGCGGCTGACGCACTCTGGTTTTTCTGGCTGCTTGAACATCAGGTAGTACAACATCTTGGTTCTCTCTACAGCCAGTCAATGGAACACATACATTGGGGCAACAACTTACATTGTCTATACTCCACGTGCTGCCAACGTCCAAAACCACAGAGCTATTGTTCACACGCTGTATTCTCGCTGGTTTGGAGAAAGAGGACACTTTTGCACGTCCTATAACAGGTCTTTTGATTACTACCCACTGTCCAACATGGAACTTTCTATTGGAAGTGCTGGTCATATTTGGTCTTGTAATCAGCTTGATGTCGGTCCACCTTTTCTCTCACAGAATCTCTATCCACCCACACCGGAATACCTCCATTTAACTAGTTGGGGGTGAGTTTAGATCCCGGATTTCTCCCTTTAAGGGATACAAAAGGAGAAACTCCTGTCACAGCATTAGGGGAAGAATGATATGACCATAGAGTTTTCCTTATGGCTTCCTCTACTGGTTCATGCATGGTAACAGCCATTTGAATTGAGTTCTTCAACATTCTATTTGCTCTTTCTACCATTCCATTAGCTTTGGGACAGTAAAAAGGTGTTCTTATATGTGAAATGGCCGACTCAGATAGAAATTCTTTCATTACATCAGACGTAAACTGGACCCCGTTATCTGTCACTAGGGTGCTCGGTATTCCCTCTCTTGCGAACACCTCCTGCAAAAACTCAATTAAAACCTGTGTAGTTATTGAAGGTACAAACTTGGTACTGATCCAATTAGAGTGATAATCAATAATTACGAACATAAACCTCTGGTTGGTGTTAAGTAGGTTTAAGGGGCCTATAATATCAAGTCCCAGCTTGTCCCAGGTTTAGTCGGTACCCCCACCGGAATGAGTGGTGCTTTATGTATCACCTTGGATTTGTCACACCTTCCACATGCTTCACAGTCCTTCACAGTGATCTCCACCAACCCATCCATCTTAGGGAACCAATAGTGCTGCCTGATCTTACTCTTGGTCATGCTTCTCCCTGGATGACTTTCGTGTGCTAATGCAATAATACGATCCTTCATGCTACCAGGAGGAATAACTTATTCCCTCTGCACACCTGACCATTCATGTTGGATAACTCATTTCTTACTACCCAATATGGTTTGAGAGTTTCTGATAGCTCATTGTTATTCTCAGGCCACCCTTTCTCAATTAATCTCCTCAACTCCCTTAACACTTGGTCTTCTTGAGATTCTTTCTTCCACTCCTCCTTATTGATGGCTGGGTGTTCAACTGCGAGAATAACCTCTTCTGGTGGACTGCACAGGTTGTCCTCACAATGTACGGGCAACCTTGACATGCAGTCTGCTATGGTGTTTTTTACACCGGCCACATAACACATGTTGAAATTGTAACCTTGCAATGCCAAATCCCATTTAGAAATGCGTGGAGTGGCCCTCTCAATGTTCTTTGTAGAAAACAATGGGATTAGGGGCTTTTGGTCGGTCCGTATGGTAAAGGGGATTCCCCACAAAACATTTTTTAAATGATTTACTGCCCAATAGCACGCCAAGGCTTCTCTCTCTATGGTAGAGTAATTTGACTCAGGTTCTTTCAGCGCCCTGGAAGCAAAAAAGCAATTATTCTCTCACATCCTCCAACCATTTGGGTGAGGGATGCCCCCAGGCCTTTAATGCTTGCATCAGTTGTCAGAGTGGTTTTTTTGTTAGGATCAAACATGCCTAAAGTGGGTGCCTTGGCAATGGCTGACTTGACATATTGGAACTCCTGTTGGCACTCAGAACTCCAAACAAAGGAGCTACCCTTCTTTAAAAGTTCTCTCATGGAGCATGTGTGACTTGAAAAAATTTCTACGAATTTGGTCATGTAGTCCACCAAACCCAGAAAGGATCTGAGCTCATCTTTATTAGAGGGAGCTGGAGCTAACATCACTGCGTCCACCAGGATAGTTTTAGGCATAATTCCCTCTCCTGAAATGGTGTGCCCTAATTAAGTCACAGACCTGACCCCGATTTCGCACTTGTCCTTTTGGGTAGTAAAGCCTGCCTTGCTTAACTTGCTTAGTACCTCTCTCAGGTTCTTGTTATGCTCACTTTCCGAATCTCCATAAATTAGAATATCGTCCTGGAAGCACAAGACTTTTCCAAGACCCTCTAAAATGTGCTGCATAATACGTTGGAATACAGCCGCCGCGGATGCCAACCCGAATGGCATCCGGTTATATTGGTATGCTCCAAAGGGTGTTATAAAAGAAGTCAGGCTTTTAGACTCCGGATGAAGGGCAACCTGGTGATATGCTACAGAGAGGTCTAAAACACTGAAGTACTGTGCTCCTTTTATTACGCTGAGCATCTCATTTATTCTGGGGAGAGGATGCCTCTCCACCCAGATGTTAGCATTGAGGTCCCTGAGATCCACACACAAACGAATCCCTTTGCCTCCTCTCTTTAAAGCTACCACAATGGGGGCGAGCCACTCCGAGCTCTCGATTTTTTTAATTACCCCAATGGATTCCAACTACTCCAGTTCACTTTTTAGAGAATCTCTCACCACTAACTGTACCGATCTGGCTTTATGCACTGTGGGTTTGCAATGTTTCTTCAATTTTATCTTATGAAGGAAACCCTTCAGCAGTCCAAACTCATTTGAAAATACCCCGGGGAACTCCTCACACACTTCTGTACCTATGCTAGATTGTTCCACCAAGTACACCGGCTCAGAAGCATTGGGATCTAACTTAATGCCAAGGTCTTTCTGGTGTTTCCACCCCAATAAGCATGATCCCTTCTTGGTTAAACATACCTTGCCCACGGTGACTTTATCCTTGAATTTGATCTGCATAATGACCATTCCTACTAGGGGTATGGTGTCACGGTTGTATCCCCCCGGGTTGATGTCGGGAGGCAATAACTCATACTCTTTGTTAACAGATCTCGCCTTAAATGTGGCTTCATTTATGAGTGTATATGGCGAACAAGAATCAGCATACACTTCATAAGGTACATTGTCAAGCCATATCTTGCACTCCGGGTAACTACAATCAGAGCTCCCAAGCAGTTCATTCACCTGGAATACAATGTCACCTCTAGGTACCTCCTCATCAAGAACAACATGGGCTACATCTTTCTTCATATCATGACACACTTTGGTAAAATGCCCCTGCTTGTTACACTTCCTGCATACAACATTCCTTGCAGGACATTTCACATTATTTGCTAGGTGGTTAGGATTGCGACAACGGAAACACTTTAACTTTTGAGTTTCAGCCCTTTGAACTGAACTTCCCATTGGTACACTTTTGCTTCTATCATTCTTTGTTGATACTTTTAGTATTTCTTCCTCACACACTTGTTTTACCTCAACAGCGTCCTTCATCTCACTCATGCAGAAAGCTGTGTGCTCAATGCTCTTAGCTATATCCACAGCCTGTTTCAAATCTGGGGCATCTGCTAGCAACTTTTCTTGTATCTTCTTATCTGATGTACATCTAACCAATTGGTCTCTGATCAGATAGTCAGTAAGAGTTCCAAAATCACAAGTGGAAGATAGGCCTCTAAGCACTGCAATATAATTCACCACTCTCTCATACTTCCCTTGAGACCTAGAGAAGAATTTATGTCGTTCCAAAACCACGTTGATTTTCTTACCAAACTGAGCATCCAACTTTATCAAATCAACTTGATAAACATCAGGTGGAACATCACCATCAACACACCCACTTCCGCTGTCACTCACAATGTCAGGTAAATTGTCATATATCTCTCTTGCATGCTTCCCTAAATTATGTAGCAAAATGTGTAGCTTTCGCACAGATGAGAACCTATTACCACCAATAGCTATTAAATTGGACTCAAATATCCTCACCCAATTCTTCCAGGGAGGGAGGGGTTCCCCATCCTCATTTAGAAAGGGAGGTGGTTGGGACATTGACATCGCAGTTGCCATGAATTAAGCTAAGCTCGTGGTACGCGCTATGGATATATATTAGGGTAAGTACAGGTAAAGGTATGGTTTATCTAAGCTTTAACCAAATCCAACACATACATATATTATCCTTCACATAAGTTCTTATTATTCTCAATTCGCATAAATATGGGTGCACCAGTAAAATAAGCTAACGCGGCCTTGCTCTTTTAACACATTCCCGCAATCCTTTCCAGAGGTTACTCGCTTCGCAGGCTTTATATTTTTCTTTTGAATTAAATGCTGAGCCTGTCAGCGCAATCAGTACACTAATGTCACTGTCACAATACTCCTTTTCCTATATAGACTTCAACAAGCTGTGCCTATCAGCGTGGTAATGTAAAGATGTAGACCCCGACAGGCTCTCTGAGTCTTAATAGCTGTGCCTGTCAGCGTGATCTTGTATAATTTCTGACACCAACAGGCTTTACGGCTCCACTCAGCTGTGCCTTTCAGCGTGATGCTAAGAATATACGACACACTAGGCTTCCTCCACGGTATCTGACATTTGACCTTTTATCAACAGGATGCGTTCCTCCGTTACACAAGCATTTCTTATCTCTGCGCCGAGATTTTCCTGGGTTTATGCCCTCTTGTGACCGAAATGCACGGGCGCACGATCCTGCGCCTCAGTCTAAGCAGCTGACAGAAAAAAAAACAACGAGGAAAGGAAAGCCTCGCTTGGCTGTCAAACATTGACAGACTTTTCCATGGACTGTTACTCGAACAATTTCCAAAGTTAAGCCTTCTAGCCACTCACGGCTTGTAAGGACTTTTCTCTCAGCTTCCTTTATTAGTTTAGGACTAAACAGCTTCCACAATTCACTGATGCCGCTAATCACAATCGGACCCAAAAGCCGAACAGTTCATCGGACTCAACTTACGCCGGCTTCCCCAGCTGAGTTCCTCGCCCTTCAAAACCGCTTACGTTTTCCGCCTCTCAGGCTGATACACAGCACAAAACGAGACGGGTATAACCACTTCGCGGTCACGTTTCAATGAGCGCAGTTCAAATTTTTAAAGTTCATCATAACTCGTCAATTTATTTATGCGCTGGTGCGAGTTTAAGGTTACACGCTGTCAAATTCAGAATCACTCACGGCTTTTGTCATCAGGTGTCTCGGCTAGTCGGCAGCGCTGAAGAAACGGGGGAAGACCAGGACCTGCCCCCCGCGCAGCCCCGTCGCCAATTTGTTGGAATAAATCTGCCACACAGGAACTTGAAGAAGAGCAGCTTTATTTCACGTCTGGTCTCTGCGCTGCCAGCCTCACACAACGTTCTACCATGAACGCCCCACCAACATTCCATGGGTTAAGTTAACTTCACGCTCGGGAAGGGGTGAGTGGGACATACCATATTCGCATTACGACATATGTGAAGGATATTACAACAATAACATTATCTGGACAGGTAGTGTTTTTGCTATGAGTCCTCTATCTCTGCTTGTTCATAAAGTCCCAATACATATAGAAAAGTAAAAAAAGTATTGGCAGGCTCCTATGACTCTGTTTGAAAGTACGTTAACACTGTACAAGTACGGTAATATGCTGGAAAAGCTACGACAGGAACAGGTTACCTGGCATAATACTGCACCTGTCACGTGAATTTTTCAAGTATTCTAATTACCTCTGAGCAGAATTGTAAAAAGCATACATTTCTGTACAATCAAAAGACAGTCAATGTGCAAAAACTCATTCTTTTTAAATTTTACTGCAAGAAGAACACATTTTCCCCATGTAGAAATTCCTTTGTCTACACCCTCGGCACATATGGAATGATCCGGTCCCCTTCCCATCTTGGCACAGGAATTACTTCAGCTATTACCATTTCCTGGTCGAAAAGGGTAAAGTTTCAATTTGGGAATGCCCACAAATGCACATTTGTAGCCATTCACAAACCTGCAGGGAAAATCATGGCTTATTATGCCCACATCCCGCCTATAGCATGGCAATTGCTACATGTGGTGTAGAAATCCACCATAATGAATTGATTTATAAGTGTGATGAATGATTTGTGAGATTTGTGAATCCTTCCTTGGAAAGAATTCACAAATTCATAATTCTCTGGATCTCTGGATCCTTTTACATTTTGGGTCCGATTACGATGCCGTCCAACTGGCTTTGTAGCTGAAGCTGGACCTCCCGACAAGGAGTCGGAGGTCCTTCTTCCCAGATTAGGATCAGACTGCCGTGTTGGTGATCAGATCCTGTAGTTTTTCAATTGCGGCTTATGCTGCCACTCCCAGCACAAACCACAATGGAAAAAATGCAGAGTTTAAACATCCCCAGACTGTGTGGCAGACACCTTATGGTGCCTGCCACACTGTGCAGATCCCTGAACCGTGTGGCAGGCACCTTGCGGTGCCTGCCACATGGTTCAGGGATGTTTAGGGGTCCCCCCAAGTGGAGAGCCAGGGGGGAAAGGGGCCCTGCTAAGGGCCCCCAAAGTCACTTTTTGCCTGCCTTTACATGGGGGCCGCCCGCCATTAAAGGGTAGGCGAAAAGCGTAACTGTAAACCCAACGGCAGAGCCGAGGCTGGCTCTGCTACTATATGTGGATTACATTTCCTATCTCCTCCCTGACGGGTTGGCGGGTGCCAGTACTTTACACTTCGACCCTCAGAATAATGCTGACTGCTCTGTGCCAAGCTACTCAAGGGTGAACACAGGTTATTGGACAAGTGTATAATACTCATGCTATCTAGGACGGTGTATTCTGCCTGGCTGCAATGCGTCCCAGTCAGCCAGAAACTGCTGGGTCCAACACTCACTAAGTTCTTAAATTATTATTTTGTTTTCCCCTTTCGATATGGGTTAGTTACAGGGAGGGTTGAACTGTGGTTATTATATTGAAACCTGTTTTTAACTGGTTTGTTATTTTTTCCTGCAAGGATTTTTTCAATATTTTACTTTATAATTTTCTTCTGTGATGCATTTCCTGTATTCAGTGCTTTATCATTTTTTGTTTTTTAATCAATTTAGAAATATATTTTTTCCTGAGTTTTTCAGAATTAGCTGGACCACTGTGTATGTTATGTTTCTCATTACTTAGAATTAATTGAATTGCAAATCTTTCTTTTTTGTGTTTATTCTTTTCAACATTTCTATGTTGTTTTGAAGACCAAAGTTCAAGATAGCTTCTTGTTCTTTCGTGATGCTGGTATGTGCAGTAGATCGTAAAACCATATCCATAATATTAGTAAACCTGTTTCACATGAATATCGTAGGTAAAACCATAAAAATAATATTAGCAAGGGTATTTTTTGTTTATGTTTTAGGTATGCTAGTGTATGATACTGCCTGTAGTTTTATTTATTAGTGAGTTGTTTAATGTTAGATTTTTAACTATACAACAGTGATTGTCTTTTACATTTATTGTGAAGTTACACATATATGGATTAATGTATGTACATCTTTCTTGCTTTGTAGGCAACAATGTAACACTATGATTCTATATTTTAGTTGTATATAAGTGTGAAGGTGCAAGTGTTGTTTTATGATGTTATTCCTGTTGATACATGATGTTGGGTGTATGGGCACATTATGTTATTTGTGTGGCTATTTGACGTCGATTGTATTGTAGTATGATTTTTGTTCCATCAACTTGATAATAAGTTTGTTGGTGTATGATGGTGTGTATAAGTGTATGAAATGAAATGAAAAGACCATTTATATAGCGCAATAGCTACACTTAGGCGTCCTAGCGCTGCAGAAATCCCGCTTATTGCAAAACAGTTGAGAGCTATTCTGGTTTATTAAAAAGCAGGGTGTTTAGGAGTTTACGAAAGGTGAGTAGTTTGGGCTCCGATCTGAGTTGAAGACGGAGGGAGTTCCAGAGCTTTGCGAGATTTGGGAGAATGAACAGCCTCCACACCTGGCTCTCTTAAATCTGGGTATTACGGCCAAGAAGGAGTTCCCAAATCTGAGCTGTTTGGTTGGATGGTAGGCCGTTATCAGGGGTTTGGTTGATGATAGCGCCTATTCTCCAGAAGGATTGATGTGCAATGCGCATTAACTTAAATTTGATCCTTGCCCTCACTGGGAGCCAGTCTGGGTTTGACTGGGACTTGGCTGGGAATTTGGAGGAGGGTTCTATCTGCACAATTCTGAATAATCTGCAGCTTGTTTATAGTAGTCTGGGGTGCCCCTAGACAAGATCAGACCCTGGACCATTATCTGACTAGCGTGGAAAGGTAGCAGGGGAAGGATTTTATGCAGAAGTCTTAGCAGGCCAAAACAGGTGACTGAACGTTTGGTCGCTTGATGGTTGAAATCAAGTGACTTGTCTAGCCAGATGCCCAGGCTTTTGATCGAGTCTTTAGGCGCAGGGGCAGGTCCCATGCAGAGGGGCCAGAGTGGGCCAATGGTGTTGTTGATGGAATTGCCAAGGAGCATGAGCTCTGTTTTGTCCCCATTTAATTTAAGGCAGGAAGATGTCATCCATTCGGTGACTGCTTCCAGGCAGTTCTTCAGGCTGTAGAGTGCGGTTTGTGGGGGATTAAGAGCCACCACTGTACAATATGATTGTTAATACATGCATGCAGGTATCTGTTGACCAATGATGTTGGATGTATCCATGCTCCCTTGCTGTCCCTTTGTGTTGCCTTTCTCTCCCTGGCATACCATTTGTGCCCACAACCCACAGCACCCCCTATGTGAGCCTCCTATACTCCTTAGGTCCTTATGTTCCACCTGGTCACCCATGCTGTAACTTTGTGTTTACCGCCTGCAGTCTCTCTCTGTACCTTCCCATCATCCCACCTGCCTTGAAGCATTTTTCTATGCACCTGCAACCCGGCAGCCCTTGTATGTGTTTCCCTGTACCTGGGCAGTTGTAAGTGATTTTTTTCTAAAATGCATAATTTTGTTTGTAAATTTGTATGAGTGAAATTGTGTAGTTTTGCATTTAATAGTGTTTTCACATTTATTTTACGGTTCAGAGTATGCTTGTATGAATAAGGGTGCATTTGTGAGTATATGAATACAAAAATTTCCTTATAATTTAAATAAATCAATCAAAATATCTTTATTCGGTTTTACATAGAAACCATAAAAGTATACATTAAAACTTACAATTATTATCATGCATTAAAAATTAGTAAAATTTGGTGTTTAAAAGACAAAATCATGTGTCTCAATGCCCTCCCCAGTAGTCGCGATCTCACATTTTTTAAATAAAATGTATGGTTCTGCGGGTTGGGACAGCAGTACAAAGAAAGCAAATTAAAGCAGCGCATAATTCATAATCTGAGAGACCTTGTAATACAAGAATGGCTTGGGAACTACGTCTTATATTTCCTGCTCTCATTAGTGGGGCCCAAAAACATTTTGCCTGTGACGTGTACAATTTTGTAAAGAAAAGTAAGTGCATCATTGACTGGGTGGCACCGTCGCTACACGGGCATGCTATTGCGTCTACATTGGACTGATATCCTGTTGGGAAACAGAGTAGGTATTTTACTGTGTCTACCCTAAACCTAAATTATAAGGAACGCTCCCAGAGCCACCTGGGTTTCGGTATGTAACTAACTGGTATAACCTCTGAGTTCCAGGAGAGATATTTCTCATTCATTACTTTCCGCAACTCCACGACCATCTTGTTATGTAATTGTGCTAATAGCATTATTGACACTTTCTTTTTAGTAATGGATGTGCATGAAGTGGGGTCGAAAAATGGTGTGGTAAACCAATCTCATCAAGGGTCCCTTTCACATAAGCCAGCCATGGGATTGACCTGCCTTTGTTGCATTTCAGGCAATCGCTAATTATGGCCCTAGTTAGTGGAGCGTCCTCATTCCACCAGATAGAAAGTCACAACAATGGTGGTTTTGGTTCGTATAAGGTCGCTGAAGTAGGAAAGCCCAGGTTCACTGTAGCAGATGAGATTTGAAGAGGATTCTGGTATGGCCAGCAGTGTCTTACAAAAAGGTTTTTTTTCCTCCCTCTGTATTGGTGAACAATCTGCATAACCCCAGTCACCAGCCCCATAAAAAGATGTGGGAGTGCATTGCGCAGTGTAAATTTGTAGTACCTGGGCCAGAGGCCAACCCCTGGGTGGCCGTGGTAGGCTAAGGAGTGAATTCGAAGATCTAGCTAATTTCGCCCTACTTTGCTTAATGTGTGCTGCCCAGGATCCAGTGTTACTAAAAGTTGCCCCCAGGTACGAGAACATTTTTGTGCTCAACAGAATGATTTGACCGCCTGCTATTGTAAAATCCGTGCATCTTTTAGTCATACAAGCAATAACGTAAGATTTACCAAAGTTCGTTAGGATGTCTGAATTTGATATGAACACCACAAAAGTGTTGACTAGAGTTCTTAGTGCTAGTGGGGCATGGGCCATTAAAACCGCATCATCTGCATACAGAAAAGCAGGGAGTGGTATACCATTTACCTTTGGAATGTCTACGGTACTAGCTACCAACTTAGTGCTCAGATTGTTTATATAAAGAATAAATAGTACTGGTGCGAGCAAACAGCCTTGCCACACTCCACAATGTGTCTTGATGATGTCTGGCAATTCACCTTTTAGTCCATAACGTACCTGGCAGAGGTAGTAGCATGAAGCGCAGCAAATATGTGGACAAGAGTCCCTTCCATTCCGATACCAAGGAGATGCTGCCAAAGCTTGTTTCTATTTACACAATTGAAAGCAATGGATAACTCCATGAATCCCAGGTAAAGGTTGAATCGTTTGGCCACCATGTACTTGCCAATCATCTGATTTAGATTCAAGCATTGCTCCACCGTGCCAATACCGGCCCAAAAGCCGTATTGTCATGCATCTAGAATTTTGTTTTCACATACCCAATGTGAAATCCTATTATATATAACACAGCCAAATATTTTGGCCAGTATATCGATTAAAGAGATTGGGCGACAGTAATCAGGCTTAGCCTGGTCGCCTTTTTTAAAAATAGGGACTATAGTGGAGTCTACCCAAGAGCTTCGTATAGTGAAGGATGTTATGTCACTAAAAACGTTTGACATCAGAGGAGACCATACTGACGGGTTACATTTTATTAAATCAATGGGGACTCCGTCAGGCCCCAGTGATTTGCCGCTGGTGCTCTGTGAGATTGCTGTGGTTACTTCGTCAACAGTAAAATTACAATTTTTAAATGAAATGGGGGTTGGTCTGATAAAAAAAAGGATTTCACAGGGTTATCTGAATATATTTTCGTAAAGTGATCCACCAACACGTCACTCTCTCTGTGATAGCAGATGGTGGTCATCACCTGATCAAAAGCGCGCATACTTGTCAACACTTTCCAAAATGAATTACTGTCATTAATGTGGGCCTTGTCAGATAGAACCCTCCACTGCTGGTGGATCACCTAGTTTCTTCTATGAGAGACCATGTTTTTATAGATTATCCTCATGCAGGTCACCTCTTCCAGATCTCTAGGGTTCCTACACAGGGCTCTGCATAGTGATTGGTTGGCAAGTGAGCATGCATGATCGAAACACCGGGGACTTTAGTCCATTGGCCTAAGAGGCTTGCTCAGAGTTGTTTTAAACTTCTTGCACAGGTCTACGAAGACACCAACTACCTAGCCATGTTCCTTGTGCACTTCTAAACAGGTCATTGCGAGGGCAGTGTTCTCTACGATTACCTTTAACAGGAATTGTTTAGGGTCAGCCAATTTCCAGCATACTGACATATTATTGGAGGATGGGCATAATTGACTATAGCCTGTTGCAAATACAGTACATTCTCTGATTAAGGATATCGATTTCTACTACAATAGGATTGGGATCGCCGAATTGGGTCGATATGATAGGATGTAATTTAAACTATTAGTCAGATTTCGGGAGATTAATATATAATCTTTGATCGTTGCACAATTTCTGCCTCTGAACGCTGGGATCCTTATACTATCCCTACCGGCTATCTCTAAATTATTGTGCATATTTGAAAGATCTAATGATGCCTCTAGCTCTTTACCCTGTGTATCCCCTCCCACATCAGTCAATGTGTTGGAACCAAGGCTTTCAATTTGCGTTGAAGTCCCCTGCCATACAGATGTATAACTGGCATCCTGAATTTACCTTTTTCTCTACTAGAGTGGAGATATGATCGAATAAAGCTTGGAAGATTTTATTAGAGATACTATGAAAATCATTATTATAGAAGTTCACTATGCATAAATCCAAGCCCCTGTGTACTACTGGCTGAAAGTATCCCTCCTTTAACATGAGAGCTTCTGTTCTACCTTTAAGTGATAGATTTACCCAGATCGATTACCCCCCCGGATGGTCTCCCTGAGTTAGATGATACTGCTGGGGAAGAAAAGTGAGCGCAACCATCATAAACAATAGGGGTTGTTTCCCATGTTTCTTGAAATAACAAGATTTCATAGGTATTTATAAATGACTGCCACTCTGGGAGTAAGGTCTTTGAAAGAATACCAGCAATATTCCAACTTAAAATTGACAATGGGAGTGGATTGCTAAGAACAGTTGAGATTTCAGGCTCCTCAGGGCTCAGCGAGTTTGAGAACAATGTTAAAAAGTCTAGGGCCAGCTCTGTCTCAATGGGCAAGGCAATGGGCGTTTCTGAATTCGCAGTCTTTAAGTAGCATTCAGGACTCGTGGGTCCATGTCCACTGGGACGATCTGTCAATCGACCTCATTAGAGTAAGCCAGGAGTGCTTATCTGTTACTGCTTGCTAAGCTCCAAGATGACTGTTCATGAGAAACGCATGGGAAATAACATTTGTATGTTCTGCAGAAATACCATAGTGGGAGTGTAACAATAGCTGATTTCAGAAGAAACCGCAGGCCTTGTTCTACATGTTTTACTGTTGTTGGTCAACGAACGTTCACTGCAATGCAGTCGCCAGAGATATTTTTTGAGGAAGTTCCAAGTCAGTTTATTCGTCTGACCATTAAAATGTATTTTCATCCATCTGCTTAAAATTCCTGTTAGCCCCAAGCCAATGTAACACTTTGCTCCGTGTCTGCTCCCATATCTCTGTTTGATCGTCCTTCAGCAAGGGCACCCCGGCCATAACCACAACATAGGGCGAACACTCTGATAGAAGGTGCTAGGTAGTGGTAGAGGAGTTTCCTTCTTGTACTTTAGAGTTCTTTGTAGATGCACTGGTTTGCTGGGAGATTCGTATCATGCTTTTATTCCCTGTGTAGTCTGCCCTCCCTATACTTGTGGTGGCTATGTGGCAATGTTGGTTTCCCCTTAAACCATTGTGTTTCTGCTGTGTATTTTGATTTAAGTCCTGAAGGGAAGGCTTTTATGCATCGCTAGGGTCTGTGGATTCATCATTGACCTTTCTTCCAGTCAGCATGCTACTAGTGACGGCAGCAGGCAGATAATTTGGAGCAAGACTCCCTGAGCCTCCTGATGGAGGTGGTATTGCTTGGGGTTGTACTAGCCTCGGCAAGCTTTTTTCGATGTTAAATAAGTGCTCTTTTAGAGGATTCAAATGCTTTTCCAAAAATACAGTAAGTGAGTGTAACATTGAGTCTATTGTTAAAGGGTCCACCCCCTTCTTTGAGTGCTCTCAGTCGAATTTGGTTTTGAGCCTGTCCTTTTATTAGGCATTCTCATCCTCTTTACTGCTGGCTCATGTGCTAAGACGGGGCGGCTAGCTATCTCATCAGTGGTGTTTTCATTTGGAGTATTTGAGATTGTATGAGTCTTTAGAGGCCCAGTTAGGGTACTCTCTATTGCCCCCCCCGAATCGGGCCTAGGTTCAATCTCAATGGTTGGTGTACTATGCGTTGTGCTATTGTGCCAATTCCTGCGCCTGGTGAGGGTAATTTCTGTGCACTTTCCAGCATGGTGTAAATGCTGGTGGGTTTATGCAGTGACACTGCCATGGTTGTACCTTTACTCTTTCCCATTGCAGCAATTACCAAAGCGTCAACTGGATTAAAATAAAGCAGGACTAACCCTTTGATGTTTAAGCTAGATGAAGACTGTAGAATGTAAGCAAGTTCAAAGAGAGAGTAGGGTGGTCCAGCCAAACCTCTTCCGGCTGCTGACAGGCACTGCAAGGTGCCTCACGGAAGTTTGTGGGTCTGGTACCCTAGTTGTACGTCTCGGCCTCTGGGCTCACTGCTGTGGAGCTAAGAGGAAGCAGCAGCAAACAGTGACCATGAGTCCTCACAAGATTTTATGGTGCTCCGGCACCCTCGCTTTGCATCGCGGCCTCTAGGCCTTTCAAAGAATGCTGGGGGGTGTAGTCTCTCTGACCAAAAAAGATAAATATATTAGTTGCCAAAGAGGGCCTGATAAAATGATAGAGACCTGTTCAGATGAAGGGAGGGGTAGGAGGGCACTCATAGAGGGACCAGCGCGCATGACGGAGGGACCGTTATGGCCCATGGTAGGTGTTGGATGGTACCTTCACTGCAGTCCACTACACAGTCTCCTTGACCGTTTAGAGCAGCACCACAACTCCTGAAGGCTGCTTCTCTTTGGTAGTACCACGGGAACCACTGGGGATTCCTACTTCCTGTCTACTCCTCCACCAACAGTTAATCTGCAAATGTTTGGAGAGTCTTCCCTGGTTACCACTGTTGTTGGTTTTTACCCCAAATGAGTTGTTATGCAGCTAATTTTGATCCCACGTACCTGTTATTTGTTGAGGTATTTTCCTCCAGGGAGAAGCTGGAGTAAGCAACTTCCCTTTACTTCACTGACAAGGATTGGGGTCATTTCATCTCAGCAAACTTCTTATATCTTTGTCATTTGTGCATTTATCATATTGTGCATGTTTATCAAAATAGCAGCAATAGGAGCATCTTTGTGGAACAATGTTTTATATCTTGTGCAGAGACAAGTGCCTGTTCAGTCTGCTGTTGGCCCTCAGCACGATGTAGCATACCGTGATGCACTACAAACTACACGAAGGTACAAGCTGCGCATCTACAAATGTAGAGTTGATCTTTTTGCAATGTCAGATGAACAGATTTGAAAGAATTATAAGGTTAATTTGGTCTGTTTGAGATAATGTGGGTGAAGAATGAGTGGAGAACACATTCGGTCAGAAAATGCTGATTTTTGCCACGGACAAAAGAGTGCATCACACCAGAGTAAGAGCTAGGGACAAAAATACGGAATATTTTGAAACCGTGTAACTGAACCCTGCAACAGCACAAATCCTATGATTAGTGTCATTTACATACAGCACGTTAATTAGTCCCAAAGTTCTTGGACTCAGCAATACATGCCTTAAAGCAACTTAGCAAAATGCACGATATATACATTAATAAAAACCACATGTCCAGGCTCCAACTAACCACGTCCACTTAAACTGCAGACCAGAAAGGAGTGCAGTCGTTTTAAAGGCTCGAACACGACATTTGTTGTTTGACAACACAGACATTACTAGATAAGAGGTTTGCTTCAGTTCATTGGCGTTATTTACAACAGTGAAATGAATAACAAGAAAAATACAATTTGAAAGTGGTATTATTTAACAATGAGTGTTTTTAATAAATGTGCATCAAAAGTAAAGCTTGTGCAAATTTAAACTGGCTCACATATCAATGTGACCATAAAATATCCCTAGAAATTCATGTTCTTCCATATGTGAAACAACAGAGGCTTGATTTCTCTGAACTTGCTTTCAGCCCTCATGCATTACTGTTTAAATCAACGTCATTGCCATCTTGTGCAGATCATGCTGGTAGTAAAAGTCTCAACTACTACAGCGAGGTTCTATGTGAAGAATTAATTTCTGAAGCTATATAACAATAAACAACATTTAAAAGTGTACTGGAAAAAGGCCACTTCTTTCAAATGCCATATTTTTCTAAAAAGTATTAATTGTGGCGAGTCCATAAATGCACAGTGGGCCTATAAATTAGAGAATTACAATGTAACTTCTATGAATTAAAGGTATAATCCTCTGAACAGAAAAATGTTTCTATTATTTTTCTGAACGGGGCTCTTCCAACACAGCTGAATTTATAATGATTTGCAACTGCAAAACCGGCCAAACAGTCCACTACTACCCACGTTGTTCAGGTCCACGCTAGTAACCCCCCAGCAGCGAGAACAGCTAAACCTATCCCCGCTCCCAAGAAGCAGCAAGATAGAGGGGCAGGTCCCATCTCTAAATCACCTCCCGCTCCATCCACTGTTGCCAAAGGAGCAGTCCAGGCTCCAAAGGTAAAAATAATCACAAACCCACCTATAAACCTAAATCCAGTGGCTTTACCCCAAAAGGCGGTACGCAAGTGTCCCCCAGTCAATCTCCCCCCCGAGTGCCACCCATATGTAGTTGTTCTTATTAAGGTCCCTGCCCTGAAGGACAACCAGCAGGAAACCCATCAGGCCCTAAAGAATAAGGTCATCCACTGGTTGCAAGCCAACAGACCCCTTCCTGTGGGTGTGGACGGCCTGATTCTTGGTGTGCGCAGGGTGGGTTGGATTGGTCAGAGGAAGCAATTATTTGAGGGGGATTGTGTGGTGGTCAACTTCCAAGATATAAGAGCTGCCCACTCAATATTCAGTCAAGGACAGGCCATGACCGGTCCGGGGGTTGAAGCAGTAGACTTAACATTCTTCTACCCGAGGCCGGTCTTGAACCCTATAAACAGCTTCCCTGTGATACCAACCCCAAACTATGCTTACGGTCATTGGCACCCAGCAACAAACGTTGTGCACTCACATGCAGCTCCGCCACTGCCAAACTGGGGCGCCATGGGTTGCTGACTTTTAGACCCCCCAGAGGAAGCTGGGACGACTTGGCCCTCTGACGCCCACCCCTTGTTAACTGCCAAACCCCAAGAACCCCTGACTCCCTTAGATGACCAGGTGGCAGCATCATACGCAGGGGAAACTAGGGTGGGGAGGATTCCACCGGAGCCTGTCACTGTCTGCCCCATTGCGAGCGAGACAGGTTCATTGGGCCCCGTCGAGCCCTGCCGCATTTCGGCTGTGGCGGACCCATTCATTAGGGTTCTCAGCTGGAATGTGGCCGGTCTGGACAGGAAGCTGGCCCTGCCTGACTGGAACGCGCTGGTGGAGCAATACTCCATCTGTCTGTTCCAGGAAACCTGGAGTAAAGAGCCCCTACATAAGGCAGGATACTCTACCCATTTTCTACCAGCTGTCCATTCTGAGATAGGCAGGGGTCGCCCATTGGGCGGCCTCCTTGTCTGGGTAGCCTCCGCACTCAATTGCAGGGTGGAAGAGCATGATACTCATTGTCAGGACCTTCTTAACATCACACTTAAAAATGCCAAGGGACATGTTGTCGTTAACATCTTCAACATATACGCCCATGGTATGAAAGGGGGTAGAGAATTCCCCACCATAGCTTGTCTGGAGGCCTCGCTCCGATCCTCTCCATACAAGAACTGTACCCTGGTTGCGGGTGACCTTAATTGCACCTTCGAGCCTCTTGGCCCTGAAGTTTCTCAGGACCAAGAGGAAGACGACAACAGATGGGGGATCCCAGCCCTAGAACTCAGACCAATCAAAAAATGGACGGAAGTGGTGCTCCAGGTCAATTCCCTAACAATGGAATTTGATCTGAGGGCTCTTAATGGCAGGACTAGTTCCGATAAAGAGGGAGCCCATACTTATAATAGGCCCGAGCACACGTCAAGAATCGACTATTTCCTCCTTGACGTCCACCTATGGAGGTTGGTGAAGGATATGGCGATTATACCCTCCGTCGAGAGTGACCACAATCTCCTCTCACTCACCCTGGCCCATAGATGGCTAGATGACTTAGGGAGCAGAACTGCTTGTCCCCCCGCCCCGGATATGTCAGTGGTCTCTAACTGTGGTCGACGGCTAAAGTGGTCTAAGCTATCACTTTCAGTGGAGAAGATATCTTCCATAACACAGCTATTAGCTACAGCCCTGGAAAACTTTGCCTCTTCTGAGGGTGGGTTGGTAGATGTGCCTGCCAGGTTTTGCAACCTGACACAGGCTCTTAGCGATCTTTTTATTGTTCGAGGAAGCGCTAATAGAAAGAAACCTTGCTCCCGGGCCAGACAAGAGTGGTTTAATTCCAAGTGTAGGGAAGTGAAGAAATTGCTTGTTGAAGCTGTCAAATCCAAATCCCCAACCAGGACCAGAGAAGCCAGAAGGTTATACTCCCACTGTCAAAAAAATGCCAAGAAGGAGTGGGAGGACAATTTTTGGAAGGACCTCTTGGCTGCTAGTCGTGGGAGAGATGCGAAAGGGTTTTGGGACCTGGTGGGCAGCAGGAATCGTCCTGATGACACCTTGAGGACTTGCACAATTACTGCCCAGTCGTGGTTCAATCACTTTATGGCTCTTTATTCTGCCGTAGAAGGATCGCTAAATGACCCCTTTACTCTTCCCCCCTATCCCTTGGACAGAGACCTGGACCTCTTCTCTGCACGGGAGGTTACGCACTTGATAAAAACCCTCACACCACTAAAAGCAGCTGGCCCGGATGGGTTACCAGGGGACCTCCTTCGAGCCTATCCAGGTGAATGGGGGCTGCTGATCTCTGCACTTCTGAATGCTATCATCGAGGGAGGACCAGTGCCAGAGTCCTGGAAAGGGGCAGAGGTAGTCCCGATTTTTAAAAAGGGTAGTCGGGACCTACCAGGGAACTACAGGCCAATAAGCCTCATAGACTCCACTCAGAAGCTGGCGGGGAAAGCTATTCTGGGAAGGATCCTCCAATGGGTGGATGATAACCACATACTGTCTGAGATGCAAGCTGGATTCTGCTCAGGCACAGGTACAATTGAACAAGTCTTTAGACTTTTGTTACTATACTGGAAGGTGGTGGAACTGGGCAAGGGCAGTCTCTACCTGGCCTTTATAGACTTAAAGACCGCCTTTGACCTGGTTCCCAGGGAGGAACTCTGGAGGGTGTTGTATGGTCTCGGAATGCCCCCATGCGTCCTAAATCTCCTCATCAAACTCCACAACGCCAACTATGCCCAGGTCAGGTGGGGTTTGAACGTGGAAAAGACCGACAAAATCACTGTTGAGAGGGGTGTTCGGCAGGGCTGCGTTTTAGCCCCCACCCTATTTTCTCTCTATGTAAATGGGGTGGTTGAGCACTTGCTTGAAGAACCAGCAGACGCCCCCACACTGGGTGGCGTAAAGATCCCAACCCTGTTGTTTGCCGACGACACCCTTCTCATTTCGAAAACCCCTCAAGGTCTACAAAAGCTTTTAGACCGCTTCCAGGATTTTTGTGTCAACAGAGGACTTGTTATCAATGTGGACAAAACGAAGTATTTAATCATGCACCCGCTACGTAAACTTGGTCGCCCGCCCATCCTGAACTCAATCCCACTTGAAAGAGTGTCAGAATTTGACTATCTAGGAATCCGTTTGAGCGATGCATTGAGCTGGACCCCCCACATCAACAAATTGACTGTGGGCCTCAAAAGGGTGGGCGGAGCACTGTTAAAGGAGTACAACAACTCATCGAAACATTGTGTAGCTCCGTTAATAGATATTTACAAAGCCCGCGCAGTATCTGCATCACTCTATGGAGCAGAGTTATGGGGCCTGGGCAACATGGAGCCCCTGACCAAGGCAGAAAATAAATTTATCAAGGACTTGCTTGCTATCCCGATAAGCACACCGACAGTCCCGGTGCTCCTGGACGCAGGTTGTAAGCAATCAAGGATCAGGCCCGCCTCCGACCACTCCTGCTTTGGGCCCGCTTGTGGAGGGTCCCTGAACTAAAATCTTACGCAGACGGATTGGCAGAGGTGATGCACTCTGATGGTTGGCAAAAGATTAAATGGCTTAAGGACATCAAACATTTGCTTGGGGACCTGGGCTTGGGTTCCTGTTGGTCTACACACTCATCACCCCCAAAGGAGACCTTGAAAAAACTTTATTGGGAATGGGTCTCAGCCAGGCTCATCAGCAACCAGTGACACTGCAACTCCACCGCAGCCTTTCTGGAAATCAAAGACGTTGTTGCCTTTGAGCCATACTTAGACATAATTACCATCCCCATGGATCGGGCCCTTTACATTAAATTTAGACTAGGGACCCTACCCCTTGCTGATCTCCTCTCTAGATGGAACGCACCTAAACAGACTTCACGCCATTGCGCCTTATGTATTGATAGACCTGAAACTGTGGCACATTTCCTTTTCGAATGCCCGGACTACGTGCGACCTAGATCTCATTGGCTCAAACCAATTTGTAGAGAATTGGGCATTCGAGTGTGTTTGGTGGCTCTACGGATTTTACAATTGGACACCGCCCCCCCTATTGTTTGTGCAGTATCCAAATTTTTAAAATGGGCTTGGTTGATTCGCCTAAAAAGACTGTCTATTTCAATTTAATCCCTTTTTAACTAATTTATTATGATCAATTGTCATTTTTACTTGATGATTTTAATGTCCAGTCTTTTTTTACCGATGTGCTGTTTTAAATTTTGTCATGTTAATGCTTTTATGATATACAAATATCGAAATAAAGCTATCAACCAAACCAACCAACCATAATGATTTATTGGCAGCAAATTTCACAGGCCAGTTTGTCAGCTTACAAAAATGTAAACACCCCTGACAGGCTTTGCTTTGACCCCACAAATTTGACTCCGACACATTTCCGACAATTTCTAATAGTTGCTAGGCAAGCCCTTCTAAAATATCGACAACACACCAACTCTCTACCAAGGACTTAATAGGAACCTTTAAAATAGGTTCATAAATAACATTACACTTCGGATGCTAAACTGTCGAAAGAGAAATGGAGATAACAAATTGTTCTTCTCTTTGAACAAAATCGTCACCTCTGTGGGAAGCCCTTCGGCTGCCGTGAGGAGGAGCGGAGGCCCAGCGGTGATACAACAATTATACAACAGGAGTAAACTGTAATGTCTTGAGTTAAATAATTACATAATAACATTTCTATAAGCTTATTTTTTGAGTGTAAGTGCTACATCTTTTGAAAAGAAAATGCTGCAAAAGATTGGATTTGTCTCTTCCAAATAGTTTGTAACACAGATTAAAAAGGTGTGCAAAGCACTTTAAACAGTCACTTAAATTCTCTAATTGAAACAGTGACATGATGTAGGTTTCATTTAAATTTCCTGTTTTTTAATGGGCGCATAGCATATGTTTCTTTGAAAAATAAACATGCCTTGTTATTGGTTGTAGTTTTAAATTATTTTATTATTTTCTCCTATTGAAAATTGTTAATACATGTTAAACAAATATTATTCAAATTATTATTATTTTTTTAAACAAGTTTTATTTGTCATGGTTCACATATGTTGCATAGCTCCACAACCCGGAGACTACTGCACACATCAATTATACAACAAAAATGACGTTGACCGATACAAAAATCCATCCCATTCCTCCATGCAGCCAGTGACGGAGCCCGTGGCGCCTTCCAAGCCCTGGCAATGTCCCTCTTCCCCAACGTGAGACCTAACGACAAGAGGTGCCGCTTGTATCTATTGCCCCCAACTCCCTCCATTACATGTAATAGGGCCAAGCGCGGTGTGTATGGAAGCTCCCATCCCAACACCTCCGAGAGGCAGGAGAACCCCCCTCCAAAATTGATGTAACGCAAGGCAACTCCAGACTGTGTGCAGAAAGGCGCCCTCCTCTGACCTACAGCTGAGACACTCAGGGGAGACAATCATTTCTGCCCTCCACAAGCGCACTCTAGTGAAATACACTCTATGTAAGTATTTGAATTGTATCAGTCGCAAGTGCGTGGCTATTGCTGCCCCCATGGGCTTGCCAGTGCCCCCGCCCAGTCGTCTTCCTCCAGTTCGCCCACATCCCCTTCCCATGTCGTCTTAAGCCGCTGCAAATCCGTGGAACAATGAATGACCAACGTTTGGTAAATGGGAGAGATCTTACTGTCAGGAAGTTCCCCCATAAAAACCTTTGCTTCAATTGGGCTGAAGTCGGGGAGAGTCTCCAGGCCTTCCAGACTAGGTGCCAGCGCATGTCGAAACTGCAAGTATCTGAAAAACTGAGATCGTGGCACCCCATATTCGTCCCGCAGATTTTGGAATGATTTAAGCGTCAGGTCTGTCATCACGTCCCCTAGGGCCGAGATTCCTATAGAGTCCCAACCCTGAAAGCCCTGCAAAACTGCCAGTTGAGGGGAGTCTCCCGGGTCTGGACATTCCACCACCCCATCCTGCTCTGGGCCCGCCTTCAGACATGAAACACCACCTGCGTGACCGAGGGTAGAAGCTTCCAAAGCGGTGCGGAATATAGTAGTGTGTGTAGAGGTTTGTTACCCATTAGCTACCCCTCAACCACATAGGCCGGGTCCCCCCTATCCCCGTACCACCACTCATTGAGGACCAGCAAATATTCTGCCTGGTAATAGGAGAGGATATCTGAAGTAGCAAGCCCACCGGTGTATGTGGATAGAAAACAAGTGTGTAGGGCGACCCTAACCGCACGCCCCTCCCACAAGAACCCTCCCAAAGCCGAGTTCACCTGCCGGAACCAGCGGGGTGAAATCTGGTAGGGATCATTTTGCAATTGATAAAGGAGACGGGGAAGCACTATCATCTTGAAGATGGCCGACCTACCGTAGATCGTCAAGGGCATGCGGGACCACACCTTGAGGTCTTTCCGAGTTCGACCCCACACCGGGACCAAATTACGGTCTCTGGATACTGTCGGTGTATCAGACAGAAAAAAAAAAATACTTCATCCTCCCAACACCAGTGGAAGGGCTGAGGCCCATTCCCCCACCCTCGGTCCTTCCCCCAAAACCTACAACGCAGACTTGCTAAGATTCATGTAAAACCCAGAGGTCTCACTGAAAATCTGAAGGATACGCAGCAACCATGGCCCGACCTATCCAAATCAGTGAGAAAGAACAGGAAATTGTCCGCGTAAAGTGCTATCTTATCGGTGAGACCCGGCACCCATCTAAATCCCCGAAGTTAGGTATCGAGACGCACCCAGGCCGCCAGTGGCTCCATGGCGAGCGCAAAAAGGTAGGGGGAAAGGGGGCAGCCCTGATGCGTACCCCGCTGGATCGAGAAGGAGCGAGAAATCGCCTCACCTTCCCGCAACGACTCCGTAAGGTTAGTATATAACAGCTGCAGATAAGCCAGAAAGCTCAGGCCAAAATTAAGCTTCAGCAGCGGAGCAAACAGGTTCGCCTTGGCCAAAACCTTTGCTTCCACGTTGAGAAGGGAAATGGGGCGGTATGATGTATGCTGCTCCGGAGGTCTCCTACCGTGTGTCTCCAGTCTAGGGGAAGCAAGCTGCGCTCCCATGCCCCCTTCACCACCGGCCGAAAGTGTGGGGTCAGCGGCACAGAAAAACTTTTACAAAAACTCGCCGGGGAAGCCATTCGGACCCGGAGCCCTCCCAGGATTCAACTCCCCAAGGACCGTACCCAACTCATTGTCTGACAGGGGCCTATCCAATTGCTCCCGCACATCATCCAAGACGGTCTTGGGAGGAAGGTCATCAATGAACTTCGTAATAAGATCCGCCTCGAGACATTCTTTTGGCGCATACAGGTCCTCATAATATGCAGCAAAGCTCTCTGCAATTGCTGGAGGTTCAAGAATCGGCGCCCCCGCCGGGTCCAGGACCCGGGGCAAAGGCTGGCCATGCAGGGTACCCTGGCACAGGCGGTGGAGCATCTTGCTTGAGTTATCCCCCCATTGATAGACCCTACTACACGTTGCAAGCCAAGCCTGGCGAGCCTCATCCATCATTATTGCTGTGTTTTGTTGCTGAGCCAACACATGATGATACCCATACCACTGTAGGCATAGAGCTTTAGTGCCCAGCAAGTGCGTTTCCTGGAGCAGGAGCACGTCGGCCCCAGCTCTCTTCGCATAGTGAAGAATGGCCTCTCGCTTTAGCTTATCCAAAGCCCCACGAACATTCCATCTGACTACGTGCAGGGGTCAGGGGTTATCCGCCCTTCCACCACCATGCCAGACATATCGAAAGACCTTTGCCCTCCTGGCCTGTGCATGTTCTCCTCAGAGTGTACAAAGCGTGACAAGCAACCAGCATGAATGCGCAATCAAACAAACAAAACAACCCCCTCCCACCCACTAACATGGAAGTATCTGTTGCGGTCGGATAGGAGCCAAGTCTCCAACCGGGGGACAGGAACCACACCTTCCAATGGGTCCCCAACTGGACACCCTTGGGCCTTACCCCTTCCCGCCCACCACTGCGTGACCAGGTTCGCAGCCCAGAAAACGTGCATACTGGAGCTTAAGGTCCCGGAGGCGAGCTTTGGCCGCCAGGAAGGATTTTCGCTGAGGCTGCACCAGGCGCGTGTAGTCTGGGAAAATAAGGATATTTGCGTTGTCACAGGTGAGGGATGCCTTGGCTCTGACCTGCTTCAGAATATTTTCGCAGTCCATACAATTCAAGAATTTGGCAATGATCGGCCTCGGGCGAGCCCCTTGGGGAGGCTTCTGCATGAGAGCCCTGTGGGTCCACCACCACGAAGCAGCGAGAGGGAGCATCCAGGGGGAGCCTGCCATCCAGTCAGGAAACATTCCACGCTATCTCCCTCGCATCCCTCTGGGAATCCCACGAAGCATAGGTTGTTGCGCCGTGCCCGCCCTTCGGCATCCTCAACCCGCAATGCAAGACCTTTCTGAATCTTCTTCATAGCTGACACTTTCTTCTTTGGGGTCATGACATCATCCTCCACCTCCGATATGCGGGTCTCGGTCCCTGTGATGCGTTCAACGGCATTACACAAGTCCTGCCTTAATAGCATGACATCGGAGCCCACGGCCCGATCTTGGCGTGCAGCAAGTCCCTGGACTGGGTAATGGCCGCCATGAGCGCCGCGTTGTCAGGAACCTGGCTTTGCGACCCAGCTGTCCCCGCTGCATCATCCGCTCCAGTGAACTTGTCTATGGAGCCCTGCTTGGTGTTGCTTCCACCACGCTTGTCACGCGTCATCGTCGTACAGTAGGTGCCACAGACACCTAGGGGCGACCGCTCAGGGGACCGAGCGTGGAAACAGCCCGATGTCCAGCTCCAAGTCAAGAGTCTCTCCCTCAAGGCCCTCAAGCTGGTTGCGGCTGCCACGAGGGCTCACAATAGACCACCAGTTCGCCCTCGCCTCAACCACAGAGGGCCCGCTTCACTCCACTGTGGCCCGACCCGACCACCAATGGGTGCCAATAACCCTGTCAATGTCCGATTCAAATTTATTCTTTGATGTTTGATTTGACTAAAGTTTACACATTTTAGTCGTAAGACATGTTTTGGTATTACTTACTTTTTTGATGAGATTTGTTTCTTTCTTGTAAGTATGTAATGGAGATGACACAGTACCTTATTATTGCTGTGAATTTTGTTTTTATTTGTCACATAAACAAGTGTATGTCCTTTCTATTTTATGTTAAAAACCCAAGCCAATTAAATTACAACCATTTTTTAAATAATCATTGGTGTAAGTCAGTTACTGTTCACTAGTATTTGAATACCCAAAATATGATTGATAATAACCAACAGAGAAAAGTTTCCTTGAACAATAAGTCTCATGCATAGTAATTAGATAAGTTGAGGCAGTTCACTAATCCAGGCTGAGTGTACCTGCTTCTGGGTATTTTACCTTTTTAATGGGTGTGACTTTTTTTTAATTCTGGACCATCAATTTGACTGAAAAATAGATAAAAACATGTTTCTTTTTAAGTTTTTTTGTGTTATGCCCTTTATTTTGGTTTGAAATTAACTTGTGTGTGCATTCTGTGTTAATTATATGTTGTTCATCCATTCAGAAACATTAGAAACAAACCCTTTGTTTTTGGTACTAGGTGAATATGTCCCAGTGAGGTGTTGTGTTTATCAGGACACATGTGACAATGAACAGCCACAACCAGGTCTTTGCCATTTCTGACGCTGGAATGTTTATCTGTGTCCTTTTGTATATTATTTGCGAAGAATGAAAACGGTGCTAAGGGTCAGATGTACGACGCACAAAATGGCACCACGCAAATGGCGAGTCACAATTTGCAAGGTATTATTTTGCTTGTACAACAGTGTGTTTAACACTATTTACGATTCCCAATGGGGTCGCAAATTTTTTCATGAACTTTAATGAGTCTCTCGCAATTTGCGAGCCCATTGGGAATGACAGGCCCTCCCAGGGATGGTAGCTTGCTAGGCTCACCAGACCACCATGTCTGGGATTGTTTTTAAATAAAGCAGCTATTTTTTTTTAAAATGCATCCCGCTTTTGTTTCATTTTTTAAGGGCAGGCAGTGGTCCCTGGGACCACAGCCTGCCCATAAAAAATATTTTGGGAGCCAGTCACAAAGGGGAAGGGGTCCCCTGGGGACCCCTTACCATTTGCAACTACATTACCACCCTCTTGAAGACGGCATACATTTGCAAGTATTTTGCGACTGCAATTGCGGTCGCAAAACATTTACACATGGCTCTACGGTTGCTATTAGGAAGGGAACGTCCCTTCCTAATAGCGAGTCACAATACTCAATTTTCTGAGTCACAAATTATTTGCGACCCGCAAAATAGTGTAAGTACAAGGCCCAGACTAAAACTGCAATTTTACGTCGTCCATCTGGTCCTTAGTAGTTTCGTTCAAATTGAAATTCCCCAGGCCCCAGTGAGGTATTTTGTGTAGGATGATGGTCCTAAAACGTGTGATATTCATCTTTGCTGACTTCAGAACATACTAGTTTCTTCTGGGTTTTTCTTTTAATGTTGTAATTAATTTAGGGTTTACACACTTTCACTGCAACCTGTTATACTGCTCCGGCGTTAGCATTTGCACATTGCAGTCAGATATTTGCGAACGTTTTGAAAAATATAAATACAATGCCTTGCACACTAGAATCTTACATTCTGCATTACGTTTCCAAATTTACTTACACGTTTTAACCAAAGCAAGAAAAGGTATCTGTTGCATGTTGAAATTTCAATTATTATGTTGTTGGTGTCGTTTTCAAGTGAAGCAGCTGGAGCAATTTGTGCTGCATTGCTTTACTCAAGATTTATGGAGCCATTTAGGGTCACACAAAGTATCCTTGCGTGCCTTCATAAATTGTATCCAACGTTTGCGCTGCACATTTATCATGTTGTGTGGCGCAAACGTGATGCAAACCAACTCATGGATATGCCAGTGTCTTGAAAAATATGTCAGAAGGCCCATTTGATCTTAAAAGTAAACGCAATTGTGCATCCCAATACTTTCAGTCATGTTCAAAAGAGTTTGCTCGGAGAAGCTGCCACATATCTTTGTTTATCAGTGATACTCTGGTTTCTGCTGACGCAGAGGTGGAATGTCGGCGTCTGTATTGAAGTTAGGCTGTGGAATTTAGGATTATGGTCCGTTATCTACAACTTTTCTCTTATCATTAGCTGAAAAACTGCTAAAAACATCTTAACTGTTGTATACAACAATGTTTGAGGTCGAGCATATGACAGAAATAATTTGCAAAAAATAGAATGAAAATAGCTATTGGGTTAATGGGAATGGTCAGCAGCCTGTTTTCTCACTATGGCTTCTATGGAAAGCAGACATGCTTTACTGAAATTAATACTTACAGAGAGAACTGTCTTGGATTAATGAGACAAGAACCTCATGGCCAAATGGCCCAGATCTGTGGAGGAGTCCCAAAGAGCATACCACACACTAGGCACCTGAGCAAAACTACGGTTCTCCACCCAACATAACCTTGCAGTGTCCTCGGCATATGACTGGAATATAGTAGGACTGCCCTCTCAAACATAAGATGTAGCGTTTCAATTAATATCAAATGTAGCCACTGCTAATCTGCACCTTAAGACCTGCAACCTGCCTAATCGCCAATAGGATTCTAACCTTAGGCCTCATACACTTGGTCGACATAGTAAACAATGTCTACACTACCTCCTACCCCCAATGACAATATGGATGACAGTTCCCCTAGTGTTTATGAAGGTCCTCCAAGTATCACTTTGATATTATCAATGTCACCGTATGATTTCATACTAATTCATTACCTGATCCCGTAACGTCAATGGGACAGGTATATAATGTATCAAAAGAGCCCATGTGTAATATCCCAAATTGCAGCTGAAAGGATCATGTAGAGGCAGTGAAATAAATTCAGGTTTATTTTAAGGTAGAAAAACCCATCCAGGCCCAGCGTCCAGTTCATCTAACAGCACCAGCTCCTTTTAACCAACACAATCCTATCACCTGGGAGACCAGTACTCAGCTTAGATCCTTTCGTAACCAAGGCAGCATGACATCAGAAGTACAAAGGCTTCAGATGCAGCTTAAGATGCCACACACCTTCCCCCTTTAACAAAAAGAAAATAAAGAAAAGAAAAGAAACAAAAGAAATGAGAAAGAAAGAAAGATAAAGGAAAGACACAAGAGAATAATTAGTACTAAAAAGAAATGAGAAAAAGCCTTCAAGACACAAAATCCTTAAGATAGCTTGGCCTCTTAACAATCCTAGAGGACAAGCGTGAAGATGCAACAACAGTATTATTAGCATTCTCACTAACCTCAGAACCTTCACCACATTCAGCCCCTTTACGAACTGAGACCCTATTTACATTCCAAATTCTGTGATCCTGAGTTTTAACAGCATTTTTTAAAACCTTTATAACCCATATGGGTTTGGAAAATCGAACCTTGGTACCATGCTGCCTACCAAGTCACCTAGCTTGACCACAGTGTCTTTGGATGATTTCTTAGAGTCAAATTGTATTTTCCTTGAAAAGCACTTGGCTTCCTCTCTCTTACGCCAGTCAGGAGAAACCTTCTCAGACAAAGAGTTAGAAGCAGCCTCTTCTAGATGTCTGACCCGAGGGAGGTGGCTCTATTAAAGTACAAGAAGGCCTACCTCTAAAGAGGACAAAAGGTGACTTCCCAGTCGGGCTGTGGGGTGTAAGCCTATAATTCTCAACCTTTCTTAGAACCTCCTCTTTCGATTTGAGACCAGAGCTTTTTGCCCATAAGATGGTCTCCTTCAACACCCTATTAAACCTTTCTACCATTCCATTGGTTTCTGGGTGGTAAAGGGAACACCTCTTGTGTTTTATGCCATGATTGTTAAGAAAAGCCTCTATTTCTCGCGAAACCAACTGCACCCCATTGTCAGCGAGAATAACTTCAGGGTAAGCCTCTTTGGCCATGAGGGATTCTAAAAATTTGATGGCAGACACAGTCTCAATGCTGGACGTAAAACAAACGTTAGGCCACCTTGAGAATAAATCCACAAGCACCAAAATAACAATCTGCTGGCAATTAGTATGCACTGGACCAAAATGTCAGACAATCTTATAAAAATGTATAGAATATGCAGATGAAAATATAAGCGACCCTGATTTATTCTAGACAAAATAGGGCTCATGATGACCGAGAGGGAACGAGGATAACAATAATAGGGGATCCCAGAAATAGGTATAGAAACGCTAACTAAAGCATATATATTGTGTGAGGATAAAGAAAATGTTTAGTGATGTATGTCATTTACGAATATCGAGACTAAAACTGTGTACAATCTTTATTAAACTGTTATTGTATTTACAATGAAAGTAATAGTGAGTAATTCTCCTTATATACAGTTGAACGAATATCCACAGGATATGAAAACATAAAGTGATATTATGAACCTAAATATTGATGAAGCTGTAATGCTTTTCTATGACTAGTGGTAATTTGTTACATACTTCCACCCTATATGGAATAATTGATAAAATTCCCAGTGGAAGAATGTATTTATGGAGACATTTTACCACTCTTTTGCAAATCGGGGTTTGGCTACGACACGAGTGAATTAGGCATACATCTAGTGAACTCATACACTCCACAGATCTTTTCACGAGCACACTATACAAATAACCAGATTGTAAAATAATGGTAGACAAAAAAATCTGGTTTGTGAGTTTATTGAGTATCCACAAATTGTCAAAGTGGTACCAAACATAGAATAGGAGGAATGCAGGAGATCTTATAATTAACTCAATCGCGTGTAACAACTTTGCCCTCACCTTTATATGCATTCATTAGTCAATAACGGTGCACAAAATAACACAATAGACTAAAACCAAAGCCATTTGGAGCATAAAAAATAAAAACTTTGAACGAACTGAGGTACATAGCCCACTAAATCGAGGGGGGGGGAGTTCGCCCATAGTAAATAAACTACTAAAATGGAGTCACGTAGTTCATTAAAACGAGGGATGTAGTTCTCCAAACGCAAATAAACTAACAAAATGGAGGTAATCTCGGGACTTTTAATGTTTAAATAGACGCACAACCACAACCAGCAGTGAGTTTTCCCCTTATTTTAGTAATTTTGTAGAACTACACATAATAGTATAGTGATTGGCATAGAATAGCCAGACAGTAGATCAGACGAATACAATCGCGTTTTTTTGCGCACCGCAATACTTAAATGTATGTAAAGTTCGGTGAACTGTACGCACGCGACTGAACATCTGCAGTTAATTATCCTATTAAGGCCAAGGGAGAGAGCTATATAAATCTAGAGCGGCCGTCCTCTCTCATTCCACCCACGGGAGAGAGGACGTGTCGGCTGCTCCGTGTGTAACAAGACGAGGTAAGCGGTACGATTAATTTACTGGGACACGGATTGACTCGAGCCGCACGTAAATAGAGCGCTGTTTCGCTGAAACGTTGCTAGCTTATAATGCCTCCCGAAGGCTCGGCAATAGAAAAGAGAGCGGCCGTAACTATTACCAGCGCTAAGCAATGAAAGGGACCTGCAATACTTAGAGGGGTAAACCTCCAGCCCATATATACAACGGGTTTGATTTATCCAACACGACCTCCAGTATATTGACAGCTCAAAAATACGGGGGTCGTTGAACACCAATTTGCACCATTTGTAAATATTACATGGGCAATAGCAGTACACCTGATTAATTAAAGGAATACTATAGGTGAATACCTCTCATGATGAGCGTTAATGATAACGACAGCTCAAAAATATGGGGGTCGTTTAATATTAATTTGCACCATTCCTAAATATTACACGGGCAACAGTAGTATACCTAATTAATCAGAGGAATACTACATGTGAATACCTTTTAATGATGAGCACCAAAGGCTAAATCAATTCCCTATTTGAATTAAAAACAATAATAAATACTACTGACAACAGAGTACCCTAATCCAAAATTAAGACTAAGCATTCTCCTTATGCCTAGGTAACCTTGTGAGAAAGACATTCTTCAGACAATCATATGAGGGAACAAAGTGAAGAAATTCCCAGGACGAACAAAAATTCCGTCCTTGAGTCTCATATAGTGACTACATATATGTTTGGGTTTCTGTTTTTAGTTCACAGAAAATACGGATTTTAACATTAAAGGATAGTGAGACAAATGAATATAATGTTCCCCCACAGGTCATACCCAAGTCAACACGTGAGATCTGGCACAGATTGAAAGTCGCAAGATACACATTAGACACAAGAAAGGTTATTCTCCTGTTTTTAAGTAAGTGTGAACTAAGACAGCCTCCCCAGTGGTTTGGGATAAGGAGATTATGAGACGGTACCACTAATTTGTGTATCCTCTTTATTTAGAGTAACAGAGGTTGACATACACCAATCTCACCCAAGGCGAGGAACAAGAATTTACTAAATCCTCACCAGTGTGGAATCTTAAAGTGAGAAGATTCATGGCAAAGTAAACTAAGTAAGATTGCCTTTTAAACATAACACAGTGACACGGTAGAAAGCATGCACTACACTAGATAGAATGTAATTTGCTTTCAATTAAATACAAGATACTAATTGTATGAATTTGTTGCTAGAATGAAGATTGTTAGACCTGTCTGCCCTTTGAGTAGTCCCTCTTAATTAATTATTTATTTTGTCCCCTTTTTGCCCCTCATAACCTTTCATTTTTTTTATGTCCACTAGATTTTTGAGGTGTTGGCCTAGGGGTTAGGTGTTCCTGCCCTCATAGTCTTTTCTTGAGGCCTTGGCGCCTTCCTGACTAGATTTACAAGATACACCAAATGGTGGCTATTAACTGCCACAACTGCCACCTTAGGAGAAAGACACATAGGTTAGAATAGGGACCTTCCAGAACCTTCTGGACCCTGCTGGACCCTTTGTGGTCAGCCTATATAAGGCCAGGGACAGGGTAGCCATTTTGTGATGACCTGAGAGCTTGAGGAGTGAGGCAGTGGCGTGGGGAGGTGGGCGCGCAAGCAGTGGTTAGTTCACCTGTGAAGTAGACAGCCTCTTCCTGAGGACGTTCCCCCCTAGCCTCTGACCGAGCCCTGACGTTGGTTCATAACCCCTGAGGGAAGCGGCCCTTAATTTCCTACTGGCCCCCCTCTGGTCACCCTTTCTTCCCACCGCTTCCGAGGACACCGCCAGACCGTCTTACCGGCTTCTGGAAGAGCGGGTTGAGTGTGAGCGAGGTGCCCTGCTTAGCTCGGTGAGACTCCAGTGAGGAGAGTAGCGTCTGCGGAGGTTCCGCGGCTCTGCGCAGGTCCGTGGAGGTGTTCCACCCTCCAGAGAAGAGGGTAGAGAAGCGCTGACCAGTGCGCAGGCCCAGGAGCTAAGGGCCCGACTGACGGAGGAGACGACTCGAGAGGCGGCGCCCAGCGGAGACACTGCTCCCTCGCACTTGCCCAGCAACGCGGACATCCAAAGAACGGAGGAGACGACTCGAGAGGTGGCGCCCACCGGAGACACTGCTCCCTCGCACTTGCCCAGCAACGCGGTCGTTCACAGAACGGAGGAGACGACTCGAGAGGCGGCGCATCGCCTCTAGCTTAGGGAGGCCTCCCCTCGGTGCCGGTTTGATGAGCACTTGACCTGGTCCACGAGGGAGGCACTGCTAGGAGAGGAGGTCTGGTGTCAAAGGGCTGGTTGGCTGCAATGGCAAAGTACTCGACTGGCCCCCAAGTAAGGTGGAAACAAGGGGGGCTGTTGTATCACTGAGAAACAACAGATCGTGATACCGGAAGAGAGATCTTTCTTTCCCCCTAATTTTCTTTGATAACTGAAAGGCCAGCTCCGGCAGGTTTGGGGAAGACTGAGACTAGAAGTCGTCAGAATTAAGAAGAATAAGTGAAACAAAGGAGAGCAACTGCGCTGAAGAAGAAAATTTAACCACCTGAGGCTGATAAAGATGGGGATTGTGGTTTAATCTTGTATTTTCTTTCAGAGGTGGAAGGGGAAGAAAACTCTGGCCTTGCCTTACTCAAACACCTGAGTCAGTTATAAATAAGCTGATTGTAGCATTGAATCTGCCATCTGAAACCCTGGGGTTACTCACCTGATTGAAGGGAAAGTGTCACTCTCTGGGTACCAAGGTACCAATCCAGATTTATATTGCCTGGATGTTCCCAGGGTGTTAAGTAATGGTGTATTGTGAATTAATTGTTAGAGCCTGTATTACTGTAAAGCCAGAAATGCAGAAGTAATTTTGAACAGAAGGAGTGAGAAAGTTTACAGAAACAAGAAGCGTAAATGCACTGAATTCACTGTAACTGTGGTACTGATTTAGCACCTGAGCACAAAATAAGAAACTAGCAACAAGAGAGATTATAAAGCTTTTCTACTTTTATAAAAAGTAAGGTGTAGTGTCATTTTTGGATGGATGGGCACTGAGTTACTGAGTGGGTGAGACGCAAACTTAACACATGTACTTTGGAGTTAGGCCTTCCTGCTTAGTGCCAAGCTACCCTATGTGACTTGGAGACCCTAGGTCCAACAAAGATCATTTGTTTTTAACTTATAAGTCTGTCCTGAAGAAGGTGTAAAAACAACACAAAGCACCGAAACGTGTCGACAAGGGACTTTCTCCAATCAATGTATATTGATGTTGTGAAGTTATAATTTTAATGTATTATTTTTAAACTGTATGAAATTTTTTATTCCGAGTAAAAAATTAGAATAGGAATCATCATATGTATTAGAGTAGATTTGTTTTTGAGCATATGTATGCAAGTAATGCTATGTAATAAATGATATACAATGATTTTAACTTTATGAGAATAACATTTTGAGAGACATAAGTAATTCCAGTGTTCTGCAGAAATAATTATCTGTGTCACGATTGAACACTAGTAAAGTGAGATTAGTGTGTAGGCCTGTCGGTCACAATATGAAAGTCAGTAACACAGAAAGGAATTCTTTTTGATACAATGGGCTCTGCCAATGCAGTTTATTTCTGTTCTTCAACACCACCTATCCCAGTACCGCAGTCCATAAACAAATCCGTCTGTGTTCCTCATCCCATGCCAGTCTGCAAACTGCTGTCTCAGTGGCCCTGTAACCTGACCTACAGCTCTCATTGCTATCCTTGAACCCGCAGCCACACACAGCAATGCCTTGACTTTCACCACTGCTATCCTTGAATCCTTGAACCCGGAGCCACACGCAGCTATGCCTTGACTCTCACAGCTGCTATCCTTGAACCCACAGCCACACATGGCTATGCCTTGAACCTCAGAAATGCTATCCTTGAACCCTCAGCCACACGCAGCTATGCCTTGACTCTCACAACTGTTATCCTTGAACCCGCAGCCACACGCAGCTATGCCTTGACCCTCCCCACTGCTATCCTAGAACCAGCAGCCACACACAGCTATGCCTTGGTTCTGACCAATATTTCAGTATTGGGTGTCTCAGCCCTGCCAGTGCATCCACTGGCATAGCAAAGGTGTAGTGGGCACTTGCCTAATGCGAAGAAGGAAAATGGCCTCATGAATACCTACAGTGCATAATGGGAGACAGTCACAATTTGGGTTCAGTGGGTCCTGGTGCTACTGCACCTGATGCACTAATGATAGCTATTGCCCTGGGTGCATCCGAGTCCTGCCCACCATGCTTTGCTGCTTCCAGAAATGGAGTCCAGTAGAACACTCTCTGTACACCTCTGCTGTCCTCGTTTGTTCTTATTTATGATGCCTTGCGCCACTTTTCCGTCGCCTTTGCGTCACTTTTTTTGACGCACCAGCGGTATTAAAAAATGTGCTACTTTGTGCCCTATTTACAAAGGGATGGATCTAAGCAGATGCATCACTTTGTAAAGCCCTGCACTATATCATACCTGCGTCATTTATAATGTATGTAGGGTGGGCGTTCCCCCTCAAAAATCCTCCTAGAAGTGGTGCAGTGAAATCTATTAGATTTCACTACGCCACTTCTAGCACACTATTGCTTCAATATCTTATGCCTGCCTCACAGCAGGCGTAAGACTGACGCAGGTCCTTTCACATGGGGTTTGCCGAATGTGAAACAACACATTGCGGGAATGCCGTCTGTTTTCAGACACACCCCAGCAATGATTCACTTTTGCACCAACAGATACATCAGTAATACTAATGTATCTGTCCTTCCTTGCGACATGATGCGTCATACAGTAAATATGAGCATTCATCATGTCGCAAGGAGGGCGAGGTGACAACTGTTGCATCGCTGTTTTCACGAGGCGATGCAACAGTTTTCATAAATAAGGCCTGTAGTGATGGTCCAGGTGATTTAATAATTTGGATTTTGGAAACCAGTGGTAAACCACTTTTTTGTATCCATAATCCACATTTTGTCTTGTCTCCGGCATTTAGGTTTGGATTGACTCATTGAATTCTGAACTCTGATCTTTTGCGTACAAATTGGCTCCCTGGTTGCTCAGCTTGGATGTTCCAGAACACTTTTTAAGAAGGAAAAAGTGAGCAATGAAAAAAGATATTGCTCAGAGGCAGTGCTTTTTCTTCCAGTGATTATAATTGGTTTAAATCCTTAATCCATCAACGCGAAATGTATAAAGGAAGCAGCCATCTGAGGATTCTGATAGCAGGTTCCTAGAGAAACTGTAATAATAAAGTATGGTTGGCAAACACTTGGCCCTGCTGGGAAATCCTCGGCTCAGGAAAACTGCTAGAAATAGAATCTGTTGCACTAAGCTCCGCTGCGCATGCTCTTTAATACAATAAAAAGCCAGCTTATTTTGAAGAACCACCATTTACAGTCGTACGCCTCAGTTGTAATTGGAATAATGTCTTAAATCGTTAAGCTGATTTAGTTTTTTCTCCATTATAGAGAAAAGACAAGCATGAAACGTTTGCTGAAGGTAAAGATCTCTCTCTTTCAAAAGAAAATGCAATACACTTAAATAATGCTTGCTGTAAACTATTGCCTGCCAAGCTATTCATTAAGTTGTCTCTTTACTGGAAAGTTTAATAGTGAACGTTTTGTGAAGTAACTAAGTGCTCTTAAAGGAGCCTTCTGGTGAATGATGCCACAATAGGCCTCAAACACCAAGTTGACATCATCATACAAAAGAATATTCTGGAATACCTATGGTTGGTAATGTTAGGGATGCAAGACTGATTGAGGAGACCTGCATTTTGTCTCTCTACTAGAAGGCGCATTCAAGAGCGAGCTCCATTGCTTATTAGAACATTGGAATGTTGAGCTCTCCATTGAAAACAATGGGGTGCTCGGGGCTTCTAATGGCCCAAGCCCGGGGCAACAACATACCAATGTTTTCCTTTCACAGCTGTTGCTCTAAATAAAGGCCTCACGGAACCTGAGGGGATTTTAACGGTCCCCCCTTTCTTCCCCTCACCCAGGCTTCGTAAGTCCTTTGTTTTTCTAAATAGAACATTCTGCCCTCTAGGGCCAGAATGTTCTAATAGCCTTATAGCCCTCTGAAGTGGGCTTAAAGGCCCGCTCCCTGGTTAAAGGCCACACTGGAGTTGGCCTTTAATGACCAGTATAGCAGTTATGCTGGCTATAAGGCTATGGTAACAGCCCCCAATCATATTTATGTTTCCGAGCTTGAAGGCGACAATGGTATAGAAAAGTGCCCTTTAGTCCACATTTAGAGACCAGGGGGCATATGTACCAGTCCCTTTCGTCATCACAACGTCACTTTCAGTGATGTTGTGGTGGCGATAGGGGTCTCGCCTTATTTACAAGGCAACGTTAAGCCACTTAACATGGCTTAACGGTGCCTTGTAAATAATCCCCCTTTCACGCTGTGGTTAGCGTGAAAGGGGTGGGCAGCAGGTGTTGCAGTGTGAGTTCCACGGCAACACCCATTGATTTTGACACTGCCTCCTATGTACAAGGGCAGCGTACATAGAAGGCAGCGCCAAAATTAAGACCAGGGAAAACCTGGTCTTAACTTGGCGAAACGAGGAGAAATGCATTATTTCTCCTCGTTTTTGCTTTTTCCATGTGTGCTGCCTTGTGCAGCACACAGTAAAAAAGAAAATTGCCATGAATTTTTTATGTACAGGACGGTCCCCTTTCAATACATAAACAAATGCCATTTTGTGACTTTCACAGCTGTTGCTGTGAATAAAGGCCTCACGGAACCAGAGGGAATTTTAACACCCTCGGGCTCCATGAGGCCTTTGTTTTCCTAATTACAATGCAGCCGATTCACAGAACTAACTTACAACTAAATCCTAAACTTACTCCTTTTGATATTCACAGAAGACATTTAGTAGTCTTAAAATAGGATTTTGTCTTAAATTAGGATTGTGTCTTAAATTCTGATTTTGTCCTAAATTGGAATTTGTCTTAAATTAGGATTTTGTCCTAAATTAAGATTTTGTCTTAAATTAGGATTTTGTCTTAAATTAGGATTTTGTCCTAAATTAGGATTTTGTCCTAAATTAGGATTTTGTCTTAAATTAGGATTTTGTCCTAAATTAGGATTTTGTCTTAAATTCGGATTTTGTCCTAAAATAGGATATCATCTTAAATTAGGATTTTGTCATAAATTAGGATTTTGTCATAAATTAGGATTTTGTCTTAAGTTAAACTTAAGACAAATTTAAGTTAAACTTAAGTTTAACTTAAGACAAAATTTAATTTAAGACAAAATCCTAATTTAGGACAAAATCCTAATTTAAGACAAAATACTCATTTAGGACAAAATCCTAATTTCAGACAAAATCTTAATTTAGGACAAACTCCTAATTTAGAACAAAATCCTAATTTAAGACAAAATCCTAATTTAGGACAAAATCCTAATTTTAGACTACTAAATGCCTTCTGTGAATACCAAAAGTAGTAAGTTTAGGATTTTGTCGTAAATTAGTTCTGTGAATCGGGCCCAACATTCTGCCCTCTAGGGGCAGAATGTTCTAATAGCCTTATAGCCCTCTGAAGTGGGCTATACCGGCGATTAAAGTCCTGCTTCCTTGTTAAAGGCCACACTGGAGTTGGCCTTTAATGACCAGCATAGCAGTTACGCTGGCTATAAGGCTATGGTAACAGCCTCCAATCATATTTACATGTCTGAGCTTGAAGGTGACAATGACACAGAAGAGTACCCCTTAGCCCTCATTTAACAAGGTTTAATTCCTATGCGCCGATGTGGTAGTGCTGTTACTACAGTCGCAATATACGGTAGTATCCGTACACTGAAATATGCCATAATACATCAGTGGTTCTGCTGTGGTAATACCAGATATTTCGGCAGTGCCAGAATCATCTGTACAAAAAAATTACAAAACATTTGGGATGCCAAGATTGCCACTCCACATCACCTACCAGCACCAAGTGAAATATTGTCAATGCTTCAGGAGGGGATGTTGGGCCACAGTACTGACTGAAATTAAATCTGTGCACTATTGTGTGCCAACATTAAAAATTCCACCTTAGGCTCAGTTGCAGTGCAAATTGCTGTCCATAGCACGTTAGTTTTATGTATGCGTGGCTGCTTTAATTTAGGGAAGTAGGTGATTTGTATCTGAATTTAGCTGGTGGTAATTTTACAGTGTAAATAGCCCAATTTATTCAAAACTGAATATGATAAAACTACAAGAGTGGTTAAAAATAAGCAGCTTTTCCTTCTTATTGTGACAATGTCAAATTTCGAAATTGCCACAACTCTTAAATGAGGGTTTCTGTAGGAGCAAAGCAAAACAAAAGGAGGTGAGTGTTTGATCTGCTCAAACGCTCCGTCCATCATCCTCTTTAGTATCGCTTTGTTCGCCCTAAGTTGGCAGGGTATGCTCAGACGTGAGTCCCTTGCTCACTTGGCCACTGGATTCAAGATAGCCTGGCTGATGAGGATTATGAATCCGAAACCGGTCCCAGGATGCTTGTTTCCTTTCCAGGGAAAAATGGCTTGGCAGTTCGGGCTGGTCTGATCCCATGAGGCACAGGGTCAGACTGATTTGCATATGGCCATGTCTGAACTGGGGTGGCTGAGTGAGCTAAAGAATGGTGATGGATTAAACCCAGATCTGTTGACTGGGCGTGAGTGTTTGATTTGCTCAAACGCTCCGTCCATCATCCCCTTTAGTATCGCTTTGTTCGCCCTAAGTTGGCAGGGTATGCTCAGACGTGAGTCCCTTGCTCACTTGGCCACTGGATTCAAGATAGCCTGGCTGATGAGGATTATGATTCCGAAACCGGTCCCAGGATGCTTGTTTCCGGTCCAGTGAAGACATGGCTTGGCAGTTCGGGCTGGACTGTTCCCATGAGGCACAGGGTCAGACTGATTTGCATATGGCCATGTCTGAACTGGGGTGGCTGAGTGAGCTAAAGAATGGTGATGGATTAAACCCAGATCAGTTGACTGGGGGTGAGTGTTTGATTTCCTCAAACCCTCGTCCATCATCCCCTTTAGTATCGCTTTGTTCGCCCTAAATTGGCAGGGTATGCTCAGACGTGAGTCCCTTGCTCACTTGGCCACTGGATTCAAGATAGCCTGGCTGATGAGGATTATGAATCCGAAACCGGTCCCAGGATGCTTGTTTCCGGTCCAGGGAAGACATGGCTCGGCAGTTCGGGCTGGACTGTTCCCATGAATCACAGGGTCAGACTGATTTATATATGGCCATGTCTGAACTGGGGTGGCTGAGTGAGCTAAAGAATGGTGATGGATTAAACCCAGATCAGTTGACTGGGGGTGAGTGTTTGATTTGCTCAAACGCTCCGTCCATCATCCCCTTTAGTATCGCTTTGTTCGCCCTAAGTTGGCATGGTATGCTCAGATGTGAGTCCCTTGCTCACTTGGCCACTGGATTCAAGATAGCCTGGCTGATGAGGATTATGAATCCGCAACCGGCCCCAGAATGCTTGTTTCCCGTCCAGGGAAGACATGGCTTGGCAGTTCGGGCTGGACTGTTCCCATGAGGCATTGGGTCAGACTGATTTGCATATGGCCATGTCTGAACTGGAGTGGCTGAGTAAGCTAAAGAATGGTGATGGATTAAACCCAGATCAGTTGACTGGGGGTGAGTGTTTGATTTGCTCAAACGCTCCGTCCATCATCCCCTTCAGTATCGCTTTGTTCGCCCTAAGTTGGCAGGGTATGCTCAGACGTGAGTCCCTTGCTCACTTGGCCACTGGATTCAAGATAGCCTGGCTGATGAGGATTATGAATCCGAAACCGGTCCCAGGATGCTTGTTTCCGGTCCAGGGAAGACATGGCTTGGCAGTTCGGGCTGGACTGTTCCCATGAGGCACAGGGTCAGACTGATTTGCATATGGCCATGTCTGAACTTGGGTGGCTGAGTGAGCTAAAGAATGGTGATAGATTAAACCCAGATCAGTTGACTGGGGGTGAGTGTGTGATTTGCTAAAATGCTCCGTCCATCATCCCCTTCAGTATCGCTTTGTTCGCCCTAAGTTGGCAGGGTATGCTCAGATGTGAGTCCCTTGCTCACTTGGCCACTGGATTCAAGATAGCCTGGCTGATGAGGATTATGAATCCGAAACCGGTCCCAGGATGCTTGTTTCCTGTCCAGGGAAGACATGGCTTGGCAGTTCGGGCTGGACTGTTCCCATGAGGCACAGGGTCAGACTGATTTGCATATGGCCATGTCTGAACTGGGGTGGCTGAGTGAGCTAAAGAATGGTGATGGATTAAAACCAGATCAGTTGACTGGGGGTGAGTGTTTGATTTGCTCAAACGCTCCGTCCATCATCCTATTTAGTATCGTTCTGTAGGAGCAGCCAGGCCACTCTAGTTTGCCATTTTCAGGTCTCACCCACGGACAGAATTAAATGTAGTAATCTGTTGGCAAAGAGGCAGTTTGCTTCTGAAACAGACTGTATGCCGGATTTAGCAACATTTGACACAACGCAACTCAACAAGACAATTTGCTGTGCTGCACTGCATTAAATTAAGAGACCAGGGGCTAGATGTAGGTGGCTAAATACCGGTCGGTAACGGTGAAATTCGGTAAATTTCACCGTTACCGACCAGTATTTAGCCATGTGCGATGTATGTATTACCGATTGGCATCACTAATAAGAAATTCCGAATTGAAAAGAAAATACAGAATCAGAATAAAAATACCGATTCGGAAATAAGGAATCGGTAAAAATTCGGTAATGCGATGTACCAAAAATCGGTAATACCGAATTTGTCAAAAATCTGTAATTACGAATCGGTATTTAACACTAAGTGAATGCAGGTGGTAATCAGGTGCACCGCATATAAACAGCCCCAAAATTCTTTAGTGTGAACACAATGGCGGCCCTGTACGTGATAGCAAGGCGGCTACGTTTGCGTGCAGCAGGACTGAGGATCTGAAGTAGGGAGGAGCGCGAGTACAGAGTGCGAATAACACTGTTCGAACTGACTGAGGCTGAAATCCATGAGCACTACAGGCTACACCCAAACATTATTTTGGACCTCATACGGGACCTGCACTCACTCCTGGAGCACCAGACACCAAGGGTGCACGCCATACCCACTCAGGTACAGGTACTCTGTTGCCTGCACCTCCTGGCATCTGGCAGTTACCAAGGGGTAATAGCTGTGGCAGGTGGAGTATCACAAAGTTGCCTATCACGTTTTTTCCGCAAATTCCTGGATGCCATGTTGCAAAGGATGGCACACTACATCAAATTCCCCAGCACGCAGGCAGAACTGCAGAAGACCAGGTTGGACTTTTATCAGAAGGCCCACTTCCCACACGTCATAGGTTACATTGACGGGACACATATACCAATTTGCCCCTTGCCTGCAACTGAGTACATCTACCGCAATCGCAAGTCCACACATTCCATCAATGTACAGGTTATATGTGATGCGAAGAACATAATCACCGACATAGTAGCAAAGTTTCCAGGGAGCACCCATGATTCATACATATTCAGGAACAGTGGGATATATACCCGTCTCCTTGCAGGAGAATTTGGTGAAGGCTACCTGCTAGGTAAGTACATGTGACACCCCCTGAATTGCACAACTGTTGCTGAGATTGCACGCTGGTTAATACTTACTTACATCTCACACACAGGTGACAGTGCCTATGCAGTGCGCTCTTTCATCCTGACTCCGTACCTGCACCCATCCCCCCAAGTGAAAGGAGATACAATGTTGCACATAGATCAACATGCAGTGTGGTTGAGCGAACATTTGGACTCCTCAAAAGCTGGTTCCGCTGCCTGCACAAAAGTGGAGGTGCACGGCAGTACCAGCCCCTGGTGTGTTGCAAAATCATAGCTGTATGTGCCATGCTGCATAACCTTGCCACTAAGAAGGGTACACCCGTTGAAATGTGTGATTCTGAAGAGGAGGATGAGGATGAGGAAGGTATGTAGCCACAGCACAGCGCAGCAGGCAGCGCAGCTGCAGCAGATGGGAGACAGAGACGGTCAGAGATCACAAATAATTATTTTGAGTAAGTGATGAGACAAAGCCAGGTAATGCATTCATGTCAGGGTGTTTAATAGGCCTTTCATCAGGCAAATGACCAGCACACCATGACACCAGCTATGTGTTCAAAAGGGTTACTTCACCCACTACAGAATTGAATTGTAGGGCCTTGCCTATCTCCTGTGCCCCCGCACACCAGTGCCACGTCCTGCTTGCACATTGTCCTCAGCAGCACTATGTCCTGCAGCAGAGCCATGCCTCACACTGCTCCTTCTTCTCTATAGCAAGGGGGGGTTTCAGTGCTAAGACTGCTTGCCTCCTCACTTTCCTCAACGTCCCCGGAACCAGTGGCAGCAATCTGGTTTGTCTGCATGATTTCCACGGCACTGGTGACTGTGACCAGGCCCTGGGTAACCTCACGGCTGCACTTGGCCATCTCCAGTTGCATGGTCACAGATCTTCTACTCAGCACGTGGGTCGCATTACACAGTCTGTTCACAGACTTCGTGAAGCCTACAATCACCTGCCTGTCTCTCCGCCTTACAGCGCGCTCCCCCTCCATTCTGTCACTTAATTTGTTCACTGCCTCAGATAACTCCTTCAGTCCCTCTGCCATTGTATTGTTGAGGCAGTATATGGCCTCCTTCATTTCATCCACCTTCCTGTTGTTTGCCACCATTTGACTCTGAATGGTCCACATTGTCTTCCCCTGCAGGTGCTGCACTATCAACATTTGGCCCTCCAGGCCTGCAAAGACGTTTGAGCCTTGAAATCCTGGACTTTGTGACCTTGGGCGACATCAACGGACACCTGTGCTGCGTTCCCGCATGGGGGACTGCGCCCCAGATGGCTGCGTGTCTGCAATTGGTGATGTATGCTGGACTTCCTGCCTGTCCTCCTCTGTGGCATCAATCTCAGGAAGTGGAGCAACTGTGTAGCACTTTGATTTTGGAGGTGGTGGTGGTGGAGTAGTTGGTGCAATGGGTGGAGGTGACAGAACCTCCTCATCACTTCTGTTATCCTCCCTGGGAGCATCAGCAGTCTCCCCGTCTGAAGCCTGTGGCGCTGTTCCGCCTGTGGATACAGAATGTATCATTACTCACTTTTCTTGCAGCAAATGTGTGCTAATAAAGTTCACAACTGACATCCTAGCTGTCTGACCTCTGATATCTCATCTATAGATGTGTAATAATTGCCTATGCTTATTGGGGAGTGGCTGTTTTGCTACCCATTGATAGGGACTACATTTCCCATGATGCACTGCACATCTGACATAAAACACGGCCTGGAGTGGGATTGTTGCAGGGGGGGTTGGGGTTAAGGAGGGGAAACAGTATGATGTTATGCAACTTACCTTGTGTGTTGGAAGGTCTAGCAGAGCTATCCATATCCTCAATTCCACGGCCACTCTCTGGCTGGAGGATGGATTCTACCTGTTGGTCCAGGGCAGTAGCAGCAGGCGCTGTGGAGCTTCTACCACCAGTTTTTTCCAGATTGTTTCTGGCGCTCAGCTGTCCTTTCCTTGGCACGTGCTCTCAGGTCTTACCAACGCTTTTTCAAGTCCTCAATTGTCCGTGGTGTGATCCCAATTGCATTTATTTTTTCTTGGATTGCCATCCAAATGCCCCTTTTCTGGGACTCAAGCACGTTTAGTGACCTCTTACCAAAGAATTGGTCATGGTCTTTTACCACTTCCTCAATGAGGACCTCTAACTCCCTCTCATTGAATTTGAGTTTTCTTTTTCTCCCAGCTGCAGAATCCTTGCTTTTATCAGATGTGGCCATGGTGCAGTTTGTCTCTGTGAACTGGGTGTTGGCTGTTCTGCTCCTTTGCTGTTGCTGCTGCTCCCAGTCTCTCCAACACCTACTGATTCAGTGCACCTGCATGGGTGTGGCCACTTCCTGGTTGGGAGTCATGTGCTTGTTGTGGATTGGCTGATTCAACAATTCCTGTTTTTTAGAATTACCGATTCGGTATTTACCGAATTGGTATTACAGAATCGGTATTTTACCGACTCGGTAATGGGTTTTCGGTAATATTTTTACTGATTTCTAAAAAATCGGTAACTATTACCAAATTTTACCGAATCAATACATTTTACCGAATTATTACCTACATCGCAAATACCGATTCCTTATTACCGATTCTGTAAAAATCAGTAATAACGATTCGGTATTTGTGAATTACCTACTTCTAGCCCCAGGAATGCACCATATTTGCTAAGATAGCGTTTTCCTACTCTCCCTCTGCGCTGGTGCACTTGTGGATGCCAACACCAATGCAGGCACCCATGCGTCAGAATGCAGCACAGGTAAAAAGAGGAAATAACATGGAACAAAAAACATATTTCTCCTTGTTACACCTCATTTCAGAAAGCATAGCATTTTAGTGCATGTGCCAAAAACCATGAGCTCCACTCATTGAGTGCCTTCCCAATGCAGATTAGCACACAGGAGTGACTTGCGCTACCTTGCGTTACTCTTCATTTACTAAATGACACAGTGCCAAGCAGGGTGGCCTTGCGTGTATTAGTAAATCAAAGTTAAGGATTTGCATTGCATCACTTTCCATGATGCAAGGGCACCACAAGCCCTAGATATATCTAGGCCTTAGTGTGAGCTTCGTGTCTGCCATTTGCTAATAAGTCAATGCCTTTCTGGTCTTTCATTGCTTCTGATTGACGACTATCCTCTCTGTTCTTGTGTTTATCCCACTTGTAGAGCATTTTGGTCACACCATGATTTGACTGGATGAATTGCATCTGATGCTCAGGTGAGGGGACTAGATAGCCACCTAAGGAAAAAAAAAGCATTGGCAAAACCACTAGGTTTCATAGTCGAGACCTATTGGCTTTGCGAATGCGTGTTTTTTATTGGAGGCAAATAGTGGTCAATACAAAAATAGGGCAATAAGAATATAACCACAGAGCTCAATTGAAAATGAGTGAACATGGCTTAATAACTATGTAAATTGAATTACCAAAATGTTCACACATTTACGTTTTCAAAATGTAAAAATGCTGAGCGCTTGTTAAAGGAGACACTCCACCTGCAAGCCCTTAACCACAAGGAATCCGCTTCCCGCCCCCCGCCACGCAATACAGAGAGCTTGTTATCTTCTACTGATGTCTGGCTTACCCTCTCACACACTTTATTCCTCTGTCTCTTCTTTTTCTGTCTTCTCTCCCCTTTTACACCATCTCCCTCCCGCCTTTCTTCTCCCTCTCCTTTCTTCCCCTCCTCCTATCTCTCTCCTCTTTCATGCTCTATCCCCATTTTTATTTTTATTTCTTTTCATTCCCTTTTATGATTTCTCTCCAGCCCTCTCGTGCTCCATTTTCATTCCTCTTTCATTCTTTCTACCTTGCTGTCCCCTCCCTTCTTCTCCCACTATCACCTCCTATTTCTCTATTTTCTCTCCTCCTCTCAACATACTGCTTCCACTCACTTCTGTTGATCCCCACACACAACCCCACACACACACAACCCCCCCACACACACACAACCCCACACACCCCTCTACACACACACACCCCACACACACAACCCCCATACACACAACCCTCCACACCGACACACCCACCCACACACAACCCCACAACAATCCCACACACACCCCCCCACACACACCCCCTGCACACAACCACACAAACACACCCCACACACACAACCCCACACACATACAACCCCCCCATACAAACATACACATCCCCATCCCCCACGCACCCTACACACACACCCCCACACACAACCCCACACACAACCCCACACACACAACTCCACACACACACAACCCCCACACACAACCCCACACACACAACCCCCCACACAACCCCCCACAACCCCACACACACACAACCCCACACAAACAACCCCCCACATACAACCTCCCACACACATATCCACACACCCCCCACCCACACACATACACCGAACACAAACACAACCCCACACACACACACACCACACACGCACAACTCCCCACCTACAACCCCACACACACACTCCCCACACACTTGCAACCCCCCAAACACAACCCCCACACACACAAGCCCCCCACACACCACCCCCACACACAACCCCCCCACACACAACCACACACACAACCCCCACACAACCCCCCACACACAAGCCCCCACACACACATCCACACACACACACCCCACACACCCCCACAACTCCAACACAACCACACACACAACCCCACACTCAACCCCACACAACCACAAAAACAACCCCCCACACACACCCAGACCCCCATCCCCACAACCCTACACCCCCCCACCCCTAGCCCCCCCCCCACACACACAGACCCCTCACTCCCACCCCCACACACACAACTCCCCAAACACACAACCTCACCCCCACACAACCCCACACACAACCCCACATACACAACCCCACACACACAACTTCACACACACACAACCCCACACACACACACACACCCCACACACACAACCCCCCACACACACACCCACACACACCCCATCCCCACACACAACCCCCCATATACACAACCCCACACACACAACCCCCCCCACAGACACAACCCCATAAACACAACCCCCCACACTTCCCCACACACACAACTCCACATGCACACACAACCACACACACAATCCCCCACGCACCCCCACACACACAACCCCCCACACACAACCACACACAGACTCACACACAACCCCATGCACAACCCCACACAACCACACACACAACCCCGCACAAACCCCCCCACAAACAACCAGACCCCCCACACACAATCTTACACCCACCACCCCCACACACATGACCCCCCACGCACACAGACGCCCCACACACAACCCCACACACACAACCCCACACACACAACTCCACACACACACACACACACACACACAACCCCCTCACACCCCCACACACACAACCCCCACACACAACCCCAATTACACAACCCCACACACAACCCCACACAACCACACACACAACCCCACCCCCACACACATACCCCACCACACACAACCCTACACACCCCCAACCCCCCCACACACAACCCCCCCACACAACCCCATACATACAACTCCACACACACACAACCCCACACAAACACAACCACCCACACACACAAACCCACACACACTCACCCCACACACACAACCCCACACACACAACCCCATACACACAACTCCACACACACAACCCCACACAACCACCCACACACACAAACCCACACACCCATACCCATACACATCCCACACAGACACCCCACACAAAATCCACACACACAACCCCCCACACACATACCCCCACACAACCCCCCCACACATACATCCCCCCACACACACACACACACAACCCTACTCACACATCCCCCACACACAACTCCCCACACACAAAACCCCCCACACACAACCCCAGACACACAACTCTACACACTCACAACCCCACACACCCCCACACCCCCACACACAAAACCCCCCACACACAACCCAAGACACAAAACTCTACACACACATAACCCCACACACACACCACCAAACACAACCCCCCACACACACCCCATCCCCCCACACACACTGAACACCCCCCCACACACAACCCCACACACACATCTCCCCACACACTCCCCATATACTTGCAATCCCCCCCACACAACCCCCACCCCCCACACACACAACCCCCCACACACCACCCCCACACACAACCACACACACAACCCCCCACACAACCCCCACACACAACCCCACACACACATCCACACCCCCACACACCCCCACACAAACACACACACCCCACACACAACCACACACATAACCCCACACACAACCCCACACAACCACAAGCACAACCCTACACAACCCAACACACACACAGACCCCCCCACACAAAACCCTACACCCCCCCACCAGCCCAAGCCCACACACACACCCAGACCCCCCAACTCCACACACACAACTCCCCACACACACAACCCCACCCCCTACAACCCCACACACAACCACACATACACAACCCCACACACACAAATTCACACACACACAACCCCACACACACAACCCCCACACACACAAACACACACACACAAACACACCCACACACCCACCCACACCCACACACACACCACACACAACCCCCCACACACAACCCCGCCACCCCCCACCCCCACACACAACCCTCCACACACACAACCACCCACAGACACAACCCCATACACACAACCCCCCCACACACAACCTCCCACACATAACCCCCCCACACACACACACCCACACACACACACAACCCCACACACAACCTCACGCACAACCCCCCACACACAACCCCACAAAGACAACTCCACATGCACACACAACCACCCCCACATGTACAACCCCCCACATACAGCCACACACACAACCCCCACGCACAACCCCACACAACCACACACACAACCCAACACAACCCCCCCCACACACACCCAGACCACACCACACACAACCCTACACACCCCTACCCCCACACACACACAACCCCCCCACACACAGACCCCCCACACCCAACCCCACACACACAACCCCACACACACATCCCACACACACAACCCCCACACAACCCCACCCACAAACCCACACAACCACACACACAACCCCACACAAAAACAACCACCCACACACACAAACCCCCACACACACACACACCTCTACACACACAATCCCCCCACACCCCACACACACAACCCCCCCACACACACCCCACTCACACAACCCCCACACAACCCCACCCACAAACCCACACAACCACACACACAACCCCACACAAACCCCCCACACACATACCCACACCCCCCACACACAACCCTACACCCCCCACACACACAACCCACCCACACACACAGACCCCACCACACACAACCCCACACACACAACCCCACACACACAACTCCGCACACAACCCCACACAAAAACAACCACCCACACACACAAACCCCCCCACACACACACACCTCACACACACAACCCCAGACACACAACCCCACACACACAACCCCACACACACAACTCCACACACACACAACCCCACACAAACTCAACTACCAACACACACAAACACACACACACACCTACACACACCCCACACACACAACCCCCCACACACACATACCCTCACACAACCCCCCACACATACAACCCCCCCCCACACACACACCCCCACACACACAACCCCACACACACACCCACACACCCCACACATACACACACACAACCCCTACACACACAACCACCACACACACAAGCCCACACACAACCCCACACACAACCCCACAAACACAACTCCACATGCACACACAACCCCCCACACACACAACCCCCCACACCCCCACACGCACAACCCCCCACACACAACCCCACACACAACCACACACAGGCACACACACAACCCCCATGCACAACCCCACACAACCACACACACAACCCAACACAACCCCCCCACACACACCCAGACCACCCCACACACAACCCTACACACCCCTACCGCCACACCCCCACACCCCCACACACACATCCCCCCCACACAACCCCACACACACACAACCCCACCCCTACAACTCCACCCCCACACACCCCCACACCCCCACACACCCCCACCCCCCACACACACAACCCCCCACACACACACCCCACACACACAACCTCACACACAACCACACACACAACCCAACGCAAAAAACCCACACAACCACACACACAACCCCACACAAACCCCCCCACACACACCCAGACCCCCCACACACAACCCTACACACCCCCACACATACACAACCCCCCCACACACACAGACCCCACCACACACAACCCCACACACACAACCCCATACACACAACTCCACACACACACAACCCCACACAAACACAACCACACACACAAACCCCCACACACACACACACCCCACACACACAACCCCACACACACAACCCCACACACACAACCCCACACACACAACTCTACACACACACAACCCCACACAAACACAACCACCCACACACACAAACCCACACACACACCCCTACACACACCCCACACACACACACCACACATACAACTCCCCCCACACACACATACCTCTAACAACCCCCCCACACATACAACCCCACACACACACACACAACCCCCCCATGCACACAACCCCACACACACATACCCACACACACCCCACACACACACACAACCCCCCCACACACAACCATCTATCTATCTATCTATCTATCTATCTATCTATCTATCTATCTATCTATCTATCTATCTATCTATAACCCCTCACTCTATCGATCTATCCATCTATTGCCCTCACTCTATCTATCTATCTATCTATCTATCTATCTATCTATCTATCTATCTATCTATCTATCTATCTATCTATCTATCTATCTATCTATCTATCTATCTATCTATCTATCTATCGCCCCCACTCTATCTATCGTCCTCACTCTAGCTATCTATTGCCCTCACTCTATTGTCCTCACTCTATCTATCTATCGCCCTCACTCTATCTATCTATCTATCTATCTATCTATCTATCTATCTATCTATCTATCTATCTATCTATCTATCTATCTATCTATCTATCTATCTATCTATCTATCTATCTATCTATCTATCTATCTATCTATCTATCGCCCTCACTCTATCTATCTATCGCCCTCCCTCTGTCTATCTATCGCCCTCCCTCTATCTATCTATCACCCTCACTCTATCTATCTTTCGCACTCACTCTATCTATCGCATCACCACAGCATCACTCAGCACCACCAGAGCATCACTCAGGGGCACCACAGCATCACTCAGGGGCACTACATCACTCTGCGCTACCACAGCATCACTGAACTCCACCGCATCACTCGTCTCCACCACAACATCACTCAGCGCCCCACAGCATCAATCTGTGCAACCATTCAACAACAACTGGTTCAAATATGTTCTCTCAATGTTTCAAGCTTTAGAACAAATGTCACAAAAAGATGTTAATATTTCACTTCTCTTCTTGGATTTTCGTCACAATAAAATACACTGAACATAATCTTCACAAAAGTTATTTACAAAAGTTTAAGCTATTGCCTTTATAAATTACAATAACTTTTATTTAAGTATTAATTATTAAAAAAAATTAAAAGCCATTGTTATTTGTAATATCAATACATCTAAGTCACGTAAATACAACACATATTGCATTACAAATGCTATAGGTGTCACATTTGCAAAAGTTATAACTATTGGCATTGTAAATGACAAAGCTATTAATTTCACCATTTTCAAAACCAACAAATAAATAAAATATATGTCATTTACAATACCAACAGTTCAAACTTTCCTAATGAGAGACCTATTGCATTGCAAATGCTTGTTTCATTTTACGTATCATTCCTGGCAATGTGTGCGATAAATGAACAAGTTACAAAGCAGGGCTCAAGTTGGGTGTACACGCGGGTGGACGGAGTCCACTCTTTTCACAGGGTGGACTCTGTCCACCCTGCCAAGAAGTTGAACCCCACTCTAAAATATGCTGAACTCGTCTCGGTGTAAGCTTGAGACACCGGGATTCATTCAGCAGTGCCTGCTCATTATTTGCTTTCCTTCCAAACAGCAACATGCAGACGGGGAGGGGTTTTGTTATTTGAGGCTTCAGCTGGGCCATAACAAAGACCGAACTTAAGTGCCCATTTGGCCTTCTTTGTCCGAGTATTCAGGCTGGGGGCTGCCTGTAGCATCACACCTAGATGTAAATGCAGAGGAAGGGAAGCAAAAGCAGCAGCTTGTTAACACTTCAAAGGTGCATAAGAGAGGCACGATTTCGACTTTGTCCGGAGCCCCATACATGATAGATATTCATGCAATGTAAGAATGTCTGATGCGTTACTCTGTCCCAGTGCAAAATAACAATTTAAATACCAGTATTTTTTATTTGTTTTACAGCGCTATTCATCCAAATGTAGGGTGCCAGATCACTTTACAGCAAACATACATATTATATTGTTAATAAATCACACGTTTTGAAATCATTGTACAGGATGTGTTACATAAGACAGTGAGTGTTACTGGATGTAGGAGTCACATATCATCCTTCATAGCTCCCTGCTATACTAGAAGGACTAAAATGCAACTGCATGAAACAGAAGGATCTCTGGGTTCAAAGCAGTAACATACTTACCTAGCTACATAAAATAAAATCTGCCATCTGCATGTTACATGATCGGCTTTGCAGAAGGCACATTTAGCCTGTATGTACTTTAAGTCAAAACTAGGACTAGACAAAAACAGATCTTTTCATCAAATGTGTTAATAACCAGGCAGCTAAAGCAATCACATCTACATGGAAATGTGCTACACATGAAATATTACTCCTGGTGGGGTAGGCAGACAACAGAATTAATTTGTCAATCCTCGGGTAAAGGAACCTGTCACGTCTTGTGATGTCACTTCCTGTGATAAAATTACAAAAAACAATTTGATGGACAGAATGTAGACTGGGGTGAATGTGTGACATTGATCCACATTCTGTCCATCACCTGTTTTGTTTGTCACTTCCTGTGATGTCACTTCCTGCAATGCCATGCGCCGTGATTTCACTTCCTATGACACTACCTAACTTGGACAGTCCCCCAACTTCTGAGGACTTGTGCCCTGTTACAAAAAGGATCTGAAAAGACAATTTGGCATGTCTAGGGGTGATATCACAATCATGGCAACAGCTTCAACATCTCTATTAACTACTTCCCCTAGCCAAATCACAGCCTCCATCCTAAATTCTTAAAATTTTAGACATTCTCAAATCATATGAATCCATGGACCAGATTTACAAATACTTTGTGTCTGGTCTGTGTTACATTTTTTTAATGCAAACCTAACATAAAGTTTTGCAGTGGGATTTGCAATCCAACTCATACAATGGTTTGCGTTGGATCGAACCCAAAGTAACATAAAGCTGTGCAATACGCTATCTGGCTTACTTTGCGTAAAGGGTGCATTCCGTTGGTTTTGCTGCAAACCCCTTTCTTCAAAGAATTTTAGACAGGGATTTGAGCCGAAATCCTGTGAAACCTCGAACAGGCTTAACGAGGAAAATGATTTTATTGTTATTAACGTGAATTCCCAAGTATCACACTGGGGCAGTTGTCACTGTGACATTCTAGTGTTTCGCGGGTCTCGGCTGAGACCTGGAAGCACCCCCACACTTTGTAGCACCTTCTGGCCAGGCATGGCCAGAAGGATATAAATAAAGGGACGGAGGTCGCTCGAGGCTTCCGGTTCAACAGACTATCCTCAGTGTGTAGTGTCATTCCTTTGTTGCTCTGTATAGGCCCCTCGTTGTTTTGCCCCTCACTCCCTTACACTGGCGACGAGGGTGGGATTGTCTTTCTGTGGAACCCAAGAACTGAAAGGAAGAGTGAGGGGTCTCTACTGGCGCCGCTTTACAGCGTGGCCGCCGGTACCCACGTGGGCTGAGAGAAGGAAAGTGTTACCTGAGTCGGAGGAGGCCGCCGAGACTGCGAATGCCGGTAAGCAGCGTGAGGAGAGCTGCGTGAGGGACCGGTGTGCGGAAGAGGCCCCAAGACAGAGGCAGGCGGCAGACCGAGTGCACCAAAGGCCCGGCGGAACAGCCGCGAGGCGTGCGCATGCGCAGTGTACGTGAAGCTGACCCCGACGTGGGAGACGCGCTTTCCACACGGCGCTGAGGCGGTAACTCGGGGGAAAGAAGGGGAAAGGTGCCCCGAAGCCAGATGAAGCCAGTGAGCAGCGGGGGAAAGGAAGACGAGGTGGCCGAAGGCCTGAGAAACAAGCATTGGCAAGCGCAAATGTGAAACGAAAGAAAACGGAAGTGATTACGCATTGGCACATGAGACAGCAGAGGTTACAGTGCATCCACAGTGTGAAAGCAGTGAGGAAGAGGTGTGCCAGAGCACAGGGTGCAAACAACAGGCAGTTATTGTGAAAATCGAAGTGTTTAGGAAAATCCCAACAAGCCACAGGAACAATGTCGGTTATTCCCCCAGACAATGCAGCGCAAGCGGGACCGCAGCAGCAAGCAGCCCCAGCACAGGTGGCAGGACCGGCAGGACAGCAGGCAGTGGGTCCAGTGGTCAGCAGTCACCACACTCGCAAATCAACCCTATACCACCGTTCAGTGCACTGATTGACCCAGGGACAGCGGCACCAAGGTGGACGGTGTGGTTAAGCCGACTGAACAACTAATTCACTGCTACCAGGGAAAAAGACAATGAAGTAAAAAGGTCCCTGTTTTTGCATTTTGGTGGAGATGAGCTCTACAAATTGTTCACACATTAACGAACACTGGGGTAGCAACAGACTATGATGCGGCAGTACAGGCACTAAATGCACACTTTGACCCTCAATTGAATCCCCATTATGAACGCTTCAAGTTCATGCAGTCGAGGCAGTGGGAAGGAGAAACGATGGATGCGTTCCACGCTAGGTTGAGGGAGCTGATAAGTACGTGTCCTGATGATGATCAAACAAAAGAAGTGACGGCGCAGTTGATTCAAGGCTGCAAGAACAAACATCTCAGGACACTAATACTGAGACAACCTTGAATAACACTTGATGAAATATTGTTGTTAGCCAGGTCACACGAGCTGTCCGATGCACGAGCCACAGCGATGGAAGCTGCCATAAATCCAACCGCGAATACTGAGGTCACAATAAAAACGGAAAGGGTAGATGCGGTGCGGAACAGTGGACGAGGAGGACGAGGAAGATGGCCGACCAGAACGCCGCGCCGCACACCATGCGGTTCCTGTGGGTATGAAGAACACAACCAAGATGGCTGCCCAGCACGTGGCAAAGCGTGTGCCAAATGCGGGGGACTAAACCATTTTGCCAGTGTCTGCAGGAGCGGTGCGAGAGGAAACTTTCGAGGACAAGGAGCATCAGGCAGAAAAGCGCTGTCAAAAGCAGTCAGGCAGCTGGCCCTAGAGGAAGCCCAACATTTGAAAGGAGCCAAATCCCAGTCCCGCTACCCACAGCGGTTGGATGACTCATCAACCGAGGATAAAGAAGAGTGCTACTATGTCTCGTTCATTAACGAACTTAAGAAAAGACGGAGACCGCAACCGAAATGTCAGATCCAAATCGACGGATCGACAGTCACTGTAGTCATAGACACAGGAGCCACAATCAACGTGATGGGCATTCAGCACTACAAGGCGTTGAAGCCAAGGCCACAGCTGGTGCAGTCAAAAGCTCGGATCCTAACATATGGCAGCAAGACACCGCTACCAGTGCGGGGGAAAATGATGGTACGAGTAAGAGCAGAGGATCAGGAGCTAACGACCACTTTTCATGTAATCGACAAAGAGGCAGATTTGCTGGTAGGGAGCCACATGGCAGAAGACCTCAAGTTAAATTTCTTTGCTAACGCAGTCAAGGCACTACACACAGAGGAAATACTCCAAATGTTTCCATCATTATTCCAAGGTTGGGGACCATCAAAAGACCTCCAGTCAAACTGCACATTGATAAGGCCATACAGCCCGTGGCACAGAGACATCGGAGGATCCTGTTTCATCTTCGATCCGCAGTGGAGCAGGAGCTGAGGAAGCTAGAAGAGCAAGGTGTAATAGAGAAGGTCACTGGGCCGACGCCGTGGGTTTCACCGATGGTGATTGCAAGGAATCCAGGTCAAATACGCATATGCATTGACATGCGGATGCCCAACAAGGCGATCAAACGGGAGAGGCACCTCACGCCCACAGCGGATGATATATTAACAGACCTGAACGGAGCCCAGTGGTTCTCCAAACTAGATCTCAATGTGGGCTACCATCAGCTAAAACGAGCCGAGGAGAGTCGCTACATCACGACATTCTCTACGCACTTAGGCCTAAGGAGATATGAGAGACTCAATTTCGGGATAAACTCAGCTGCGGAAATTTTTCGGAACGCGATCAAGGAGATCTTTTCAGGACTGCCGGGAGTGCTAAACGTCAGTGATGACATACTAATCCACGCAAAGTCAAGTGAAGAACACCATAGAAGATTGAAAGCGACGCTTCTGAGATTGTCAGAGTTTGGAGTCACACTCAATAAAGAGAAATGTCAATTCTTCAAGCAATCCATAGAATTCTTCGGGTACGTCTTCGACTCAGAAGGGGTCAGGCTGGACCCCCGAAAATCGTCGGCCATAAAGTGTGCTCCAGCCCCAACCACAGTGTCGGAAGTGCGAAGTTTCATGGGCATGACACAATACTGTGCCCGTTTCATCCCTCAGCTAGCCACCATAGCGGAACCACTGAGGAATCTGACGAAAAAGGAGAATCCATGGCAATGGTCTAAGGTGGAAGCCGAAGCGCTACTGGATAGTACAACGATGGCGTATTTTGATACAGCGAGACAGACAGAAATATTGGTGGACGCTAGCCCCGTGGGGCTGGGAGCACTCCTAAGGCAGGAAGCGGAACCAGGTGTATGGGTTCTTCTAGAGTTTGCCAGCAAGACTCTTACAGCAACGGAGGCCAGATATTCACAAATTGAGAGGGAGGCATTAGTGGTGAAGTGGGCCTGCAATCATTTCCACCTATATATAACGGGTCATCCTTTCCGGATGGTCACAGATCATCAGCCACTAATACCGTTATTTAGAGGAACAGCTCCGCACCACCCGCCTCGGATTGAGAGATGGGCCATCCAGGTCCAACACAATCAAATGGACCTTGTCTATAGACCAGGGGCGAAAAACCCGGCGGATTTCCTGTCAAGACATCCCCCGGGTGAGGCCAGTATGGCGATAGATCAGGAAACAGGGACCGAAGAATTTGTGGACATGATCTCTCAACTGTCATGCCCCCAAGCGCTAGCAGCAGACGTCATTGTAGCTCAACGATTCAGAAAAGGGGGTGGTGATGGACAAAGTATCTGAATTAAACAGAACACTCATACCCAGTCAAGAGATCAGGGCTTGATCCATCACCGTTTTATAGCTCACTGCACCATCCCAGCTCAGAACCTGGCTACATGCGAATTAGTCTGTCCCTGGCCCAGTGCATCATGGGAACAGGGCAAACCAAACGACCAGGCCAATTCTTATACTGGGAAGGAAACAAGCTTCCGGGACCGGTTTCTGGCATTACAGCCGTCTTCGGCCTGGCTTGCTTGAATCCTGATGGTGCAATGAGCAAGGGACTCACATCTGAGTATACCCTTCCACGCTTATGGTGGACAAAACAATTCAGAAAAGGGGGTGGTGATGGACAGAGTATCTGAATTAAACAGAACACTCATACCCAGTCAACAGATCAGGGCTTGATCCATCACCGTTTTTTTAGCTCACTGCACCATCCCAGCTCAGAACCTGGCTACATGCAAATTAGTCTGTCCCTTGCCCAGTGCATCATGGGAACAGGGCAAACCAAACTACCAAGCCAATTCTTATACTGGGAAGGAAACAAGCTTCCGGGGACCGGTTTCTGGCATTACAGCCGTCTTCGGCCCGGCTTGCTTGAATCCTGATGGTGCAATGAGCAAGGGACTCACATCTGAGTATACCCTTCCACGCTTATGGTGGACAAATTGATTCAGAAAAGGGGGTGGTGATGGACAGAGTATCTGAATTAAACAGAACACTCATACCCAGTCAACAAATCAGGGCTTGATCCATCACCGTTTTTCAGCTCACTGCACCATCCCAGCTCAGAACCTGGCTACATGCAAATTAGTCTGTCCCTGGCCCAGTGCATCATTGGAACAGGGCAAACCACACTGCCAAGTCAATTCTTATACTGGGAAGGAAACAAGCTTCCGGGGACCGGTTTCTGGCATTACAGCCGTCTTCGGCCCGGCTTGCTTGAATCCTGATGGTGCAATGAGCAAGGGACTCACATCTGAGTATACCCTTCCACGCTTATGGTGGACAAAACGATTCAGAAAAGGGGGTGGTGATGGACAGAAACCGGTCCCCGGAAGCTTGTCTCCTTTCCGGTGAAGAATTGGCTTGGTAGTTTGGGCTGCCCTGTTCCCATGAGGCACTGGGTCAGACTAATTTGCATATAGCCAGGTTCTGAACTGGGGTGATGCAGTGAGCTAAATAACGGTGATGGATCAAGCCCTGATCTCTTGACTGGGTAAGAGTGCTCTGCCTAATTCAGACACCCTGTTCATCACCACCCCCTTTTTTTAATCGTTTTTGGCCACCACAAGTGTGGCAGGGTATACTCAGACATGAGTCCCTTGCTCACTGCACCACCAGGATTCAAGCAAGCCGGGCCGACGACGGCTGAAATGCCAGAAACCGGTCCCCGGAAGCTTGTCTCCTTTCCGGTGAAGAATTGGCTTGGTAGTTTGGTCTGCCCTGTTCCCATAAGGCACTGGGTCAGACTAATTTGCATATAGCCAGGTTCTGAACTGGGGTGATGCAGTGAGCTAAAAAACGGTGATGGATCAAGCCCTGATCTCTTGACTGGGTAAGATTGGCCTGCTTAATTCAGACACTCTGTTCATCACCACCCCCTTTTTTGAATCGTCATTGTAGCTCAGCATGACAACGATGCAGTAGCGACACGAGTAAAAGGAGCGATAGAAGCCGGATCATGGGAGAACTTTTTGCGCAATGCCAGTGGCTGGAATGAGGCAGACCGCACGCGCCTGTCACAATTTTGGAAAGTACACAACGAGCTCAGCAGAGCCAGCAATGGACTGATACTGCGAGGATCCAGAGTAGTCATTCCCGTCACTCTACAGGATCAGGCAACCTTGCTGGCCCATCAAGGCCATCAGGAAACGAGAAGGATGAAGGCCCGCATGAGGGAGAAAGTGTGGTTTCCCAACATGGATGAGAAAGTTGACAATGTGGTACGAAACTGGCGAGCATGTCAGCTCACTAGTCTACCGGAGACTCCAGCAACCGTTATCTCAGAGGACCCGTCTCCATCACCCTGGACCTGGCTCAGCCTGGACTTTGGCAGTTTCCCGGATGGAAGGGTGACCATAGTGTTGATAGACAGTTATACCAAATACCCAGTAGTTGAAGTGGCATCCTCCATCAGCTTTGCAAATGTGCAGCCAATACGCAGCAAAGTCTTTGCGATGTTCGGGATTCCCCAGTTGATCAAAACAGACAATGGACCACCATTTCAAGGTAGTGAATTTAAGGAGTTCCTGCACAGCCTTGGGATCAAACACCATTGAGTCACGCCTCAGTGGCCTCAGGCTAACTGGGAGGCGGAAAGATTCATGAGGACAGTTAATAAGACCCTAAGGATAGCCATGGCTGAAGGGACAGACCCGTAAAAGGCACTCCAGCATTTCCTGAGGGAGTACAGAAGCCCTCCACATAGCACCACGCAAAGATCCCCATGGTCGCTAATGTTTGCGGGACCACGACGAGACCTGCTGCAGATGGCTGAAGGTTTGGGGCCTGAACCATATGTGCCAGCAGCCACTCAAGAGCGGAGGAAGAAGAGCAACGACCGGGCGAGCCGAAAGAGGCGAGCAAGAGAGAGAGAGAGAGCTGGGCCCTGGAGATACTGTGCTGATGCACACACGCCGACCGGGAGGAAAATTCCGGACCCCATATGAATCAGAACCGTGGACCATCAAAGCGACGAAAGGCACGGCCGTGACAGCCCAGAAAAATGGAGAAGAAGTAACTAGGAATGTGTCATGGTTCAAACGCATTCCTTCTGGGCCTGACACCCTGGGATCTAATGTTAGGTCAACTCCCGAAGTTGTGAACCCGTCGGAATGCGCTGGTGACCCTGACGCCGATGGTGAGCCTGATATCACCCCACTATCTCCGGCCGGAAGAGAACCGGAGCCCATGACAGCTCGGGGTCAAGGTCGCCACAACCTCAGACCAAATCCCAGGCCAAGTCAGAGACTGGCGGATTTTGCATGTTGACTGTGAAAGAAGAAAGGTCCCAGACAAGATACCAACTTGGGAAGGGAAATTTCTGGGCAATATTCAACGTGGTTGTCACATATTCCATCTTTTCTGCGCAGTAGTTGGAAAGCCTTGAGTGTAGCTTGGCCTGACCAATGAAAATTTTAAATACCACTGCACATGCGCTCATGACAGTAGACACAGAAATGTTGCACGGATAAGTTAAATAGAATAGCTGAATGCAATGAGTTGTAGTACACATAGACAAGGTTAATGGCAGAAACATGCATTACAGTGTGACATAATACCATCTGGCATAGTGTCCCCATTATTCAGCAGAATGTGGAAATCTACCTGTCAGGTACCCTCAAAAGCACTCAAAACTCTAAGTACAGACTGCTCCATCTCCTACCTGAAAGATGTCACAGCAAACAAGCACTGTGTGAGGATACAAAGTGCAATAGCAGTACGGTCAAGCAACAGAGATTAATGTTTCCACCACATCAAGCTATGGGAGCAGAATTCCTACCTCAAGGTTGATGTGTTAGGATTAAAGGCCTCGCATGGCACACAGCCAGAGGAGTCATTAGAATAGGGCTTTCAGTACCAGTAGCAGTGGAATGCACGTAGTACTATACTTCTCAGTAATACAGCTTTGCGGGTTATAAAGAGTGGCACAACACTCAGAGGTGTTGGGAGAGGATGACTCCAAGTCTGTGGACGGGTGATACATTAGATCCTGATGGAAACCATAAGAACAAGCCAGCAAAGTGACCTGTAGGGAGTCTGCTTGAGATGGAATGCCATCATGGCTAATGGCCACGCCAAACATCTGATTTGTGAAGATGGAAAGGGGAGCCACGAATACAAGGTGCATTGCTAGAGGAGAGAAGTCCTTATCATTCAATAGGAAATGAAAAATCTAGAAGTGAAACTGAAGGGAGCAAATCCAGTAACAAAGAACTGGGCCTGGTGGCATCTGGTAGGCCTCTATTGGGGAAAAAGGTTCCCTAAGGTTGTGTTGTGGCGGCCACTGTGGCACACAGTTTATGGGGCAGTGACCCAATAGACATCTAGTAGGTCTTCTATGTTTCCATAACAGCCACAGCGCAGGCCAGTGATCCGGCTATTCCCTTGGTTAAACCACAGTTTATTACCACACCGTATATGCGACTAATTCCAGTACACACCTTAACATCATAATGCGGCAGGCTCTCAACCTCATGTCTTGGGTACTGTCTTTTGTTGTTGTTGCTGAAATGAGTAACATATTGTGTGTTTTCTGTCTGAGCGTGTGTGTAGGTCGTCAGCAGGAATCCCCCCCATCCATCGGTTGTACCCCGACAGGCTATATCAACAATGAAATAAGTGTCTGGATGACCAGTGTGTGGTGTGATTCTTAGCATCCAGCACAGTCTTTCCAAGGGCCAGCATGCCTTGAGATGGCTCTCTTCCACATAGGAAGAAGTCTAGTAGCTAAAGACTACAGTCTACAATTTTTTAATGCAAAGAAAATAATTCAAGTTTTTTTAGCTGGAAGTGTAGATCCCAATCAAGCCCGAAGCCCTTATCTGCCTAAACAAACTTTATACACCTTTCACACTTTCAGTAACGGACAATAAGGTCTCTAGTCTTTTTAGTTTGCATACACGGTGTAGAGGGGGACTTGATTCCCTGGGCAGGTTTATAACTATTCAGTTGCAGATTGTTTTCCAGAGGTATTGTAAAGGTGGTTTTTAGCAACACGTTCAAATCCACCCCAAACCCATAATTTTACTTTGAATTAAAAGGCTACAGTTTCCTCTTTGTTTACTGAAGAAAGTGTAATTCTGGTAGAGAACATTGGCCACAAACTGAGCTTGAAAAGGCTCATTGACTTTTTTCCCTTGTGTAGGTGTTTTTATGCAGGGCAATCATGCTGCCTTACCATCACTTGACAGCCCACTGAGACATTGTATACCTGTGAATTCATAATAGCATTGCAATGCCAATCTTTTTAACTTTTGCATATTGAAAAGATGTTCCCAGCTTGAGTATTTCAGAAAAGAGGTGGTACTCTACCTGGGTAGCAGTAGAGGATGGTTATTTCCCAACGCATAGCTGCTGCACGCCTTGCATTTTCTCCAATGCTTAATTAAAAAAAAAAATGTAAAAAGTGCCAGAGGCCTCGTCAGGAGGCCACCGCAGTTTGCACGGCACATGGCCATTGTACTTACACCACTACCAACCATCACACCGCTACAGTGTGACAATTCAGACTGTTCGAGGCCACCAAAGCTTTAAGGATGGGTTGGGTGGCAGATATTAGTTGCTTTTAATGTATATTGAATTAACAAACAACTGTTTTTCTGCTCATCTTTAAATTACACAAGCAGTTTGACCATGTTGCAGCTTGTAGAAGTGCAGGTTCCGGCAAGTAAGTGCCGATGCCGTGCACCGGAAACCACTGGCTCAAATCAAGCACTTGGATAAGAAGACTTACACTGCTGCCACCCATCATTAAACCTTTGTTGGTGACCAGTATTATAACCTTTGAGTGCGACTTGCACTGCTGCTACCCATGCTGTATGTTTGCTGTATATGTCTGAAGGTTGGTGGAAACCCTTCCACTGTACAAAAAACAAAATGAACTGCACTCTGAAAGTGACAGGCGTAGTCTAGGAGGGCAGTAGCAAGCTCTGGGTGCACAGCAGCATAGGGTCCACATTAGAGAGAACATGGTGCACCGGGTAGCTCACTGTAGAATCATATGTTACAGTGTATAAGTGGGCAAATAGGGACAATGAGAGCTGCACGTGGGAAAGCAACAGGAGCAGGTACTATGTGGGCAATTGACTGGTTCTCAAAAGAGGTAGAGCATGGGCAGCATTGCAAATGGATTCTTAACACACATGCGCACGCGCACATATGAACACTGGTATCACATCAGCATCAGACAGGTGCGCAATGCCCATTTGATTAAAGGGCTTCAGCCCCCACGTCGTATGTGTCAGCCTGGGCTGAGACACCTTCCTGGGCACACACACAGACAGGCCTGAACTGACTGTTGCGGGCAACGGGCAATCCCCTGGTGCGCCGCATGGGTGGGGGGCCAGTTTGGGTCCCCTGGGGGCCTTTTTGTTACAGGGCTGTTTTTGCAGCAAAATCGGCCCTGTAACAAAATCGGCTGAAACCCGGCCCTGGCAACGTGCTCAGCCGCACCCCACTCTCCCCACTCCTCCCAGAGGGCCTGCCGAGCACTTTGTCAGGGCCGGTTTTGGTTCCCAGTCCGGCCCTGCACACAGACAGTATTTGAGCTTATCGCAGCCGCACCTGAGTACTTCACAGGTCCTTAAAATACCAGTTATGTGTTAACGAGGCTTTGTTATTTTCTCACCCCTTCATCTCCACTCAGCCTATTGCTGGAAGAATTATCCCCCTCCCTCCCCAAAATTTTTAGTAGCCACCATCTGACCTTACTGTGCAAAGCCCTTTCTATAGGCCCATTCTTTGGAACTGCAGTATTTGCTCTAGTCCTAACTCACCTCTACACTTTTCCAGCTACCATCCGCGTGATCCCACTAGCTCTCCTTAACCCCTTCGGTGCTCATGATGAGCTGAGCTCGTCATGAGGCACAGTGCTCGTGTGCTCATGGCGAGCTGAGCTCGTCATGACCACACCCATTATCATTATGGCCCAGCACAGCAGAATAATATCCTGCGCAGCCAAGGTGTTAAGAGCGTTCTACATCAACATCACTAACGTTTACTGACAATACAAAAGAATCACACCAACCATCACACAACTCTGGTGGCTCATCCGCCTAATGCCTCTTGTTGAAGACCTGCTTCATCATGTACAAGCCCATAGTCTCTCTCACCCAACCGTACCGTACAACTATTGGTACTTTGCACCAAAAAATTAGGAAAGGATGATAGGCAGGATTGGGGCCGTGTGAGTCCCAAAGAACAAAGGCCCAAGGCACATAAAGAAATCCTATCCAGGTCAATATGCAAATCCAAAGCCATGAGGGGTTATTCAAAATGTAGGAATCAGTACAGAAAGCAAAAAAGTTGCTGGCTAACTAGTACCAAATAGCTTAAAATTGGCAAGAGATGTTCCATAAAGTCAATGCCAAGAATGAAATATTCTAAATACAGAAAGAAAGAGCAACTGACATAGAGACTGCTCAGTTTAAAAGGCAAAACAGATCTATAAAATACCTAAGTACAAATTTAACAAGAGGTTTGACATGACTCTGCCTCTGGTGAATAGGTTAAAGTTTCTTCAAGTCGAAATCAGATAGTCTGTCTTCGCAGGATAGAGCAAAAGATCTGGCACACATACCTGAAAAAACGCTTTTCATAGATTCATAAGAGTAGAAGACCATGCACTACGTATGATGCGAAGTGGCACCGTAGACTGAACTAATAAAGTTACTGTTATGACCGGATTCTCAGACCAGATAGGACCAGCTCATCAGAGCACCACCAACCCGGCCAAAACGTAACCACCTCCCTCCTCAGGACCCATCTATCCAGGCACCTGGGTACCTACCTGAGGATGGGGAACTCGCAATATACAAGCTCATATCATCAGAAACACCACTAAATCTATAGGGATTACTAGGAATACTCACTGATTACTAAGGACGTTCATGCCCTACACCACACTCATACCTCATAGTCTCGCGACCACATGGGTCCAGACTAATCTACCCTGGGGCAGTTCTGATTATTTACCATTACACACTGACCACAGTCAGTGCTCGCTCTGCACCTCCGCAATCCTGCGTGCCTACACACCGGTCTGCAGCCCTAGTGCTCTCTTCCTCACAGCCCGGTCCACAATCCGGCGGACCTAAGCACTGGTGTCCCCCCCAGTATTCTCTAACTCACAGCCCGGTCCACAATCCGGCGAACCTAAGTACCAGTCTCCCACCTGGTGTTCTCATTAACGCCGCTTACCAACAACGATCACTCTCCTATGAATACCTTCAGCTCTCTCTCTCTCTATGTTGGGAAGTTTCTCTCACTATTCACTAAAGGTTCACTACTACAATAATATTATGGAATGGCCAAATTACTTAGTGTATGACTATTTCCCTAGCTCAAGGGCTCCTCTCGCTCCCTAATTATTCAGTGGCTACTTACCTGATCAGGGGCAGCATCTGTTCTGGCTGTAACACCTGACTAGAAGGAAAGGTTACCTGCGCTTTAAGAACAAGAGACACACACTGTATGCAAAAGTTATTCCCTGATTTAAGCGCTCCTACTCCCTTTTGATCCATTAGAAGAAAGGTTAGCTCTATCATAAGAACAACACATGCACACTGGTTCACTAAGAACTGGGGTATCTTTATTACAATAACAATAAAATGGGAATAGACACATACACAGATCTGCGGGGTCTCTGTAACTAACAGGAACTGTAACACACCGCTTAAAGAAAAAGGATTAGACATACAATAGCCTAGGGAATAAAGACAAGATTAAGGTGTAAGTGTAAAGTAAACTAGTTCAAACTACCTCACCTATTAGAAGGAATGTTTCTCTCTCTCTCTGGTGGGATCAGGGCTCTCTCTCTCTCCCTCCGTCACCACAGCTTCACTCCTCTGGCTCAACTGCTTCAGCTGGCAGCTTCAACTCCTCCATCTGCTTTAATGCATTCTGATAAACTGGCAGCCCCAGCTGATAGTTCCAACTTTGTTCATATGACTGCTCTCTCCAGCTTCAGCAATCATCTGCCTTCTTTCTCCATTCCAGAAAACCAATTGAACTGAACTATACTCTTCAGCTCCAGCAAACATCTTACTCCTCTCTCTTCAAGAACCAAACTAACCACTCCTCCTCTCCTGCAATTCGCTAATATGGAATCCTCTCCTCTAGTGGAAAGTTCCAGCCAGTAGCCTCCTCCCACCAGGTCCATGCACCGGGCTCCTTGCTCTAGACGCTCCCACAGTGATCAGCTGCTTGTTTCGTCTAGAGACCTGAGCCCAGGGACACTTCTTGATTAGATTCTGCTCTGGCCGGTTCTCTCCAGTTCGCTTAGGACGAACAACAGCTCAAAACTAAAATATTACCTTTACCCTACAAGCATCTCAGCTCTGCAGGGATAGAAAGCAAAATGGAGTCTCTCTAGTTCTGGGCCTTATAGGCCTGAGAAGGATGAAATAACCCTTAGCTCTGTCAGAGTACCTACACAAACCATACCAATATGTAATATAAAGTCAGGACTACAAAGGACACATAATTATGTCAAAGCCAATAGGCAATAGATGTATTAGAGTCAAGAATAAGGGATCTATCATCATATAAAGCAGCTATCCTCTTCTAGGTCTGGAAGAAAGGGCTTAAAAGGGCCAACACAAGGTAAGAATACAGATTATAGATGTTAGCAAGCTTAAAGTCATCATCACTCCGAAATAGAGCCAAAAACCATGTCAGGACATTCCACCCTTGACTTTATCTTGCGAACATCTATCAACAACAACAAACTCATGAACAAACATCAACATAATCTATCAACAAAACCAAAAACCAAAAGACTCTCTAAAATAAATGACAACTTAAGGAAATTCCACCTAAAACTTGATGTAGGGAATACAAATCTAACAACCAACTGAAAACAAATCAAAGCATCCTTGACCTGAATGCTGAAATGTAACTAAAATTGATTTGATAACAACAGAAACTAACCAAAGCACCCTTGAACTAAATGTGCCTCAACTTCTAGTGATAACTGATGAAATCCATTGGTGTAGGGCCATGTTTGTGAAATGAAAACAACAAAGGGCCTAAATGGGGCCTACCTACTTTGGTCAACTTAAGAACTAAATGTGCCTCAACTCCTAGTGATAACTCATGACATCTATTGATGTAGGGACATGTTTGTGGAATGAAAACAACAAGGGGCCTAAATGAGGCCTACCTACTTCGGTCAACTTAAGAACTAAAGGTGCCTCAACTTCTAATGATAACTCATAAAATCTATTGATGTAGGGCCATGATTGTGAAATGAAAATAACAAAGGGCCTAAATGAGGCCTACCTACTTTGGTCAATTTAAGAAAGGATTTGGTGAAATCTGACAAATAAACATGACAAAGGGTCCTCAAGGTCTGGGCAACTATTACTAATAGATGTAGGATATAATCCGACTAAAAGACACACCTCCCAGGACAACTTAAAGTCTAGGGTGACCACCCTTGGAACTAATCCCACTGTTCTAAATAAGAGTTGATGAATCAAAGTGAAAGTGTAACAACAGGAAAATAAGGATAACCCCATTCCTACAAAATAGCCGGTGTAGCACTATGCATATCAAGCAATAAGTCAAAGAAAATGATCTAAATGTGGTGTATACATTCTTGTAAAAGATCACAGACTTAAATTTGAACCATGCCAAAGGCAATAGGTAAAGGTCACAAATCATCGAAATCAGGAAACAGTTTGCACCTAGGTCCTCTCTGTATCATGCTGTGGAACACATGTGTGCACCATCATTTAAAACACTGCTTTCTCTTCCATTGGCAAGACTGTTTTGCAGAAAACAGGAAAACTATGAAATAGGTGAAAGATAAACAAGTGTATCAATAATGAAATAGCGTAGCATACTAAAATCAAAACATATATGAACCATTACATAAATGTGGGACTGCATCATCAAAACCATGTACAGGACTAGGATTTTTTGTAAGTGGGGCGTGTATATGGTAACTGCAAAAGTGGCATAATGTCCATCTGAAATAGAAACATGGGAAAAATGCAAGGCTCAAGAATGCAGGCCAAGGAATTACATTGCAGACTCCTTTTGTGGGAATCAAATAAAAATGAGTTCTTTTAGAATAATTTTTTTTTTTAAATAGGACTATTGTTTTGTCAAGAATTTTTTATGAAATCCAGGAAAAACATTTTTTAACCTGACTGCTGAGGCAGCCAACTGTAGATTGTAATTCTAATTTCAAAATTTCAGTCAATGTAAAAGTTCTCTTCTATAGGAATCCATTGTTGGTTTCTTCTTAGAAAAAGTTAATCTGCAAAGGTCATGATTCTCCATCTTCATCTGTATCCGGTGCCAAGGACGCACACCCCCCAGTCTGGTCAACCTGGTACGTCTGCTTCTAATCCTGGAGTCAGCCTCGGGGGTTTTGGGGGTTGGGGACAATCATTCCGAAAACAACAAACAAAAACAAAAAAACAACACAGCACTCCAAAATAAGAAAATCACTCTCATCCAGGGCCCCCACACGATAAAGCCATCTGAAACAAGAAACACGCATCATCAATCTTGCAAAAATAAATTTTCCATTTAAAAAGCACCCCAAGTGCTTTTTATTTTCGAAAGAAACCTCCTAATTCATGAAAAGAATTCTTCTAAATCCAAGGAATGATTGAAACATTCTATTTATTTCATATTCTTTAAATTTGTTTGGGCAAAATCTAATTTTGTCATACACAGCCAGAAGAGCTGGGGCCTAGCTACTCCTCACTCCTCTGAGAAACAGCCCTCCCTCTAGAAAGATGTTCGCGCTCAGAGTTTTGAATCAGCTCCAACCATAATAAGCAGGAGCCGGGCTACAGTGCGATGTAATTTTGAATCACTGCCAAATGCTGATCTCATTGCAGGAGCAAAGCTACTGCCAACCATTCTGTTTAAGCATCTCTAATCTCTAGTCAGGGAAGCTCACTGGGCCTACTATATTTATCTAACTCCAAGGGCCAAGCGTCTGCCAATTATTCTGCATGTGCAAGCATCCCTTATCTGAAGTCAATGAAGCTGTCTGCGCCGACTGCAAGGAAGAGCAACTTGACCCCCCCCCCCTTATATAAACATTTCTCCGCGGAAAGAAATTGTAACATAGCCAAGAATAACAAGCTGGCTCTCTCTGCTCTCAGAAGTTACCCATGGCCTCCACCCTTTCAAAACTCTGAGCAGCGAACAGATGCCGGGCTCATATCAGCCAAGGTCAAAGCAAATGCCTTCAAACTGAAAACATACAGCCGTTCCCAGGCCAGAAACACAGACCATTATTTTCTAACTAACTGAAGCAGATTTAAACGTGGTAAAAAGCCTATTTGACTGTAACACAGTCACATGCTAGCATTTTAAAATAATTCTATCATAAAGTACTGCTACTTGCTGAAAGGGAAAAAATATTAGAACAACATTGCATGCAGACACATTTCATTTTTTCTTTTTAAAAAAATAACATGTGAAACACCATCAAATTAAACAAGGAGCAACATGTAATTTTGCATTGCATAACCAAGAATTCATATTTTAGTGTGCAAGCTTTTCTATTCTACCTATTAAAAGGGCCAGAATCATTTTTTTTGTTTAAATAGCCATTTTTCTAACTGAGTGGGTTAACTGTCACACGCTATTCTAAAGGGCAGCTTGCATTGGAAAAAATAAACATGTATATTTTCTAGAACACATTTTTTTTAAAAGCACACGGTTGCATTTCACTAATTAAAAGCACAGTCTATGATGGGTCTGTTTTATATTTTCTTCTCAACCGTGAAAGCACCCTCCGTGCAAACCCTTATCTCAATCCGACTGGTTGATTTATAACTTTCCGACCTCCGAGTCAGACACATTAAATCATGTGTTCCAAGGCAAACCCACACAAATTTGTGGACGCATTTCAAAGAGAATGTTAAATGAACACTGCTTTTTTCTCTCCATGCAAGATGTTACCATTCTGTCAGAAAGCTGACAAAGCAAATAGGCAGACCCAGCAACCAATGAAAGAGTCAAATCAAACCACCAATAATCTAAACAGTTACTGACTTTTAGCGTCAGCTCACATAACCATGCATGTTAAACAGCATGTTAAAATAAATACTGCCGTCTCAATTCAAGATATTAACCCTTTGGCAGCTCAAACACAATCATTCCCCAATGTCTGCAGTACATGGGAAATCCAAGAACTTATCACTCCATGTTTTCACATAACACGTGCGCACATCTTCAAAACATTTTCTCCAAGCATTTGAAAGAGATCCAGCTCTCTCCTGCCTAACGCAACAATAGCAAGCTCTGTACAAGCCATATCCACATGGCGCTATTCACAAGCCATATTTACAAGAAAGCCAACAAGTCCAAATAATGACATGCTCTACACAAGGCATATTTACAGGGCGCAATTCACAAGAAACTCAGCAAGTCAAAATGAGAACATGCTCCTCACAAGCCATATTTCCATGGCGCTATTCACAAGCCATATTTACAAGAAAGTCAACAAGTCAGAATAATGACATGCTCTTCACAAGGCATATATACACGGCACAATTCACAAGAAACACAGCAAGTCAAAATGAGAACATGCTCCTCACAAGCCATATTTACAAGGAGCTATTTACAAGGAACACCACAAGTCATATTACATTGAATACATTTCACATTGCACAGCATAAGCAAATGCAGCAAGCAATTTAATGGGCAATTTAAAAGCATTTTTCACACACATATGTACAATTGCATCATCACCAAGATATAATTGGCTCCCTCATGTATTGTCACCCTTCAAGCCTGACAGTTGAAACACCGAGATGAAAAGCATTTCTTCCACCCTGCATAAGTCAAATGCCATGATGTACTGCAATCTCCTTACACTGCAACTGTTCAAGCCCATAGTCCAATTTTCGTGCCGAGTGCCAACCAACAAGATAAAAACAATACAGCGCACACAGGCAACGTAAACATGTTTGTGACGCCAGATGTTATAACCCGATTCTCAGACCAGATATGGAGTTCTGGACTTTTTGGTTCCGTCCAGAGGTGTCAGGGATAACACCCGAAGACCCCGGAGTTCTACCTGTCTCGGTGCACAAATAAACAGAAACACGGGCTTCTCGATGGTGGTGTCAAAGACCAAAGGTTTATTACTGCAGGGACACAGAAGTCACAGAAACTACACACGGGCAGTATCTAGGAGCCTGTTCGATTTGTACAAAGTGGGTTGCTCCTTATATACTAAATTTTAGGCTTCGGGCAAATTCTTTACATGTTAGTACATTTCTAAACCTTTGTGTCCTAAACAATAAATATTTGGCATTGCACAGGAATCGTCAACAATATCTGATGTCAAAACATTACGAACGAGGGGTTCCCACTGTTCCATCATAATCCCATGTCAACTTTTCATTCAAGAGCCGGACCGCCTCATCGTAAATTTCGTTACCTCCCCCTAATAAAGGCCCAGAAGGAAAGGAGCAGAGCCAGGTGTAGAAGATAGAAAAGCAGGATAAGAGATGTTTGTGGGTCGTAAGTGGGCAAGGCTACCAGCTTCGGCCGCCTAATCATGATCAGGCCAACGAACACGAGAACCAGTATAGCAGGACTAACCTCAGGCAGAGGAGGCAGTTTCTGTCGAGTCATGCGGCCATGGCGTGTTCTGTCCTAAGGTGCACGTGTCACTAGCAAGGTGAATCTCCGGCTAAAGCTTACGTGTCCTTAAGTGAAAGAGGTCACTGCGTGTCCATTGACTATGTGAGGGCAAGAAATACAAAATGGCTGCCGTAATCTAAGATGGATGCCATGGGTAGATCAGAAATGTGTTCATAACAGGAGTGCTCTTGCTCGTAGCATAGCGTAAACACCAGGATATGCTAAATGGATCATTTGCGGTTCACTGATACCAAAATTATGCATTTACGACAATGTTGAAAACACGGGTTCAAATCGTCACGGAACCTCAGACCCTCCTTTTGCCCTTACATAGGCAATTACTCTATGTCCGAGTCTATCTCTATGCTCATCAGGTCAGTGACATGTTGTTGCATCATCATCCTTTCTCGTGCCTTTTCTCCAAACGCAGGTGGTTTTCTGAAACAGGTTGCAGCACAAAGACTACACAAAGCGGGACCACATTGGATAATAAGGCAGCACGGGAACAGGAATACTAGGATGATACCAATGACCATCAGAACTTTCCATCCCCACACTGATAGCAGAGTCCAAAACCACTCCATTAAGGACCAGTTTCCCTTGTCTACGTGTATGGAGTCGGAAATCTTATGTAGCTTAGAGATCGCTTCATAGACAGTCGGAGCATTATTGGGAATAAAAACACAGCAGCTCGATTGGATCATTCTACATACCCCACCTCGATCTGCAAGTATTACGTCTAGAACCATACGGTTCTGCAACGTCATGAGACGATCTGCCTGAAGCTCAGCTGTTAAGTTACTAAGGGCACCAGCAGTTTCTGTAATAGTAGATTCAACTACCCGTGTTAGCTGACGTAGATTTCTACTATTGGCCATAGGCCCCCAGAACGGAAGGAAACCTTTGAAGAAGTCTCCAGCTTCCTGACCAGCGGTATCTTCCTTGTTGAAAACACCTCTTGCTACTCTGGTCTTGTGATAGTCTGAGCAGGCAGTGTACGTTGGAGGCAACAGTCGAGCAATATAACATGAACCTGAAAAGTCAGCAGGCAGCCATGTATACGCTCTGTCTTGACAGATGAAGTAGGTACCCCTAGCAGTAAGAATGGCAGGGGAAGAGTTAGACGGAAACACGTAAGTCTCAACGCACTCACTCCTCCCTAGCTGAGCTCTCGGATTTCTCCCATTTCCTTGCAAACAGACTTGACCTCGGTGAGGTGTGGAGAAGCGTGGCTCAGTGGTTAGAGGCGGCAGACCCGGAAGCTGAGATCGACCGTCGACCGTGGACCAGGGTTCGATTCCCCGCCTCGGCGGGTCTCGGGCTCAAAAATTCCACGGACTCGACAATTCTCGCTCTGGTGCCTACTCAACTCACAGGGTCACACTCTGCGACTCTGGGCAATAGCTTGCTTAATCTCCACTACGGCCCCTCGCGGCGGGATGCCTGGCTTTCACCTTGTGGACACCCTGCCATGGTTTCTCACAGGGGAATACCAGGACGGGTTCCCTAAGCAAGCGCCGGGATGCTTACGGGCAGCTGTGCGCTTTACAAGTCCAGCACATTTACATTTACATTTACATTTACATTTGAGGTACGACCCAGACTGGAGTGGAGCTCTTACGCTTGCTTTATCCCAAACTAAGGCGATACTCTGTAGAATTCCAACTCAAATATACCCGTAATTCATCTCTAGGGTAAGATGGAGTATTATTGACGTCTTTAATCATGTCAATAATTCCCTGGACTAAAGCTTTATTGGCTGAGTTGTATTTAGTGGAACGTGGTGGACGCGGAGGATAGGTCTCAAGGGCATAGGCAAAAATGGTCTGAAAGGCCTGAAATGATCCATTATAGCTAAAAGGCAAGACTAGATAGGGAATGCCTTTATCCATAGTGTGGGGTATCAGGCCACACACCCAGCAGTCTGTAGTGTTGACTACCAGTTGGTGTTGATGCAAGAGCTGTACAAAAGTGTTATTAATGAATTCTGAGCGTCGAGCTTGTTCGTGTTCAGGAAATGAGTGAAAAGAATGCATAGAAGCAACAGTAGAAGAAACAGGATCAAGGGGAGGTACTGTAGTTGTTGCCGGCATAAAAATTAAATGCACACCTAAGACGATTCCACCCACCAACGTTATTAAAACAATCAAAAACGTAACTGCACATTGCATCAGAAAGCATTTGCTGTGAAGAATTTTGTAAAGTCTATTTCTGCGAACATAAATTACATTCTCTCGTTGCAGCTCAGGAAGCTCCATCTTCTACAATCCGCTCGCGACCACTGATGATGTGTACGTAGATGAAAATGCCTCTATCAGCCCTGGGAGTTCCCAGAACTAACAGAAAGATCGACCTTGTGTCTGACCCCCGCAGATTCAACTAGGCACACAACCACGACCCTACGGCTACCCAGACGGCAAGGCAATTTAAAACAACAAAACAATACAATGTATTAGCAAACTTCCTGGCTGGAGGCAATGTATCAAAATTCAAATGTGTAAAATAGGCAGTTTCCTGCTTTATTTGTCCATATTGCGAGATCGTAAATTGTATCTCAGTTTTGCAGGAGCTGTTTGATCTAGAAACAGTGTATTTTCAGCAGGGGTTGCAATGTTCGAGTTCGCAGATGGCAAATGTTCTTTTGATGCAGAGGACAAATGTTCAGAGTTCAAAGGAGCAGTTTCAGAAGGGGAGTCAAAGTTCGGTGAATCAGTGATTAGTTCTGCATCGCTGAAAGGAATAAACCTGGGGACTTGTTCAGTTTCAGAGGCACCGATTCCTTTCTTCACCCAGTTATCATAAGGAAGCGGCAGAGGCACACGCTTGACATGCGTTGGCTGGATCCAGTTTTATCGGCCAGCCACACGAATAGCAGTTCTCGTCGCCAACAACACTTGAAATGGTCCGACAAATCTGGGTTGGAGATTTTTCGTCCTTGCAAAATTTCAGATGACCACTTGGTCACCTGGTTTCAGCTGATGACCTGGACTCTCCGGTGGCTTTGGCAATGCATCGAAAACCTGTTGGTGAATAAGACTCAATTTAGCAGTCAAGTCGAAAAGGTAATCAATTAACATTGGGTATTCCAGCTGTTTAAATTCTTTTGGTCTAGGTACCCCCCAAACGTTTGTAGGACGGCCAAAAACTATTTCATAAGGACTAACCCCCACTCTAGAGTGCACAGTCGCTCTTGTGGATAACAGAGCTAAAGGTAGTGCATCTGGCCAGGGCAAACCCGTGGATGCTTGTATCTTAGCAAGTTTCAGTTTGAGGGTGCCATTGTAACCCTCAACTAAACCAGCAGACTGGGGATGATTTGCACTGTGGAACTTCTGTTTTATCCCTAAGCCGGCACACACACTCTGCATAACTTTCCCTACAAACTCACTTCCATTATCTGACCATACAATCCGTGGCATTCCAAATCTGGGGAAGTATTCTTTGAGAAGAATTTTGGCAGTGGACAAGGCAGTATTGTCCTTTAGTGGATATGCTTCGATCCATCTGGAAAAAGCACAGACTACCACTAGGACGTACTTTAGATTGTTGCAACGATCCATGTGAATGAAGTCTAACTGAATCACTTCAAAGGGGCAAGAAGGAGGAGCGGAATGACCAGCGGGTGTGGGGATTCCCTTGCCAGGATTATGCATCAGGCATACCATGCAATTTCTCACCACTCTCTCTGCACACTTACTAATCCCATCATTCTTCCAGACTGGAGCCAACATCTTACAAATCCCTTTAGAACTGATGTGCGCTGCTCCATGTGCCATCGTTACTACTGCAAGCACATACGCATCAGGCAACATCCAACGCTGTTGTTCTGACAAATCAATCCAACACCCACTCGAGTCCAATTTACCCGTACTCTCTTTCCATGCAAGCTTTTCCTCCTCAGTCGCCTCTTTCTGAATTTCTTTCACACTTTCCACTGTGTCCTCACACATTCCAGACTCAGAAATCCATCTTGCAGACGTTGCAACATACATTCTACTCATCATATTCCTAGCTGTCTGTTTAGCGGTCTCATCAGCAAAAGCATTTCCACGACCAACATCATCCGTGATTGCTTTATGAGCACTGCATTTCACAATCGCAACTTCAGTCGGCAAGGTTAGAGATTCCAACAAGTCGTTAACTAGCTGACCATGTTGAATCTTAGTTCCATGGGACGTAATGAAACCTCTTTCTTTCCACAAACGGCCAAAACTATGGGCCACGCCGAACGCGTACTGACTATCTGTGAACACATTCACTCTCTTTCCCTTAGCTAAAACACACGCTCTCGTTAGTGCAATCAATTCTGCAGCTTGGGCAGAATTCTGACTCACTCTCGCAGTCTCCACAATCGTACTCAAAGTCGTTACTGCGTAAGCAGCAGTCACATCACCATTCTCCAATTTAAAGCAAGACCCATCAACATACAACGTGCCATCCGGATCTGATAACGGTGTGTCTTTGAGATCAATTCGTCCTTTTGTCTCTTCCTCGGTTCTGAAGCAACAGTCATGTGGTTCCGAATCACTCGACTCCTGATTAGTCAGCAACAATGTTGCTGGATTCAATACATTGCATCTTTTGATCTGAATATGACTCGCTAGCAATGTCAGCGAGTCGTAGCCTGATAATCTAGCACTGGTAAGGTGCTGTGTCTTGGTTCGGTTCATGAGTGTATCCACAGCATGAGGAACCATAACCACTAGCATGTTGTTCATCACCAAACCAGCAGATTGTCGAATGGAAGCCGCAGCTGCTGCTGTAGCTCTCAAACAACTAGGCAGCGCTCTAGCTAACGGATCTAATGTTGATGAAAAATACGCACAAGGGCGTTGTTTATCACCAAATCTCTGTGTCAGAACACTCAACGCGCAACCTTCTCTCTCGTGAACATAGAGCGTGAATGGCTTACTGTAGTCAGGTGTACCCAACACAGGAGCTGAACACAGTGCGTTTCGTAACTCAGAAAAACTCTGCTGACATTCGGCAGACCATGGCACCGGACTCGGAACATTTTTCCCAGTCAAAGCTACCAATGGTTTTGCCAAAAGAGAAAAATTTGGGATCCATTGCCTACAGTATGAGGTAATACCTAAAAAGGCACGTACTTCTCTCTGTGTGCAAGGAACATTCATCTGCGTAATTGCTTTTATTCTCTCTGGGGTCAACTTTCTTCCCTCCTTTGACAAGAGATGACCTAGGTAGGTCACTTCTTGGCAACAGTATTGCATTTTCGAAGGTGACACCTTGTGATTCAAACTAGACAAATGATGCAATAAGGAAATTGTAGCTGCTTTGCAAGTTTCCTTGTCATCGGCAGCCACTAGAAGATCATCGACATATTGCACTAAAGCAGAACCAAGAGGAAGTACAAAGGAATCTAACTGACTTTTTAATGCCTGACTGTATATGGATGGGCTTTCACAATAGCCTTGTGGAGCACGTTTAAACCTGAAGCTTCGACCTCCTAGAGAGAAGCCGAAAATATCTCTGCTTTCCTGGGCTATCGGAATGCTGAAAAAGGCATTCTTCAAGTCGATAACTGAAAACCATGTGGCTGTAGCAGGAATCAACGTTAACAATGCAGTTATGTCTGGAACCACAGGAAACTGTGGAATCACAATTTTGTTAACCTCTCTAAGATCAATTACAAACCTATAGACTGGAGGCTTTGAAGGATCAGTACGTTTCATAATTGGCAATACAGGACTGTTACAGACATTTCCTCTAGTCTCTTCTACTACATCTTTCTTGATCAGATCTTGCACAATCAATAAAAGCGCACGTTCACCTTCACTAGAGATTTTGTATTGTGGGATTCGTGGAAATTTGACATTTGCTTTCAAAGTGACTACATATGGTGGAATTTCTAAAAGACCTACATCGTTAGGACCAGTCGCCCAAAGAGAATAAGGGAGAGAACGCAGCTCTGGTGGGAGCACATCCATCGACAAGTACATTGGAGAGATGATTCTTTTACCCAACGTAAGCTGTACTCCCGAAGGAGAACAGTACAATGTCGCATACAGGTGTTTTAACAAGTCTAAACCAAGCAGATTTTCATTACAACCCGTCGTCAAAATCAAGGGTGCTTTCAATTGACGGGGTCCAACAAAAATAGACAAAGGACCAGATACGGGGTTGTAAACAGGGGCGCCTGAAAAACCTACAGAAACATTTGTTAAGCCAGACAAAGGTGCGCCAGGGAGTTTTGCATGAATGATAGAACTTTTTGCTGCACCAGTATCCAACAGAAACGGTTCGACTATACCTGATGTTGCTACTGCGACATAAGGCCCACTCTGATCTACTGGAACTGATACTACTCCCTCTCTTTGTCCATGGCTGTCCTAGTACTCGTTTTGCTGAAATTCCTCACTAACTTCACAGTAGTCTTCAACATGATACTGTTGAGATCTATTTTGTTGGGCAGACTGTCCATTTCGCTGATCAAAATGATTAGAAGGGCGATCATTCGTTTGTGGAGGCATAGCACCTCGTCCTCGACCTCTAGAATTTTACATAGAACCACCACGACCTCTCTGAGCTGCTGCAGCATTATTTTGCGCTAAGACTGGACACTCATTTTTATAATGACCTTCTTTCTTACAATATGCACACTGATTCCACTGATATTGCGGTCTCTGGGAACCATAATCTGTCCTTTGATATGACTCTTGCTGTGTATTAGTCTGATTCGTGCGAGGCGGATATGCTTGCTGCAAAAGAACTTTAGTTTTTAAATCTTTCGTTTTCTTCTCTGACTTTTCCTTCTCCTCTTTATCCCTATTTTCATAGTACTGGGCAGTTGCAAGTATTTGCGCAGTCGTAGAGACAGCCCACGCACTCTCAGAATCTTTCAATTTATTACTAAGTTCTGGTAACAGATTGTGCACAAATTTATCAACAAATAGTCTCTGTCCTCCTTCCGTGCTCATATCCTGACCACTATGATCTACGAAAGTCTCTTCAAACCTTGTGAAAAAGTCGGAAACACTTTCGTCCTTCTTTTGCCTGCATGCAGACAACTTGTCCCAGTTAACGCGCAATGCTCGCATCAGAGTCTTCATTAAGTTGATTATTCTACCCGGTAAATCAGCAATTAGAGGTTCGGGTTTGGAACCACCTATTTGTTGACCATCCGCTGCAATAATAGCTGCCCAATCACCACCTAGAGCAACTGGATGATTCTCTTTACGAATTTTAGCCCAAATTGGTTGTGGAACTACATTACCAAATAACAAGTCAATGTCCGCTAAATTCATCACACAAGCTTCAACTGTCTGCGCTAACTCTTTGTAGTATCCTGCTGGATTTTTACGCGGATCTGGCAAGGCCTGTTTCACTGCTAACACTTCGGCTCGCTTCCACGGAATGTGTATCCAGACTCTCTGGAATTGGGCCGGAGCTGCAGCAATACCAGATGTGCATCAGCTTGCACAGCTTCGCGCCAAATTGGAGGAACCTCCCTCATTGGATATTGGCGATTCTGCTTCGTACTATGTTTCTCTAACTCCCTCGGTGAACGAAGGGATGGATCATTCCTATAACTTAAAATCAGTTCCATCGCTTCCTTTATATTTTGACCAACTATCATACCTGCAGCAAATTCTTTCTGAACATTAATTAATTCTTCTAGATTTGATTCAGGGTCATCCTCTTCCAATTCCTCACGCAAAAGGGAGCACATTTCATCGAACACATATCATTGTGTCGGTTCATTCCATTGCATAAATGTATCTAATACATCTCTAGTACTATATCTTCCACTTTTTGAAATCCATCTAAGAGCTGTGGAATCTAATATTCCCCGTTCTTCAGTACTGGGAAGCTGACTACGTCTCTGCACAGAGTCAGAGGCAGGAGTCTTAATTAAAGTTTTATAGAAGGGAGATAGAATATTAGAGACAGAATCAGTGATTCTCCGACGAACAGAAAGTGGAGTCATAATGCTAGCAGAAGCAGTAAGTAAAGTAGCAGTTGGAACAGATAGAACAGGAACAGTAGGAGTAGCAGGCAAAGTAGCTTGTGAAACACCAGGTGTAAGTGGTACAGGCATAGGTAAAGAAGCCGGCAACCCTGGAAGAGGGGGTGCCAAAGGAACATTAACATTGACCACAGGAGGTACAGGAGCTTGATTCAGGGGAGCAAGAACAGGAATACCAGGCTGTCCAGCAACCGGTAATTGAACATTCGGTAAAGGTGGAGCCGTAGCACCCTGTGCATACGGTGGGGGTGACCTCAACAAGTAAGACAACAGAGGATCGTTTTCGGGGTCCTCTACTATCTTAGCTGTACTCGATGACAAGGCAGGATAGCACTTGTCTATCGCTAAATTACGCTCTCTATTGGCCACCTCCATTGCTTTCTCAGACTCGTTGAGTTGCAGCTGCTTAGCAGACTGTTCTAAAGTCAACTCTTGCTCTTTCTGTTCTTTCTTCAACTTTTTAATTTCTCTCTGTTTAGATTCTTTTCGCCAATAACGGAGAGAATCAAACATTGCCGGCCAGGCTTTCTTCTTAAACAATTTCATTTCTAAATTATCAAGAACTTCAGGTTCAAAACTACCATGCAGTGGCCAACTAAGGACACCGTCTTTCTCTGTATATCGGATCCATACCTCATTATAAGATATAGGACCCACACCAAACTTACAATACAGATCATAAAGAGGAGTTCCAATCGGAGGAACCAGACATGAGTCCTCCAACCGGGAATCACTGTTGCAACCAAAACACGACAACATACAATTTTTCCGACTTACCATTTTATAATCCGGAACACAGAACAAACAAAAACACAAACAGAAGGTGCGCACTTGAACCAAGAACTTAGGCCTACCAGAGCGAACAAATGTATTGATACCCAAACTAAACCAAATGATTATCGTAACTAGAACAACCAGTGATAATCTTACGAAACCAAACCAAACCAAGAACTAAAAAGGATTATCCAAACAGGAGCAACCCTTACGAAGTAACCAACTAGCAACCACTTAATACTTAACTGAGGCACTGAAGACGTCACCAAGGAGAAACCCGTCACGTCTCGCCGTACTAAGGACTGCACCTCGGGTCCAAGACAGGGCGACGATCAAGGCAACGGACCACTGCAGCCGTCCGAACGGGAACCCTCGTGGAAGTGAACGTCGGGCCACTTTTGCGATATGCCGGGATCGATGAAGTGGGGCACCTCCCTCAGGAATCTTCACACGAAGCTTCTCGAACTCTTCAGGCTTTTGGACCGGTACCGAATGACGTCGCCCCACATTGGGCGCCAATTGGAGTTTTGGACTTTTTGGTTCCGTCCAGAGGTGTCAGGGATAACACCCGAAGACCCCGGAGTTCTACCTGTCTCGGTGCACAAATAAACAGAAACACGGGCTTCTCGATGGTGGCGTCAAAGACCAAAGGTTTATTACTGCAGGGACACAGAAGTCACAGAAACTACACACAGGCAGTATCTAGGAGCCTGTTCGATTTGTACAAAGTGGGTTGCTCCTTATATACTAAATTTTAGGCTTCGGGCAAATTCTTTACATGTTAGTACATTTCTAAACCTTTGGGTCCTAAACAATAAATATTTGGCGTTGCACAGGAATCGTCAACAATATCTGATGTCAAAACATTACGAATGAGGGGTTCCCACTGTTCCATCATAATCCCATGTCAACTTTTCATTCAAGAGCCGGACCGCCTCATCGTAAATTTCGTTACCTCCCCCTAATAAAGGCCCAGAAGGAAAGGAGCAGAGCCAGGTGTAGAAGATAGAAAAGCAGGATAAGAGATGTTTGTGGGTCGTAAATGGGCAAGGCTACCAGCTTCGGCCGCCTAATCATGATCAGGCCAACGAACACGAGAACCAGTATAGCAGGACTAACCTCAGGCAGAGGAGGCAGTTTCTGTCGAGTCATGCGGCCATGGCGTGTTCTGTCCTAAGGTGCACGTGTCACTAGCAAGGTGAATCTCCGGCTAAAGCTTACGTGTCCTTAAGTGAAAGAGGTCACTGCGTGTCCATTGACTATGTGAGGGCAAGAAATACAAAATGGCTGCCGTAATCTAAGATGGATGCCATGGGTAGATCAGAAATGTGTTCATAACAGGAGTGCTCTTGCTCGTAGAATAGCGTAAACACCAGGATATGCTAAATGGATCATTTGCGGTTCACTGATACCAAAATTATGCATTTACGACAATGTTGAAAACACGGGTTCAAATCGTCACGGAACCTCAGATAGGACCAGCTCATCAGAGCACCACCAACCCGGCCAAAACGTAACCACCTCCCTCCTCAGGACCCATCTATCCAGGAACCAGGGTACCTACCTGAGGATGGGGAACTCGCAATATACAAGCTCATATCATCAGAAACACCACTAAATCTATAGGGATTACTAGGAATACTCACTGATTACTAAGGACGTCCATTCCCTACACCACACTCATACCTCATAGTCTCGCGACCACATGGGTCCAGACTAATCTACCCTGGGGCAGTTCTGATTATTTACCATTACACACTGACCACAGTCAGTGCTCGCTCTGCACCTCCGCAATCCTGCATGCCTACACACCGGTCTGCAGCCCTAGTGCTCTCTTCCTCACAACCCGGTCCACAATCCAGCGGGCCTAAGCACTGGTGTCCCCCCCAGTGTTCTCTAACTCACAGCCGGATCCGCAATCCGGCGGACCTAAGCACTGGTGTCCCCCCAGTGTTCTCTAACTCACAGCCCGGTCCACAATCCGGCGAACCTAAGTACCAGTCTCCCACCTGGTGTTCTCATTAACGCCGCTTACCAACGACGATCACTCTCCTATGAATACCTTCAGCTCTCTCTCTCTCTATGTTGGGAAGTTTCTCTCACTATTCACTAAAGGTTCACTACTACAATAATATTATGGAATGGCCAAATTACTTAGTGTATGACTATTTCCCTAGCTCAAGGGCTCCTCTCGCTCCCTAATTATTCAGTGGCTACTTACCTGATCAGGGGCAGCATCTGTTCTGGCTGTAACACCTGACTAGAAGGAAAGGTTACCTGCGCTTTAAGAACAAGAGACACACACTGTATGCAAAAGTTATTCCCTGATTTAAGCGCCCCTACTCCCTTTTGATCCATCAGTTGCTATATATATAGCAACTGGTTAGAAGAAAGGTTAGCTCTATCATAAGAAAAACACATGCACACTGGTTCACTAAGAACTGGGGTATCTTTATTACAATAACAATAAAATGGGAATAGACACATACAGAGGTCTGCGGGGTCTCTGTAACTAACAGGAACTGTAACACACCGCTGAAAGAAAAAGGATTAGACATATAATAGCCTAGGGAATAAAGACACGATTAAGGTGTAAGTGTAAAGTAAACTAGTTCAGATTACCTCACCTATTAGAAGGAATGTTTCTCTCTCTCTCTGGTGGGATCAGGGCTCTCTCTCTCTCCCTCCGTCACCACAGCTTCACTCCTCTGGCTCAACTGCTTCAGCTGGCAGCTTCAACTCCTCCATCTGCTTTAATGCATTCTGATAAACTGGCAGCCCCAGCTGATAGTTCCAACTTTGTTCATATGACTGCTCTCTCCAGCTTCAGCAATCATCTGCCTTCTTTCTCCATTCCAGAAAACCAATTGAACTGAACTATACTCTTCAGCTCCAGCAAACATCTTACTCCTCTCTCTTCAAGAACCAAACTGACCACTCCTCCTCTCCTGCAATTCGCTAATATGGAACCCTCTCCTCTAGTGGAAAGTTCCAGCCAGTAGCCTCCTCCCACCAGGTCCATGCACCGGGCTCCTTGCTCTAGACGCTCCCACAGTGATCAGCTGCTTGTTTCGTCTAGAGACCTGAGCCCAGGGACACTTCTTGATTAGATTCAGCTCTGGCCGGTTCTCTCCGGTTCGCTTAGGACGAACAACAGCTCAAAACTAAAATATTACCTTTACCCTACAAGCATCTCTGCTCTGCAGGGATAGAAAGCAAAATGGAGTCTCTCTAGTTCTGGGCCTTGTAGGCCTGAGAAGGATGAAATAACCCTTAGCTCTGTCAGAGTACCTACACAAACCATACCAATATGTAATATAAAGTCAGGACTACAAAGGACACATAATTATGTCAAAGCCAATAGGCAATAGATGGATTAGAGTCAAGAATAAGGGATCTATCATCATATAAAGCAGCTATCCTCTTCTAGGTCTGGAAGAATGGGCTTAAAAGGGCCAACACAAGGTAAGAATACAGATTATAGATGTTAGCAAGCTTAAAGTCATCATCACTCCGAACAAGAGCAAAAAACCATGTCAGGACAGTTACCTGACGTAAAAAAATGAAAATCGTAGAAATTGTGCTACATAAAACCGGCTACTCTAAAGACCACCAAACTTTCAATAATAGTGATCCCCTTTACCCTACATACAATGGGTATAAAATTACATGACTGAATGATATATCATTAAAGATGAATACACAAACAGTTGTGGCTGCAGGCAGAAACAGCCTTGATTATTCGCAACATTACAAGAACATATCCGGTATGGCTTCCTCCAAAGCACAAGCCAGATACTGTAGGAGAAGCTGGACCACAAAATAGATCCTATTTCAACACTTTTCTGTTAATGGAACACAACTCCAGCAGATCGTTAAAAGCCCTGTCAGTACAGGGAGTCTGAGGCCCAGTTTTGTCAACTCGAGGACTGGCTATGCTAATGTAAACATTATTTTTAATTAGTAAATCTGCTCTAACACAACCATGAGTAAACAGAGCCTGCTCGTCTTTGTGTTTTAAAAAAAAAAATCTGTTCATTGTGTATGCGTTGTTAAAAATCATGCACTCATGGCCTTTGTGGTGTTGAGCTGACTGCTAGAGGGACCCTCAATGGTTAAGCTACAGCCAAAGAATTGCCTCTTCGGTGAGTATTTATTTAATTATTTTATTTAAACATTTGCCGCCCCCCACATCACGAATTTTCCAGGAGGCAGCGGCAAACGCAGGAAACTTCGCCATCGGAAACAGCAAGGACCGCCACTGGCTGCCAAACGCCTAGCTCCGTCACTGCGGTTAATTGGTCGTTTATTACAGATTTGTGCTGCCTTTTACTTGATAGGAATTGCCACAAAGCCTTGTCTTTTTAAAAGTAGACACACAGGCCAGCCTTTCTGCAGACAAATTTAGGGACAGTGAGGGTTTATAATAGCAGAATTTATTTTGTAGAGGCCTAGGCCAGATTCCATTCAGGGCTTTGTGCATTATGCACATGGCCTTAAAGTTACATCTTTCCTTAACCAGTAACCAGTGTAGTTCTTTCAGAGTGCCAGATGCTGAGTCAATCTCGTCTTGAGCAACATTAATTTCGCAGCCAACACTTGTATTCTATAGAGCCTTTCAAACAGATATTCTGGGGATCCTATTAAGAGAGAATAGCAATAGTCTAGTCTGCACTACCAACTTCCTAGCAGGTTGTGCTAAAAGAGCGATTTTTCGTAAGTTCCTCAGAAGTCCATGGTATGTAGCGTAGCCACTGTTTTGTTACCATGAGCCTCCCTAGAAAGTGCTTTGTTAAACTGGACTCCTAGGTTCCGGACTGATGAGCTGTTTTTAGGTCTGTGCCGTTTGTCCACAGCCAAAACTCTCTCAGATGTTGGTAATGTAATTTCCACTGGGAACAGCGCAAAAATAAAGTTTTGCTTCCATTGAATTTAAGTATATTCCTATTGAGCCAATTAGCTATTGCAGTTAAACAAACATGGACGTTCTCCAGCTGGGTAGTATGATTATTATCTAACAATAGTATTAATTGGGTACTATCAGTGTAGTCTATTAAAGAGGCAGATAGTATTTGATCAAGGTCATCAGTGGGTGAAGATAAACATTAAAAAGAATGGAGCTCAGAGCTGATCCTTGTTGTACTCCATGTAGGTTTTTCTAAAATTCTGACTCAATAGGGGGGGGGATACTGCCTGCAGTCTTGCAGAGAGGTAGTAGTCAAACCAGTTAAGAAAGGTGCCACCTATCCCAATCTCTTTTAATGCATTAAGAAGGATTTGATGATTGACGGTGTCAAAAGCGGCCGAAAGATCCAACCGGACCAGGACCGTCACCTGACCACCTTCAACCCTCATCCTTAGTTCGTTCATCGCCAAAATGAGTGCAGTCTCCGTGCCGTGGACTGGTCTCATCCCCATTTGCTCAGGTTCTAGTAGATTGTTGTATTCCAGGAAACGATCTAGAATTTGTCTGATGTACTTTTATTGTATCTTAGATGAGTACACACTTTTTTTCAGTTTTTATTTGACACCAGTAAGTATTGATACAATCTGAGGGCCCGATTTAGAGTTTAGTGGACAAACTATCTCCTTCACAAATGTGACCGATATCCTGTCTGCCATGTTGAAAATGCCATAGTATACAATGCACTTATAATAAGCCAGATGGGGTATCTGTTATGTTTGTGAAGAAGAAACCCATCCGCAAGACTATTAATTAGACCCTAATGGCCTGATTTACTAATGTTTGGTGCAACTCATTAAGACAACTTGCTGCGCTGCGTCCAGTGGAGAGGACCAGAATGTGTCATATTTACTAACATATGGCGCATTTCTTCTTGCTCTTTCTGGGGTCATGATAAGTGTGGCTGCCAAGCACCAACGAAGGCACCTTTGTGCCATGAGGCACAGGTGCCTGCGTTACAGGCAGGATTGTGTTTGTACAGGAAGGTGGCACCTTCCTGCACAAAAACAATCCCCTGAGGCAATTTCCATTTTCTATATGTGCTGCATTCTAGAAGGGGAAATAAACACATTTATCCTCATTACTCATCACCTGGCAAGGTGTAGCATTTTGCCACATTCCTAGGTTAACTAGTGTTAGTAAGTCTGGCAATGCACCAAATACCATGGATGAATGCGTGGGAGCCCCCAAACTCCTTCCAGGAAATACTTTCCCTGTGCAGAGTAACACAAGGCAGCAACTTGCTCTGCCTTGCATTACTCCAGATTTACTATGCCACACAGAGTCATGCAAGGAGGCTAGTAAATCTGACATTAAGGCTTGTGTTACCTTGCATCACCTTGCGTGATGCAATGGCGATGCAAGCCTCATTAAATATTAAGTCTGGACGTGAGCAGAGTAAAAGGAGGTTGGCAGGTTTCGCTGGTCTGGTCAGGTGTGCCTCCCCCATGTGTAACCATGCTAAATGGTTTTGTTAAGGTTGATTTGCTGTAGCATGTTATTGTGAGACTGGTAGGAGGGCAAGGAATTTAAAAAAGGAAGTACATGACAGAGAGAGTTAAAAAAACCCTTAAAGTGAGGAGACACAACACGGGTAGAGAGACAGAGCAGGCACTTGAACATAACAGTAGAATTAACATTAGGCAGCCATGAAAGATATGGAAAACTGGGTAGAGGAAGGTAGGCCAATAAACTAGACCACTAACACATCTCTGTAGTCACCTATGGGTTGGAGATCCATTCCCACAGCAATCAAGGCAGTGGGAGTACCTGAGACTGTTGCAAACATGTAGAAGGTACCTAACTGTAGCATTGTGCTACAAATATTCACAGACTCTGATTACAGTATACTGGAGCTTTATTTAATACATCTTGTTCATGCCCTGTCCCTACTCTAATTAACCCTGGTTCCTGTTCCCCGGTTCCTCCTGTTCCTACTCCTCCCTCTGACTCCACCCCCCAACCACTAGACTACATCCCACAATACTACATCTCCCCCTTTCTTAACAAAAAGAGCTTAATGTCCTCAGTGTTCGCAGTTCTTCAATCCACCACACGGGTTGGCGGACAGCCTGTTCTTCAAACCTCAGTAGTGTCGAATCAGTGGTGGGCTTGACTTTGGTCAATCTTTCCGTTGTCTTAATCAGGGCATTCTTGACCACGTTGCGTGTGAACTGTTTGTTCTCACATTCCGCAGTCATCATGTCTCCTTCCTGTGGTGTAACTACTATTGGTTCAGATGCTCAATCTCTTTCTTGAGTGAATAATGTTCTGGTCCTCTTCCGAGCACCCACAACTCCTTCTACTTCTGTTTGTTTTGTCCGGTCGAGGGCAACACTGCCCTCCAATTCAGGGTCATGTATATCAGACAGTATGGTGCTATCTGATGAGACTGTCTTGGCTTGGTTCAGTAGCTCATTCACCGCATTTACTTGTACTTCCTTTTGTGGAGTCTGGTCGAGGGCAACACTTCCCTCCAATTCAGGGTCATGTATGCCAGACAGTACGGTGCTATCTGACGAGATTGTCTTGGTTTGGTTCGATAACTCATTCACGGCCTTGGGTTGTCTGGCGAACTCGTGAGCTATCTGTGCATAGGCATGTTTCTCTCTTATCTGATAATCTCTCTCTACTGATACGTCCGGCGTTCCTTGCGGAGTGACTGACTGGTCCCTTCCCGTCCGGTGACTAAGGTCCACTGTCTCTGTTTTCCTTTTGTAGGTCCTTTGAGTCAGCCTCGCGGACCCCTTCAGGGGTGACGGTGTCTGATCTAGGTCTGGATGTACTTGTGACTGACATGATAGGTTGTCTTGTGGAGTGACTGAGTATTCAGAAACTTTAGTGTGTGACATGTTGCTCTTGACGGGACGGATGTCCTTTGGTTCCCTGGTGCGTTTGGGTGGTAAATGCCATGGCTGTTGTCGGGACCATGACTCTGTCGACTCACGGGACTGAACAGCCGTGCTTTCTGGTTCAGAGAAGTCTTTTGTCAACTTCCAGGATCGGACAGACACGCTTCTGAATCGGAGGAGTTCCTGGCCATACCCCTTTTAAAGGATCGGACAGACTCGCTCTCTGAACCAGAGGAGTTACTGGCCATGCCCCTTTTAAAGCGTTCCTTAGAGAGGGTATCGAGTAATGGATTTCTGAAATGAGTAGGCCGTGACACGTTGTTCTTTGTCTCAGGGTTGTCTTTAAGACGCTTCTCCGGGCGCCTTCGCCAACTTGTCTCTGACGTTGTTTCATTTGAGAAGTTGTTCAACAACCACGTGCTCGTTCTTTGTGTTTGGTCTTGAGGTTTTCCATCTTTGCCTTTCTCACATATCAGCGACTTCTTCTCAGTTTCTTCGTTGTCCCGGGTGTCATTGATGCGTTGGTCTTTTCCTGTTTGTTGTTGGAGGGGTTCAGTTCGTCTTGTGCAACCTATGTATTCTTCCCGCTTGTTTGGTGCTCGGACACCCATGATACGGGTGTGATGTGTTCTCCTGCTGGATGTTCCCTCAGACTCATCTTCACGATTTGACGAAGAGTGTTCCTGCGCCGACTTCCAGTTTTGACCATTTTGATTTCTTCTTCTATAGTTTGTCTTCCTTACTCTCTTGTTGTGTAGGTTACCATCTTGTCCAGGGGTGCGATCTGTCCCACTTGACGCTCCCTCCTCGTCAGACTTTGAATGACACCTTGAGGGTGAAGAACTCCTTGAGGTTGTCTTTTGACTGATTGACTCATAGTGCTCCTTATCACTTTGTCTCTCTCGTTGTCCTTCCACTGGTCTGCCTTCCCTCTCTCTCCTTTTTGTTTTGTGCATTTTCCGAGTTTCATCCGTCCAGGCATCTTGATATGTTGTTTTCAGAGGCAGGTCCTTTGATCTGTCTTTTGCCTTGACATGTATTCCAATTTCAGCCTTCCTAATGATTTCTTCTAATGACCAGTTTCCTCGCCGGATCTTGAGCTTTGTGTCGGGGTTTGCGCAGCCTTCAATTATCCGGAGTCGAACTGCGTCCTCATTCGTAAAGGTGTTAAAGTGGCAGCCTTGTACCAGGTTTTGTAACCGAATGATGAAACTTGGCAGTGGTTCACCTGGTTCCTGCCGCGCTGTGTTGAAAGCTATGCGCTCATGATCCACTTCCGCTTGTGCGGAGAGACGGGCACATAGCTTATCTTGGAGTCTTTCATAGATTTCTGTGTCTTCTTTGGAAAATGTTTTGATTGGGCATCGGCCCTCAGGACCCACCAAATGGAGGAGCAGCATTAGACATTTCCTCTCTCTTTGTTCACCATTGGCGTCCAGGAAGTCACCCAATGTTGCCAGCCATTGGTTCCATTTGAGACACAGACTCCAGGTATCCGTCTGCACCCCTGGGGGTGGTACTTCAATGCAGGGATTGAACCGTTGTGCTACTTCTTCCCCCGCCATGAGAGGAGGATTTTGATGGATTATATTTGCAGGGCACGGGCTGTTCACTCGTCTTCTCGTCTTTGTAGCTGATCCTCTTTAGTCGAAACCTGCGGTCTGGTCATGTGCTGGGACGTTGGTAATTTTTGCAATCATCACGGTATGTGCCAGAGAATCACTTAGAGTTCGTGCGTTCCGAAGTGTCCACCACCCAGCTGCACCGTGCTAGACACAAGGTTCCTTTTCTTTCGAGTCGCATGCTAGTGGCAGGTGGTTATCAGCTTTTCCGCAGTGATGCTGGGCACGTTTGACATCTTTGTTCGTTCGGGCGTTCCCTGTGCACTGGCGTAAGTCCTCCAGTCACTTCAGTGAGTGTTGTGCTTATTTCTCGGACTGTCTTTCGCAGTCTTGCCCTCTTCCGAACTCCGTGCGGTTCTGTCCAGCAGCTCTTCTCTTTTACGCTCTTCAGTGTGTGTTTACCATCACCTTTACCCGTTGTTTGCGTCTGCTTGTGCTTGTTTTCTTATTATGCTCCTTGCATTTGCTCGTGATTATTGATGTCCATTTGTTGTTGTTACCTGGCTCTTGCATGCATCGGTGCTCGTTTCTTTTCCTCACTTGCGTTGGCCAATGTTTGTTGCATCACCTTTGTAGGTGCTCGTGCTGGTTTGCTGTTTCTCGCCAATGTTTGTTTGTTGGCTCTTGACAGTGCTTGTTTCTTTCTATTAGCCAATGCTTGTTTGGTCTTTGCCACTGCTTGTTTGATCTTTGCCAATGTTTGTTTGGTCTTGGCCAGTACTTGTTTGGTCTTCGCCAGTGCTTGTTTGTGCCTTCGCCAATGCTTGTTTGGTCTTCGCCAATGCTTGTTTGGCCTTCGCCAATGCTTGTTTGGTCTTCGCCAATGCTTGTTTGATCTTCGCCAATGCTTGTTGCTATTATGTTCGCCAATGCTTGTTGCTAAACTCAGCTCGCCTGACCTCAAAATGGCCGCATACAGTTTGCACAGGGAAGGTGTCCCAGAAGTTGCCTGACTCAAAGATGGCCGCCGTGGTTATCTGCAGGCACTACTTTCTCTCTCTTCATTCGACCCCATTTTTTTTTCACAGGATTCACCAGCAGCTGTTTTCAGGAGCAGCACCCTCCAGATTCGGCTCCCTCTGGTTGCTGCCACAGTCAGGTGAGGTTGGGGTGGGTTCCCGCCTTACTTTGCAGGGTCCCTCAGCAGCGGCGAGCTAAAACTCACGCATCTGGCGTGAGGTTTTCCAACGTCGGGCTCCAATTTTACCGCGCTCAGCAGCGCTTGGCAGCAGACCTTTGCGGGGGCAGTCTGCACCAGGACTCACTCCTATTTGGCCACAGCAGTCATCAGGTGAGATTGGGGTGGGCTCCCAACTCACTTTCTGGGTTCCCGCTCTTCAGCGCCGATAGCGTGCCAAGGCTCACGCATCGGGCGTGAGGTTTTCCGACCTCCGACGGCCCCGGGCTCTGATTGTAGCGCTTTCAGCAGCGCTTTTTGGCAGCACTTCACGGACGATGTCCGCTGCTCTAGGGGCACTTTTTCTTAGTTCTTGGGCACACCACAGCGTCGGAGTGGGCTCCCGATCTCTGTACACGTACCAGTCACTCGGGACACACGCTTCCAGCGTGAAACGCGTTTTAACACGGTCAGCTCCTTTGCTGTCGAGCGATGCAGCGCTCGTTTCTGCGGCCCTTCTCAGCTCCCTCATAAACTCTGGAAGGGCAGATTCAACAGCTGCTGGCCTCGTCCTTCAGGCGGCAGCGTGGCTCTACTCGGCAGCGTTTTCCTCGATGCTGCCAGGGACAGGGTGTTCTTTCAGGGTGTTGCAGGCAGTGGGTTTAGCATCCCACCCTCATCGCCAGTTGTAGAATCGTGCTACAAATAATCACAGACTCTGATTACAGTATACTGGAGCTTTATTTAATACATCTTGCTCATGCCCTGTCCCTACTCTAACTAACCCTGGTTCCTGTTCCCCGGCTCCTCCTGTTCCTACTCCTCCCTCTGACTCCACAGCCCAACCACTAGACTACATCCCACAATACTACACTAACAACCTCCTATTTTGTTGTATGGCTTTCCACTTCTGGCTAGTTTACTGTCAGACAACTGATCCCTTCAGCTTTCTTGTTTTTCTTGTCTTCGGTTTACCTGAGTCAAGCAGGATATTAGCTGGCTGTTCTATATGGGTTGTTTATACATCCTGTTCAAAAACACTCCTTTATTATCTTTCACTTCTCTGCAGTGGTTAATTTGTAAAAAAAAAAAAAAGTGCTGGGGCTCTCGTCAGGAGGCAGCTTGCACCAGCACATTTCTCCTGTTAGCGCTGCCTAAAACAGAACCAACCACTAACCAGGAAAGCAGGGAGAGCATTTAGAATACTGGTCAGAGCTGCAGGTTTGATCCTTGGGTCATATCAACATCCTGTTTGTCTGGGAAAGTCACTTAATCTCCCCGTGCCTATCATAAATGAATGTGTCCTTAACTTGTGCTGAAGATAAGCGCTGGTGTTGATGATTAAGTGCTGGTGCTGAGCACTAGAATCCACGGCTCAAATTTAGCACTGCTTCTCAACCTAGTTTGTAGTTTGGTGAGCGCTGAGAACTACTTCTTATGGATCATTTGCCACATGTTATGTATTTAACAACATTAATACTTTATTTTGCTTCTTTCAAAAAAAGACCATATACCATCTGTGCTTGCTGACCATTACTGAAGTACAGTGGAAGCAGAAAAGAGCCTCCTGTGTGTGTCCTTCTATCCCTTCCTCCTTTCTTCCTCACTCCCTCAGGTTAATATGTGTTTATTTAATCCATCAGCAGAGAGTGACAGGATGACTGAGATTCTCATTGACATTGTAACCCTTTGCTCAAGCTTGACAGGGAGGCACTGACAACTCTGCAGGATTGGATATTTATGAATGGATGGGAGCTAGATAGAAAGTGAAGGTTCACCCTTTTGTCACAAGGGTGAACACCACACTTCAGGTTGTTATATAAACACTGTCTCTAAGTGCTAGATTTTTCATATACAAAGCATTGGCTTCAGGTGTGTTAGTCTAATAAATCCAGTGAGAGCAAAGCAGGACCCCAGCAAAGCACTTGAAATGGTACAGCTTGGGGAGGTGCAGTGTGGGTGAGGGCATACATGCCAATCCTCCTGATTCAGGCTAGAGTCTACCGGTTTTAAGGCCAGCCTCTCGCCTCCTGATTCCTGTAAGCAAAAAACCTGATTGCTTAGCAGGATTTTGCCGACAGGGACTGGTCTTGTGTGACTCGTTGTATTCACTGACAGTAACCTGCTCCTGCAGTCCAATGCACAAGATTTTGTGTCACGCTGTCTCTGCCTGGCATAGTAAAATTTAAAAAAACCATAGAGCTTTCTCCATGCACCTAACAGGAAAGGGAAAATATATATATAGTTACATTCAGTCTTATCATGACATGAGGCCTTAATAAAAGTAAACGGGAGAGAGGTATGGTTTTGGCCCATGCTAGATGGCCGCCTGAGTTTGGGACTCCATCGCACCGGGACACATAAAAAGCCGCAAGTGCGTTATTTCGCACCCTTCTCAAGCGGACTCCACCTTATTTGCAATCGGATGATGCCGTGAGACGGCTGAGGGTTTTTTCAAATTAAAGCGCTCTGCGCTTACCATCATTCCTGTCACTCGCACTTTCTCCTCTGCAGCGCGGCTGCCATTTTGTATGCCACGATATCGTCTCTTGAGCATTCTGCATGGATTAAAAGCAGACTCTCCTACTTCCAAGCACCAAACTTATTATTAGACTGTTGTTTAATTATTATTAGACTGCAGCATGACTCTCCGCTGTAGGATTTTGACACTACAGTCAGCTGTTTTTGTCTTTTAAGTGCTCTAACTTGCACAGCCTGTTTGGTCATCCTATTTACCTTAGTGCACCAGTCCACCCTGTTAGCCAATATCACAATGGCAGATAACCTGCTGCACACATCTGCTGGAATCACCCACATCTTCACAAAGCTGCTTTAGGCATTGGGTGTTCCCTCTTCCAGAAGACAACCTCCTTCTTACTGGAATGGTCTTTAACATAGCTCTCCTTACTGGGTGCAACTTACTTCAGTTATGCACCTCTTTTTTATCGCCTGCATCCTACTGTCTTTAATGTAAGTGTAAATTCAGATTGTTTTTGAGTGGTGTTGCCGTCCAGGTTTACATTGGAATAGTACCTTCTTCTGTGACATTTTTAGTCAATTCAAGAGTTTTTGATGGTACTAGATTTTCACTTGTTTATGGGCAGGCTATGCAAACCACAGTTGGTTTTTGTCCCTAAGGCTTCCTCCACGGCGTCACCTGCACCTACTTTGCCTTCTGCATCTAATATTCTGTCTTCCACTGCAGACATGTCTGGTGTACTTCCTGCTCTGCCCAATCGGTGGACTCAACACCACATAGATCTTCTCCGCCCACTTCCACTCCTAAATGACTGAAGCAGGAACCTCAATCTCCTGATAAGCCATCGCCTGCTATCTCCATTGAACTGCTGTTGGAGGAAATTCACGCTTTGCGCCGGTTTGTGGAAGAAACAAACAGTAAAATGTAATTTCTGGAAGATAAGTGGTCCTCAATGGAGAATAGAGTCTCTGCAATGGAACAACAACTCTCAACTGTTCAAAGAGACTCTCATAGACTGTCCTCACTAGAGAAGGAGGTTCGTAAGCTTCAACAGCATACTGAAGATTTGGAAAACCACAACAGGAGGAACAACCTATGCATCTACGGTTCACCGGAAGCTTTGGAAGGAGACGATCATGTCATCTTTTTTACTTCTTTTTTGCAGAAACTACTGGATATGCCTACTTCAACAACACTGAATATCCAGAGAGCTCACAGACTTGGTCCACGTTCTTCACTCTCTTCATCTTCGGTCAGACCACGGGGAGTTATCATTCTTTTCCTGAAATGTACTGACCTGCTCTCTGTTCTCTCTGCAGCTAGAGCCAAACAACACATTTCTTGGCTAGGTCAGAGAGTCTATCTCTCTCAAGATGTCTCTGTTACAACAGCCAGGTGAAAAGTTTCTTAATATTCGTCCACCTCTTCCTTCATTGGGTGCACAATATGGCCTTTTTCACCCCTGCATCTTTAAAGTGACCTTCCAAAATTGAACTCTGTTCTTTGAAGATCCTGCAGAACTCAAATGTTTATCCACTCTCATACTTCGACTAGCATGGACACTGCTGCTCCTCCTACGGTTTGACGTGTTAAATTCATATTTCTATCATTCTCATTGTTGCAATACTATTAATGTATAATTCTCTTATGTTTATATGTGTTCTTTTTCGTACCTATTCTACATGATTATATGTCAATATAATCATTTATTTTAATTTTTCACACTTCCAATATTGTTGTTCATCTACATCTCGTATGTTCTTCTCATGTCATATTAGTTGCGCTCTTCTTCCTCTTATTTATTGTTGTTTGGCTATTTTTCTTAACTTTTCACTTATCCTAAATGTCACCTCTATAGTTCATATTTACTTCTTAGTTTTTGCATGACATGTATCTTCTAATCACTCTTTATCAATTTTTGTCATTTTTCTACTTTTTTAAAAAAAGTTTTAAAACCTTTATTTTCAAATAGTGCACACAGCTATTCAGCCTTACATCCCGGAGGCTAGGCAGCTTCTCAAAAAGCAATAAATCAAAGTGCAAGAAGCAAGGTACCAGAACGTGTGAAGGCTATGATTTTCCATTTTTTATATTTTATGAAGAAGGAACAAGTACAGAAAGAGGCGCCAAAACTAGCGCTAAGAAAGAAGGCAATTAAACCATTATGTAGTGGGGCCTAATCAAGGAGTCGGCCAGGCACAATGATAACAGTTAGATTCAGAACAGTATGTACACATAGAATTACGGGGGGAGGGAATCACAGGATAGTAGTGATACAAAATTGTCAGTTGGAATTATAGGCTATGGGGTCAGGTGTTCTTCCAGCGGGGCGGATTCCGGTGGTATGCAGATGTCACCCCTATACTCATTCCAAGCCCCCCACACCTTCTGCCATTTTTTGGGTTTACCCCTGGCTACATACACAGTCTTTTCTCTGAACATACACCAATCCATGTTGGCCTTCCACTGTACCACTTTCGGGGCTGTTGTCGCTCCCCACATCTGTGCAATGTCCCGCTTTGCAACCATATTCCCAAGGGTAACCCACTGGGTTTGTGCAGTGTTGTAATCTGTTGGACCCCAGATATTTAAGAGGCATCTCCGAGCCTCCGCGTGTACTTCTACCCCGGTCACCTCACTCATGAGCATGTGCACCCGCCTCCAGTATGAAGGGATCACACTGCACTCCCAAATAATATGCATGAAGGTGGCGAGAGCGCCACAGCCACGCCAACAGAGGCCGTCAACCGAATGTCCCATGTGTATTAATCTGGGGCCAGTGACGTAGACTCTGTGCAGAATCTTCAATTGCACCAATCGAAGCTGGGCGGGGATAGCGACCTCCTTGGGGGATGACACCGCACATTGCCAGTCCTCGTCATCAATCTCTATCCCGTCCCGTACCCATTGGTCTCTCACCCCCAGGAGAAGGTCCGTGCGAATATTGATCAGTTTTTTATACGTCAGGGAAATAGCGCTGTCCGGCATTTGGCCGTCCAGTATACGGTCTTCCAGGGGAGAACTTTCGGGAATTGCCTCGCCCTCCGGCATGGCGGAAAGGAGTGCATGTCGCAGCTGAGCGTAACGAAAATATTCTGTTCCACCCAGCTGGAACTCCGTCTGTAGTTGGGCGAAAGACTTCACCTCCCCTCGCAACATCATGTCCTCCACCCTAGAGATCCCGATCATGTCCCACTTATCGAACCCCTTAGTGTGCCACAATTTACCCAAAATATCGGAGTCGTAAAGTGGAGTCACCATTGTGAGCTTGTCCTTCCACCCCTGTGCCTTTGTGATCGTTCTCCAGATGTGCACAGTGGTTTTCGTTGGCCCAGACATCCGCCTATCAAGAGATCTCGTATACAGCGCCCTATGATATTTCCCGCCATCCAGGAGCCACCGATCCATGGCGTAGCCTGGACTATCCGCCGGGCCGTATAGACCGTGATTAATGGCCGCCAACTGAGAGGCCCAGTAGTATCTCTGCACGTCGGGCAATGCTATGCCCCCATCGTACCACGGGAGCGTGAGCTTCGTGATAGCGATGCGCGGCCGGCCATCCCAGAGCAGAGCACGTTGCAAGCTCTCGATTTCCCCAAAGTATCTGGCCGGGACCGGATCTTGAGTATTTTGCAGGGCATACAGGAACCTGGGCAGGGACATCATCTTAAATAACGCCGCGCACCCAAGCAGGGGGAGAGGAAGTTTACGCCACCCCTCTACATCACGTCAGAGACGAATAAGAGGGGGGAGCAAATTGTTCTCGTAGCGTGCCTTGGGGTCCGTTGAGATATAGATTCCCAGGTATTTAAATCCCTGTCTCGCCACCTGTATGCCACAGTCCCTCGGAAGACGAGGTGTCCCCCCTCTCAGAACGTATAAATGCGACTTCGACCAATTAATGACCAGGCCAGAGTGCTGGCCAAAGAGTCGAAGCACGTCACATGCTACGATGAGAGATTTACAAGGGGAGGTAAGATACAGAAGGATGTCATCTGCATATAATGATACTCTGTCCTCAAATCCAGGGGACCAATGAATGCCATGTATGTCAGGGTGGTGCCGTATCCAGGCTGCCAATGGTTCGAGTGCCAGTGCGAACAAAATGGGCGACAGAGGACAGCCCTGCCTAGTGCCCCTCTGAAGGGAAAAGGATGCGGAAACTCGACCATTGACCGTCACGTTAGCCAGTGGGCCGGCATACAGAAGTTTAACCCACCCTACGAATTCCGGACCGAAGCCGAGCTTCGCCAACACTGCCCACAGGTAGTTCCATTCGAGGGAGTCAAACGCCATCGTGGCATCCAATGACGCCAGAACAGCTGGCTCCCTGAGTGTGTGGGCCCTAGCCAGGGCTCCGTGGAGTCTCCGAAGGTTAAGGGCAGTGTTGCGATGTGGAATAAAGCCCGACTGGTCCGGGTGCACTAAGTCGCCGAGTGCGCCAATCAAACGATTGGCCAGCAATTTGGCAAGAATCTTAGGCTCTGCATTCAACAGAGAGATGGGACGATACGATCGGCACAAATCTCTTGGTTTCCCTTCCTTATGGATAACCACAATGGTGGCCAGCCTCTGGTCGTGGGGAAGCATGCCCGTCTCTCGCGCCTCCAGGAACATGTTCCGTAGGGGTGGAGAAACGACATCAGGCTTGATTTTATACAGTTCCACTGGAATACCATTGGGGCCGGGCGCCTTACCGGGTCTGAGGGAACGAATGGCAAGGGCTATCTCATCCGCAGTGATGTCCCTATCCAAGTCGTCACGGTCCTTTTCCGAGATCCATGTCTGCCAAAAGTGCACAAGAGTCGGTCTCAGACCGGTCCGAGACCGCAGTGTAAATGCCCTGAAAGTAGTCAGAGAACGACTCAACTATTGCACTCGGATCAGTGACAAGCAGGCCATCGTCTCCCAACACCTCCGGAACCACGCGTCCAGCTCTCTCCTTCTTGTCAAGCCAAGCAAGAAGCTTGCCCGCCTTGTCTCCGACATCATAAATTCTACCCTGTTGCTCCCTACCCATGACTTTAGCAGCATCGGAGACAATATCGCGATATTCTGATTGCTTAAGCGAGAGGGTGTGGAGCAATTCAGGCGTCGGGCCCGCTTCCAATTGGGAGTCCAGCTCCATAATCTCTGCTTCGATGCGCAACATGTCGGCATCTCTGCGTCTGCGGACGTCCGCTATGAGGGTGAGAGCCTCACCTCGCAGAACCGTCTTGAACGCCTCCCATAAAGTGGCGGCTGATGCGACCGACCCAGTGTTCTCAGAAAAATAGAGCTCAATAGCTCTGGCCAGGAGTCCGCGCGTCTTCGGGTTTCGAAAATACCACAGGTTAACTACTACAGGCCGCTCGGTAACCACAACGTCGAAGTTGAAAGACACCCAGACCGGGGAATGGTCCGAGATGCCCCTTGCCAGCATGCGGGCCTCGGAAATCGCCAGCGCATGGGCCGCCAAGGCCAGAACATAATCTATTCTAGAGAGGCTACCGTGCGCCCCGGAATGAAACGAGTATTGACTCTGGGTGGGATGCAAAAGTCTCCAGCAGTCAATCAGTCCCATGGTGTCAAGGAAATCGGGCAACCAGGATTGTGAACTACGGAGATCTCTGGGCGGATGTCTGTCCAAGGTCCCCGAGCAGACTGAGTTGAAATCACCACCCACAATAAGCAACCCCTCGGGTAGGCTCAAAATGGCGCCTCCAAGGTCCTGAAAAGTGTTGTTTTGTAGCCCCGGGGGAACATAAACTGAAACCAGAGTCAGGGACCGCCCCTCCCATCTCCCCGTGACGGCAGCGTACCGCCCCCTCTCATCCACAACACTGGAGTCAATCTCAAATGGGAGAGACATTCGCATCATAATCCCCGCCCCCCGGGACCCCGAGGAGAACCCTGAATGTGCCACCATTTTGAAACCCTTCCTGTTAAGCGCTCAACACGTATTACCCACCAAGTGCGTCTCCTGTAACAAAATAACATCAGGCATACATCTCTTAAACAGTTGCAAAACCACCCCTCTCTTGATGCGATCACCCAAGCCGTTAACATTCCAACACAGAACTTTTAATTTCCTACCCCCCATCGTCAAACCCCGGGCCTCCGCCGACCCTCGTAGGCCACATAGATACAGTGGAAGAATTAAAGCATTTGTTGCATTGCCTTAGAGAAAGAAAGAAAAAACAAAGAAAGCAAACAAAACCAACCCCCGCGCCACCCCCCACCCTGCACCCCTGCAGCAGACTAAATAGCCCCCCCAACCAGCAGTGTGCCTGTCGCCCCATGAACTAAACTACAAGAAGACCCTAGAGGAGTAAGGAGATCACGTAGTCCCCCCCGCCACCCTCCATGTTAAGAAGAAGGATATTCACAATAAAGTGCAACAGTATGGCTTGTAGGTCATAGTCAACAGGAACACCGACCGACAAAGTTAGTGAAATGAGTCTACTCCTGACGATCGGGGCCTCCCGAGGCGCCCTCGGAATGTTCTTCCCGTTCCTCGCGTCTGTGCGGCAAGGTGTCAAGCCAGTCGCTCACAACTTCAGGCATGTCGAAAAATACAGCACGACCATCGTGTTCAATACGCAGTCTAGCGGGGAACATCATTGAGTACTTCATCCCCAAGTCTCTGAGACGCCGATTCACTCCCGCAAAACTTTGATGCTGTCTTTGAACCCCCCCTGGTAAAGTCCGGATAAAAGTTGACATCCGCGTTCTGGAACTTGAGGGGCCCATGCCGTCTCGAGGCCTGTAGGATCACATCCCGATCTCTGAAGTTGAACAGGCGGGCTATCATGGGTCGCGGCGTGGCGCCCGACTTGGGCGGTCCACCCGGCATTCTCTGGGCCCGCTCAACTGAAAAGAAATGGCTGAGGCCCGCAGGGGCCAGATGAGTCTTTATCAGTTCCTCGACAAAGAGATCGGTGGCCGAGTCCTTTGCACCCTCCGGAACCCCAATAATTCGGACGTTCTGCCGCCTGGCACGTCCCTCAAAATCTTCCAGCCACCTCGAAAAAAGATCGTTGACGGACCTCCGTCTGCAGGTCCGAGACATCAGTCGTGAGGCTCGCAGTTTTGATGTCTAATGACTTCACTCTGTCATTGGTCTTGCCAAGGTCGGTCCTGATCAGGTTGAGATCGATCGCCAAGGTATCAACTTTGTGCGTCAGGACCGCATGTTGCTTGTGCATCTCCGTTCTGATGCCAGCTATAGCCCCCATGATGGCCCGGAGTGTCGGCTCTGACTCGTCCGGCAAACCCGCACGTAGAGTGTCTTTTGAATGGGCGGCCACGGTCGGCGGGGTCCTTTGTTGGGCATAGCGGTCAATCTTGTTTGTCTGGGGTTGGACCGTCTTCCTACTGACCCGGTTCACCGTTCTGTCTGGGTCGCCCTTGCCCGCCATGTTGGAGCCGGGGACTGAACAAAGGGTGGCACTCCGAAACCCCTACGAGTACACAAGCAGGTGCGGAGCGTAGCAGTCGCAGATGTTCATTTAGCGAAGGGCCACTTCGCAACTTCGCTTACTCCGCCGGCTGGCGCAGGAGTCACTCACTCGGCATATCGATCATGCGCTTCAGTGTCGCTGCCGTCGGCCATAACCGAGACAATGGTTCGTCCCTGGTACGAATCTTCAGCACGACGTATCTTCGTCTATAAGTGTCGGATTTTGAATCGGACAGCAGATCCCGTCCCCACGACCATTCACCAATAAGAATCCACCACCGTGGAACAGGATTTCGATCAGGATTTATGCGGAGGGTCGGAGGGTCTCCGGAGCTCCGAGCTCACGCGGCCATCTTGCTTGCCCACGAAGCTCCTCCCCCCGAAGCTCCTCCCCCCATTTTTCTTAATTCCCTCTTATATTTATACAGGTTCTGTCTGTCATTTTTAAAGTTGTCTGGTCCACTTGTACTCCCTTATTTGTTGTTCTGGTGTGGCCAGACTTCCTGGTTGGGGGGTTTTCATCTTCCGTTCGTCGCTATTGCCCCAAACTTATCTTGTCTCCATTCCCCTCAGGTATGTTTCCTCAGTCGTCCTTTGGATATGTACTGTCTCTCTCCTTGTATTTCTCCTTTCCCTTCCATCTTCCCTTTTCCCTTTCCTATTTTTTTCTCCCTATTCTGCATTTGTTTCTCCTCTTTCTTTTCCTCTTATTGCGTATTTGATTTTGTATAAGTCTTTAATCTGTCTCTCCTTATATTCCTCCTCCTCCCTCTCTCTATTCCTCCTCCTTCCTTATCTCGTTTTTCCCTTTATTCATTGGCATCTTCTTTTATCTTCCTATCATTGCATATTTTGTTTGTTTAAATTGTTCATGTTTTTGCATTCCGGTTATCTCCTGGAATGTAAAAGGTTTTATCAACCCTATTAACCCCTTGCATGCTGATGATGGCCCCCAGCCGTCATGCACTATGGTGCTCGTGTGCTGATGACGACTGGGGGCCGTCATGAACCCGCCCACTTGCGAATTTGCTGCACAGGCGCAGAATCGCGGCCACATGCAAGGGGTTAAAAGATATAGAATCCTTTCCCACCTTGCCTTGTATAACCCTGACATAGTTCTTTTACAGGAGACCCATTTTACAGTAACTGAATCACTTAAGTTACAAAGAAGCTGGGTGGGTACAGTTTTATTCACTCCATCTACTAATAAAAAAATTGTGTTATTTTATGTCATAAGAAATCAAAATGTACAGTTTTATCGCAAGAAAATGACACGGAAGGTAGATGGATATTAGCCAAATTGTCAATTAATTCTGTTCCTTTAACTGTTTTTAATATTTATGGTCCTACACAGCCTGATTGTTCTTTATGGCCTCTGATTACGCAAAAATGTATTCAATTTCAAGATGATCTATTTATACTAGGTGGTGACTGCAACTAAGTTGTAGATTAATTTCTCGATCGCCAGTCTAAGAACCGTTTTATTCCACATAAGACTTACAAATAATTTGTTGATACTATCTTTCAGACACATCTCATTGACTCTTGGAGACTTTCTCACCCTGACACTCTGGATTTCTCTTTTTTCTCTCCTCATGCATCTATTTCTTGCCAAGACTATATCTTTCTTTCTCAGTCTTTGTATCAAAATCTACTGTCTTCCTCTATTGAACCTATAGGTATTTCTGATCATGCCCCAATTGTAACAGACCTTGATTTACTCCCTCCGCATTCCAAATCCTCTTGATGGTGTTTTAATAACTCCCTTCTATCCAAAACCCCTTTTCTCCTCCTCCTTTTGTTCCTTTGCTAATGAATTCTTTGAGCTTAATTGCTCCTCCCCCCATGTCATTTGGGGCTCTTTTAAAGCTACTGCAAGAGGTTAGATCGTAGACTTCGTCTCAAAGAAAAATAAACGCTTTCTTCAGCAGTGGAAACTACTTTAGCGCATATCAAGCTTCTGAAACATGAATTTTATATCCCTTCAAAAAATTCAATTTCACCAGAGTTGATACACGCTAAACTCGCTTTTAACAAAACCACTACTGACAATGCGTCCTCAGTGCTCCTTCGTTGTAGCGCCCGTTACTATGGTAGTCTTAATAAAGCAGGGAAACTTTAAGCAAATTACCTCAAAACACGCAAAGAGCACACTCTTATAGATTCTATTTACTCTTCCAATAATTCCCTTCTACATAAAGATCAATAAATACTTAATGAATTGAAACTTTTGTATCAAATTCTCTACACACCAGAATCGCCTCCCTTCTCCTCTTCTTTCATTCAGACTTACCTTGATAAAGTCTCTACCCCCTCTACTTCCCATCTTAACCTTTTTGATTCTGAAAATGATCTATCCCTTAATGAACTTTCTACTGCTTTAAATACTCTCACTAAAGGGAAAACGCCTGGCCCAGATAGTTTTTCTGTAGAATTTTATCTGCATTTTTCTGATTTGTTACTCCCAAAACGTTTAATGCTTTCCCATTAATTTTTCTTAGCTGGTAAGACAGAAGGCACTTTTCAGGAGGCTACAATCTGCCTCATTCCTAAAGAGGGTTGAGATCTTAAATTTTGTAAGAATTATCGGCCGATCTCCCTAGTTAATGTTGATTATAAATTATTTGCTAAGTTGCTTGCTTTACATTTAGATCCACTCATGCCTCATCTTATTAGTAAAGAGCAATGTGGTTTTGTTAAGGGGAAAATGACTTCCTATAACTCCCTTCTTTTCCTCAATGTTTTAAATAATGTTCCCTCCCTTTCCACTTCTCTGACAGCTATCTCTGTTGATGCAGAGAAAGCTTTTGATAGAGTAGACTGGTCCTTTTTATTTGCATCATTACACTGTCATGGTTTTGTCCCTAAATTCATATCACTTATCTCCTTACTGTATTCCGCTCCTAAAGCCTCGGTCTTAGCTAAGGGTCACGTCTCATTTTATTTTCATCTCCAACGTGGGTTTCATCAAGGCTGCCCTTTATCCACTCTCCTTTTCGTTCTAGATCTTGAACCCTTTTTGGCTTCTATCCGTAATAATGATGCCATTTACGTTTTTTCTTATGGTGACCATCAGTTGAAACTTTTTGCTTATGTAGACGATATTCTTTTATTTATTTCTGCTCCTGAAACCACTATTCCCCCTTTACTACTTGAATTTGAATCTTGTTTGCAGGTCTCCGGCTACAAAATGAATTCAGACAAGACTGTAATTCTCCCTCTCACAAAATTATGTCTTCCCCATTCCTTCTCTTCCACTGGGTTTGCTTGGAACAGTTCAAAAATTAAATACCTAGGCATATAGTTTTCCAATCCCATCGCCTCCTCAATTAAATTAAATATGTCTGCAGTTTTATCTCGAACTAAGAAATTACTCTCTTCTTGGAACCCTCTTTTTCTTTCTTGGTGGGGTCGGTTAGATTCGATTAAAATGATGATTGCCCAAATTTTAATCTATACACTCTCCATGCTCCCCATTCATATTAAACGTATTGATTCATGCCTCTCTAAATTTCTCCTGGAAAATAAAAAAGCCAAAATCACATTATCTTCTCTTCGCAAACGAAAGTCTAAGGGTGGGGTGAACTGACCGGATTTTCATTTCTATCACAAGCCCTTTTTCCTCCGCCATGCCTCAAATGGCTCATATAAGATCCCTCCCCTTTTACTCCCCTTTGGCTCTCCATTGAACAAATGTTATTATTACCCTTTTCTTCCAAGGAAATTATAAATGTTTCTGCCAACACTTCTCATACCTCCCTTCCCTTATTTAGACATACCTGTTCCATTTTGAAACCTTTGGTCCAACCTAATACTATCTCCCGTGAATCTTTCTTAGATTTCCCTATTTGGCATAACTCGCTTATCCTCCTTAATAGCAGACCCATTTTTTAGAAAGTGTGGGGATTAAAAGGTATTATTTGGGCCAAGCATCTTTTCAATGGAGTTTTACCTTGCTCCTTTCCCCAATTTCAATCTTTATTCCATAGCTCCCATTCCTTTTTGCAGAAGTTTACTACTCTTATGGCAATTATTCTTGACGTTTACTATTCCCTCCCCTCTTCATTCTAATCTGACACCCAAAGCTCACGTCTCAAAATACTCCTTATTCTAACCAAAGCCTCCCTCATATATAAATTCTTATTAGCCCCCAATCCAGATTGTGCTAAATCTAAATTGGAGCTCTCTTGGGAATCGGATCTGGGCTGCGAATGGTCTATCATCTTCTTGGATAAACTTTGGTCTAGATCCTTAAAAATTTCTCGTTCTGCCTCTCTTACCCAATTTATGTTCTTCCTTTATCACATACTTTATCTTTCCCCTGCCTCTTTAGCCCGTTTTTCCAGCTCTACTGACTCTAATTGTTGGACTTGTGGCTCCTCTAAGGCTAATATCATTCATCTTCTCTTTCTCTGTCCTACAGTTTCCAACTTTTGGGGGAAGGTTTAGTCATACATCTCCCGACTGTTTACAATTTCCATTCCTTATTCTATACCCCTCCTCTTCGCTGGTAGCCTCTCTTACTCTTTAGATCTCCCCTCACATAATCATGGTCTTTTTGATCTCATGCTTGCTCTAGCCTTCCAACACATTTCCTTTTACTGGAAAACTCTCACAAAACATTCCATACAGCATTGGTGGAATGCCCTCTGTCATTTTCATAGACTTGATGTTGCTTTCACCTCTTCTTGTAAACCAATGGTTAATAGAGACCTCTTCTGGTTACCCCTTACCCCCTATTTAGATCAAATTGTTTTAAAAAATATTTTGCATCTAACCTCTGAAAATGTCAAACCCCCTTGAATGATATTATCTCTGTTCTTCATTTTGTACCCTGGTTAAGCTAATATATGTATTTATTCAATCAATAATTCATATTTATTTATTTACAATATGCAATCTAGTATGCATTTTTTTCTTCTTTATGTCATAGTGTTAGAATTCCCCCTCGCCCCCTTTCTCTGCTCCCCTCCTCCCCCCTCCTCTTCTTCCCTATCTTATATAAAATCCCCAAAATTGCTTTTATTCTTCTCTTCCAGGTATCAGCCAATTCTTTTATTATATTTCCGCTTTTGCATCTTCTATATGTATTGCTGGTATGTTATATTTGTTATTGATTACTAAATAAAGCTTTTCAAACATAAAAAAAGTAAATGGGAGAAATACATTCTCCATATTATTTTAAAGAAATCTCTCACTTTCCTCTTCTAAAATGTTGCCATGTATGTGAGGGGTAGTTTGAAAGCAAGCGCTCAACCTTTTCACATACCTAAGATACCTCAATGAAATAAGGTGGTGTACAGTGATCTTATGTGGAAAGTAAAATGAAGCAGGGCTTCACAGGAGGTGAAACAGAGCAAGATCCTGGTGAAATATTACATCTTGTTTTTTCTCATGGAATGCTCTGTGTCTGAATGACCTTGTCAAGGATAAGCAAGTGTTATCATAGGTAGAGAGCCTCAAAATAAGCATTGAACACAGCAACATAGATGCAATAGCATTCAAACAAAGCAATTTTAAATACCCCAGTACCAGCAATGGGAGCAACAACCTCGGTACAGACCAGGGACCCTGGTATAAAGTTTAAAAGACATCAACTCAGATTGCACAAATACTCAGGCAAAGCACTACAGAATGTATGAAAGGTGTATGCCATAAGGAAGGTAAGGCTGCAATTAAAATGCAAGTCAGTTTTCAATGAGGCAATCTCTTTCACTTAAACAGTTAGTTTTCGCTTAGGTGATCTCCTAATGTTGTGATAAGTTCTGTGCTGCTTTATCTGAGAGCTAGCAAAATGTATGTGTTTTTATTGAATGCCAGTTAAAGTGCAAAAAAAGAAATTAAAGCAAGAATTGAAATTTAAATACCGTAACAAATACAAAACTACAAGAACTAGCAATATGCCTAGAAACAAGTGATCCAAATTACAAATTGATATAGAATAGCTCTTCGTGTGTCATTATGCCTTTTCATTTGACAGATCAGTTCAGACCCTCTGGGAGATTCTTTGGGGTCTCCCTTTGTAGCCAAATATTGAAAATGCTATCAATGAGATAAAAAAATAAAATGTGACTTGTTCTTGATCCTTGTCTCTAATCAACTATAAAAGGGGTTTACATGCATCTAGAGCTCGGTCAAGTGCTCTAAACATTAAGGGCCTTATTATGAATTTGGCGGTCCATGAACTGCAATACCCAAGATTGCAGTCTGACCACCGCTAGCTCAGCGGTCCGACCGCTCTATTACGAAATGAGCAGAATACTATTGCAAAGACTGTAGCTGAATTGCCAACACCCCAGCACATCGTCGACCACTGGGATCGCAGTCAGGGAAAAGCAGCTGCCATAGGGCAGTACCATCGTCCATATTGTGAGTTGGCTTTCTGACGAGCTGACTGGGGCAATGGGACAGCCGGCTTCGAGTCGGCGGTAATGAAGGATTTGGGGTGCATACTCACCCCGCTCCTTTTCAGCGTTCGCCCTGGATCCCTTTCTCTAGGTCCCCCCTGCACAGTAGCATCTTCACTCCAAAGAATATGACCCTGTTTGCAGCGAAATACAGGTAAGTCCATTTTGTACCACATACCCATTGCCTGGAATAGCCACATATGGGCCGTACTCCTGCAATGGATAGGAGGTATTTTCCCATATTAATCATGCATATGTTTACATTCGACCGGTGCAGTCGAAGGTACACACAGGCACCAATAGATATAGAAAACCATTGCCTACCACCGCAGTGGTCAACTCGTAATACAGCAGTTTGAAAAACGCTAGCGCTGCGGTCTTCTGGCAGCCCCCTCAACCATGGTGTTCGGACGGTCGGACTGCCAAACTCATTAATAGGCTTTTAAATGAAAAAATCTGTTAGACCTGGCATCATTGGCGTGGGTCTCCCTTCCTCTTTTCGCTTCCTATTTTTTATGCCCTTCCTCTTTTTGCTTACGATCTTTTATGTTGGCTTGATTTAGATGCTCTGGGCACTGTGCACTGCTAATCAGTGCCACAGAGTGAATGCTCCCTGTGTAAAGATACCTGTATGAATTGGGATAACCATAATTAGCTCATTTGGTTTACCTGTCAGTCCCTAGTATGCGTGCACTGTCTGTGGCCAGGGCTGATTCACCAAATACTGCTGGTGGGCCTGCAGCGCTGATTTGCGCTACCCACCTAAGCAGCTTTTAAAGTACGTCTGTGTAAGGTTTAACAGACAATATTTGTGTCCCATATACAGCAGCAATATTGTCCATATATACAGTGGAGATGACAAACTAGTATCTCTTTCTTTACTCTAGATGGTTTTGTCAGGGCATCGTCAGAACGCAAGTTTTTATGGTTAGAAATTATAGGCCAAACATTGTGACGCACGAAAATCGTGCCCCAGATGAGTTGCACAGCCTTGTACACATTTGAGAAACATATTCACTCGTACTCCATAGTGTTAACCAAGTTCATCCAATTTTATTTCCACTTTTCAATCCATTTTCTTCAGTCATGTCAAAGAAATGAAGCTCAAAGTTTTCAGCATTTTAGTAGCTCAGGAATTGCCCATCCAGGCCTGTTCGCAGGCATGTAGACAAGCTCCATTTTTCCAATACATTTGAATAACCCAATGCATTTCGGTCTGATTTTGACCTTCCTCAGGAGTATCTAAAATGATTAAAAAATGAGTATCAGCCCCACTCATTTTCAAACAGCAATAATGCACAATAACTCATCAAGAACCGAAAATTGTGTCTACAACGTAACTTTTTAAATCAATCATGATAAACCCCAAATGTAATGTCCACATCATGCCTCGTGTGTTTAAACACAAATCAACTCTGTGATCATTCATTCAAACGAAACAAATAATTCCCATCCATTACCATACATCCCAAGTAAGTTCACCTTCCCTTTAAATCTTCCCCATGATTTACCTAACTATAGGCCTCATGTAGAGTTTGCAGGTGCATATGGGCAGTGGAAAACTGTCTGTTTACCTGACAGCTTCTTTGGAGCTTTGTGCGTCAGATTTAGAGTATGGTGGGTTGATGGACAAAAGACGGATTTTCCTTCCCCCATCAACAGAGTAACAGCCTAAACTAGACAGATGGAGGGACGGAAAACCACCACTTTATCCACCATATTTAGAGTATAATTTCCATCAATGGAAACATGGCCACACCTGTGTTGGTGGAAAAAGAGCGTAACTAACCTAACTCTGTCCTAAACAACCACAAAACCCACTTTAACACCATGCCCTTTCCACTCCAAGGCTTGGGCCACTATTGGGTAGTGTTGAGTGAACAACATAATTCACAACAAAATAGTAGGTAAGAACAACAGCGTTAACTAGCAATGCTACTAAAATTGACTTTAAGAACACCAAACCATATCTAAGTTTGCCCAGTCCACACTGTCTGGCCACATGTCTCGCACTTATTAAATATTTCCCCACCTCACATCAATAAGCGAATGCACATTTTAACAAATAACATGGTCAAACAAGCATATATAACACTCTACTAACACTATTTTATATTTGGAGTGTTTATCCAAAAATCTAACATTTTTGAGAGCCTATCCTTCTTCCCACTTTATCCTCTTATCACACTTAACACTCATATGAATCAACCATGTACCTGAAGTGCATATTTCCAGTACCCTCAAACAGATATGGTATGTCTTAAATTCTGGCTCAGAATATCAAGGGTGAGACACACAGTCATGCCAGACATTGCACTTATATTCTTAACCTAGGTGTAGGCATACTTAATGTTATTCACAATATCTCAAGCTATTTCTACAGCTATCAGACAAATATTAGAGTAAAATGTAGACACACATATTACTACTCTGAATGTCACTCAAACTAGACCCTGACAACAACATTGTCACTTCCTTTAACACACATGGGGAAGGGAATGAACTAAATCCTCCAGAATGAGACACATCGTAAGTCTCAAGACATGTAAATAGAAGTGAATGGTTAACTATGCAACATATTGAAATGTGCAATCATATATAATAACATTTTGAAAACGTAATATATGTTCAAGTAAATAACAGACACAAAATGTTCAATTTGAAGTTGTGTGACTCTTCTATTCCAGGGTGCATCGTACTATGCCTTCACAACAGTCTGTGAGGCCGACTCCCGAAATCAGTTTTATGTCCATCTTATACAGGGAGAGGAATCCAAGCCTTATTATGGAGTTTATTGAGGACATGGACCACAATAGGAGTGCAACATTGAAATTGTAATCCAATAAGAATATGAACATTTACAATTAGTCATTTTGAAATGAAGAATAACAATAGCACTATAATATTAATAATGAAAACATGATTTATATAAATATCTGATAGGAAATATGGAGGTGTCATTCAAAGAAATCTCTGCTGACTGATTCCTTGTCACTCCACCAACTTTCTTTTGTCGATTGGGTCTCTTAGCTAAATATACAGTGGAGGTGCAGCGATTCCCCGATTTTATTATGCATTATCTATAATTGTATTTTCCCAAAGGAAAGTCTGACTAGTGAGGCAGCTGAATAACTGGGGTCAGCAGATACAGACCACTTTGCAGTGCTTGTGAGAGATGTATAAATACAACACAGTAGTTCAACTTCTACGTCGAAGATGCAATGCATATGTGTTTGTTGTTTTAATCAAAAGTTGAAGCGTGGAAGGAACAAATGAATCATTGCTATGTGTTATAATAATGTGTAAATGTAAAGTGTAACCTAATAGAGAAAAAGGGATAACCTAATTATGTTGCCACTTTGCCACCTAGCTTTTAGGTATAAATAAAAATATGTTTGTACATCGTATACATTTTGAAGTGAAATAAATTCCCACAGAGCAGTGATATGTGATTTTTAAAACCAGAATTGAAACAGTGTAGCCCTAGTGTCATGGATTCATCTGTTCAAACTTATACCACCACAAATAATTTCTCTCATATTGTATGATATCAAGAACGATAATATACTGTATTTTATGTTATGTTTTGTTATGTTTTGCCATGTCATGTCATGTTATGATATGTTCACTAATCTTAATCGAGTGCACGTTCTACACCTGGCGCTAAATTGTAAACTGAGTGGGTGCTATGATGATAAGTTTGGAGGAGATTAAAAAATGTCAGCAAAAGCAGACTTGTCTAAACAGCCAAGTTTTCAGGTTTTTCCTGAAAAGCCTGAATTCATGATGCAGGTGGTCCGGGAGGAATTCCCCTGTGTGGGTGTCTGCACAGAGATACTGCAGCCAATAGGCAAGTGTCAATTGCCAACATTATAAGTAGAGAGGTGCTTGACGGTGTTGGAGAGAGCAAAGAGGAGTAAAAACAATCCTCCCTTCTCCATGGTATTTTATAGATAAATGGATATTTACACACATGTTTTCTCTGCTTGGGTACTGAAAAGTCAGACTTCCATTTAATAGGGCAGGTGGTCCAGGATGGAGTTCCAATGTGCAGATGCCTGCACAGAGATACTGCAGTTCCTCAGGTGTTTTTAGGATATCTAGTTATGGTTGAATAGTTAGAATATGCTGACCTAAAGATACACGGTGGAGTGTATTTCTTAATCCCCCTAGCAACAAAGTGATGTGCCATTCATTTGGAGCTTTGAAGTTTATGCAGCAAGTTTTCAATTGTATTCTCTGGTTGACCAGTGAAGTTTTTTTCTAGAGTTCCCTCTACTCACTGATCTCCCCCGCAGTTACTTTCCCCTGACTTTCCGTGGGCTCCTCTTTGCCTGTTCTATCATTCCTGTCAGCCACTGTCCTCTTTGTCCATAGCCTCTGTCCGATCCTCCTGTTGTGGCCTCTCTACTTAGAGCCATCCATCAACAAGGATGTAAAACACGTGATGGTAGACCTTCAAAGCCCCCAAAAGAACGTCACATAAACACATTTTCACGTTGCGAGAAAAGCTGTGCAGAAATGCCTGTGAGGGGCAAAAACTTGTTTACTGGCTTCAAAAAAAGAAAAATACACTTTTGTTCTTTCAGTAATCTTTGGACCTTATTGTCTACCACTCTGGTATGTGTTAGTTTTCTCTCGTGTTTAACAATAGAACTTGAATTTCATCGAGTTTCACAATTGTAAAGTGCTAAACAGATACCTCGGGAATTAGGTGTTGCGGGATTATCACAGTCCACATCCGCAGCACTCTTTAGAGAAGGACAACAATCAGACAGAGTTAGTAAAAGAAACGTCCTCAGGAGCCTAAATATACATAGATTTTCCTGCGATCGCCAAATAATAGGTAAGGTGTTCCACGTTTTGTTAGTAGTAAGAGAAATGGAGTGCCCTCCCATTCTGGCTCTTTTAAACATGCGTACATTGATCAAACACACAGATTACGAACTCAGAGGGATATTTACAAAGAGGCGTTAGCTGTCATGGCTTAATGCCTCACTCCCCCACTTCAGAAACGCAAGGCTGCCCCATGTCTACAAGGAAATGTTGCAGCCTTGAATTTCCCCTTGCGCTGACACTATACTTAGCAGTGTAGCGCCAACGTAGACACCCTTGCACCGTAGTGCAAGGGTGTCTGCATGCAAGGGAAGATTGTTTGTGTACAGGGAGATCCCCCTTCCTGCAAATAAATAATCCTGAAATGCCATGTTGTCACTTTTATGTGTGCTGCTTAATGCAGCACAAGTGTATGTTACAAAATGTTATGTTTTTTAAAAAGATTGTTAGGAGCAGGAAGGGGGACCTTACTGAACTTAAACAATCCAAGGTGTTTTGCTTTTTACATGTGTGCTGCACAAGGCAGCACACATGGAAAAAGCAAACACGTGGAGAAATAAAGTATCTCTCCTCGTTTTGCAATGTTAAGACCAGGTTTTCCCTGGTCTTAATTTTGGTGCTGCCTCCTATTTACGCTGCCCTTGTAAATAGGGGGGAGCGTCAAAATCATTAGGTGTTGTGGTGGAACACCCACCCCCTTTCACGTTAAGCATAGCATGAAAGGGGGCCTTTGTTACAAGGCAGCATTAAGCCACGTTAAGTGGCTTAACGCTGCCTTTTAAATAAGGCAAAGCCCCTATAACTACAGAAACGTAGCTAAAAGTGTTGTTTCCCTGGCGATAGGGGCCTGTACATGTGCCCCTAAGTATATGTAGGTACTAGGAAAGGCAGGTCTTATAAGAACGCTGTCCCTATCCATAAAAGATTTACTGGCATCGTAGAATTGTTCTGCCTGCTTCATTTTGTCAAATTTGGACTTTATGTAAAAGATGTTTAGGAAGGGCCACTAATAAAGCATTGTAATACTCCTTTGTTAAAGGAACTGGTGCTTGAACTGGGTCCTTCCCAGATGAAAGGGAAGACTTTTTCTGATAATGTGCAACAGATGGAAACAAGTAGTTCAATTCTTTTTTACATCATGCACAAGGTAGATCCAGGTCCAAAAGCGCTTCCAAGTATTGTGCTAGTTACAGTGCCAGTTTCAGTGGGGCAGGCCTTTTACTCAGTTATTACGCAGCAATCCAGGAGTCAGGTGCCATAGTCACCGAAGAACTCAACTTCTATTTTGCTGCTGTTAAGCCAGAGGGAAGTTGGTGTTCATCCTTCTACAAACATCTATCCATCTAATCACTCCTTGCAGGCAACCTCTCAAATTAGAACCACTTTCTATTGGGCAATGATCTAATCCTACCACTAGCTTGGTATCTTGTGCATAAGTGTGAATGGAAATCCCAAACTACTGAAATAGGTGGGCTCAGGGGGCTGTATACAAGTTGAAACTAGTAGTGCTTAAAAGGAGCCTTGAGGGACTTTAGTCAGAATGGTTTTGGGAAGATCTAACATTTCCAAAAAGCTAAATGGAAGACTGCTAACTGCTCAAGGTCACACAATTTAGTTAAGTATGAGTACTAACAATGCAATGAAGAGATACTCCTTTCAAGACCTGTAATTTTCAAAATGTAGGTCATATCTTAAGGGGGTTGTAACAACCGGATTTTCAGACCAGATATCACCAGCTCACCAAGACACCACCAATCCAGCCGAAACGTAGCCATCTCCCTCCCCAGAGCCTACTTACCACAGTACCTAGGTATCTTCCTGGGGATGGGGAATTAGCAATATACAAGCTCATATCATCAAAAACACCACTAAATCTATAGGATTACTAGGAATACTCACTAATTACTAAGGAATTCCATGTCACATCCTATGATCTCACCTTAAAGTCTCACCGCAACGCAGGCCCAGACTATGCTACCCTCCTCCTCATAGTGAAGGGGGCAGTTCTGATCACTTACCATTACACACTGACCTCAATCAGTGCTCACACAAGCCACAATCCTGTGGGTATACACACCGTAATCCTCCGGTGCTCACTCAAGCCAGAATCCTGTGGGTATACACACCGTATCCTCCCGGTGCTCACGCTGCGGCCACAATCAGGTGACGATACACACTGTATCCCCCCCGGTGCTCTCACTAACGCCGCTACACAACGGCGATCACTGTCCTATTGATACCTTCAACTCTCTCTCTCTCTCTCTCTGTTGGGAAGTTTCTCTATATGTCTAATATCTACTGGGGATGTAATATTATATTTTATGTGGTAGATAGACAGTTCAATCCTCTCACACAAGAATGGCCAAATTGTAGCATTTAAAGGTTATCTCCTGACCTGATCTACACACAATCTTCCATGCTCAATTATCTGCTGGGAAGGGAATGTCACATCCTTCTCCTGTCAGCATTTGGGTAAATAGAAGGGTTAGCTCTGTCCTAGAAGATAACAACCAAATGTAATTACTATATGCAAAGGTTATTCCCTGATTTAGGGGCTCCTTGCACCCTTGATCAGTTACCACTTACCTTGACAGGAAACACATCCGTCCACATAACAGCATCTGGCTAGAAGAAAGGTTAGTCATGAAGAAATAACACCTGCACAGCTGTTCACTAAGAACTGGGGTCCCTTTATTACACAATAGCAAATTATAACATCACAATAACTAGCAATCTGGACATAGCCTGAAAAGTAAAGGGAAATAGACACATCTAAGGAATAAAGCTTTATTACTAACACATCCACATATAGCTAACAGGAACTGCAAATAGCTGAATTATAACAGGACTGCACACCGCTGAAAGAAAAGGGATTAATCAGTGCAACAATACAGTAGAGAATATAGCCTAGAAAATAAAGGAAAGGATTAAAGTATATATATATAGGCACTAATATAACAGGACAGATATCACCTGATTATTAAGAAGTCTTGTTCTAGCTGTCATCTGGGTTCCCTTCTCGTCTGTGCCTTGGCTCATCTCAGATTCTCCCCTGCACTCTTGGACACACATCTGCGCCGATCACTCTGCACTGGATTCCTCTCTCCCAAGAACTGTCTTCACCTTCCAACTTTAGTCTAATGATATAGTTTCTGCCGCTCTGATAACCATCTCCTTCACTAGCTTCTTCACTCTGTCTGATTGTTCCAGCTCCAATGTCCAACTCACTCCAGCTGCTCCCACAGACTAATCCACGATATAACCAGAGGCGTAGCTAGAGCTTGTGGCGCCCAGGGCTATCCTTCAGATTGCCGCCCCACTCGGGGGTGCTGGGGAAAAAGGATGGCGAGCACCTGAAAGAGGTCCGAGAGACACGTAGCATCGCCGCTAATAGTTATTTATTTATAAAGTTTTATATAGCGCAAACTTGATCCCGAAGGATATCAGAGCGCTTTACAATTTGAGGCAAAGGTAACAAATCAGAACATTAGTCTAACATTGGGAATGTAATGGGCATTGAATCAGCTAGAACAAACAAACATACTAGCTCAATATAACCTGCACGAGTAGGAATGGGCGACACACCTATATTCATGTTGGGGCTGAAGTGAACCACCTTCTGCTCTCAAGGCGCTATGAAGACTTTCACCGACCAATAGTTCCAACAAATGCACACACTTAAAACACCAGTACACAACACCACACGGTAGATAGCTGGGCAACAATCTGCCTCTTCTAAGCCTGTTTTTCCAGGTAGAACTCCTACAGCGCCCCTGAATATGATGTGGTCTACCCTCAAGAAACAGAAGAAAAAAATACATTCTCATAAGCATACGACCACACAGGCTTCCAACAGATATCTCTGACCCCACCTCACTTCACCTAACACAGCTCCTAGCACCAATCCTAGTACTGGACAGGTCGTTGGAATTTTGTACTCTCAGGTACCGTATATGCAGAGTAAGCCCTCTGTACTGGCATAAAAAAAGAAGGCTACATTAATAAAAAATAATAATAAAGAAACACAGTGGCAAACGTTTTCACTGTGCTATGGTACTGACAAGATCGTTACTTATGGAATAAAAAAAGAGCCAATGCAGTGTGACCAATCAGCCCTCCTTAGAAAAGATCTGTGCAACTTTCTCAGTAAAATCAGTGACATGTTAAAAAAGCACATTTAAAAGGGAAAGGCTGCGTTGTCTTACCTGAGATCCTTGCAGGTCAAATGTTTGAATCCCGGGCAAGCAAGCCCATCACCCTTCCGAGGTTTATAAGCCCAATAACAGCCCAGGTAAAACGACATATCAAGAGTGATAACCAGATTATTCTCCTTTGCCTATTTGGGCTAGTTTTAAAAGCGTGCCTAGCTAACATTCTCTCCTGCAATCAGCCGATTCTCACAACTAAACTGGGTGGTGCTCCTACGTAATATGGTCTCAGCTGCAGTCGGTAGAGAGGGCACTACGGCCCCTCGTTTACGGAGCACCGCACTACTTCGTTTTCCAAAAGCAGGGTAGCTCACATTTGCCAAAGCTGCAAAGCCAGACGAGTCAAGACCCAGAGGAAATCCCTAAAATATTTCACAGAAACGCACCCAGTCCAGAGCAAAGCATATGTGATTGATAATAACTGTTCAAATGCAGTTCTACAGGTACAAACTCCAAAGCAGATCCATGCTCGCTAATTCTCATCCCCTGGAAGCATCCAAAATCACAGATTAGCAACAGGTAGTGGTACTCACCTCCACGCAAAGGTTCTGCAGTTTATTGTGGTCAAATTTAAAGGATTCTTTAAGTCAGGCTCAATAACTTATTCATTTAAGGAAGAGAACAGCGAGTCTCTTTCATCCGGAAAAAAAGAAGGAAAAAAAAGAAATACCATTCTTCGGATCCATTCCTCTTTTAGAACAGTTCTTAGGATTGGACAGTCAATAGCTAAAGAAATCTCATGCTCTTTGACGATTCTTACACATCACTTTCTGCACAGACCCTAGAGCCATAGGGACGTTTTTTAAAGACTTCTTAGGAAACAATGCACATTCTCAGTATACGCTGCACTTCGAAAAGGAATTCTGTGTTTAAGCATTTGCTCGTGTAGTGTGCAATACCGAAGATTTAGATACAGAATCAGACGTTTTACGTTCTCCAGGCCATAATTTGTGATAGGTTCTTTAGCATAGTCATCCCGCCCCTACCACAAAATGTAGCTTAGCTGGTGGGATGTAGATGCGTTAGTCTACTTTTATCTAATTATGAAACCTCCATTTTTAAAACCTAGTGTGTTGCCAGAGTCAAACACTCTAGGGGGCGTCAATCTTGCTTGCCTTGGACTGTTTTCCTCTTTGAGACCTCCTTTTTTTCTATACATAAGCTTCAATGCTGAAAGTAGAATAACGGCTTCAGAGCCACAACACCACTCATCAGTTCCTCCAGACTAACCAAACTGCTTAACAAACGGAGGATCTCGAACCACCTCGTCTCTCCCTGTTTGAACAGCTTCATATGTAGATATTTGCATCCATCCTTTTGTCGATCTGTTTAAGACATGGCCGGATACATAAGGGCCTTGTGATAAACCCTGGATCGGGTGCTGGTAACTCTTCATTTTAATCAATGTAAAGCAAACTATCAGCAAGTGTTAATGATATAAGCTGAGAGTGGTAATTTTCCCTACTTGCAGCATCGATGACGGGCTTTCAGCTCTCCAGATACGGCCCACCAATGAGCTCTTTGCCTCTGCGCTCGCCTCGCCGGCATTAAAGTCTTTCCTTTATTAGGTGCCTAAGGAGTTCCACAGCTTAAGAAACACCGACATGATACCGGCGCCCAAGGTTAGAGAATCAGTCCATTGGCGAGGCCTCTTAAACCTCCATGCAGCAACAAGATAGATAGCTGGCGGGTTGCAGGAATACATCCCAACCCCTGCACGCCCTCTCCCTGGCTGCACCGGAAGTAGTCGGCTGCTCAGACGTCACGAGGTGCACGGGCGGGAGCTTTTTGCAAGCAGGTCACGTGCGTGCGCTTCAACCGGCTGCCGTGCTGCACTGGCCCGTTGCGGCGACCTTTATAATTTATTTGGGTACACTGACTGTGAGTGTCACCAAATAAATTATAAAGGCCGCCGCAACGGGCCAGGGCAGCACGGCCGCCGCCCTCAAAATTGTGCCGCCTGGGGCGGACCGCCCCCACCGCACCCCCCTAGCTACGCGAGTGGATATAACTTCAGTCTCTTCCAAAAGGTATCACTCCAAACTCCAGCTGTTAAATGCCTGCTCCAACTGATCTCTCATGATGTAACTTCATTCTGTCTCCAAAAAATCTTACTCCAACTGCAAAGCAACTTATTCTGACTGCATCTTCTCCAGACTGCATCTCATCCTGACCTGCTCCCTCTGATCACAACTCCTTCTGACAAGTAACTGCTTCTGACAGCTTTCTTCAGCTCCAAAAACCATCTGAATGCTCCAAGATCCATCTGAACACTCTGCCTCTCTGCACTTCGCTAATATGGAATGCTCTCCCCTAGTGGAAAGTTCCAGCCAGTAGCCTCCTCCCACAAAATCCATGTACCAGGCTCCCTGCTCCAGACGCCCTCACAGTGATCAACTGCTTGTTTTATCTAGAGACTTGAGCCCAGGGACATTTCTTGATAAGATTCAGCTCCAGCCGGTTCTCTCTAGTTTGCAAAGAGCGAACAACACCTCATAACTAAAACATCACACTTGACCTACAAACATCTCAGTCTGCAGAGGCAGAAAGCAAAATGGAGTCTCTCTGGTTCTGGGCCTTGTAGGCCAGAAAAGGATGAAATAGACACATAGCTCTATCAGAGCACATACACAAACCCTACCAATAGGTAATATAAAGTCAGAACTACAGGATCCACCCTCTACTATAGGTCTTCAGGCCTGAGAATGATGAAAGGACACATAATTATGTCAAAGCCAATAGGCAATAGATGGATTAGAGTCAGAAATAAGGGATCTATCATCATATAAAGCGACTATCCTCTAGTTTATGCTTCTAAGTCTGAAAAGAGGCCTGAAAAGAACCAAAACAAGCTAAGAATAGGGATCTAGGATGGTAGCAAGCTAAAGTCACCATCACTCAGAAATAGAGCCAAAAACCCGGTCAATACAGGGGTACACAGTGAGACTTGGGCAATGTCTCCCCTGCGGTAATGTTCAATCTGTTTGGGAAATATTTAATGTGTATTGGTTTCAAACCAGCATTTTGCCTGATTCTAAGTACTTCAATTCTTTCCAAAAACACAGGAACTGGGGAATGTATTCAAACGTGATTGTCCAGGAGCGCACAATTTGGCCATATGGAGAGGTTGGAATTTAAAACAACACGTGTCCTGGTTCCATAGTTCCTTAATATGAGAATAAAAACAGAAGGAGAGTTTGAGATGTTTTCTCTCATTTCTAGTTTAGTAGGTGATTAGTGCTATGAACCCCCTCCTGCTCCCTCTCTGTTGCAACCCCCCTTCCACCCTCTGCATAGTAGTCTAGCGTGCAGGACTCATGTTGCTTTACCACTATGGCACCCTATACACGAACTTATAACTTGAGCCATGTCCCCCTATTACCCCAGGACTGATGCTTCCCCAGCATTCCTCATAAATGATGTTCCCCTTGCTTCCTCATGACAGATGCTTCTCCAACATCCCTCATGGCTGCTATCTCCCTAATGGCTGATGCTTCCCCAGTATCCCTCATGGCTTACGTTCACCCAGCTCCCTCATAGAGATGTTGGTAATTATGCCGCTTCACCTAAAATTGACCTATCACGTTCTTGCAAATCCGGCTATAAATATATGTCGCAATTAACACACAGTACAGAAATGTCTAAAATATATCGTCTTTTGGTGGAGGTTTCAATCAAAGGTGTTTTCTTTATTTCACTAACAGGTTATCCACTGGGACTTATTTTTTGACCTATTTATAAACTCATTAGGCAACTGTTTTTATATTCCCAATCATGTAATCTCAATTGTGCTCAGGACTGCTATTTGAATAGATCTCATATGAGTATTTGTGTTTTCGTTTAACATTGTTGCAAGTGAAATACATTGTTTGTTTAGATAACAGAATGGTAACACCATATCTTTATATCTATTTTCTTCATAGTTCCCCTGAAGAAGGGAGAGTTCCCGAAATGCATTGGGCTATTTGGTTAAACTGAGACAGTGTTACTACTGTTTTTCAAGAATTGTTTTTCTTTATCTACTGTATGAACTATGGTGTATTCATTACCACTTGTTGATCATATCTTTAACCAATGAAAATATAAAATGATGAGTCAATTTTATATCAAAGTGCGTATATTGATTAATTTCTTATCAGCACAGTATTGAATTTCAGATACCCTGAATTGAGCACGGTTAATAATTGTTTTCAATTGAAATACTGTAAAACAGTAGTGCGTATGGTATACTAGTGGGGTCTCCACCAGATGTTGTTTCTTTCAATAGGCTGGCTACCTAATACCAAACAGAACACATACTAGTTTTAAATTGTTTAACTGCAGAATTATTTAATACAAAACAAGGAGTGCGCAGGCAATTTACACTTTGCAATTAACACACTGCCACTTGCTCCGCGGATACATCTAGAGCAAATAGCTACGTTGTTAAATCACCACGACCAACCCGCATAGTCATGGGGCACGCCTGAATATCAATATTCTCACTTACTGTTCACCAATCGTACTACGCACAGACTACGTGCTATTAGTAGTTCTGAATACTCTTACAAACCGTTCTTTCACCTTCACTCCACAGCTATCCATATGAACTTTGCATTTAGCGTCTGCTTAGTTCTTGGTAGCTGGTCACTTCACATGGTTCTAGACCATTTTCATACTCACTGGACACGAGTTCCTTTTTTCGTCAATGCCATTTATTGTCACAGATAGTGCACTTCAATCCTTTTGAAATGAAGCTGATATGCTAACTTGAAATCAGAATGGGTTATCTTATTGTGTTTGTTTCTTTTCCCAGCTTTATTTCCACAGGCGTCTTAAATCAATATCAGGCAATTTTTAATTTCTAGTCCTGAAGATGATCCCATTGTACTAGGAGCTAGGGATCGAAACGCCGACTTTTTAAACAGTACCACACTTTATCCATTGTGTAAAGTGTGTTGTGGTTACTGCTGGCTAGAGCTTATTTAAACCTAGAGGGCACATTTAATACTCAACATTTCACAATGGAGTAAAAACTATTTGCCCGTCCTTCCTATTTCTTTCTCCTTGAAACAAACTTTTAGCAGTTCCCCTGAACTACACTAAAAGTCTGTATAGTTTGAAGTTAACAGGGCAAAACAATCTGCAAAACAGGTACCTTCTTTCAGAAAATCTGATATTCTGTAAACATTCTTGAAGCTAGCATTAACTTATGTCCTCTTGTAAACATATGCCACTGCAGTGACTCCGTAGGAGAATTAAAAAAAAACAACTAGATTAGAATAGCTATAAATAAGGAAACATTACCTGTTAAGTTTGGAAGATCTTGGTCAAACTGGTGCCTTCAGTACCCCATTCTCTGCCACCTGCTGGACCTCAGCCTCCTCCTTCCCACATTTCTCTTCCATGCAGACGCTAGTATCCCATATACAGCAGCAGCGATACAGTGAAGCAGAATCACATTGAGGCACATCCATTGCATGTTGGGCCTACTGTGAGGATACACAACCAGAGCCATGTCTTCCATGCTATCTTGCACACCCACACCTTCATAGTCCTCGTGGTGTGCACTCAGAATCCCATCTCTTGCTGCTTGCCCCCCTCTACTACTGCTTCCAAGCTGTATCTGTCCTTCAAGGACATAGAAAGTCGTGTTGCTTTTCAAGGCATATCTGTTCCTGTTCAGTGACGGAGACAATGTTGTTATACTGATGGCGGAGCTACAACCACTTTGTGAGAAAGAGAAGGCTGCACATCTTCTGCACTAGTGTACCTAGTCAGTGAGGAAGGGAAGAGTTGTAAGGATGTGATAAGGTCCTCATGAGGAGATTTGGTATCCCACCTGGAATGGTAACTCCAGGTGGGATACCACTTCCGGCCTTCATTAGCAGCCGGATGTCTCTGGACCCATTAAGTCAGAGCAAATGGTCACCAACTGCAGCTCTGTACCCGGGAAAACAGCTCCAGTGAGAGGGGTGGAGCTGGAGGCAGGGGCACAGTTTCACCTTGTGTTACCCCTTGCTGTGCACCATCACAGGTGAAGCACACAACGCTCAGGCTCCCTCATATTGCTTCAATCCTGCCAGACCCATCAACAACTACACATCCCCACTAACCCATATTGGCCCTAACTTTCCTCAAGGTAGCGTCTCACACAATGGGGGATCAACGCATCTCCCCCCACAAAGTACCACAAATCCAAATGTACACTGTGAACCCAGACTTGATTTCCTTCACTAATTCTCCCTGTGTCTCACTTTACTATGACTCCACTCTCCCGATATTATTCTCATCTCCCTCTCCTTAATGACACTCTTCTCCACACCTTTTCTCCTCTTTCACTAATTGATTCTGAGCATGACAGGCAAAGCAGTGGGTGTTTCTGCTTCACCTTTTTATTTTGGTCAAGCTCTGACCTGCATTTCTCAGGCACACAACACCCTCAGCCAGATGTGTTTCTGTGGCTACGAGCCTACTACATTTTGGGACATGTATAGTATTGCCTTCAAAACATTATGGGCCAGATGTAGGTGGCCATTTACCGACCTGGCCGTTACCGACCGGTAAATCTGTAAATTTACTGAATCGGTAAAATACTGAATCTGTATTTTTACCGATTCGGTAACTTCCTGATGTAGGTGGGACTCTTCTGAGTCCCAAAGGCCTTACAGATTCGGTATTTTACCACCCAATACAATTGGGTGGTAAAATACCGAATCCAGGTATGCATGCACATTTGTGCATGCACACCTATGCCATGTGACAGACAGACATGCCCTTAGGGCATGTCTGTGTGCCACATGGCACACATGCCTGTATTTGGGGTGCTAGAGGGTGTCAAAGTGACACCCCCTGCACCCTTGCAGGAATCGGTATTTACAGAATCGGTAAAGAGCGATTCGGTATTGCCCATTCATTCCTATGGGCTTCAAGGCCGATAGGAATCAATGGGCATTACCGAATCGGTATTTACCGATTCGGTAAATACCGATTTTTACAGATTCGGTAATTCAATTACCGAATTTACCTAAATCTCCCTCCTTCTATTTTACCGATTCATAAATACCGATTCTGTAAAATTCGGTATTTATGAGTCGGTAAAATATAATTACCTACATCTAGCCCTATAAGTTTAAAGGGTGCTGCATGAAAAAGTGCTGTTAACTTAAATGCCACTGACTGCCGGTGTGAGCTTCTAATGACTTGGGGCCACTGGGCAGTCAATGGTGCATTAAACCTAATTAAGTGAGCCCGTACGTCAGGTTGGCAAAATAGTACTTTGCACAAATTCCAGTGTACAATTAAAATCGACTTGAGCTATCTATTCTGAAACATAGTGAGATACCTGTGCTTCCCAGGAAAACACAGTTTAATAAAGTGGGGGTAACTGTCAGGATTTGTAACCGGGGTTTAGACTTCACAGTAGTACAGGTCCTAAAACAAACTATTTTCTGAGACATTTTTTTATAGGTGCATATTAAGCCTGTGTTAAATTTCTGTAACACCAGTGTAATCTCGACTAATTTTGTGAATTTCATATTCTCCTTACGTAAGAAATCAGATTATTTGGTTTAGGGGGGTGGGGAAGCCCCACTCAAGCAACAATCATATTACTTGTCATGGTGAACCACACAAGATCCTAAATTAACCTGTGATCAACCATCTGGTAGTGCAATGCAAACACATAATGGAAATCATACCTTTACTCCCAGTCAAGAGATCTGGGTTAAATCCATCAATCTTGGCAGTTCAGGCTGGACTGTTCCCATGTACTTATGGTCATCACTGTAGTACAAAGAGCAGGCTTGGCATTGTGCATAGTCCTTGCTGGAGCACATAGCTCTAGTAGGGCGACATTCATTGCTGTAGCTTTGCGTTGGCAGTCACCAAAGACTGTCGTTTCATTAGCACGAAGTGCAGATCTTGCATTGCTGAATGTCGCTTGCAGTCACTGTAGCATGAAAATTAGGTTTCACTGGATCTTTTCATTGGCAGTATTGGCACAAGCAGCCCTGATCACAGTTGCAAAGAGCCCCAAACCTCAGAAGATCTCCTTTTATTCTCCTTTACTCTGCTGCCAGCCAAGGGTCCAGCACCTGTGGAGGCACCTCTTAGGGATCAGGGACTTACAATAGCAGAGTTGTGCAGGGTGCAGCATCACCAACTGCAGGTCCAGGCAGATCAATATGCAACAGGCCAGTTGGGCCGTTGCATGGCGGCATTTGGATCGTGTTGTGTCCTGTACCTCAGACCAGGAGTTCAGCCAACTGACCCTTGAAGTCACTCAGGCTTAACCTGAGATGAAGGGACCAGGTCCAGCCTTCTTTCTCAGAGAGCAGGGCAGACCTCAAGCAGTAGTGAAGTCATTTAGGACACAAGGAAGTCCTCATGCAGAAGGGCAGTCCTCTGGGGAACAATGTAGTCCTTCTTCTGTAGTGTACACAGGTTCAGAGGTGTACTGCAGAAGTATTATGTGGGTCGAATATTTATACTTGGTGGTGTCTTTGAAGTAGTGGACTTCCCTATACTTCCCCAGCATCTGGTTCTAGAAAGTTCTTCCCTTACCCTGTCAAGGCTCCATAAAGTCTGGTGTGACAGAAGACTAGTGCCAGGTTCCTTTGTGATGGAAGCGAGCTCCTTTGAAGTACTAGAGGGACAGGGACCAGCTCAGCCCCCAGCCAGTCTGGCAGGACTGCCCATCTTGCCAAAAAGTATTTCCCTTTTGTCTCACTCTCTAAACCCAGCAGCAGAGCGATTCACATTCATGTGACCCAGGGCACTGATTGCAGGCACCAATTGGTTAGGGCAAGAAAATGCCAACCTTCTAAAAGTGACATTTTCAGATTTGTAACTTAAAATATGACTTTACCATTAAAGAGGATTTTAAATCACAAATGCTGTGTCCAAACATGATAGTTCTATCTGCTCCTAATCAAAGGTTCAATAAACGAGCAGTGGTCCTGCCACAACACACTCAATAAGTTTATATTCTTAAATCCAATAAGCAGTGGGATCACATCAAATGTTCACACCAAGGCAGTCAACTGAACACATACTCATAACATTTTTTTATCTAATCGTGTCATTTACGAATATACTCAAGTTTTTTTATGTTCATAGATTCATGTAAAAAAACACAACATATCATGGGCAAATTCAGAAACACAAGACATGTAACTTGACCATAAACAAAAACACATGAATACTACATCAATAATCAAAATACACTACATACATAAATTAGTTACATCACAAACAATAACATATAAACAAAGCGTGACACAATTATGTCTCAAGATGACCTAAAGATTTGTTTTTATATAACTTTGGCAGTCAATAATGGACAAACGCTTCTTGGAAGAGCGTTGACTTTTCGACCCTTCTAAACTTATGTAAATTGAAAAACCTCTACTAGGGTCTTCATCAGGAAAACACACACCACAAAACGGTCCGTGTACAGCCTTTGGGGTCCCATATGGGATTCCTCTGTAGAAAAACTTCTTTCTGGGGCTCAGATTGACTCCCAATGAAGTAGAGTCGAATAAAAGAAGATGAATAGGCGGGCACAGCATGCTCAGGCACCACCTCTGGCGTAGTGCGCTCAGAGAGATCCAGTCATCCCAGCATAATAAGGGGCAGCCTGCCTCCTTAATTGTGTTCAATCATGTAACCACCAACATAAGACTGAGGCTCTCCGTTATCAGCAGCGCTGAGGCACTTTATTTTAGTCTTGTCTCAAGGGAATATCCACTCAGATCTAAAGTCTGATTTAATCAAACCGCTCCTTGGAGTAACTCGCAAAGAACATAGCTGCAGCGCGTCTTCTAAAAAAAATAATGACGCTCTGCGGCTACGTTCTTTGTGAGCAGTCCCTTGGGCATTACCTGATTGTCATATATGCCATTCCGACCCTGGCTCTTGCTCAGTTTTAGGTGGTGGATGCAGGAACTGGACCTGCACATGCTGGGTATTATGTTATGTTATGTTGTGCTATGAAAATTCGAAGAGTGCACTATCACTTGGAAGGGTATCCGGGCACTAAGCAGTTGTGAGTCTAGCCAAACCTAGGACTTAGTGGGACTGCTCGAAAATACAGGTCTTCAGCTTCTTGTGGAATTCAAGAAGTGGGGAGGAGCCTCTTATTTGTAGCAGCAGGTAATTCCATGCTTTTGGAGGAATGTCGGATATTGTTTTCCATATGTGTGGGGCATGTGCAAGGAGGAGAGTTGTGAGATGGGAGTGGGAGGTTGAGAGTGATTGTGGCCACCAAGTTCTGAATTGTTGATTCTGGCATAGTGGGTATTCCCTCTAGTTGAGCTTGCTTATGACAAGGGTATGCAGGATTGTTTTCTGGGTGCTGATTGGGAGCCATTTGAAAATCTTCCTCAGCATCTTCAGGAAATATAATCATGAGGCGTTGATGGCATTGACTTGGGCAGTCATGTCAAATTTGCTACTTATGATGCTTTTAAGGTTCTTGGTGTCAGTGATGGCGGTGGGTGTCAGTCATAGTTCTGTTGGCCACCCAATGGAGTGCCACAGTGATTCCCAAGATCACAATTTCTATATTGTTGGTGTTCAGCTTCCTACTGTTGGTGTTTATCCAGTGAGCAAAGTCAGTCATGCAGCCATTGCGATTAATCTGGGTACTGGACGTCTTGTCTGTGAAGGATAGAATGAGTTCAGTGTTGTCGACATTGATGTTGTGAGAGCAGATGATGCTGGCTAGAGGGATCATGTATGCATTCAACAGGGTAGATACCATAATGGATCTTTGTGGAACTCTGCAGGTGAGGTTGCAAGCATTCGAAGGGTACAGTGCAAGGCTGACTAACTGATTCCTTCCAGTCATGATAGAGCAGATCTATTGGAGTTTGTTTCCTTAGATTCCAAGTTATATATGCATTGAATGAGGATGGGGTAGGAAACCGTGTCAAGCACTGCGGAGATGGATAGGAGGATTTTGGCATCCATGTCTCCTCTCTCCCGGGTCAAGCAGATGGCATCCATGTCAGAGATAAGGGCTGTTTTCATGCTCTGGTTGGATCTGAAACCACAATAGATAGTGTCAAGGAGTTGGTGGTTTTTGAGGTATTCAGTGAGATGACCTTAGCTAAGAATGGTAGCAGGGATATCTGTTGTAGTTGGTGAGCAAGGGTCCATGGAGGGATTCTTCAGTAATGTGAGGACAGTTGCATGTTGCGAAGCATCTTGGAAGGTCACGGAAGTGGTGGAGGAGTTCAGAATGGGTATGAGCATGGTGCTGATGGGTTGCACTCCTCTGGAGTATGGGTGATGGGGATAGGGGTCCGATGGAGCCCCTGAATGGATCGGCTACATGGTGACAGTGTTTTTCTTCTCTGCTGATATCAGGCCATGTGGTTAGCATTGAGACCTGTCGGGTCTGGTTGAAGGCTGAAGTTGCTGTAAATGGTGGTGATTTTGTTGCTGAAGAAGTAAACAAGTTTGTTGCAGAGGTCCTGCAAGGGTGTGAATGATTTGGAGAAGGTTGCTGGTAAGGTGAAACCCCTCACAAGTTTGAAAACTTCTTTCTTTCCATTTGAGCTATCATCCAGAAGAGGAGCATATGTGGTGGTCTGGATCATTTGGAGGTAGCATCTCAGGGTGCCTTTGAATGTGCTCCTGTCTGACATGTGGTTCTTGCTCATTCTCCATATACTCTCCAGTTATTTGCAGTGGTTTTTCATCAGTCTGAGTACCTCCTTTACTAACTGGCCTGGGGTCTAGATTTTGTAGTATTTCTGTGTGTAAGAAGGAGGCCAGGCAGTCAGGGCAAGAGGTGACACTTTTTGGGAATTTGTTGTAAGTAAATTAAGTAGGCAGCAGGACACGTCTTCAGGTTATTTAGATAGATTTATTAAGATAGTACAGTAGAGCAGTAAACCTCACAGCTGACCAGACCATCAACTACCAAGGCTGGAACCTTCACATACAAGATAGAACACTCTTAGGTGCTATGTGAGATAGGGAAGGTAGGAACACTAACAACGGACTACTGACACCAAGTAGCCATATTGAAGGGAAGTACAAATATACAACAGAATTCTTGATGTCTTTGGCAAGACTGTTGCTGTGTTCGGTCGGTGGGCGTTGAGAGCTGTGTTCCAGTCCTTGTCACTAGTGCTGTTCCAGTTCCAGCAGGCTGATCTGGCATTGGTGCGTGTGCATTGGACCCAGATGGGTATACTTAATTTGACAAGGGCTTGGTTTGTCCAGGAGTCTAGTGTTGGCTGGTGGACTCTGATGTTGTCAAAGGTGGTGAAAATAGGTCCAGGAGGTGTCCAGTGGAGTGGGTAGGTCACTTTACTCCTTTCTTTGGGTGAGGCCCAGTCTTCCAAGGTCTTGAATGAGTCCTTTTGAGTTGGGAGCAGCATGGTCTTCTAGGTGAAAGTTCAGATCTTTGAGTAGGATCTAATTGCTAGAGTCCAGGGTGAGCGGTATGATAAAGTCCATGATGGTTCATGATGGTGTCGGTGAAGTTGGCCATGATGTGTGTAGATGAGAGTGCCACCTAGGGTGAAGTTGGCCGTGATGTGGAACCTGAACGATAAGTGTTATATGACGTGTCCAGTAAGATGGTACAGCTGATTCCATTCTTGAGGATGATGGTGTCTTGTGAAGTCTGTCTTGTCTGATAATCTTGTAGCCAGGGGGTGGCTATGACGATTTCAGATGCTGATGCGGGGTTCAGCCAGGTTTCTGTGAAGAAACTAAGGTCCGGGTCATTGCCTGGATCCCAGAAGTCTGTGACACGTTTAGTGAGTGATCCGGTGTTGCACACATGCATGCGAGCATGACGTATTGTGTGGGTAGTTGCAGGACTGTGTGAGTGTGAGATAGTGGGGTATTGGGTGCTGTTGTTGCTGGTGCAGTGTGTGTTGAACTTGGGTAAGAAAATTAAAACTTGCAGGAAGAGCAGGAGAACCCTCCCTCGTTGTGTGTCTCAGCGAGGGAACAGCATGTGGAGTAGGGGCCTGGTTTGAAGGCATAGAAGGTTGCAGCAGGTTAGCGGTGGGAGAGCAGAGGACAAGGTTCCTGGCTCTGGGCACGGTCGAGGTGTAAAAGGGTGTAGACCAGCTTGCCTCTTATGCACCAGTAGCACACTTGCTGTGCATCCAAGCTGTGGCCGTCATTAATTATGTCCTGAGTGTGAGGAGTAGTGATGTCAATTCCTGTGCAGATGCATGATGGAAAATCCAGTGATGTCACATCATGTGCAGATGGATGATGGGAAATCCAGTGATGTCACTTGTAGTGTGGATGGATAATGGAAATGAGTGCTCCTGCTTGGCTTCTACTTTCAAATCTGAGTGGCTGTTGGAGTTTACCATTTGTGAATGAAAGAAGCAGGACATAGACAGACAAAGGAGCCTCCCTGTTCCCAATTTCACAATGGGTCTACATCATTTCATCCAGTAACCCTAAGGAGGCCATGCCCTCTCCCCGGAAGGAAAGCATGGACATTCTCTTATCAAACAATGAACCAACTTTTTTTTTATCTGGATGCTTTCGTCAATTAGCCCTAAGCTCGCAGCAGAAGCTGCTGTTAATTAATTTTCTTTAAAAATTTCCAATACAACTGGTGAGGAGTCTGAAAGGGGCGCATTCAGGTCTAGTAAACAAGTGTTCCCCTCTCACCACGGGGCTGCATGACCTTCTGGTCCACCTTGATTCATATGAACACACAGAAGCATAACAAAACACTTTGGGGGATATGTACAAGCCCCTATCTCCATGGGAACGTCACTTTTCAGGACGTTCCAGGGGCAATAGTGGATTTGCATTATTTACCTAACGTGGCTTAATGATGCCTTGTAAATAAGACCCCCTTTCACAGTATGCTTAGCTTGAAAGGGGAGGGCAATGGGTGTTTTTGTAGGCGTTCCAATGCAACACCCTTTGATTCTGACACTGCCTCCTATTTACAAGGGAGGCATAAATAGGAGGCAGCACCAGAATTAAGACCAGGGAAAACCTGGTGTTACCCTGGCGCAATGAGGAGAAATGTTTGATTTCTCCTCACTTTTGCGATTTTCATGTGTGCTGCGTTGTGCAGCACACATGAAAAGAGCAAAACGACCAATAATTGTTTATGTACTGGAAGGTTCCCTTTCCTGCACATAAACAATAAATGCTTTTTTATGCCATTTTGCAACTTCTAGGTGTGTTGCACTAAGCAGCACAAATAGAAGTTACAAAACAGCATTTAAAGAGGCGCTGGCGTTATTCATGCTTTTGCAATTTAGCGTTTGTACAGCACAAATGGCAGCTATAAGAATCTGTGCAAATATATGTTACCTTTAATCCTTGAACAAATACCTAGCAAGCAAGATTCAGGAGTGGGTAAGAATATACTCTCAACCAGGGTTAATGTAATTCTTGTCACCTCCTTCCATTCCTGCTCCAACTCCGGGCACTCCCAGACCATGTTCAGAAAACCTGCATCTACTATTCCACATCTAGGGTACCCTGGGTTGGCATTAGGGAATGTGTGAGATGAGGTGGGATGTAAGGCATGTCTGGAGAATGTAGTTGAATTGGGTGAACTGAAATCCGGAATTTCAAGAGACTGCCTTAACCTGCTGCATGACTTGTGTCCACTGTTTATCCGCTTGTGGAGATCTGAGGGCCTCCGTCCATCTCTCTAGGCTTGACATCCAGGTTCTGTTTGTGACTCAGGAGGACTGCATATTTGGCGCTGGATTGATTCTGTGTGTGCCACAATATGACAACATTGTGTGTAGAGGGGTTACCACCTAGAGGTCCAGCTCCTGCCCCCAGTGCAATACTAGGGCACGTAGAACTGCTTCATAGGTCAAAATTGACCGGCTGATATGTGGAATGGAAAAGCAAGCTCTGGGAAGGGACGAAACACATCATCAGTATAAAAATCTCCAACCTGTTTCACCCCTGTTTTCTTTCCAGGATGTCACATCGTGATGTCTGACCGTCTCCTGAAGACTCGTCATCTTCCATACCAGTATCAGGGGAGAATACGGGTGGGTCTCTGTACCCAGGGCATATTTCTGTCAGTCGCTTCTGGTGACTTTCTTTTGAGGTTCTGTAATTCTCGAGACTGACTCCATTTTATATTGTGCCACCATTTTGTGTTGCCCTCATTTAGGCCTGTGAAGGTAGGTAGCCTGGCGAACAAAGTGGCCTGGCCTTCTTAGTTCATGTATACATTAACTAAGGTTTCTTATTGACTCTGAAATGAACTGTAAGAAACTGACCTCTTCACCTGAAACTGACCTCGCAAAGCCAATTTCCCTGATTGATCTTTGTCTGAGATTGCCAATCAATGTTCAGGACATTGTTAACTTTTAGTTTCCTTGCACATGCCTTATCTTGTTCATCATCTGTTACTGTTTCTTTTTATGTTTCTTCATTACATGGGTTATGCTTTCAATTATAGGTTTGTCCGGCTTTTGGAGGTTGAATTTGGGACATTCTTAATGATTAACTTTTGGGTTGGGATACTGTACATGTAATCATGCCATGCCCTGCCATCTAAATCAGATTAACCTTTGTGAACTATGTAATTATAATGTTTTGCCGATATCCTGCTAAAACCCCAAAGGCTACTCACCTGCTGACCCTCCAGATTTTCCATTTGTTTAGGAATGTAATTGGTACAACTCCTTTACATGCCTGGGGCAGGATAAAGAGTATATAGGACGTGAAGTAAGACCATTCTAGCAGACTGCCTCATTCAGTTGCTAAGGCTTCTGTGTGACGTAGTCTCACTCATTTGAGTGTAATAAAGATGTTATTTTATATTCCAGCTTCTTTGTCAACTTCTCTGTATAAGTGGAACCCCTGAGAAGTGGATTTTTGATTTCTACACCTTTGGTGTGACTCACCTGGGACACTGCGTCCAGCGGTCAACAGCCAAGTGCACATGTGAGACCTAGCCAGCAGGTGCCGAACCATTGGCCACCCAAACACACATGAAGCTGTTCTTAGCCACTGTAGTGGCCACTGTAACTGGGCAGCCGCTTAGTACCACTCGAAGTTGGGAGCTCCCAGACCTCCTTCCTTTGGCGGACTGTTTAGTTTGTAGAGGGCCACCCTGATCCTACGTGTACCCCAAATTAGTTCCACCAATAGTGAATTGAGGTCCTTGAAGACTTGTTCAGGGAGAAAGAGCGGGAGTGTCAATAAATAATGTAGCATCCACAGAAGCACCAACATTTCGGATAGGCCACCCTCCCCAGTGGAGAGAAGGGAAGAGATGTCCAGAATAGCAGCGACCTGCACGTTGATCCAGGGACTTTGTATATGTTTCCCTCGACCAGGAATACATTGTAATGATAGCCCTGTATGCTCAGATGCTTAAAAGTGTAATATTCCCATTGAAGCCGGGCCCTGGATAGAGCGCTTCTATCAGGATCGGGGATGGGATGGAGGAGAAACAGATAGTATTTAGAACAAATTCCCTTTTAAACCTGACATCTCACTAAAATCGTCCAACAGTCATCACTGTGGCAACGAGGTCACAATGTTCCGTCGATAAATTAGGGCATCATCTGCATATAAAGAGACAACCTGATGGGCACCTGTAGCCTCAGCTCCCCCCCATTCTTCTGCCTGAGTACACAGCCAACGGCTCCATGGCAAGAGCAAAGATCAGCGTGGATGAGGGACAGCAAATATCCACTCTCTCAGTGACAAACGGACCAGCCTTGAACCTCACCCCTGATCTCCTATAGAGGGCTTTGAGCCAACCCATGTAACCTGGATGCACATACATTACCTATAGTGTCGCAAACAGATAATCCCAGCTCAGTATATCAAATGTTTTTTCAGTGTCAAGCGACACCGCAACCAGCACACCCGTAGACTCCAGGTCAGCCCTCAGCATCCGCAGTAATCAGCGGACATTGAGAAATGTATTGCAGTCAGGTATGAATCTATTTGAATCCACATGTACTAAGGTACTAAGTAAGGGGAGTAGCCTATTTGCAAGAGCTTTTCCTAGAACTTTGCCATCCAGGTTCAATAGGGAGAGTGATCAATAAGATCAAACATCAAGTGAATCACAGGCTTGGCTTTCTGAGCATCACTATCGGGTCCTGCCGAAGCATATCTGGTAGGTGTCAACAGGTGCATACCTCGTTGTAAACCTCCAGAAGCTTAGGCGTTAGAGTAGACTATACATGGCATAATACTCTATGTCAGTGCCCAGGGTTTTATTTGGTACAGTTTGTGCTATGGCTGCACAAATCTCCTCTATCTGGAGGGATGCATCAAGGTCAGCCTGCTGTGCCACATTTAGGTGGGGGAGCAGTATCTCCCGTAGAAAGTCTAGCAGAGCAGGCAAGGAAAGACCCATCCCAGTAGACTAGAGAGAGCTATAGAAGTTCACAATGGTGGTATTTATATACTCCTGGGTTTAGAGGATCGTGCCGTGGTCTGCACGAAATACTCCCATAGTGAGACGTGAATGTAAAAGCATCCTCCCTGTGCGATCGTCCTCCCTTTGGAGTCTGGTGAGTTACTGCTTGTAAATAAGGCACCCTAGGTGCATTTCCAGTTCACTGTGTACCTGGTGCAACTGGAGTAAGTGTGCCATGTCAATAGTAGGACACAGTTGCAATACAGTGTCCCCTCACCACCACTTTTTGTGCCTCCCATTCCATTGCCTGAGTAGCCATGGAGTCAGTATTGTGTTCAAAGTATCATGTCAACTAGGCAGCCAAGTCTTCCAGGAATGGAGGCTCAAGGAGCGAAGGAGCGTGTAGTTTCCACGTCGGAATGCTCGGCGAGCATGGCCCCAGCACACCAAGAACAGCAACGAGCAGTAATCGGAAAGTGTGCACGTCAGATATTCGATGTGGTGTATGAGAGGGGCTAGTGATGAGCTATGTACAAACAGATCTAAGCAAGTGTGAACATCATGTACGGGGGAGAAGAAGGATGGCTCATGTCTCTCTGGTTGTTGGAGTTGTCACACATCTCACATTATTTGGTTGGACAGCCACTCCTGGAGATGTTTTGCAGTTCTGTTGCAAGTCGGTTGACCGATCTCTATCCATATCCAAGACACATCTGAAATCTCTACCCCAGATGGTAAGAGTGTGGGAGGTCCCACAGCAGGACAATTGTGAGCCTGTCTTTGAATGAAGTGTGGTTCATATTGGGAGCATAAATAGCCACTACTTCCAGGGGCTTTCCCTCTAGTCATCCCTCAACCACACATAACTGCCCTCTAGGTCAACCTTGTGACATTCATGGACGAACAGGACTCCTGGGACAATCCAGATGAGAATCCCTTTAGCATTAGTCAAGACTGTTGTTCCATATGCCTGCCCCCTCCATTTTGTACGCTGGCTTTGCAATTCTATCTGTTAAGTGTGTTTCCTGAAGGAGCACCACTTGCGCATGATGCGGTCCAAGGTGGGTGTCAACCCGGCATTGCTTATTCAGTGGGGTCAACCCTCTCACGTTCCAGGTCAGTAGGTTGTGTTGAGAGGTTAAGGTCTTTCTAGGTGTACACATGTAGCCCTTGTATAGATAGGTGTGAGGAGAAGGTGCTGAACCCCAGGGATTCAGTCCCCCAGGGCAGGATCACTCTCAACTCTATCGCTATGCATGTGTGACTATAGTTAGTCCATCAGGATTGCAAGTACTTGATACAGGCAACTCCAAATTCCAAAGAATATCAATAAAACTAACAGCAACATACCCTACACCCACCCACCAGGCTGAGATAACACTCCATTTTAGGCAAAATTGAAAAATGCTTTATAACCAAACATTAACAATCACCAATTTAGATTTCAAGTCATTTGAAGTACACTGGTGTGTGGTCAGCAAGTAAGGGTGTGATCCAGCTCATTTGAAACTCCATTACCAGTGGGCCCCTGTACCCATCCACCCCCTCACTTCAATGTCATCAAAAGAGTAACAGGGCATTGATCGTGGCCCCCAGTCTTACCACTTAGGACGGTTTTGTCCCAGTTCATCATTACAGGTCGTCCTCCATTTGAGGTGTCAGTATGTGGCCATGAAGCTGATTACTGGTAGAAACTACAGTGCCATCGGTATTTGAACCAGTGTCAGAGGTTCAGTCGGAGTGCTGGAACTTAAAGGGGTTATGTGCAAGCAGTAGTTCTCCCTCCACAGCCTGTGCTTGTTCCTTGGCCACCTGTCTTCCCGGCTCTTGGGTCAACCAACTCTCAGAGGCCCAGGACTGTTCCGCAATGCCCTTGGCATGCATTCAAGTCCAGGTATGCTCCGGGGATGTGACAACGTTGGTAGTATCTGTGTTCACAACCCGAGGCTTGGTTGGGAACTGAACAGCGCATTTTATCCCCAAATGGTGTAGTTGCTCTGTCATTCTGGCATACGAATACAGGGGCAGTGGACTTACACAGTATAGTCCAGGTACACAGAAATATCACAGTTCTGAAAGCACCAGCGACTCTGTGTTCGGAACAGTTGTAAGAGTAGGTCTCTTTCCCTGTAGTGGAGTACTTGAGCTATTACTGGACATGGGCTTGTTCATGGTGGGAGAAGCCATCCCAATAGGCAGTGGGCCCAGTCGACAGAGAAAAATTTCACTATCCTACCAGTCAACACTGTCTCCAGCAGTCATGTCTTGAGAAAGAGTTCCATATTGCGACCTCAGAGAGCTCAGGGAAACCCACAAAGCGTATAACACAACAAATGGAGGAGTGCCCCCTGTAGGCAAAACAGAGAAAGTCTCTGTGCCAAATGTTTAAGGCTTAATCAAGCAATTGTGCCCAACCTTTACTTAGGACATTGCATATCCTTTTTGAAGACCCCTCACTCACCAACCTAGTTGGTGACATGCTTCATCATTAGGGTCCCACCCCACTGGCCGAGTGCCAACAGGGTATGCTACGACACCTGACTACAGTGGAGCGGGTATTTTTCTTTTATATGTGCAGTGATACAAAGGGTGAAAGTGATTTAAAAAGGGGCCAGAACTACTCACTACAAGACTTTATTCCTGAGTGACTGAACACCCTAATAAAAGAACTGTGACACCTATGTCTAATTATGTAGACTCAGGTGTACAAGACGTGTAGTGTTGTTAAAAATAGCGATGTGTGCTATGTGATTTAAAATTAAGGTCATAGGTCTACATGTTTCAACCTCTTGCGATTGTGGGTTTTCGTCAGGACCAAATAGACAAGGAATAAAAGACCTGGGTGGTACGCACACACTAAGGTGCGTCCTGCCCTCGATCTGTGTAAATTAGGAAACACAAACTTGTGTCCCTTTTCAAAATGTAGTCTTCTCCCCACTCTGGAAGAAAAAACTCATAGAGCGGTACGTGTCCGCTTCATGGGCGTCCGTGTTCCAAAGGCGATGCTCGCGTATTTTGCGGCTTCTGCTCCTCGAACTGAAAACCTACTTTGTTCCATAGACGGTGCGCCCCGTGGGATTCTCAGAGGCCCAGGACTGTTCCGCCATGCCCTTGGCATGCATTCAAGTCCAGGTATGCTCCGGGGATGTGACAACGTTGGTAGTATCTGTGTTCACAACCCGAGGCTTGGTTGGGAACTGAACAGCGCATTTTATCCCCAAATAGTGTAGTTGCTCTGTCATTCTGGCATACGAATACAGCGGCGGTGGACTTACACAGTATAGTCCAGGTACACAGAAATATCACAGTTCTGAAAGCACCAGCAACTCTGTGTTCGGAACAGTTGTAAGAGTAGGTCTCTTTCCCTGTAGTGGAGTACTTGGGCTATCACTGGACGTGGGCTTGTTCCTGGTGGGAGAAGCCATCCCAATAGGCAGTGGGCCCAGTCGACAGAGAAAAATTTCACTATCCTACCAGTCAACACTGTCTCCAGCAGTCATGTCTTGAGAAAGAGTTCCATATTGCGACCTCAGAGAGCTCAGGGAATCCCACAAAGCAGACATTATTGTGGCAAGAGCGTCCCTCAGCGTTTTCTGCTTTGCGCTGCAATGCTGTTATGACAGCTTTCATCACCAGTACTTCACAATCATTGATGTATTGTTGAAAAGTTTATGTTAAGCCTCAATTTGAGATAAAGGTCCATTCCCTCGAATGCAGCTTGTAGCTAAAATCGATCACAGGCGTAACATAAACCCCCGCTGCCCCAGTGTGCGGGGGCCCTCCAAGTTTCAGCGGCCCCTGAAACGACAACACCCTGGCAGAGTGCGCCTGACTGAGTCCCAAGGGGGGCACCTCCATGTAGTTTGCAGGTGGGCCCTCCTCAAGTTTTGTTACGCTAGTGCTAATGAGTTCTATGGTGCAAACCCCATCCCACACTGCTTCATTATTATCACTGTCTTTGAGATATAACATGTTTTGGTATTAAGTAGAATGGCGGACAGTAAATTTAGAGATGGACTTTCTTCACCTGGAAACTCAAGCCATTTAAACAAATACATATCATCATTAAAATGAAGTGCACGTAATCTTTGCATATAGATAACATCCACTGCTACAACAGGAACCCCTCCCATGCTACTGTGGTTCTGTGGTTCCGTGATTCTGAACCCGTTCAATAAAGGTCGTCGGATATAGACGATTTTGGTGTCAGCGGACCGCAAATGACGAGGGCGGTATGTACAAGTGTTTTCGTCATAACCGATCAATGAGAACACTATGTATTCATGGATTTCGTTCAAACCCTCGGGTTCCATTTTGTGTACGGCAGCCATTTTGTGTGGTTGCCCTCACATAGGCCGATGACTACGGCCGAACGAGTCTTTAGGACACGTACACCTTAGCTGACTTCTGTGTGACCTGAACGAACTGACTCCTTGCCCGAGGCTGACCTCGTTGAGCCAGTTCCTTGTTAAGCAGCTGGTCGGATAGAGATCAAAGAACAGGACATTGCTGAGTTTATGGTACATGCACACACCCTTCTATCTTGTTTCTCATCTGCTTCTGTTCCTTCCTTTATGGCTTAATCATTGATATGGGTTGAGGTCTTTACGATGGGTCCGTCCGGCCTGTTCGAACAGGAATGTTGGATGTTTGCTTGGTCATTTCTGGTGGGCTGGACAACGGAAAGTGGGATTGCCGTCATGCGATATGTTTGAAATGTCACCCTACGATTGGTCAGTTTGTATGTAATTGATGCTAGCCAGAAATGTGATTTTTAGCATAAAAGACGATGCTCCGCTCTATGAATTTGTGCAGTCTCTAGCGAACCACCCATGTTGTGCTTCGTAGACCTCTGTTCCTGGTTGCAGCCAATAAATTTGGTCTTTGACGTCATCAAGAAGTGTCCCGTGTCTCTGTTTGCCAAGGCACAGGAATCCGAAGACATCGGGCGTTATCCCTGGCGCCGCTAGGTTCTAAAACCCGGTTCCTCAGTTGGCGCCCAACGTTGGGCGACTTCAGCAGTACCGGTCCAAGCCTGAAGATCGTGAGGAGCTTCGTGTGAAAATTCTGGAGGAAGGCCTGCCACTTCATCGACCCCTGTATGTCGTCGTGGTCCGAAAGTCTTTGCTGCGAGGTTCCCCGCTTTCCGACGGCTACGAAGGACTGCTGCCCTGACTGTCGCCCTGTCTTGGAGCCATTAGACGATTTGTAGAGCGAGACGATAGACGGGTCTTCTGGTGACGCCATCGACATTTCAGTTAAGTATGAGTGGAGCGTCTCCCAGTCCTTAGTTTTGTTTTGGTATCCCTTCGGGATTCTTTGATTTGGTGTCTGCAGGCCCCAAAGCTGAGGGACTCGTGTATTCACGAGACTATCGTTTTTGATATTCCCTTTGAAATTTGAAGCTAGACTAGTGAGCAAAGATGCCTGGTCTTAGCAGACTTGGAAAGATATTTGGTTGTGGTTGTACTAGGGATTCCCGATTAGAGGATTTGTGTCCGGTTCCTCCGATTGGATCTCCGACCTATGAGCTCTACGTAAAACATGGAGTGGGCCCATCGCGTATAATGAAGTATGGATCAAATATACCAGGAAAGACGGTGTTCTACAGTGGCCACATTATGGTAGCTTTGAAACAGAGATTTTAGACAATCTCGAAGTTAAACTGTTCAAGAAGAAAGCCCGGCCGGCGATGTTTGACTCTTTCTGCTTATGGCGAAAGGAAGCCAAACAGAAAGAAATTAAGTTAGCGAAGCGAAATAAAAGAGAACGAGGTATGTCAATGGTGCAAGCTGCTATACAGTTTAGGGATAATGAAGAAGAACAAGAAAGCGAACAGATGCTTAGGCAGCGTAAATTGGCAGTAGACAAGTGCTATCCAGCTCTGCTGCCTCAACAGCAGGAAGAGAAGAAAGATCTTGTGAAGGATCCTTTAATGTTGCATCTATTGAGTTTGCCACCCCCTTATGTGCAGAGTGATACGGCACATCCACAAGTTGTAGTTGCGCAACCTCCGGTTGCTTTGCCACCTGTGATTCCTCAACAGCCGACTCCTTTTCCGTTGGCTCCTATTCCTTTGGTGCAGCCTTCTCAAGGGCCGCCGACTTTGCTACCTCCTTTGTCTGATACTCCTACGCCTGTCTTGTTTACTCCTCCTGTTACTGTTCCAACGTTGGTTTCTACTCATTCTGCTCCGTCTCCTGTTCTTCTGTCAACTTCTCCTTCTGCTCGACAGAGAATGACTGATGCTCTTGCTGGTCTCTTTTCTCCTCCTTTGGGTTCATTGGGTATTTCTCCTGTTGTAGAGCATAAGCAATTGCGTAGCCAGTTGCCTGGTCCTGATGAACGGACAGTGTTAGATCATTTAGCGCGTAAATGGGTTACGTATCCTTTGCACTATGATCTCGAGTGTGTTATAGATGTTTTCCGTCAATGGGAAGCACCGAAACAAAGATATGTTTTCGATATGATGTGTTCCTTCCTTCGCGAACAATGGGAAGATGGTGAAGTAGGACAAACTCCGCCTGAGTTGTACCGTATACGTTCTGAGTTTGCGAAAGGAACTGTTGTGGGTCTTGGGGTTGAAAAAGCAGTTGCGACGTTGTTGTCATTTAGGAGTGAATCTCCTTCTCAGCGACTGTTTGAGCCTGATTCGTCAGTTCGGAGAAAGGCGCGTCAATATCCGATGAGTGAGGTTCCCCCAGTTTGGAGACCTGGTGATGCACAAGTTAATCCACCTATTCTGCCACACTTTCAGCGAGTTTGGGTACATGTTCCATGGAAGCGTGCTGAAGTTTTAGCCCTTAAGCAGACTTTGCCTGATCCACGTAAAAATCCTGCAGGGTACTATAAGGAGCTATCTCAAACTGCGGATTTGTGTATTATGAATCTAGCTGATATAGACATGTTGTTTGGGAATGTTGTTCCACGGCCTACATGGGGAAAGATTCGTCATACGGATCATGCGCAGGAATTAGGTGATACATGGAATCATCTTAGAGTTGCAGATGATAGACAAGTAGGTGATGCTAAACCTGAGGATGTGATTGCTGAACTCCCTGGTAGGATTATTGATTATATGAAGACTTTGATGCCTGCTTTGCGTGTTAATTGGGATAAGTTGTCTGCATGTCAGCAGAAGAAAGACAAGACTGTGTCCGACTTTTTCACTAGGTTCGAAGAGACATTTGTCGACCACAGTGGTCAGGACATGAGTACGGAAGGTGGTCAACGGTTGTTCGTTGGCAAATTTGTCCATAATTTGCTTCCTGAGTTGTGCACTAAGTTGAAGGATTCTGAGAGTGCTTGGGCTGTTTCTACATCAGCGCAGATTTTGGCTACTGCCCAGTACTATGAGAATAGGAATAAAGATGAGATAGAGAAAGCGGATAGGAAGACTAAGGAATTGAAGACTAAAGTTCTTCTACAGCAAGCTTATCCGCCCCGTAATAATCAGCGCGATTATCAGCAACCTCAGCAATATCAGAGAAACTTGCAAAGGTTCGAGTCTTCTCAACAGCGTTTTCCCGTAGGTCCTAATCAGTGTGCGTATTGCAAAGAAGAGGGCCATTTTAAGAGTAGTTGTCTGGTTCTGTTACAGCGCACAAATGGTGCTTTTGGTGTGAGAGGTCGAGGTGTTCAACAAGCTCCTAGAGGTAGAGGTCGTGGTCAAAATGCACGTCCTTTGCCTCCACAGAACTCTATGAATAGCTTTGATCAGCAGAATGGTGCGTCTGGTAGGATGGCACAGTACTATGCGGACGATTACTATGTCGAAGGTGAGAATGTGGATGGTAATGATTGCTAGGACAGCCATAGACAAAGAGAGGGAGTTGTTTCAGTTCCAGTAGATCAGAGTGGACCCTATGTTGAAGTGATTGCATCAGGTGTGTCAGAGCCTTTTCTGTTGGATACTGGTGCTGCGAAGAGTTCTATTATGCACTCTAATCTTCCTGGCGCACCTTTGTCTGGCTTAACAAATGTTTCAGAAGGTTTTTCTGGCGCCCCGGTTACGAATCTGATTTCTAGTCCGTTGTCTAATTCTGTTGGACCTTGTGAATTCGAAGCACCCCTCATTCTGACGACAGGTTATGGTAAGAACTTGTTGGGATTGGACTTGTTGAAGAGATTGTATGCAACCCTACATTGTTCTCCTTCAGGAGTACAGCTTACATTGGGTAAGAGAGTGATCTCTCCGATGTACTTGTCTAAAGATCGACTTCCACCTGAATAGTCTTCTCTCCCTGATTCTCTTTGGGCTACTGGTCCGAACGATGTGGGTCTCCTAGAGATTCCGCCATATGTTGTGACGTTGAAAGCGAATGCTAGATTGCCACGTATTCCGCAATATCGAATTTCTAGTGATGGTGAAAGAGCACTTTTGGCGATCATCTATGATTTGATTGAGAAAGGTGTGATTGAGGAAACGAGAGGTAATGTGTACAATAGTCCGGTTTTGCCTGTTCTGAAAAGAACTGATTCTTCACAGCCTCCTGTATATAGGTTTGTGATCGATCTCCGCGAGGTGATTAAGATTGTAGTTCCGCAATTTCCTGTTGTGCCTGATATCACCGCTTTACTGACTTTGATCCCGGCTACAGCCACGTGGTTTTCAGTGATTGACTTGAAGAAGGCTTTCTTCAGCATCCCGATTGCCGTGGAAAGTAGAGATATTTTTGGCTTCTCTTTAGGAGGACGAAGTTTCCGGTTTAAGCGCGCTCCTCAAGGCTATTGTGAGAGTCCATCGATCTATAGTCAAGCTTTGAAAACACAACTTGATTTGCTTGTTTTACCTGATGGTGCTGCTCTTATTCAGTACGTTGACGATTTGTTAGTTGCTGCTGACAATAAAGAGATCTGTAGAGAGGCTACTTTGTCGTTGTTACGTCATCTGTCTGATTTCCATCATAAGGTTTCTCTTTCGAAGTTGCAGTATTGTCGACAAGAAGTTACCTACTTAGGTCACCTCTTATCGAAGGAGGGAAGGAAACTGACCCCAGAAAGAATTCAAGCGATTGCAAAAATGAGTGTCCCTACGACACAGAGAGAAATACGTGCTTTCCTAGGTATTACGTCGTATTGTAGACAGTGGATCCCGAATTTGTCTTTGCTAGCGCAACCTTTGATAGCTCTTACTGTTAAGGATACTCCAAATCCTATTCCTTGGACTGACGAATGTCAGACGAGCTTATCAGAATTGCGTGATGCGTTGTGTTCGGCTCCTGTGTTGGGTACCCCCGAAAACAGGAAGCCTTTCACATTGTATGTCCACGAGAGAGAGGGATGTGCATTGTCAGTTTTGACTCAACAGTTTGGCGATAAGCAGCGTCCATGTGCTTATTTTTCGTCGACTTTGGATCCGGTAGCTAGAGCGTTGCCGAGTTGCTTGAGAGCTACAGCGGCAGCGGCTGTTTCGATTCGACAGTCTGCTGGTTTGGTAATGGACAATACACTGATTGTGATGGTTCCACATGCAGTGGATACCTTTTTGAATCGTACTAATACACAGCACTTAATAATAATAATAATAAAGGGGTTTATAAAGATCATGGTGACGCCATTCCGGCGTGTCCCCGCGCTGTGGAGAGAAGTCAGGACCAAGTGAAAGAGATTATAAAGAAAACAGGTGAGTTTTCAGACGTTTTCTAAAATTAGTCTCTGTGTCCGCTAGTCTGATGCTCATGGGGAGAGAGTTCCATTCCTTGGCAGCCATTACACGGAAAGAGCATCCTCCCATTCTGGCTTTCTTGATGCGGGGAACTTTAAGCAGTCCTGTTCCTCTAGAGCGAAGAGTTCTGTTAGGCTCATAGGGGATAGCCAGATCGGTCATATAAGGGGGAGCTATATGCGAGACGATCCTGTAGCACATAAGAAGTGCTTTAAATAGGACTCTCTTTTTTACGGGTAGCCAATGCAGAGTGGCTAGGGCTGGTTTAGAGGCTGCTCTTTTTGGAAGTCTAAGGACTAGGCGTGCTGCCGTGTTTTGGAGTATTTGGAGTCTCCTGATGTTTTTTTGCGTTGTTCCGAGGAGTAGCACATTGCCATAGTCTATTCGCGAGGTCACTAGGGCTTGGGTCATAGTGCGTCTGGCTTCAAGAGGGAGGAGGTCTAGAGTGCGGTTTAGGGTCTTCATAACCCCGAAGCATTTCCCTACCACTTTGTGCACATGGCTGTCATAGGAAAGTCTGGGATCCACCCAGATCCCCAGGTTCTTAGCTGCTTTACAGGGAGTGGGTACCGGCCCCAGACATGATGGCCACCACTCCTTGGTCCAGCTCGTATCCTTGCCTCCTATTACCAAAACCTCCGTTTTTGATCCATTTAGCTTCAGGCAGTGTTGGGTCATCCATCCTGCAAGAGCCTGCATACATGTTTTAAAGTTGTCTGCAGCTGTGGAGGGGGCTTGGGACAGGGAGATGAGCAGTTGGGTATCGTCGGCATAGGAAACTAATTCAATGCCGAACGATTGAACCACTTCTGCCAGGGGGGCCATATAAAGGTTGAACAGGGTGGGACTCAGGGCAGAGCCCTGGGGTACCCCCTGTTCTAAGGCTATGCTGTCAGAGAGGTACATGCCTCTCTGAACCTGGAAGCATCGGTTGGTAAGAAAGGCTTTCAACCAGCCCAGTGCCTCCTTGGTGACCCTGGCTTTGTTCAGACACTGCAGCAAGATGGAATGTGCTACAGTGTCGAACGCTGCACTAAGGTCAAGCTTAATCAGTGTCATGGTCTGGCCCTCGTCAGCGCCTGCCCGTAAGGTTTCGGTCGCTCTCAGAAGGGCGGTCTCAGTGGAGTATCCCGACCTAAACCCTGATTGTGAACTGTGAAAGGCATTATTGGACTCTAGATGAGCCATGAGTTGACTATTTGCTATTTTTTCGGCCACCTTCGCCAGATAGGGCAACAACGAGATGGGCCGCAAGTTTTCTAAGATGTCCTGACTCACGTTCGGTTTCTTCTTTATCGGAAGTACTTAACTAGTGCTTGGTTGTCGGGTTACGAATTGACACTGTTAGCGAGTCATGTGCATATAAAGAAATGCAACACGTTGAATCCAGCTACGTTGTTGCCGATTTCAACTGAGACAGATGTTACTGGACAGCATGATTGCTTCCTTAGGACAGAGGAAGAAACGAAAGGGAGGATAGATCTTAGGGATACTCCTCTTCCAGAGTGTGATGGTACCTTATGGGTTGATGGTTCGTGCTTTAAGCTTCCGAATGGTGATACGACTGCGGCATATGCTGTTACGACTTTGCATACGATTGTTGAAGCTGCACGTATCCCACATAATTCAGCACAAGCAGCAGAGTTGATTGCATTAACGAGAGCGTATGTGTTGTCGAAAGGAAAGCGAGTGACTGTGTATACCGATAGCCAGTATGTGTTTGGTGTGGCTCATAGTTTTGGACGTTTGTGGAAAGAGCGTGGGTTCCTGACTTCGCACGGAACTAAGATTCAACATGGTCAGTTGGTGAATGAACTTCTTGAATCACTTACTTTGCCATTGCAAGTTGCGATTGTGAAATGCAGTGCACATAAGAAAGTTATGCATGATGTTGGTCGTGGTAATGCGTTTGCAGATGAAGTCGCGAAAGAAACTGCGAGAAATGTGATGAGTCGAATGTATGTTGCGGGTCCGGAGAGATGGGTTCCGGATGGAAGTATGTGTGAAGATACGATTGAGAGTGTGAAATCCATCCAAGCTGAAGCTACAGAGAAAGAGTTGAATGAATGGAGAGAAAGCAAGGGTAAATTGGATTCGAATGGTTGTTGGATTGATTTGTCAGAGCATCAGAGATGGTTGTTACCCAATGCGTATGTACTTCCAGTGGTTACAATGGCTCATGGATTGGCTCATATCAGCATGAAAGGGATTTGTAAGTTGTTAGCTCCAGTATGGCCGAATGTTGGTATTCCTAAGTGTGCAGAGAATCTGGTTAAGAATTGTATGGTGTGTTTGCTGTACAATCCTGGTAAGGGAATTCCAACCCCAGCTGGTCATTTTGCTCCTCCAACGTATCCGTTTGAGGCTTTGCAGCTAGATTTCATCCACATGGAGAGGTGCAACAACCTGAAGTACGTGTTAGTGGTTGTTTGCTCTTTTTCTAGATGGGTGGAAGCCTACCCTTTGAAGGATAACACTGCTTTGTCCACAGCGAAAGCCCTTATTAAGGAATTCTTCCCTAGGTATGGTTTGCCGAGAATGATCTGGAGTGACAATGGGAGTGAATTTGTGGGTCAAGTGATGAAGAGAGTATGTGATGGATTAGGAATTAAGCAGAAGTTTCACGCTGCAAATCACCCCCAATCAGCTGGTTTAGTCGAGTGCTATAATGGCACTCTTAAACTGAAATTAGCCAAAATTCAAGCGAGCTCTGGTTTACAATGGCCAGGTGCCTTGCCTCTAGTTCTTTTGTCCACTAGAATGACTGTGCATTCACGAATGGGTTTGAGTCCGTACGAGGTAATGTTTGGTCACCCGGCAAATGTTTGGGGAGTGCCGCGGCCGACAAAGTTTAACGAAATAGAACATCCTGTGTTGCTTAACTACCTGTATGAATTGACGGCTAAATTGCGTGTTTTGCATCAACAGGTTCACGATACATTGCCACAAGCTTCTGAAGATCCAGGACATGCCATTGAACCTGGAACTTGGGTCCTAGTGAAAAATTTCCAGCGGACCAAGAACGAGCAGCCCCGCTCGAACGGACCCTACTTGGTGTTATTATCCACCCGTTCTGCAGTACGAGTGCACGGTAAAAAGAACTGGATCCACGGCGTACATTGTAAGAGGGCCCCTTTGCCTTTGCCGTACGACCGGTGGGTCAAGAAAGGACTTCCTGATTCTGAAACTGGGACCGTGCCTCGTTTTCTGCCTTTCAGCGATGCCCGTTTGATTGGAACGAACACTGAGCAAGAAAGTGACGATCTTCTTCAAGAAGCTGTGCCTCCATTGAACCGTATGAACACTGTTGAACCTGACCTACTATTCTGTGAACAGACATTGCCTGGCAAAGACGGTTATAATTTGCGACCGAGAGTCGCTGGACTAATAAAGCATTAAAGTTTTCTTTTTCTGATTTTTAAGGTTAGCTCTCCTCCGCGGAACTACTTTGATTTTTGTTTTTTGAACCACCATCCGGGTTCAGCTGTAGGTTCGCAGTGTCAAGTCTTCAGAGTGCAAGCCGAAGACGTTAGGTCGACGGTTCTGGTTGGTCTAAGGGAGTTGCCCTGGACTGACAGATGCATTCCTTAGCACAGAACACCCTACCGCCGCGAGCAGCAATTAGAGAGGATGGAGTTTTTCGAGATGAGAGACCTGTTGAAAGAATAAGCTTTAAGAGCAAAATCTGTAAATTAATGAGCAGAAAACGTTTTCTAACATTGTGTTTGCTTATGTTGCTTAGCTTAATGATGTTTTTAATTGGATATGTGACATTCTCTTTTCAAGTGACATTCATGCCCACTACACAACCCATACCTCCTCCTACTGTTTCTTCACATTCTTTTCACCCTTTGCCTGAACATGAAATCGTTAGAAGATTGGAATTTGCTAATAATTCCTTTGTTCAACTCCTGCATCAACACCAGCTAGTAATGAACACGACAAATTGTTGAGTTTGTGGCCTTATGCCCCATACTACCGATAAAGGTATTCCTTACCTGGTTTTGCCTTTTAGCTACAATGGTTTTATTTGGGAATACAGAACGATGTTCATTTATGCTCATGGAGTCTATCCCCAACGGTCCGTGAAAGACAGTCCGAAGACTAGTGCTCTGGTCAAGGGTATAGTCGACATGATTAGAGGAATTAGTTCCTATGAGACTATCCCGAGAGATGAGACGCAAGCATACATTGGTTGGAACGTTACTGGATATGGAGTTAGTCTGAGTGTTAACCAGCGAGCGAAAAAGTTCTCCACCGATTTGGATAGTGCCCCATTAGGGTCATTATTGTCTGCAAGGTAATGGCAAGAATCCGAGAGCTCAGTTAGGGAAGAGTGTTTGCACTGAGACTTATGTATTTGCGTCTCAGACTTCCCCAGCATTCCTAGCAGCTAAGGGTACCTATTTCATCTGTTACGATAAAGCGTACACATGGTTGCCCCCTGACTTCTCGGGCACATGTTTTGTTTCGTTCCTGTTGCCTCCCACATTTACAGCTGCGGCAGATTACCATAAGACGAGAGTTGCTAAAGGTGAGTTCAGTAAGGAAGATACCGCAGGACAAGAATTGGGAGATTTCTTTAAGGGTTTTCTGCCGTTCTGAGGACCTATGGCTAATAGCAGAAACATTCGACAGTTGAAGAGAGTGGTTGAGTCCACCATAGTCGAAACTGCCGGTGCCCTTAGTAACTTGACTGCTGAGCTCCAGTCGGATCGCCTTATGACTCTTCAGAACAGAGTTGCGCTAGATGTCATACTTGCAGATAGAGGTGGGGTGTGTAAATTGATTCAATCGAGCTGCTGCGTTTTCATTCCAGACAACTCTCCGACAGTTTTCCAGGCCATTTCCAAGCTACATAAGATCTCTGAGTCTGTACATATAGACGAGGGAGATTGGTCGTTGATGGGATCGTTTTGGGGATTGTTATCCACGTGGGAACGGAAGATTCTGATGGTCATTGGGATGATCTTAGCTATCCTTTTCCTGTTCTGTCTTTGCGTACAGTGTGCTCCTGCTATATGTGGCCTCTGTGCTACTTCATGTGCGAGGAGACCTGTCCAGAGAGAGTTGCTAAGTACTAGGATGATGCTACAGCAACATCTTGATGATCTGATGAATATAGACCTGGATTCAGACTGACATGGGTTTGGGTTTGTTGCCTATGTAAGAGCAAAAGGAGGGGCTGTGGTTCTGTGGTTCTGTGGTTCCGTGATTCTGAACCCGTTCAATAAAGGTCATCGGATATAGACGATTTTGGTTTCAGCGGACATCAAATGACGAGTGCAGTATGTACGAGTGTTTTCGTCATAACCGATCAATGAGAACACTATGTATTCATGGATTTCATTCAAACCCTCGGGTTCCATTTTGTGTACGGCAGCCATTTTGTGTGCTTGCCCTCACATAGGCCGATGACTACGGCCGAACGAGTCTTTGGGACACGTACACCTTAGCTGACTTCTGTGTGACCTGAACGAACTGACTCCTTGCCCGAGGCTGACCTCGTTGAGCCAGTTCCTTGTGAAGCAGCTGGTCAGATAGAGATCAAAGAGCAGAACATTGCTGAGTTTATGGTACATGCACACACCCTTCTATCTTGTTTCTCATCTGCTTCTGTTCCTTCCTTTATGGCTTAATCATTGATATGGGTTGAGGTCTTTACGATGGGTCCGTCCGGCCTGTTCGAACAGGAATGTTGGATTTTTGCTTGGTCATTTCTGGTGGGCTGGACAACGGAAAGTGGGATTGTCGTCATGCGATATGTTTGAAATGTCACCCTACGATTGGTCAGTTTGTATATAATTGATGCTAGCCAGGAATGTGATTTTTAGCATAAAAGACGATGCTCCGCTCTATGAATTTGTGCAGTCTCTAGCGAACCACCCGTGTTGTGCTTCGTAGACCTCTGTTCCTGGTTGCAGCCAATAAATTTGGTCTTTGACGTCATCAAGAAGTGTCCTGTGTCTCTGTTTGCCAAGGCAGGGGAATCAGAAAACATCGGATGTTATCCCTGGCGCCGCTGGGTTCTAAAACCCGGTTCTTCACTACAGTGAGAAAAGTCTACCCTATAAAACTAGGGGAAACACCCTAACAAATGGAAATCTAAATGCACCAATCTACAGAGAAATAAAGGTCATCTCTTAGAAAAAAGCAACTACAGTGTATAGGAAAAAACACACACTGTTAATTACTAACAGAACATCCATAAACTCAAACATACAAACTAAGAGACTCACAGATTGTATTTGTGTGCAGACACATACAGCTCACTTCTTTATGATACAACATGAGGCCATTCGTTCAATGTGGATAGTAAACCTATAGATTATGTGATCACTTATATGCAAGCAAACGTGAACACTGTGATCCAAGTTAGTCCACAATGTCACCGCTCTAATCATATCATATCCTATTCAATCTGTGCCACAACCAAAGCAGCTAAAAAACATAGAACAGTGAATAAAGAGAAGACCACATGCGCAACTTCACATTCAGTACAAACCTACAAATCTCAGCAGTGCTCAACTCGGGCATCTGAAATGCAAACACAACAACCAAAAGAATGCCGCCACGGATGAGGTGGGAAGCAGAAAGCCTCCGAGCATATCACAAGCCTTTACATGCATTGTGCCAGCTCATGAATAAATATGAGTCACGTTAAAGGACATTTACAAGGCTCCACCGGACAGCTGGATTGACGCTGTCTGCAAAACCCTTCACAACAAACCGAGGAAGTTGTCAAATCAAAAGCAGAGGTACCTGCGTAGTCCCAGACTGGTGAGATAAAAGAGATCAATGCCAATGCGCGACAAAAATTCAAAGCAGTGACAAAAAAAACAGAATAATCTTCATGACAAAAATAGATCTGTCGCTTAACACCTTCTTGATGAAATGGAAGAGTAGGCATGCAGACGTGTGGAAAAAAAATCGAAGCCAGTTTTGCAAACTACAGCTTTCACACCTCTGAAAATCCAAGCAAGTGTAACAAAATACAGCGAAAATCAAGACGGTCCTCGGTATGCTGCACACGTTACATAGAGAAATGAAATACTTAAAACCTATAATTGGCATTCCAGTGCGAATATATTGGGAAAGAAGTATTTGAGAAATATAAAAAGTGGCAAACACCCAAAGGACAACGCGTAATGATTGTGCGAAGGGGTAGTGGTGGGAGGGAGTGTGGGGGGATGGGGAGGGAGAGAGGGGAGGGGGGGGGGGCGGCGCACACTCTTATCTCCGGCAGTCACGGGGTGGCAAACACAGGAATTGCCAGCGCTTCCCTGCTCCTACATGTGGTCACCACGAGCAGCAAACTCAGGGGCCGCTACGGGTGGCAAAAGGTGATTGTAAATTGAAAGTATGTCTTTGACGATCGCCTGGATGAAGGACATTTGTCTTCAAGTTAAACGATGCCACAGCTGGGATCCTCATCTTCGGGCTACCCATCCTTCCCTGTTTCCTTCCTGGTGGTCGGTGGTGTTCGGCCCTACCCCATTAACCCTGCCAAAATGTGGGGTTTATTTTCAATCAGAAATGGTCTTCCTCCAAACAGGTCAATGTGCCTGTGTTAGACTGAGGAAATCCTTCCTCATCTCCCTGTAACCCTTTGTAAAACGTTAGTTGTATGATACTAATGCTAAATTGGATTATGGTAACTCCCTTAATCCCTACATTCCTGAGTAAATAATTCAAAACCTGCAGATGGTACAAAACACTGCTGCTTACCCAATATTGGAAGTTCCCTCTACCTCCTCTGTGACATTCCACCTCCAGGAGCTTCACTGGTTGCCTTTTACACATAGCTCAGTTTTCTAATCTATGGGCCAGATGTAGGAGCCCAAATATCGGTCGGTAACGGCCGAATTCGGCCGTTACCGACCGGTATTTGGTGATTGGGATGTAGGGGCATCATTTTACAGATTCGGTAAATTTACCGATTCTGTAAAATACTGAATCAGTAATTTTACCGATTCGGTAAAACCCAGATGTAGGTGAGACTCTTCTGAGTCCCAAAGGCGTTTCAGATTCGGTATTTTACCACCCAATCCAATTGGGTGGTAAAATACCGAATCCTGGTGTGCATGCACATGTGTAAATGCACACCTATGCCATGTGACAGACAGACATGCACTTAGGGCATGTCTGTGTGCCACATGGCACACATGCCTGTATTTGGGGTGCTAGAGGGTGTCAAAGTGACACCCCCTGCACCCTTGCTGGAATCGGTATTTACCGAATCGGTAAATACCGATTCGGTAATGCCCATTGATTCCTATGGGCTTCAATGCCCACAGGAATCAATGGCCATTACCGAATCAGTATTTACAGAATCGGTAAATACCGAATCTTAACGATTCAGTATTTACAGAATCTGTAATACCTACATCCCCCCCCCCTCCTCTATTTTACCACTTCTTAAATACTGAATCAGTAAAATTCGGTATTTAAGAAGTGGTAAAATAGAATTAGCGAATTACCTACATCTAGGCCTTAGTGCCTAGTTCATAAAGTGGTTCACAGATCTGAGACACTCATTCCAACCATACAGTCCGAATCATGTCCTCCAGCGGACCTCTTCTTTCTAGGTTCACATCCCTTGTATAAAACACACTGTAGTTTAGAAGGAAACTCAATACCTGCCTTTTCCTCTAACTTCCTTCTTTTCTGATGTGGTAGCTGATCCTTTTAGAGCCAGGACACCCCTTGGAGGTATTTACCAAAAACTACTAAACTCATAAAAGAGCACAACACCCAGCCACAGAATTACCATAATAGTGGCCATCTCCCCGTATCAAAATTTGTCCAAAATACAGTCTAAAATCTTCACCCAACATCTCTTGAAATTCCCTACCTTCATCTGGAATCTACTGCTGACATCTGAGATCACAAGGGCCTGTATTATACATAAGACTCACTGTCCCGGATTCCATAACGGCATACTTTTCAAAAGATGCATCTGGCACAGACAGGGATATTGCACCCAATTATTAGGAATGTGCTACCCTAATGCACCTGCAAATTTGCACCTGGCCTGAGGCAGTATATTCAGTAAAAGACAGAGCAGCTGCTTAGAAACTGCTCCATGTTTCATAGAGGATGGAGCAGGTGACTCCACATTAGAGAGGGGACAGAGATCCCGCAGCAGGGAGGTGAGGTGAGTGACTGCAACCACCTGCATAGGGATGTCTGGAGGTTGATGGGACCCCTTTCCACACTCTAGAGGGCAACCCTCAGAGTGCGCACTGACAATTCTCCTTCTAAGGGCCTGTTTCCTTCCGCACCCACTTCTGTAATAGTAAAATAATTTAAAAAGTGATATATGGAATGCTTGAATTAATCTCAACTACTGCTAATTACTTCAGCTGCATCATTGGCTATCATTGTTAAGCACACCATGATACCTCAGTTTGGACCTAGTCATATTCAAATCAGTCTGGACCTTACTCCAATGGGAACAGTTCAGACTGAACTGCCAGGCTAGGTCCTCCAGGAAACTGAACAAAAGCTACCCGGGGCCGGTTTCACCTGTAGTAGGGCTTATCAGGCAAAGATAAGCTGGTACAAGTAACCAAGGATTAAACCAAGTATAAGCTGGTAGGCAAAGTATAATATGGCCCCTTCATTGGAAATTTTCCTTCAACAACCCTCTCAAGATAGCATTGGCACTACACGTGAAAAGGAGCTACCAGTATTACAGAAGGGACCACACAAGGGTTTGTGGCCCTTTCTATAATGCTCCAGTGCTCCGAAGGAACAAAAATTGGATGATCATGCATGTTTTGTCCTGGGGAGACTGTATGTAACACAGTCCCAGATGCTGCATTATGCATAGTGTCCTAGGGGTGAATTAGGCTTGTGCAATTGGGTTGTGAGTCCCTGGGGCATTGTGGTATTACAGAAGAGGCTGCAGACTCTTGTGAGGGCCCTCCTCTAATACTAAGAGTGCTGGTGAACATGTAGCACCAGAGCTATTGTGAAAGGGCTTCGTCTGGCTGTTGGAGTAAGTTTTCTTATGGCAGAGCCAGCATGGGCACTGCCTTGGAAAACTGACGGTCCAACCAACTCACAATAGAGCAGGAGGACCTCACCTCTTTTCCTCTGATTAAGCTACTCTGTCTACTGGCCTGCTACTCTTCTGTCTTTCTCGGGACGCGTGCTTTTAGATTGTACTGCAGCGTGGGGACACACTAGCCTAGTGTAACCATGCGCTTTATAAATTTGATTATTATTGTTATTAGGACTGAGGGATTCGCAGTCAGGTTAGGCCATCATGATTCTGGCGGGTTACCCTGGCCCCCAAACTTGAAATCAGGCCCTCAGTTTGCTAAGCACAAAGGAGAAGATAAGCATCTGGGGTAGAACAGAATGAGAGAAGAACATGGCAATCAGTCAATGAAACACATTGGTACATAGATTACAGGACAGTAGGTATCTGAAAAACCATATGTCTGCAAGGACAGTAAACAAAAATATGTAAAATGAAGGACTCTCCCAAGGCATTCCTTGAGCTAAGAAGAACAAACCAACAGGAAGCATCGCCTGGCACAGTACTGAAAAGAATTCCGTGTTTCTTTGCTGATACTGTTTCCTAGGCCACAGAAGCAGGGTTTATTACTGACCCTTGTATTTGGCACTCACTATTTGATGGGATGATGAATGGACTAAGAGTCAGGTTGCAGTCCTCCAGAAGAGGCTGTGCAGTACACTCCAAATCCACAAGTTTCAATGTTGTCCAGGTCACAGGATCCTTGAAACCCAAGGACTCAGAACAACTTGCATTCGGGACTCTGTTGATATCTGACATCTTCCCCAAGGTCACGGAGGCCCCACCACAGGAGCACCAAAACTGATTGGACTTCCTGGAGCCTTTCACACAACTGGTGAGTTCTGGAACCAAGTCAGTTGTGAGAAGGTCAAAGGCAACCTTCCATGAGAAGCACGGCCATATGGGATAGGAATGAGGAACAGCACCCTCTGCAAAGAGTAGCTTAGACTGCTAAGCAAATACCCTCTTTAGCAGGATATTACACAGCTGAGATGCAAACACTTCATCTGGACGTCTTGTGCAAACAACAGTGACATCTTTGGCAGGCTGCCATGTACTACCTTTGTCCTAGTGTCCTTTTCCAAGTGAAAAATAGACCCCGATGAATGGCATCTTGCTTCCCTGTTCTCTCTGAAAACAATAAAAGCTCACCTCTGCAAACAATGTCCACGCAGTAAAGATGCAGAAATGGTGCCTGTTCAAGGAGGACAACAGCCCTACGAAAACTCTACCATCACCTCATCCACAAAATACCTGCTTAGAGGAGTCAGAATAATTAAAACAGAACGTTTTAAAAAAGTGAACTTGGTAGCAGGAAGTTGAGACCAAATGAACTTTCTACTCAAGACTAACTGCAAAGGAGGGTATTTTGGAATAGGGTGATCATATGGACACCCCCTGAAGAAATTCGGTTAGAATGGATTTTCATTCAAGCAGTGCTGGAGCCTCTCTTAAAGTCGTATCACCCTTTGGGGCAGATTTATGTTAACTGGCGCATCCCCAGGGATGCGCCAGTTAACATGCGCCACAGTGCGCCACAGCTCCGCCAGCCATGGTGCGCCGCATTTATAATGCGGCGCACCATGGTGCAAAAACGGCACAGATGCGTGACGCATCTGTGCCGGAAATGTGTCGCATTGCTGGAGTTGCGTCGCAAGCGCAACGCAGCTCCAGCAAGGCTCGGGGGTGCCCCATTTTGACAATGCTGCGTCAAGACCTACGCCTGCTTCAAGCAGGCGCAGGCTTTTGCCGCAGCATTGGCTTAAAAGTGACTGAGTGAAATCTCATAGATTTCACTCAGCCACTTTTGCGAGGCGCACCTGCCCCAGAACGCCCACCCTGCGCCGGAACGCCCACAAGCGGCGCAGGGCTTTACAACGTGACGAATCTGCCTAGATGCGTCACGTTGTAAATCGTTCGTAGGGATGCGCCACGTTTACGCCGCCTTGCGTGACGCAACAGCGGCGTAAACGTGGCGCAAGGGCCTCATAAATCTGCCCCTTAATCTCTAAGGTTTACATTGAGGTAGAGGGGGAAAATGGTAACTAAAGGCATCTGTAAACATGTGCAGCATCAGTATTCATGGCACCCTAAAGTTTAAGCTTACTAAATTTTAATATAATGGGTCCAAATCGTGACATTGCATTTACGAAGGACTATGGCGACATTTTTATACCCTAGCACTATAAGTATTTAGGGGCAGATTTATGTTAACTGGCGCATCCCCAGGGATGCGCCAGTTAACATGCGCCACAGTGCGCCACAGCTCCGCCAGCCATGGTGCGCCGCATTTATAATGCGGCGCACCATGGTGCAAAAACGGCACAGATGCGTGACGCATCTGTGCCGGAAATGTGTCGCATTGCTGGAGTTGCGTCGCAAGCGCAACGCAGCTCCAGCAAGGCTCGGGGGTGCCCCATTTTGACAATGCTGCGTCAAGACCTACGCCTGCTTCAAGCAGGCGCAGGCTTTTGCCGCAGCATTGGCTTAAAAGTGACTGAGTGAAATCTTATAGATTTCACTCAGCCACTTTTGCAAGGCGCACCTGCCCCAGAACGCCCACCCTGCGCCGGAACGCCCACAAGCGGCGCAGGGCTTTACAACGTGACGCATCTGCCTAGATGCGTCACGTTGTAAATCGTTCGTAGGGATGCGCCACGTTTACGCCGCCTTGCGTGACGCAACAGCGGCGTAAACGTGGCGCAAGGGCCTCATAAATCTGCCCCTTAACATTTAACTATCATAAGTAATGCTTGGACGTTTAATGTTTCTAGAATCTAATAATGTGGTTCTAGATCTCCATGTAGGGGTTATGATTAACATCGGGAGCAGTCCTGCTTCACCAGAAGATGCTAGATTAAAACCACAATTACCACATGTGCAATACAATTCTGCAGCTAGATAACTGGAAAACACTGCTTTTGAACAGCACTAAGAATTCAGGCTTCAGCTTTTCAACTCAATATACGAATCAATTGGTAAGGTTCTACCGCACACTCACCCTCGTACATACTACCTCATAAAAAGTAATACATTCAAAATTCTGATATTCGTCCTGCTATGAAACATAATGACCCCAGACCACCGTGGTTCTAGCCAAAGTGAAACATTACAACCATGGGAAAAGTTAATAAATGTCCTTTCTCTGAACTTGTAGGGAGCAATCTATAATTAGTTCTTGGGACATACAGGTGATTTAGACACAGGCAGCGTGGACAGACAGATGGACAGGTGGATTATTGGATTAATGTTTGGGTGTGGGTCAAGAGAAAGATACATACATGTCTGGATGCACAATTGAATGGATTGCTGGATACATGCATAGGTCTGGGTGGATGGTTAGTGGAATGCGTAAATAAATGGGAAGAGCAAGGGTGTGGCTGGTTGGAAGCATTGGTGAGAATGTGATGGGTACATTTACGGATGGAATGATGGGCATCCCAGTGCCCTCTATGAATTTGTTATTTTCAAAAGGGTGAGGAGCAATTTCGGCAAGGGTTACAGCCTTCTCTCTGAGTAAATGTGTATTTTCTTAATACAGCAGTAGGGTATGCAGGATTCAGGTCCATAAGTACATAGCCCATCTGATGATGAAATCACATTTTAAAAAGACAGTCCTATATTTATGGTTATTTAATCTGTGGCCTCTCCTAAAGGAACACGGTTGGGTAGGTATAACAATACACAGGACCTAATACTTATGTCCAACAACAGAACCAGGGTAAAAAATTAAAACCAACAATACGGTACCCTTGAGACTCTTTTATTATTCAATCAATATATTTTTCTCTTTTGACACAGAAAGCATTTTACTCAATGCATTTTCCAAAATAGGTACAGTTTATCACATAAACAAATGTAGTTCATTGGCTCAGTGCTCAAAAGTGCAGTGGTGTGCACAATTTACAATGATACACGTGTACAAGTGGGTGCCTCAAAGTTCCATAGACACACAATAGTTCAAAAAGTATTCTCTGATTCGGGTCTTCAATGTGACTGAGCAACAGATAATCTCTTTAAAATTGTTGACATTTTGATCCTACATGCAATTTACAAGGGTCTCTTCAGGACAAAACTGTGCCATCGGGCATAGTACTTATCAGGGCAGAATGTAGAGAGGGACTCATTTACTATGTGAATCAGACATATCTTTTTTCACACCATCGAAGAGAAAGTTTACTGTCTGAGAAATTGTGAAGCAAGCACTGATTTACCTGTGTGCATTAAGCTCACTTGTCTCGGATTTAGGCTATCACAAATAACTGGACCTACCCTCTCCTTGTGCTTATTGTATAGTAACATAGGGAAGCACAGGGTATACCCTTACCATGTACTTCTCACTCTTCTTTGGTACCCTTGATGGAGTAAGGATTTGCACGTAAAGCGACTTGCTCACATTCATGAACCTCGTTAACTTGTAATAATATTAACCAACCCTGTTCGTCATTAATATTACACTTTTACAGTACACGCGGGTGTCCTAGAGACGCTTGCCTATGTGTTTATTAATTCTAACTCCGCTTGCATACTACAGAATGGCCGCTTCGCAGAAATCCAGTCTGCGCATGCGTCGGTCATACCCATGTGATGTGACGCACTCGCAGTTTTGGAGGGAGAGTTCGCTCATGCGCATTGTAGCTAAAAATGGCCGCTTGTCTATAACCACGCGTTCTGCTTGCCCATGCTGCTTTGCATTTCTATCTATTTCCACTTAATCTTTAACCGCTATAGTTATTATGAAGTAAGGGGTTACAGTGTAGATTATCATGGTGTACAGTGTATTCATTTTTTCCTGTGTTTCTAATTTGTTTTCGCTTACTTTTCATGTATCGCGTATCTGGGGGCCTGGGAGTTGGGGAGCTCCTCCATCTTAGAAGTCTATGTGGACCCGATCACGTGATATGAGGACCGGGCCTTGCATCAGTGGAACTCAGCCAGCTGGCTGCCGAAGCTGAGACGCTCCTGGGAAGATCACCTCTACCCCGGGAGAAGATGCTTAATTTCACCTAAAACTGTTACATTGTTTCTTTCCACTATTACTCTATTGTCCTTTTCTACACGTATGCCTGGGAACAGGAATGTAAGGGGTGGGTACTGTCATTTGAATATTAAATATGGGAACCTAGAATTTTAGGTGACGACTATGACCTAACCACCTCTCCTGACCAATCGTAAGTTGGGACCTTGTCACTTGCAACATTTGTGGGTGGTCTGGGGACCCAAAAAGGGTATATCTAGCCTAGTTTAGTTAGGGAAAATTGTCCGACTTGTCCGAATAGCTGACCTGTCACCGACCCCACGACTCTATAGGTGATTGATACAGAGAGCTGCGGAGTGCTCTGTCCGAATTTTCCACAAACTCCAAGGGGTGGAAATAGTCTTAAGTGCTGGCGAAGCACTTTGCTGGGAGATTCGAGAACCCAATCGGGGTTACTGGCGGATTCCGTGCAGTGAGGGGGTAGCGCAGGCGTTGCATCCGAAGCTGCAGGTGTTGGTCGTACCCTTTGGTGAGCCCAGTCCTGACCCAAATCCTGAGGGGTGTCCTGTCCTGATTTTCCGTGAGCTGTACCTGCTCATCTACTGGCATCCTAACTCCTTGAGGGTCCTTGTCCTCGTCTATTCCTGAAGCTGACCCGTGGCCAGGGTTAGTCCTCATTCCTGTCCTAGGTAAATATACCCGTGGGTGTCCGTCTACTATCCTTTTCTTTCTGTTCTTTAATAAAGCCTCTATGCCCATGATATTCTCTCTGTTCACTCTAATATTGTCTATGCAAATTGTTTATTAGTATGTTCCATTTTTTCCCCTTTCCTGTAGGGCATATTGAAACTGTTTTTGCTTAAATTAAGTGTGATGAATTTTATTGATGTGTAGGATCTAAGTTGGATAGACTAAGATTAGGGTTTGAATCACTTATAGGCTTTAGGAATTCACTGACTACTGTGTTTTAAACTTACCTTCCCTAGTATAAGCCTGAGACTTAATAGCATGTTCCCTGTTACCCTTACCCATTAGATTTTCTCGTCCCACCCAATGGTGTTTTCCCTTATTCATAGTTACATCATTTTTGTAATTCTGTTTATTGATGTTCTGATCAGCATTTGCTTATACTTTTGTCACTTTGAATTTTACATTCTTACATAAAACCCTTAAAACGCCTCAGGTGTCCGTGGTCATTTGAACCTTACAACAAGTTATTTAATGAAAAGAATAAATGTTTAGAACTATCTTGTCACTCATCCACTGCTAGCTCCTGATCTGTCAGGAAAGTAAGTGCCTGTGGTAAGTCAGGTACCATGGTAATAGTGTTGCAGAAAACACATATAAAATACTGATAGTGGCGTGTAAACTCACTCGACTCACAAAATTGTATTTCAATCACGTCATGGGCCCGAGTGCGTGAAAATCTGGTGAACTCAGAGCCGGGTGACCTGCGCGCTCTATCAGTATTTTTCTGGTAGCAGAGCTATGGTTAGGACTAGTTAAGATAGGTAGATAAGATAGTTGCTGTTGAACCGTGAAAAATAAAATGTGCTGCTGAATATTTTTGCTGCTACAAAGGATTGTTAATTTCATTTAAATGTCATAGAATAAGTTTATTATATTTCATGAAATATTGAGTATATTACTAACCAATTGTGAGTAATTGTTTTCATGTTGTGGGGATCCCCGGGGAAAAGAAATAGCAAGTGGTGAGTAGAATCCACTTGGCTGTGAGGTCACTGGCTAGGAGGGAGATTAGTGCATGGTTAGGCAGAACTGGAAGCGCTAATTAGGATTTTCATGAATTCATTGATGTAAAAATGATAGCTACCCAAACCTTGGTGAAACTCCCGTTGTGATATCACCTAGAAAGGGTCACAGACGGCAGGAGTAATAGGGTCTTTGGAGCTTGAATGATAGCAAGGGAGGACATTGGCGAAAATTGACTTAGTATATATCCCGGAAAGAAGTGGATTAGTCAAAAGAATAGCACGTTCTCTAATGCTTGTGTGGAGAAGGATAGGCAGAAGGGATCTATCCGTAGTGAATGAAAAGTAGACAAAAGTGGTTTACTTGCAGTAAAAGAAAAACCCTCTTTCTTTTTAAAACCGTCAAGCACAGTGGCAAACGTTTTACGTTGTTAACTAAAATCCGTATTTGCACTTTAAGAAAATTCAAAGTTTCCGTTACCGTGTGAAGGAGGGAGTCGGTCGCAAGGCTGCGCTGACGTCACTCCGTGCCGCGCTGGTATTGGTTGAGCCAGCGGGTGTGTAGCGAAGCTAGAGTTGTAAGGGAGGGGTGAGTGCCGCAGAGTGAGACCGCGTCTCACGAAGGGGCCGCGCACCCATTGGTTGACAGATTTTGCAACCTCAGTGCTGATTGGTTGCTGTGAGTGAAAGACGCACTAGCATTGGAAGCACAAAAGTAAACAAAATTATTCAATCCGAGCTTGAAGATAGTTTGGAGAGGTGTATGTGGTATCCCGAATTCTTACCTAACCCGCAAAACCTAGGTTTTTATAAGGAGCAGATGCTAAGAGGTAGACCTTACAATATGTACGGGGGAAAGAGAAAATTGACTTTTGCCGAAAAGATCAAGAATTATTTCAAGAAAGATAAACCCATTAGAACTAGGGAGGGTGTGATCATTCCCCCTCCTAATACTCCTGCATCTTTTATGATGTTTGGCAAGGGATACCATACTTGTGTATGGTTAGAAAATTGGGTAAAGTACACTGAAGATGACGGAGTCCTAGCATTTCCCCTCGATGGTACTTTTAATGGTAGAATCCTGTTTAACTTGAGAACCCGAATGAATGAATTACACCCCCGACCCAGACTAACGCAGTACGAAGCTTTAGAGGAATGGGAGATTGAGGCTCTAGAGCGAGACAGACCCCGAATGGATAAGGGAGTGAGCAAATGGTATCCAAAATTACAGCGAGAAACAAAAGAGCAAAAGATGAAGCAGTGGAGACAGAATATGATGGTTGAGGGACTGTTTCCGATGTTTGGGGTAACCGAACAAGCAGAAGGGAAAAAGACAAAGAAAACTCGACATCTAATGGCCATGGGGGATTCGGAGGATGAATATCTGGAGGATTTGTTGATGAAAAATCCACCTCTTTATGCTGAAGCTTCAGGAACTCTAAGTTCGAAAAATCCTTTTCTCCACAATCCCAGAAGTAGGAGGGCCAGCGAGACAGATGTAACTGGTACTGGTAGCAGGCCCAGTAATAGTGATGACTTTTGCAGACCTAGTACAGCAGTCCCAAATTACCGACCTTTTGGTGAAGATAGACCAGGATCAGCCATCCCCACTGCCCCGAATATATACCCTCCTTTGGTGCCCCAAATAATGCATGATAACTCGTCAGAAAGAGTTTTACAAGAACGAGAAAGAGATGCCCTGATTAAGCAGCGAAATGATCTAATTCAGACTATAGCTCAGATACATCCCAGTCCTGACGCCCTGACAATCCCTGTAACTATTGGACCTGCTATACCTCTTTACGGGGCTAGGCAGGCTAGTCCTAAAACTCCAGTCATTACTCCCATTCCAGCACCCCCCAGAAAAGAGCCGCTTATAGTTGATGATCAGACAAGTGAATGTGAGTCCGTGATCTCCCTAATGGATTTACCTATAAGAGAGCCTGGGAACAATGAATCGTGGGCAGGGAGTCAGGCTAAGGCAAGGGAAGTCTTAATCGAAACAACTTCGGGAATCCGGAGTGCCACAGTGGTGACTCCAGAGGAACTAGATAGATGGACTAAAGAAATGGACCGAGAGACTTCTCCGCCCAAACCTTTGGATATTTACAGGCTAAGGATAGAAATGGAGGAATTAATGGCCGGAAATGTGGGATTCGACAGATTAAATACTCTTAACGAAGAAGAGTTGCTGTTTATCAGCAAAAGCCTTACCCGGAATACTAGAGTGCTCCATGAAAAACTAATGGACACTGCTGCGGACATGGGAATTGATGTAAGTCGATCCAAAGTCTTGCAGAAACCTTATAGAGCAGAATTCTCAGATAAAGATTTAGAGAACATGAATGTGTCAGGGAAGAAAATACAGATAAAGGAATTGCTGAACATACTGCAGAAATGGGGAGATCTAGACAAATGGAAAGCCAGGTGGGCAAAGAAAAAGGAAGATAGTAGGGTCAAGCCAAAGGCTTCCGAATATGTGTTAAAAGAAGTAGGTCAAACAGAGAAACTATATCCCATGAGAGAAGTGCCAGGTGGGAAATATGTACATGTCCCGTGGTCCCGGCAAGACATTGTGTCTTTTACCAATGACGTCCCAAAACTGAGAGAGAAGCCAGTGGAGTGGTATAGGCAGGTGGAGCGATTTGTGAAAGTCCAAAAATGTCTCCTAAAGGACCTGGACGGGTTCTTTGACATTGTAGTTCCTGTAGATTTCTGGACTGATTGCAAGATAGCAATTGATTGGCCCAGTGACGAATTTGCAAGGGACTCCCGAACTGGAGCTCCTTCCCCAGATGTAATGAGAAAATATGACCAAGTCATACAATACCTAAAAGGAAAGGTACCAGCGAAGGAAACTGATTGGACCCGAATAGATAGAACTACCCAGGATCATAATGAAACGGTGCATTCTTATTATGAAAGACTATTGCAGGTATTCAAGACCTACAGTGGCATCGATAATATTGAAATGAAGGGTATGACTCATTTCATTTATCGATTCGTGTTGGGTTTGAGACCGGAAATATCTCAATGGATTAGAGACAATAAAATCTGTTGGCAGGGAAAGCCCATAGATGATGTCCTCAAGTACGCTAAGTACTGCGAGGATGAAATGGAGAACAAAAAGAAGGCCCTGAAGGAAAAAGTGATGTGGGCACAAGTAAAATTGGCTGAGCAACAAGAGAAACAGTTAAGCAAATTGAATAGTAATGCTCCAAACACTAACTCTGGGGGGGGAGGGAAACCTAGAGTAAAAATGAGTAAAGAAGAGGCTAAGAAGAAGTTCCCCTGTCACGGGTGCGGGCAGATAGGGCACTGGAGAGACGAGGGTCCACATTTTCAGGCTGGTAATGCCCCCATAAATGGTTTAAATCCACAGGTGCAGAAAGAGGGGCCACGAAAGAATCAGCAACAGGTAAATCCACCTCCATTGCCTCGAGCTCCTAGACCTAATTATAAGAATCAGGCTCAACAGAATGAGAGGGTTGAAGTATGGGAAGGACAGAATGAGAGAAATGCAACAGCATCACAATTCCTGTTAAATGATACATTCCTCTGTGATGAACCATACTGACGGGGCCTGAGGGGGGAGGAAGGGGAGTGCGTGCTTGGCGCCTCCCTACCGGTAGACCAGACAGGGCCATACATTGAAGGAAAGGTTAAAGGAAATGATGTCACCTTTCTGTTGGACACTGGTGCTACCCGTTCGACTGTGAGAACAGCGGACGTTCCTAACCTACCCCTCTCGGGAGAAGCAATCCAAGTAGTGGGCGTATCAAACCAGATAATTAGCACTCCTGTAACTGAACCCATGGAGATTTCTATAGGAAATTTCAAAGAAATGCACAGATTTGTGGTCTGCGATTCCAGTCCAGTAAATCTACTGGGACGCGATTTGTTGTGCAAAATGAACTGTACCATCTTTTGCACACCCAAGGGTGTCGAAATTCAGACCCCAGATAAAGATGGCCTGTACAAACTAATGTTGCTAAGGCCTGATGCAGCAGTTAAAACTCTGACCATTCATGACTTGCCTGAAGAACTCCATCAAAAGGTGATACCAGAGGTGTGGGATTTCACCGGGAGAGATGTAGGATTAATGGCAAATGTGGACCCAGTTAAAATAGCCATTAAACCCAATGCTACCTACCCGAAAACTAGACAGTATAAAATGAGTGCAGAAGTGAAAGCTGGAGTCGCACTCGAAATAAACAGATTACTGGAGGCAAACATCATACAGGAGGTAATGAGCAGTCCTTGTAATTCACCTATAATTGGAATTAAAAAGCCTAGCGGAAAGTACAGGGTAGTGCAGGACCTGCGAAAGGTAAACCAGATTGTTGTACCTTGTTGTCCTATTGTACCAAACCCTGCAGTGATCCTGTATCAAATTCCTTGGAATGCAGAATGGTTCACTGTCATAGATTTGTGCCACGCCTTCTTTTCTATCCCATTGCATCTAGACAGCAAATTTCTTTTCTCGTTTAAGTTTGACAGTCATGTCTACGTCTGGAATCGTGTCCCTCAGGGGTACACAGAAAGCCCCTCAATATTTAATCAGATTCTAAAAAGATGCCTTGAATCTTTAGTCCTACCAAAGGAGTCTGTCCTGGTTCAGTACATAGACGACCTTCTAGTGGCGTCTAAAAGTCAAAGCGACTGTGTTACTGACACCATTGCCCTGTTGAATCATTTGGGAAAAGGAGGACATAAAGTGTCACCTGACAAATTGCAGTTTTGTAAAAAATCAGTGAAGTATCTGGGACACCAGATAGAAAAAGGTACCAGAAAGGTTACTTCAGAAAGAATTAGAATAATTCGAGATATGGAATTACCCAGAACCCAGAAGGAAGTCAGAATGTTCCTAGGAGTTGTGGGATACTGCAGACAGTGGATTGTGGGATTTGCTGTTTTGGCCAAACCTTTGATAAAAATGACCAAGAAAGGAGTAGATGATCCAGTTAGCTGGGATGATGAAAGCATGACAGCCTGGATAAAATTACGAAATTGTCTGTGCTCTGCTCCTGCACTGGGAATGCCTGATTACTCCAAGAACTTTGAATTATTCTGTGACACGCGAGACAATTGTGCACTCTCAGTCCTAACACAAGAACATGGTCTGACTAGACGTCCAGTGGCCTACTTTTTAGCCACTCTGGACCCAGTGGCTGCTGGGCTTCCCGGGTGTCTGAAGGCAGTAGCTGCTACCTGCACGAGTCTGGAACAGAGTGAGAACATTGCCATGGGACATCCTGTAACGGTTTATGTTCCACATTCAGTTGTGATTCTGTTAACCCAAACCAAGACCCAGTATCTCACTCCTAGTCGGCTGACTAAGTATGAGAGAATTCTTATTGGTGCAGAGAATGTAATAATTTCCCGATGCAATATTTTAAACCCTGCAACCTTGTTGCCCCTCACCCAAAATGCAGAAGTGGAGGGTGAGATTGAGCATAATTGCATTGACTTAACTGAGTTTAGTACAAAACCACGTCCTGATATAAAAGAAACGGCCCTTCCCATAGAGGATCTAGTGATGTTTGTGGATGGCTCCTGTTTGAGACATGAGGATGGCGGGTTGAGTGCTGCCTATGCCGTAGTCACCCTGGAAACGGCCCTAGAAGCATCCTATCTAAGTGAAATTAAATCTGCCCAAGTGGCCGAGCTGATCGCATTGGCCAGAGCTTGCAAGCAAGGGAAAAAAAAACGAGTAACCGTATACACTGACAGTCAATATGGTTACGGGGTTGTTCATGACTTCGGCCAGCTGAGGTTGCAAAGAGAATTCATGACTTCCTCAGGTACCCCTATCAGAAATGGAAAAGTGGTGCAAACCCTGCTGGAAGCGATCCAGTTGCCCAAAGAATTGGCAGTAGTCAAATGTGCTGCTCACAAGTCTGGTAATGACGATGTGACAGCCGGAAACAGATATGCTGACCAAATTGCCCAGTATTGTGCCCGATACAAAATGTTCCTAAAAATCAAATTATGGGGGGGCGGAAACAGCTGCCAACTTATGGTGTTTGAGAATGTATCTACCTGGAGGGAACTGAGAGAATTCCAGCAAGCAGCAGAGGAGGAGGAAAAACAAAGATGGGAGACTGAGGAATGTCAGCTCAGGGAAAGAGATGGTGTTGTGGTTGATAAGACGGGTGTGCCTGTGTTACCAGATAGTATGGCTGCCCCAATGGCCAGGATGATACATGGAGATACCCATATTGGGAGGGATGCAATGTGCCGAATGTTTCACCAAGTGTTCTACAACTCAAAGTTCAGAAACATTGCGGATGGGCTTTGTCAGAGGTGCCTGGTGTGTCAGCAGTTCAACGCAGGAAAGAGGACTGTGGTAGAGCAAAGTACAATTGGAAAGGCAGAAGGTCCTTTTGTCCGACTACAGGCAGACTTTATTCAGTTGCCTATGTGTAAAGGATACAGATATGTCCTCGTAATAGTTTGCCTATTCTCAAGGTGGGTGGAAGCCTACCCAGCAAAGAAAAATGATGCCATTACTGTAGCCAAGTTGTTGCTCAGGGAGCTAATACCTAGGTATGGATTTCCAGAGACAATTGAAACAGACAGAGGTGGGCACTTTGCCAACGACATCTTAAAAGAGCTCTATACAGCATTCAAGATTGAGCCTAAGCTACACTGTGCATACCCTCCAGAGGCTTCTGGAATAGTCGAACAAGTGAATGGCACTATAAAGTCAAGATTGGCCAAAATGTGTAATTCCACAAAATTGAACTGGATAGAAGCTTTACCCCTTGTCTTGATGGGATTGAGAAGTATTCCCAACAGAAAGACAGGCCTGAGCCCCCATGATGTACTAATGGGAAGAGTGATGCGACAGGCATGGGTACCTAGACACAAACTGCTGAGTATTTCTGATGATTTGGTGCTAGAATACTGCAGGCAGCTGGGTGACCAAGTGCGTTCTATCTCTCACCAGATTGGGGAGACTGCTGTCGAATGGCCAACCACTCCAGCCCATAAACTGAAACCTGGAGATTGGGTGGTGTTGAAGAAGCACACCCGGAAGAGTTGTCTTGGACCAAAGTGGGGAAAGCCAAGGCAAGTGATCCTTGTAACTACCACTGCTGTAAAGTGTGCTGGCGTGCCGAAGTGGATTCACACCAGCCATACCAAGAAGGTAACCGAAGAAGAGGCGACTGAGGCTGAAGGTGGTACAGCTGAGGAGACTCCAGACGAGGGTCCGGATCTAGCTGACGTAATACTACCGAGCACCAGTCAAGACGAATGGTTCCCGCCCGACGACCTGATTCTTGATCCAATAAGAACCAGAAAGTATTCCTACCTAGATAGAGAGTGGGATAGTGAGGACGAGACAGGACTAGAAGAAGAAGGTCAGGTTATCGAGATTCACGTCAGACCTGATCAGGAAATAGGTCAAGTAGGGACAGACCAAGTCATTGACACTCCTCCAAAGACTCCAGAGACTGAAAAGGGACAGATAGTAATTAAAGCTGAAGTTCATGCGGAAGAAAATCAAGGGTTCGAAGTGCATGAACAGGAACAGATAGAAATAGACGAACGTGTTCAGGAAGCAGAGTCCAAACCAGTTGAAACCCAAAGTCAAATCCAAAATACACCTGAACAAGGCCAGCTTAGAAACCAGGCAGAAGAAACTGATGAAAGACCTGGAACTAGTCAGATAGGAAGGGAAAAGGACACTGCCAAAACAATAGTGCCACATCAGAGCGAAAATAAAAGAATTTACGAAGAAGGTCAAGTATCCTCGACCACTAAAAGGCTCAAGAAGAAAAGTGATCCGAGATACATAAAGAGGCTGAAACTAAGATTGAAAACAGTAGAGGAGAAAATAGAAGACCGAAAAAGAGCTGCTAGTGAAAGACAGAAAGCAGGAACTCAGCAAAACAGGCGCAGTACCAGAGTGAAAAGACTAAATAAAAACTATCGAAGTACTGAATGGACCTATTTGGTGTTGGAAGAGATTGACGACCCTGAAGAGAGTGATAGAAGCGATCAAGATTCGATCGAGGATCAGAGTTCGGAGGTAGAAGACCCACCTTGAAAAGTGAAACTGCGTAAGCCTCTTGTATTAAGAAACAAAGAGGGGTTGGAAAGCCACCTGTAAACAAAAATGTCTGATTCAAATGTAAATGGAAGACCTAGAGGGAATTGTGGTAAAACTGGCTGTAAGATATGCTTATGCAGCGTAGCAATAGTTATAGTAGTATGGATAGGACTAACAGTCTTTATACCTTTTATGATAAGTAAAGATACTAACCTGTACCCTACTAAACCGATGACCCCAGATTCAGAAGTTGTACATACTGAAGAAACACCACAAAGTGTAGAAAGACGTGACAATTCAGTCAGCCTGAGACAAACACGACCTGACTTAGAAGCACCAGATGAGGAAGGACTGCATTTTCACAAAATGAGAAACAGAACACATTTAAATGTCTTTGCAAATCTTTTAGTGCATTACGTAGAAGCTATGGAAATAGAAAATTGTTACGTTTGCATGAAGCTACCTACTTCAGTAGCTGAAGGCGTGACCTATCATCATTTACCCCTAACCTATGGAATTTCCTGTAGTATATTAGCAAGCTTATTCTATAGAAGCACTTTACAGTACTACTATTCAAACACTGACGTGATTTTTTCTGAACTGCCTATTCGGGGACACCTGAATATTGTACATGTCAGAAGCGAAGTGACTCGTTACATGGGAGAATACTTTCTGACTATAGGTGACATAGATTTGAATGAAGCTCGAAGAGATAATTTGACTTGTTCATTGCATGAGCAAGAGAAAATGTTTTTGAAAATGGCAGAAAAGAGAAGGGAGAGTTTCCAAAGAAAGGCCAATGATAAGAGACAGAAAACTCCTAAATGGGCTGAAAACATGGAGGGCACCTCAAATGGCGAAGCAAATCCTGCACTGTTGTTGGATTTTGAACGAAAAGGGAAACTCTGTCTTCATAGAGAGAAGACTAGTAATTATAACAATGTATTCATCGGTTCCAGTGAATGCGAACATAATTACAAGGTAATTGGAGGTTGGGGTTTCAAAAATGGGTCAGAACCTGTGTTTCCTGGAATTTATTATTTATGTGGAAACAAGGCTTATTTCAAATTGCCGGATCACTGGTATGGAAGCTGCTATTTTGGCATTGTCTACCCGAAAATATACCATGTGAACAACGCCGCTGGAAGCAATGAAAATACTAATGGTTTAGTGCGTAGTAGGCGTGAAAGTGTAGGAGAAATTATAGGTGATATATTTAGTGCACTAATACCTGGAGTGGGAGTGGTTCTGAATACTCACCGTATCTGCAAATTATCTACAGTAGTGGATCGGTTGTCAACTGACACTGCTGCTGGATTCCTGCTGGTCAATACTGAAACGGTTGCGATCAGATCAATGGTTTTACAGAATCGCCTTGCTCTTGATACCTTATTGGCAAAAGAGGGCGGAGTCTGCAGAATGCTGAAGGCGCACTATTGTTGCACTTACATTCCTGATAAAAGTATAGAAATTAAGAAATATATACAAAACATAACTAATTTAGAAAAATAACTCAAACCACTGGAGGTTGATAGTGCCTGGAAGAGACTAACTGATGGTCTCTCCTCTGTAGGTAGTTGGTTTACTAACATAGGTCGCAGTCTTGTAGGGAAAATACTGATGCCAATAGCTGGAATAAGTCTGATTGTGTTCATAATAATAATTTGCTGCAAATGTCAAAAGTGTAGAAAGAAGTATACAGTAAATAAGAGAGGAGTCAAGAGAAATATTGACAAACTTGAATTAGAAGAGTTAAGAAACCAGATTTATAAAAAGGCCAAAGGTTTCCATCCTAATAAGGATGCTGAAAAGAGGCTTAACAACAAATTTGTGGAAATAGAAATGAGTGAGATGTGAGAAAAATGAAGTTGGCATCTGTTTCCATTAATAGTGATGATAGTAAATATTATCAAAGAGGGGATTGATGGAGTAAGGATTCGCACGTAAAGCGACTTGCTCACATTCATGAACCTCGTTAACTTGTAATAATATTAACCAACCCTGTTCGTCATTAATATTACACTTTTACAGTACACGCAGGTGTCCTAGAGACGCTTGCCTATGTGTTTATTAATTCTAACTCCGCTTGCATACTACAGAATGGCCGCTTCGCAGAAATCCAGTCTGCGCATGCTTCGGTCATACCCATGTGATGTGACGCACTCGCAGTTTTGGAGGGAGAGTTCGCTCATGCGCATTGTAGCTAAAAATGGCCGCTTGTCCATAACCACGCGTTCTGCTTGCCCATGCTGCTTTGCATTTCGATCTATTTCGCTTAATCTTTAACCGCTATAGTTATTATGAAGTAAGAGGGTACAGTGTAGATTATCATGGTGTACAGTGTATTCATTTTTTCCTGTGTTTCTAATTTGTTTTCGCTTACTTTTCATGTATTGCGTATCTGGGGGCCTGGGAGTTGGGGAGCTCCTCCATCTTAGAATTCTATGTGGACCCGATCACGTGATATGAGGACCGGGCCTTGCATCAGTGGAACTCAGCCAGCTGGCTGCCGAAGCTGAGACGCGCCTGGGAAGATCACCTCTACCCCGGGAGAAGATGCTGAATTTCACCTAAAACTGTTACATTGTTTCTTTCCACTGTGTACTCTATTGTCCTCTTCTACACGTATGCCTGGGAACAGGAATGTAAGGGGTGGGTACTGTCATTTGAATATTAAATATGGGAACCTAGAATTTTAGGTGACGACTATGACCTAACCACCTCTCCTGACCAATCGTAAGTTGGGACCTTGTCACTTGCAACATTTGTGGGTGGTCTGGGGACCCAAAAAGGGTATATCTAGCCTAGTTTAGTTAGGGAAAATTGTCCGACTTGTCCGAATAGCTGACCTGTCACCGACCCCACGACTCTATAGGTGATTAATACAGAGAGCTGCGGAGCGCTCTGTCCGAATTTTCCACAAACTCCAAGGGGTGGAAATAGTCTTAAGTGCTGGCGAAGCACTTTGCTGGGAGATTCGAGAACCCAATCGGGGTTACTGGCGGATTCCGTGCAGTGAGGGGGTAGCGCAGGCGTTGCATCCGAAGCTGCAGGTGTTGGTCGTACCCTTTGGTGAGCCCAGTCCTGACCCAAATCCTGAGGGGTGTCCTGTCCTGATTTTCCGTGAGCTGTACCTGCTCATCTACTGGCATCCTAACTCCTTGAGGGTCCTTGTCCTCGTCTGTTCCTGAAGCTGACCCGTGGCCAGGGTTAGTCCTCATTCCAGTCCTAGGTAAATATACCCGTGGGTGTCCGTCTACTATCCTTTTCTTTCTGTTCTTTAATAAAGCCTCTATGCCCATGATATTCTCTCTGTTCACTCTAATATTGTCTATGCAAACTGTTTATTAGTATGTTCCATTTTTTCCCCTTTCCTGTAGGGCATATTGAAACTGTTTTTGCTTAAATTAAGTGTGATGAATTTTATTGATGTGTAGGATCTAAGTTAGATAGACTAAGATTAGGGTTTGAATCACTTATAGGCTTCAGGAATTCACTGACTACTGTGTTTTAAACTTACCTTCCCTAGTATAAGCCTGAGACTTAATAGCATGTTCCCTGTTACCCTTACCCATTAGATTTTCCCGTCCCACCCAATGGTGTTTTCCCTTATTCATAGTTACATCATTAGGTTTCGGCTACCGTCGCACTGCGAAGCAGTGGGAGGAGCCGAAATCTTTTGTGTATAGTATGGGGGCCTGAACAAGCCCCTCTTCTCCATTGGCTGGCCTCGTAAATGCTGGCCAGCCATTGGAGGAGAGGAGCATCACTCAGTTCAGGGCCCGCCTTGACGCGATTCGGGGGCGTTTTGCTCTCTTTTTTTAAGCCCCGCCCCTCATCTCATTAACCAAGAAGGATTAGTTCGGCTCAGACCTAAACCAAATAAAAGCCCGAACTCCCCACAAAAAAGAGCCCAAAACAACCCCCGCCCACCTAACTTAATAGACTTACAAATAACTACTTGTTTTAATAGACTTGCAAATAACCACTCGTTTGATTACTGAAAATTCAAATTGGAAATAGTTACTGGTTGTTAATTGCGTTGCTGGTCACAGATTAACGCGCCCAGAATACCGTGTGGTTCCCGGCAGATTTATACCGGGTCAAATATACGCGATATTAGTGCAGTTACTTAGCGCTGCGCAGGCATCAGTAGGAGTTTCCCGCGCTAGAACACTTGTTCATTTTCCGGTCATGGTGCTGGATAACCCGTGTCCTTTCGCCAACCCTTTCCAGTTCGAGATAACTTTCGAGTGTATGGAGGACCTACCTGATGGTGAGTGACTCCCTGGTGAGCCCATAATGTGCCCACTTTCTAGAAATGACACGCATGCATCATCTGATGGTAAGTGACCACCTTTTTCTTAAATACCACACAGCTTTTAACAGGAAGGATTCATTAACGGTAAGTGATCCACCTGAAAAATGCCTCCCCTAGACCTGCTTGACGGTGAGTTATCTCCTCCTGGGTGCCTGACAGCGCCACCTTTCCCGTTCATATTTTCGATAGAACTGCCAGTTTTAACACGGAAGAATTGGATGGGGAACTTCGCAATCCTTCATGGCGTATATAAAATGTTTGACCTGCCTATTAAGTACCGTGATTAGTAATTAATTTCAGGCCTGAGTCTCACGATGGTGAGCGAGCTCTAGTCCTCTATGACGAGAGAGAGAAACGGATAGTCGTCATTGGAGTGTACTTAGACGGGCTACCTGCAGATCCGTACCTGCCTCCTAGTGAAATATAATCGGTGACATTGTGCATCGTTGAGTCGGACGAGAATCGTTCATGGGGGGAAAATAGTTTGAAGCAGTCCTTCACTAAGAGATCCTGATTAGTTGGGGGTCTTGGTAGCCCATTCAGCTCTGAAGGCTTCCCCCGCCCAATCAACGACTTAATCTACCGGCCCTGTCAAGAATGGTGGGACTCCCTGCCTCCCCATGGTCCGTGATCCACGATGGTGTGCTTGTTGTGCTTATTCCTGGTAAGTGAATCTATATGTCGGAATCGAGAGCAGGAGGTAGATTTGCTTCAACAACAGTGCGAACACCCCCTCCTGTTTCCCCACACCCCATGCCAAAATATAGAGCTGCATATGTGCCCACAGCACTTGAATACGGGGTGCAACTTGCTAAAATACTATTTTCTTGGAGGCTATAGTCCTCCGTACCTTGGAGCCAGACTTCATTTTCCATGCTGCATTGTAAGCTGCAATCAGCTGTCCCAACGCCGCACATTATCTTCGGTCGAGCCTACAAGACAGCACCAGCTGTCTGAAAAAGACCTATTGTCAGATTACCAAGAATTTTGAAAGCCCACCCGTTGCCCATCACCGGTTGACTTTATGTTCACACTCGTTTGCCTTCGTTTCGATAGCTTGCATTGTCCTTTCCCCTAAGCGTAACTTGTGCGTGTCCTTCACTGCTAGCTTATAGGGAGCTACTTAAAAAAATATATTTTATTAAGAACCCCGTGATAGCGCATGTTTTTTGGTTCTCACTCGTGCTTGTCTCTGCTCTGTATTTTGCTCTTCCATCTGTATGTATGCACCCATCATGCCATGCTGTTGCTCTGTCGCTTGTATTTCTTTCCCCTGCGCATTGTGTTGCTCTCCATTGTGCTCCGTGTTGCTCCTCCTCCCGTGTGTGCTTCAGTTCCTTTCACCCAAGTGCTGTGATATAAATGAGTGTGTGTGTGTAAGTTCACTTGCTCACTATTTATTTTTGTTTTAATCTCAAGACCATTTTCGGATTGGTAAATTAAAAAAGAAAAGGCGCTCGTATATTTGTAGAGTCGCACTTGCGCGATCGTGCCTGTGAAGACTAGGCATGAGTGCAGTCAGGGGCTGTTCACACCAATATGGCATTGTTCTTGATACTTCATTCACTGGGCTGATTGACTTTGGCAGGTTGGACACGTCCATCCCACAGCTGTTTCTGAAATTGGAGCCTATGATAAGTGCATTTCACATATCGGGAGCAAATGGCTCCCCTGTGCTGTTGGAAAGGATGCATGAATTAGTGGTATTGATTGAATTTTGTTAGTGATACTGGCTGCATAGCCATATTGTTAAAAATATACGTAGCTTTGTATCGATCTACTACAAGTGTTTTTCTCACCACATGCCATTGGCTGTGTCCTGCTTCATTCCACTCTAGAAAGTGCTTCCATTGGGAGGCACGAGGCATCAGAAAAGTGCAAATACGGAAAAGTATATTAAATCATTGTTTTCAAGTTACCTCTATCTCCTGTGTGCGCTATATGCAGAAAGCCATCCTTTGTTTTGTTCCAGTATTGGCAAATCCAGAAGGACTAGCTTTAATGTGCTGAATAGCATTTGTGTATGCAACGCATGCAATCTGTGTTTGTTCTGGCCTGTATTTGCTCATTTAAGCCAGACCTATTGATGTTGACAGTACTTATTTTTAGTTGCTTCTGCCACACTTACGTTCACAACTCATCCTGTACTAAGATGGTTTTAGGTTTGCACTGCTCCAACAATTTACCTTCTGCTTCATTGCTGATCTGCTTTCTCCTTGGGCTTGATGTAGTGGTTACAGTATAAAGCTGTTCTGCTGGCACAATAATAGTTTTCTTTGAGTCGTATAAATTAATCGTATGGAATGTCGCCTTAGTAAATATAGATCACTTTACTCCACTCAACGTACCTTCACACAAACAAGGGCAAGTGAGATGAAAACATTAAAATAATCGGTATGGGGGTTCATATGTCTCATCTTTAATCTGCCGCAGTGCAGAGTGACTAGGGAGTGCAGAGTGACTAGGGAGTGCAGAGTGACTAGGGAGTGCAGAGTGACTAGGGAGTGCAGAGTGACTAGGGAGTGCAGAGTGACTAGGGAGTGCAGAGTGACCAGGGAGTGCAGAGTGACCAGGGAGTGCAGTGACCAGGGAGTGCAGAGTGACCAGGGAGTGCAGAGTGACCAGGGAGTGCAGAGTGACCAGGGAGTGCAGAGTGACCAGGGAGTGCAGAGTGACCAGGGAGTGCAGAGTGACCAGGGAGTGCAGAGTGACCAGGGAGTGCAGAGTGACTAGGGAGTGCTAGAGAGTGCAGAGTGACCAGGGAGTGCAGTGACCAGGGAGTGCAGAGTGACCAGGGAGTGCAGAGTGACCAGGGAGTGCAGAGTGACCATGGAGTGCAGAGTGACTAGGGAGTGCTAGAGAGTGCAGAGTGACCATGGAGTGCAGTGACCAGGGAGTGCAGTGACCAGGGAGTGCAGAGTGACCAGGGAGTGCAGAGTGACCAGGGAGTGCAGAGTGACCAGGGAGTGCAGAGTGACCAGGGAGTGCAGAGTGACCAGGGAGTGCAGAGTGACCAGGGAGTGCAGAGTGACCATGGAGTGCTAGAGAGTGCAGAGTGACCAGGGAGTGCAGTGACCAGGGAGTGCAGAGTGACCAGGGAGTGCAGAGTGACCAGGGAGTGCAGAGTGACCAGGGAGTGCAGAGTGACCAGGGAGTGCAGAGTGACCAGGGAGTGCAGAGTGACCAGGGAGTGCAGAGTGACCAGGGAGTGCAGAGTGACCAGGAAGTGCAGAGTGACCAGGAAGTGCAGAGTGACTGGAGAGTGACTGGAGAGTGGCTGGAGAGTAACTGGAGAGTGACTGGAGAGTGACTGGAGAGTGACTGGAGAGTGACTGCAGAGTGACTGCAGAGTGACTGGAGAGTGACTGGAGAGTGACTGGAGAGTGACTGGAGAGTGACTGGAGAGTGACTGGAGAGTGACTGGAGAGTGCAGAGTGACTGGAGAGTGCAGAGTGACTGGAGAGTGCAGAGTGACTGGAGAGTGCAGAGTGACTGGAGAGTGCAGAGTGACTGGAGAGTGACTGGAGAGTGACTGGAGAGTGACTGGAGAGTGACTGGAGAGTGACTGCAGAGTGCAGAGTGACTGCAGAGTGCAGAGTGACTGGAGAGTGCAGAGTGACTGGAGAGTGCAGAGTGACTGGAGAGTGACTGGAGAGTGACTGGAGAGTGACTGGAGAGTGACTGGAGAGTGACTGGAGAGTGACTGAGAGTGCAGAGTGACTGGAGAGTGCAGAGTGACTGGAGAGTGCAGAGTGACTGGAGAGTGCAGAGTGACTGGAGAGTGACTAGAGAGTGCAGAGTGACTGGAGAGTGACTGGAGAGTGCAGAGTGACTGGAGAGTGCAGAGTGACTGGAGAGTGCAGAGTGACTGGAGAGTGCAGAGTGACTGGAGAGTGACTGGAGAGTGACTGGAGAGTGACTGGAGAGTGACTGGAGAGTGACTGGAGAGTGACTGGAGAGTGACTGGAGAGTGCAGAGTGACTGGAGAGTGCAGAGTGACTGGAGAGTGCAGAGTGACTGGAGAGTGCAGAGTGACTGGAGAGTGCAGAGTGACTGGAGAGTGACTGGAGAGTGACTAGAGAGTGCAGAGTGACTGGAGAGTGCAGAGTGACTGGAGAGTGCAGAGTGACTGGAGAGTGCAGAGTGACTGGAGAGTGCAGAGTGACTGGAGAGTGACTGGAGAGTGACTAGAGAGTGCAGAGTGACTGGAGAGTGCAGAGTGACTGGAGAGTGCAGAGTGACTGGAGAGTGCAGAGTGACTGGAGAGTGCAGAGTGACTGGAGAGTGCAGAGTGACTGGAGAGTGACTGGAGAGTGACTAGAGAGTGCAGAGTGACTGGAGAGTGACTGGAGAGTGCAGAGTGACTGGAGAGTGCAGAGTGACTGGAGAGTGCAGAGTGACCGGAGAGTGCAGAGTGACTGGAGAGTGCAGAGTGACTGGAGAGTGCAGAGTGACTGGAGAGTGCAGAGTGACTGGAGAGTGCAGAGTGACTGGAGAGTGACTGGAGAGTGACTAGAGAGTGCAGAGTGACTGGAGAGTGCAGAGTGACTGGAGAGTGCAGAGTGACTGGAGAGTGCAGAGTGACTGGAGAGTGCAGAGTGACTGGAGAGTGACTGGAGAGTGACTAGAGAGTGCAGAGTGACTGGAGAGTGACTGGAGAGTGCAGAGTGACTGGAGAGTGCAGAGTGACTGGAGAGTGCAGAGTGACTGGAGAGTGCAGAGTGACTGGAGAGTGCAGAGTGACTGGAGAGTGCAGAGTGACTGGAGAGTGCAGAGTGACTGGAGAGTGCAGAGTGACTGGAGAGTGACTAGAGAGTGCAGAGTGACTGGAGAGTGATTGGAGAGTGCAGAGTGACTGGAGAGTGCAGAGTGACTGGAGAGTGCAGAGTGACTGGAGAGTGCAGAGTGACTGGAGAGTGACTGGAGAGTGACTGGAGAGTGACTGGAGAGTGACTGGAGAGTGACTGGAGAGTGCAGAGTGACTGGAGAGTGCAGAGTGACTGGAGAGTGCAGAGCGACTGCTGAGATTAAGCTAATGGCAATGTAAATGACAATGCCATTTATTTATCTGTTTTCAAAACCAACACATAAATACAAATTTTGTCATTTACAATGCCAATAGCTCTAACTTTTCCAAAGGCGAAACCATTGCATTGTAAATGCTTGTTTTTGTAATTCTGTTTATTGATGTTCTGATCAGCATTTGCCTTATACTTTTGTCACTTTGAATTTTACATTCTTACATAAAACCCTTAAAACGCCTCAGGTGTCTGTGGTCATTTGAACCTTACAACGAGTTATTTAATGAAAAGAATAAATGTTTAGAACTATCTTGTCACTCATCCACTGCTAGCTCCTGATCTGTCAGGAAAGTAAGTGCCTGTGGTAAGTCAGGTACCATGGTAATAGTGTTGCAGAAAACACATATAAAATACTGATAGTGGCGTGTAAACTCACTTGACTCACAAAATTGTATTTCAATCACGTCATGGGCCCGAGTGCGTGAAAATCTGGTGAACTCAGAGCCGGGTGACCTGCGCGCTCTATCACCCTTACCATTTATTTCACATTCCTCTTTGGTGTATAAAGGTTAGTTGGTGACACCAAGCAACATTGAACTTTCCCCCAGGCCAATTTGGCAATGTACTTGTCATCTCTCCCAGGAAGGGATGAAGTAGGAGTCACCGAGTGTTTAGATCATCTTTGGGCTGCTGCCACAAGGATGGAGTCCTTTTTTTGGATAGCTGTGTGGCGTGCTGGGGCAGTATCTGGTGCTCCATATTACTTCTCCGAGAAAAGAATTACTTTTTGAGCTATAACCAATGTCTTCATGAGATTCATCACCTCCTTCCACATGTAGTCTTAAATCAAAATATACTTCACTAGTTTGTTAGGTTGCTCTTTGAACCCGTAAAGGTAGCATTGACTCTATGCAATGAGTAGGTCAGATACCTTGGTTAGCCTTTTTAAAAGGTTATAAACAAGATGTTCATTGCAGAAGAACTGGGCTGCACAGTCTCTCCAGCAATCCTCTTTATGATGATCTTTCTCCTGATCCTGGTTAGAAATCCCCCATCTTCTACATTGTCAGTTGCTTCTTCCGCATCAGCTTGTATTCCCCCATGTCCAAGGCCACTTGAGTAACTGGTAAAGAGGTTGGAGATAGGGGAAGCTCAGCCAATATTAGTGTTGGGATTTATGTTTGATGGGGTTGCTTTGTGCTGAGATCAGTTGTGCTGGAGGTGGTATATATTGCAGAAGTTGAGGGACCAGTTTTTGAAAGGTGTTCAATCATTTGTTGAAAAGGGTTCAGGAATTTTAGAGGTGCTTGCATCATTAATTTATCTTGGTATCAATATATGTGACTGTGGTTGTGATCAACTTCCCTATGTGGACCCATCAGATGACAATGTGGAGGTGAAAGTACATCCTAAATAGTCTTGAGGTATCCTATACCCTCATATATTTTGCCACATAATGAGGGTCTTACTCCCGCTTCGCAAATGATAGTCCTCATAATGTGGTATATTGGGCATCTAGCTGTGCACCACTGAATGCTGTTTCAGATGCTTAATGAAGACACTAATGTCAGCCTCCAATTCTTAAATCTAACATTTGCACTAGTAAGTGCCTGAAGCCGCTAATATGCAAGTGGCACCTCAAGTGATGGCAGGATACGAATTCCTGTGGCGCTGTTTTTAACAGGATCTTATTGATATATGCTGTGGTGGACATTATCATTGCTGATTTTGTCACTGACAAAGTCTTATAGTTGTCAACCGTTTCTTGTCAACAGTCTGTATATTTTGTTGCTGGTGTTGTCATGGACAGGGTATTCAGCAATTGACAGAGTTGTCATGGAGGTGGTCATCAGTGCCATCAACAGTGTCATTGTTGATAGTGTCTTCTTCATGTCAATGGGATCTTCTTTGATATCAATGGGATGGTTGGTGATTAGGCCATTGCTGTTGATGGAACACACACCAACAGAGTCGCTGTTTGCAACGTGGCTATTGAACACCAAGGTTTAATGGAAGCCTTCCAGACGTTGATGGGTCTGCTGAGGAAGCTTACAGGGTTTGTATGGAGCCAAGTTTTCATGCAATTTTTTGTGTTGAGTGCTCTGAAGCCCTTTATGATGCCTTTTCAGAGGACATTAAGATTTGTTTTTCTTTTCAGAGGACAAGGCGCTTTACTTTGTGGAAATGCTTTGAGGAGCACTGAGTACAAAACCATCCCCTGATGAGAGGGCTTCCCAATTGGAAGGGGAATCCTTTTTTCTCCACTGAAGAAACATGGCTAGCCTTTATTTATCCTCAAGAGCTGTTAAAAAATTTCTGCAGATGTCACAGTGAGCCTTGTGCTTAGAATGCAGCTAGTATAGGTACTCTACATGGCTGTCATTTGCATAGATCTTTAGGTGTATACAACAGAGATCTCTTCTCATTGTCTTTTATAATGACAGTGGCAGTTTTTGCCAGGTCACAAAAAAGTCAAATAACCACTGAAACAACTCATTGTTCAGTGTAGCGGAAGCAAGTGCTAGCAGAGTTCTAGGGAAGTTGAAGAAAAGTTAGAAATCCAGTAAATTGTAGCCAAACTATTAAGATAGAGCAGAGCTGTGTTCGGGGACTTGCTCACATACAATATGGAGTAGTCATGGTCATATTTATTGTGCAGTTAATAAAAACCTTCACAAAGAAGAAATAATTAAAATGCTAAGACATGTTAAAATCTATCCAAGAGTGGTCTCTTAGGCTAAGGACACTATGAAGTTCTACTCAGTCCATAGTGAGGCTATTGATGATCAGCCTTGTTTACATCGCTTGCCATGCTGACATGTTGCAGCCAAGTACTGGGTTGCACAGTTCAGTCTGACCATCAGGTAAGGTATTTCGAGCAGTCCAGTTGCAGAGAGAGAGTTGGAGCTCTACATGCCTCCTATTATTACTCCGGTCTTCCCTGGGCATTCAGTTAGTGCATGTTGAGTTATTTTGGTCTGATGTACTTCAACTTTAGGATGCGAACAGTCAAAAGAGTGTGGTCAGCCAGCCATGAGTAGTTTGGTGTCCCCCCAGCCTGGCAGTGTTCCCAACACTTTAGGTCCAGATGTGTGTTCCATGTCCTGCTTGTTATTCCTGCTATGCCTTGTGTGGTGGTTTCTAATTTGAAGAATGTAATTGTTTTTACGTTGAGTTGAGAGTTCAGTGGGTTCAAGCTGGCAGCTACTCCCTGCTGACATGTGCGTAGACCTAAGGTGATGTAGTCTGTGCAAAGTAACAATTTTATTTGTGCTAAAAGCTGAGGACAGATGAAAAGGACGTGGATCAGTGTTTCTTTTGCAAGTCCACATTGGCGGCAGTTTATGTCGTGGTTATCAGAGCATCGCCAAACCGGAAGATGGTCCAGAAAATTCCACTCCCCCATTCTTAGTGCCACCCGCCTGGATTTAATCCATAATGCAGAGCTTTCCAAACTGTGCGTTGCGACACTGTACTGTGTCGCCTCCTATGCGTGGGTGTGTCGCGTGATGACGTCTGTGGGCAGATTAGGGCAAATGCTCTCTTGGACGTTTGCATTCAGTGACGCAGTACACCAAGTAAGGAGAAGCGTTAGGCGAGAGTGTGCTGAGCGTGGGTCCTTGTTCCCTTTGCGATGCAGTGACCACCTCTGCTCTCCATCCCTGGTGCTCGGTAAACTTGATAGCCTGTAACTTCATTTTCTGTTGGGCGCTCATAACAGTTTGTTGTTTTCTGCCCTGGGGTTTGAGGAACAAAGCTCTTGTGTTTGCGTTGTGAGAGACGGAGTATTTGTCAGCATCCTGCCCAAGAGTGCGCGATGGTTTGCATGCCGGCTGCAGAGTCACGGATTTGAATTCTGCAAAGACAGCACAGTATCGATACATTAGGAGCCGTGTAGGTGGTTATTAAATCTGTAAGAGTAAATTCATTCTTTCTGTGTAAAGGTTTGCAATTCTCTATAGCACCCTGGTGTTTATTTTCTCGCACTCCTTATTTCCTTTAAACCTCCAGTCCTTTTCTATCGCTTGCCCTTTTCTCTCCTTTGTGCCCCCAATTTTATCTGGCCCACTCGTAGGTTATATACAGATCTCGGCAACCGGACCGGTAACCACTTAAGCAAAGAAGCAGTGACAGGTCAAGTGCACTCGCAATTTACAGTGCTTCTAACTGAAGCACTGTGAGGAAAAAAAAAAATGACCAACATCACATAGAAGGGGAGTACAGAGCCACAACTGAAATCTTAGGGAGCAGGTCACTCCATTATCTTCCTGTTCTGTGCATCGGTCAGTCAAGCCCCTTACGACTTACATCATTTCACAGACTATAAAAACCCTGTACAAATCACAGACAAACTTGAACCTATAAATTCCCTTTTCTAACTTTGTTGGTTCCGTTGCACAGGCAGTGTTCATGTTTTATGTACCTGCGCCTCTGTAAATTACAATGTTGATATTGGAGAACGGTTTTGAATTAGCACGTGTTGCTTTTAACCATGGGATGAATTACCTTGGTAAACAGAACCTGTGAGGTGCATTGGGCTGAAAAGATTAAGTAGTCGTCTGTTGAGCAAACCTATGCTCGCTCATGCAAGGACTACCAGAAGCTTCCTTCTTTGCTGTACTGAAGGAAACCTGGGGGTGCAGAAATCAATTATACTATACTGGAAACATTTTGATGTTTGATCTTGAACTCAGTTTAGCTGGGCGGTATAGAAGAAAACAAACACTGAGAAAGGTATTTATTCGGTGTTGCATTTGCTGTAATAACTGACGTCCGGCTAGCCTTCTTATTATTTCACAGCCCTGGGCTGTGCCTACAGCTATACAAGTCCTTGGGTGCACAGACAAAATATCGACTCCAAAATATCGACTGGACATAATATCGACTTTTAAATATAGACTGGACAAAATATCGACTGGACAGAATATCGACTACAAAAATATTGTTTTTAAGGTAAGTGAAGTAATATCGACTGTGTAAAATATAGATAGCAAAAATATCGAATTTTTAATAATATATAATATTTTATAGTGTATTTTTGTGTAATAATATGTGTGAAAAGTGTGTATTAATGTTATAAAGAATTTAATTAAAAGAATTTTGTTTTAATAATAAATGCGTAATGTAATTCTGTAGCTGTTGTGGGTTTATAGGGGAATAGGGTGGGAAGTAATTTAATTATAATTAATTAAATATGTAAATTAATTAATTGATATTAATGTAAAATTAATTGTAAATTAATTTATATGTGTTAATTAATTTATTAGTAATTGCTAATTAATTAATAATAATTGATTAATTGGTAAATATGTAAAATTTACTAATTTAATGCAGTAGCGGGTTGTGGGATTATAGGGGAATAGGGTGGGAAGTAATTTAATTAATAATAATTAAATATGTTAATATAATTATTCATAGTAATTAGTAAATAATTGATAATAAATTTATATGTGTTAATTAATTAAATAGTAATTGTTAATAATGTTATATTAATTGATTAATTTGTTAATATGTGATTTTTACAAATTTAATTATTACAACTACGCTTTCCAACGCTTTCCCTACTGTTGCACCCACTGGAGTGGGAATAGTAATTTTAACCCCTACGCTATCCAACACTTTCCCTACTGTTGCACCCACTGGAGTGGGAATAGTAATTTTAACCCCTACGCTATCCATCGCTTTCCCTACTGTTGCACCCACTGGAGTTGGAATAGTAATTTTAACCCCTATGCTATCCAACGCTTTCCCTACTGTTGCACCCACTGGAGTGGGAATAGTAATTTTAACCCCTACGCTATCCAACACTTTCCCTACTGTTGCACCCACTGGAGTGGGAATAGTAATTTTAACCCCTACGCTATCCAACGCTTTCCCTACTGTTGCACCCACTGGAGTTGGAATAGTAATTTTAACCCCTACGCTATCCAACGCTTTCCCTACTGTTGCACCCACTGGAGTGGGAATAGTAATTTTAACCCCTACGCTATCCAACACTTTCCCTACTGTTGCACCCACTGGAGTGGGAATAGTAATTTTAACCCCTACGCTATCCAACACTTTCCCTACTGTTGCACCCACTGGAGTGGGAATAGTAATTTTAACCCCTACGCTATCCAACGCTTTCCCTACTGTTGCACCCACTGGAGTTTGAATAGTAATTTTAACCCCTACGCTATCCAACGCTTTCCCTACTGTTGCACCCACTGGAGTGGGAATAGTAATTTTAACCCCTACGCCAGCCAACACTTTCCCTATTGTTGCACCCACTGGAGTGGGAATAGTAATTTTAACCCCTACGCTATCCAACGCTTTCCCTACTGTTGCACCCACTGGAGTTGGAATAGTAATTTTAACTCCTACGCTATCCAACGCTTTCCCTACTGTTGCACCCACTGGAGTGGGAATAGTAATTTTAACCCCTACGCTATCCAACACTTTCCCTACTGTTGCACCCACTGGAGTGGGAATATTAATTTTAACCCCTACGCTATCCAACGCTTTCCCTACTGTTGCACCCACTGGAGTTGGAATAGTAATTTTAACCCCTACACTATCCAATGCTTTCCCTACGCTTGAACTCTTTGGAGTGGGAATAGTATTTTTTACACTTCTGGTATTGTACGGTAATATAATAGTATCTTATTTAATTATAGTATGTTACTATATATATATGTTTTAACAAATAAGATTGTAAAAAAATATTTTTATTAATTTCAATTATTATTTAAATAATATAAGTTAATTTAAGTATTTTTAAGTATATTTTAGTAATTAAATTTTAATATTAATTTAATTTAACACTGTTTTTAATAAAGTCCATATTTTTTACAACTATATTATTGTAAACGATATTTTGTACTCAATATTTTTGTACTTACCTGTTTGTAGATACAAACTCGATATTTTGACGTCGATATTTTGTCCACGATATTTTTGCAAGTCGATATTTTGTCCCTCGATATTATTTCAGTGATCCGTCTTCACAATTATTTTTATGGGTGGTTTATAAAGCGTGGCATGTATTCTGAGGGTTAAGTTAGCTTTCTAGAAAGGTTCCGGCTCTTTTAAAAGAAAGGTGGTGGTGCTAGGTTTTTTTCATGCAAGCAGCAACAGATTTCTTTGATGAGTTGTGTCTTCAATTTCTTTCTGTTTAGCTGACAGGTTGATTGAGATCTCAAAGCCAGGTACAAGTTGATACGCATGGCGACCTTCCTTCGTGAGACTTTCTTTTGAACCTAAGATCGGGTAAAGCTTTGCTGGTTTTCACTTACTACCCATTTCCTATGCAAGGCTGGGGCCCTTAGTGTTGGTTAAACTGGCCTGGTTAGTAAAGGACCACTTGCTGAATAAGAGCATTGCCAGATACTTGTATTCTTTACTATGTGCAAGAGCTTCACCGTTCAGATACCACCTATTGCTAAAGCTGGATTTTAGGCTGAATACTACTGATTTTGTTTTGGATTGATTAAGTGTCAAGCATGTTTATTGTTGTATAGTCTTGCAGTGTTGACAGTAGCCATTATAGACATATCTTTGTCTGACTAAGGAGCACCACATAGTCAATATATGACAAATGGATTATTTGTTGTCCTCCGAGTTTATGGGTGGTGGGGGGGTGGGGGGAGATTTGACAGTTTGCTTTGTCATAGCCACTGGACATATCTGGTATGTAGAGGTTGAAGAGCAGGGGTACCACCAAGCAGTCTTGCTTTAAGCCAGAACTGGTTCCGATACTCCTTGACATGTAGTGGCTGTTGCCTAACTTAATCTGAAGCCAGGTGTTTGTGTATAGTTCTGTTATTAGCTGTTATTGGTTATTGCAAGAGGTCTGGCAGGCCCCAGTCACATAGCTGGCACCATTTCCAGGTTCTTGAGATGCTATCAAATGCAGATTTGAAACCCACGCAGCAAGAGTAGAGTGTTCCTTTTCGTTTGATTGCTTACAATATCGGAGCGAGTATTCCTCTGAAGGAACATCTGCAACTCATCAAAGGGACATTCATGATGGACCACAGATTTGTCATTTTAGCAAATGTGATATTTGCTACCTTTTCTCTAAGTAACTCATTGATGAGCACACCAACCAGCCAACGGCTGTGGTCATAACAAAGGCTAAGCACCTGCTCTGTGATAGTGTTCATCGCTAACACTCACCCAGCAACAAATTATCCCTCCTTCCTTCAACAGCCATAACCTACTGTGATGTAGCACAGCAACCACAGTTTCACTCCCATTACATGAACCTACAGCGTCAATGCAAATTAATAATTGTGCATTGCAGCTCTCAATATCCGCACTATTTTATTTATTTATTTATTTATTTAAAAGTTTTGTAGAGCGCGTAGTCACCCGGTGGGTATCCCAGCGCTAAAACCTTTTTACTCATGAAGGGGAGAGGGCCGGAAAGGTGACAGTTTAGGGGAAGAGAAGAGTTTTAAGGGCTTTTCTGAACCGGAGGAGGTTGGGTTCTGTTCTGAGGTTCAGAGGGAGTGCATTCCACTTGATTCCAGTGTTTACCGAGAAGCGACGGCCACCTATGCCCCATTCTATGTGTACCATACAAGTACAAGATGGTTTTCACAAACTGTTTTTGCACCTACGTTCAGCTTTGATGCACAAAAGTTGTCATCTTTGGATGCATAGAGCAGATTTTCTTTTATAGAACCAGGATCTGCAGATAATTGCAAACTCAAAGGGAACAAAAGGCTGCAGAAAACATCTCAAGCATAGTGGATTCTTAGCATTTGTAACTGAAGTGCTAGGATCAGAAACATTTCATAAGAAAGGCAGAGGGTCAATCAAAAGCAGTGCTAGTTTGTGCTGCTGGTTGCAGGTGTTGGAAATTGCCACTCATTTTGGGGTACTTAGACAATAAAAGGGAAATGAGAGAATTTCATACAGAACCGCTGCCCTGTAAATTAAAGAAACAAAATGGACAGTGGGGCTCTGGCTAATCAATAAGCAGTGCTTGAAATTTTTCAAAAATCCAAGTCTTCATGTGCTCTTGTATTCAATACTTGAGTGACTGATTATAAGGTATGTTACCTGATTTAATAATTTCAAAAAAAATAAAAACACTGATGTAACCCGCCCACATACTCGAGGTGGCATGCTTCAACACTGAGGTGGTTTTTTGCAGGCACCATTTTGGTGCTAAACAGGCTTATTCAGAGCTCTTGGAGTATTTTGTATGTGAAGAGTTGCAGCCGAGAGGAACTTGGGTCTCACTCTTAATCTATTGAGATTATATTAGGGTAGATAAAGCATACTCGTTGTTTTCATGATAATATTGGACTTTGCCCTACACGAAGATTAAAACCAAGGGACAGATTTAATATGATTTTCTGTCGGGGTTATGTCACATTTTTATTGGTGGAGCCCTGACACAAATTCTTTTTTGGAACTTACTAAATCATGCAAAGCCACTTTATGAGGCTTTGCATGGTTTACTAAATACAAAGTAATGTAAGGCTGCACTTGGAACTGCATTGCTTTATTTGCATTGGGTTGGCGTTCCATAGGTGGAGCATGGACGTTCCCGGGCATCCACCTATGGAGTTGGCGCATTCCCAGATTATCTAAAACTAGTAAACATAGGAATGTGTCAAAATGCTACGCCTTCCCAGGTGAGGTGTAATGAGGAGAAATATCTTTATTTCTCCTCATTACTTCCTCTTTAAATCTATGATGCAATCTGCATCACACAGAGAAATAGAAAATTGCCTTTCAAAATTGTTTTTGTACAAGAAGGTATCCCTTCTTGCTCAAAAACAATCCTTCCCATAATGCATGCACCCTTCAGCATGGTGCAAGCATGCCTGCATTGGTGCTAGGAAGCCACAAGTGCCCCAGCTCTATGAGGGAGCTGAAGAGCGCCATATCTTAGTAGATATGAGGCTTTTCAGCTCTCCCCCGTTCACAAAACACAAGGCAACAACTTTGCTTACTGCCCCGCATTGCATGAACTTTTGTTAAATATGCCCCCAAATGAGTTGTAGAATTAAGTAGTGATTATGACACTTTCCTCATAATAGATGTACATGCTTCAGCCCTGATTCAGTGAAGACATCTTCTGGCGACTTTCCGCATTATCATTGCAAATGAGAACATATTTCTATGATCTCTAAGCCTAGATACCAGGACGGGTTCCCTAAGCAAGCGCCGGGACACCCACTACGGGTAGCTGTGCGCTATATAAGCTCAAATACATACAGATACACTCTTATCCTGGTAATATAGAACATGCCCTCCCTAGCTTTTCTGATTAGATAGCCCTGGTATCTTGTGTGAAAATCCTATGAACACAACAGATTGTATACTATTCAAAAAAGTAACTATTTCTATTAATGTATAACTGTCACAGAAATCACAACACACTTGTGGGACAACGACAAAATACATTTTGCAAATCATGGTATTTCTTAAGCTCATTTAGCCTACTAGTCTTTTGCACTTCTTGAAGCTGGTAGGTGGAATGTGCTGAATATATGAAACATAGTTCACATGAAGTGTAATTTTCAACATTAGCAAAATGGTGCCACTTTACTAAATCATCGATTGTTGATTTTACATCTTTGTAAAGATCCTATTCATAAGGGTCCGAGTGAGACAGCACATCAAAATGCCTTTTGTGTAATATAATTAGAGTGGAATAATTTCCAAGTGGTAGAGTATATGCAACAATAAACAAGCATTGGCATAGCTAATAGGTCTTGCTTTTGGGACGTTATAAGGATTTCGTTATGCAGCACAATATCCTTTGTGCAACAGCATCAACTGTTGCATGGCTAAACACTTATAAGGTCCCAAAAGCGAGACCTATTGGCTATGCAATGCAAAAGGTCTCGCAATTATGCGAATTTGAGCTATTAGCATTCTAAATGACAATGCCTTGTTTGTTTTGTTATGCTTTTTAAAACATAAATAAAAGGCATTGTCAATTACAAAGCCAATAGCCTAAGCACGCGTAAATGCGAGACCTATTGCATTGCAGATGCTTGCTTTGGGGTTGTTTACTTTTGAGATGTTATTAAGCAGTGATGGACCTGAAATGCGAGGAGGATCACTGAGCAGGAAGGATTATGAAGAAGAAAGGATTGTAAAAAAAAAACTTTTGATAAGTATTCCCAGCATTCACAGTTCAGCTTCTCTGGTTTCATTTTGATCTGCAAACTCAGTGTGAAAATGTATGTTATTTGTGTGTTTAAAAAAACATAAAGACTGAGAATGCCAACGGCAGATTTCTCTACTACACCTGATGCAACCTGTGATAAAGTATTGTGTAGCAGTTGTTTGTGACTTTTTTGTGTTCAGCAAAATGTAGGAATATAGACTGAGCATTTTTCATTTCTCCAAATGTGTGGTTTCACAGCCAATGGTCATTGCTTCGTTGTTAACTGCATAAAACAGAATAAGCTCAATAGAAAAACACTGTATGCTGAAAATATTTTGAAGATGGAAGCGCACAAGCCCTATTTGTACTCTGCATTCTGTTGTGCCTATTAAGATAAACAGCCTACCCCTGCGAAGCCTGTCCAAGCATTGCTTGCTGCCTGTTAGCCTACTTCCTGGGTCTTATGAAACACCCCATTTCTCCGGTTCGTGCTTTTAATTATTAAAGGCTAATTTATACATAATTTATGGGTGTGACTGCCTGAGGCGGAGACGCTGGGCTCTAATTAACAGAGACCAGGGTTCAGCGAGAAGTCGCATCCCGTAAAAGTCAGGAGATCCTTAAAACGCATAGGTAGGATACAACACAGCGGGCAAGAAAGAGCTCGGTGCATATGGGCAACGGCACGCCCAGCAGCTACAGGGAAAATCAATATAAAATTAAATTTTAAAAAAGCACGCAAGTGGTGCGCGCGCGCCACTGAAAAAGTGAAAGTAGCAAGCCTGGGAGTTGTGTGAAGCACGTGAGTGGTGCACACGCTCGCAGCTGAAAAAGTGAAAGAGGAAGCCCTGGAGTTGTGTAAAGCACGCGAGTGGTGTGCGACTGAAAAAAAAGTGACAACAGCAGGCCCAGGAGTTATATGTGAAGCATGCGAGTGGTGCACGTGTGGCGCGTACAGCAATGGCAAAAGTTATAGTGCTCGCCCTCCAGATGGCGCCTCGGGCGCTGAAAGCTTGAGGCCAGCAAAAGCCTCTGGTGGCACTTTTAAAAACCACCTACTAAATGTCTCAAAGAGACAGTGCATGCGCTGTCGCAGGCGAGACCTAAAAAATGTTACTCAAAATGATGTGTTAATACACAAATGATCGGCAAACATTTTGCTGTATTATTTAGCGAGGTGTTATGTATTTCTCACTAAGAAATTGGCACAATATTATGCATGAAAGGAACAGCCACTTATGTTCATTTCTTTCATCTTGTTTCTGTGCTCCCTCATTAGGGTGCATATTTATGAAATTAGTGGTACAGGGCAGCACGGCAAGTCACCTTGCCGCCCTGTCCTGCGTCACTGGGAAAGGGCAGGAATGCACCACATTTATCCAATATACGATTGGTGCTGCATTGCCTTACTGCTGATTTTGAAGTCATTCAAAGTCACACAAAGTGGTGTGCATGTCTTCATGAATCTGACCAAGAGGCTTGTGCCAAGCAGGTACCACTTTGTGTGGTGCAAATGTGATGGCAGCCTCTTATAAATATGCCTCTAGGAATTTTACCTGAACAAACCTTAATTATGCGACATAGTGTAATTGTGTAGTCATGGGCCTTCTCATATTAATCATAATGCAAAATCCCAGAAATTATGCAAGAATATGTTGGAGAACATGAAATTTACCTGGGCTTAGTAATAGTCCATGCCTGCTTTCAGAAAGCAACTAACCCTCCAGTCATTCATTGACTGACTTCTGGGTACCTGTTAGACCTAGCGGTTTCCAGCTGTCTGGGACGCATGGAAGCCAGTCGTAAGTCCCCATCCTAGATAGGATGAATATGATACACATGTAGGAAAACCTGTGCTCACCAGTGGGTAGCTTGGAACAGAGCAGTCAGGAGTATCCTCAGTGTCAATGTGTAAAGTTTTGGCACAACACCACTCATGCAACACATTGTGTACGCTAAAAAAAGACTCCACACCTTATGTATAAATCGTATGTATGACGTTACAACGCATACTTTTACAACGCATACCTTTACAACGCATTTTTTACAACACAACATCCATTACAACGCATTCCATTACAATGCATGCCATTACAACGAATTTTTAAAAACTACCTTTACAACGCATTCCATTACAACGCATACTACCTTTACAAAGCATACCATTACAACGCATACCATTACATTGCATGTATGGTAAGTATTGGATAGTGTAGGGGTAACATTTACTATCCTAACTCCAGGGGGGTGCAGCAGTAGGGTAAGTGTTGGATAGTGTAGGGGTAACAATTGCTATTCTAACTCCAGGGAGTGCAACAGTAGGGTAAGTGTTGGATAGTGTAGGGGTAAAAATTACTATTCTAACTCCAGGGGGTGCAACAGTAGGGTAAGTGTTGAATAGTGTAAGGGTACTATGCGTTGTGATGGTATGCGTTGTAATGGTATGCGTTGTAAGGACTGCATTGTAATGACATGTGTTGTAGTGGTATGCGTTGTAGTGTCATGAGTTGTAATGGTTGCGTTGTAATGGCATGCGATGTAATGGATCTTGAGTTGTAAAAGTTTTGTTTTAATGGTAGTGCGTTGTAAAAGTTGCGTTGTAAAGGTTGTTACCCGTATAAAACATTGGTCAGTGTATTACACACACACACCGAAATCAACATGATATCTACATTGCAATAAAAAAAGATCTGCACATTAAATATTTAGTTTACAGGTATTTGCAATTGTCAAACTTTTCCATTAGCAGCATAACGGCATAACCATATTTGTCCTCCTCAGAGGTAATCAACAAACACGACATTCCCAATATCGCTTATCCCAAAATTTGCAATGGTCAAGAAATCATAGATCTTTGACTATGCCTCGTGACCAAGCTTATCAGACATTCTACTGCACCAGTCAACGATACCTGTTGCCCCTACTGGCTCTAAGTAAATAAGATTGATGCAACCACCCAAAACCGAAAGAATCAGTTACTTAGTTTTGTCCATCCGGATTAGACCTCCAGGCACCCAGCTGCACCTGCACAAGTGTGGGATTGCAATCTCTCCATAGACAAAAGATAAGGACCCAGGAAGCTGACGTGCTTCCAAGTTGGGAGAAATGTTTACCCCCAGGTGAACGTGCGAGCTCCCGTAGCTTCCTCTAGCCAGCTGTAGGTGCCCTCGGGCCTAGTCAAGATGTTCTAAACAACAAAGTGCCTTTGGCATGGGTCCAAGGAGAGGGAGACAGTGACCTTAGGTGGAGGCCACAATGTCAGGCACTGTCGTCCTCCCAATATGGAGATCAAAGTCAGTCTCTGCTCAGGTCCTTCAAGACCCCTTGTATAACACACACTCTGGACTGCAAGCTAGCACAGGTCCCTTGGTTGCAAGCATGGGTCCCTTGGACTCTGCAAGATTCCTCCACACTCCTCGAACTCCTCACATTCCGGCACCTCGGTGGGCTGCTGATCTTTAGAGGCACACTCCTCTGCACAGTGTGATGACAGTGTACGTTAGGATGGCCCTTGTCGCAACCAACGATCGATTCCACCCGTTTACGCCGCACCTCTGCGCAGTCCTTATGATCTCATGGTAACTGAGAGATCCTTTTTCACCCAGGGATCTCTTGGACAGGAGCATGCTTGGAGAGTACTTAGGGATCCCATGCCATGAAAGGTGGCACTAGCTGCAGGCCAGCAACGTCCAGGCAAAATCCACCAGGTGATAGTCCCTTTCCTGGAGTACGACACGCTCCAAGCCACCACTAGTCTGTGGATAGTCCAGCGGCAGTCCTTCCTGCCCAAAAGATTTCTCGTGTGGATTTCCCAGCCTCAGGCCAAATTAGTATGGTTCCAAATCTAAAAGCATCTCTAACTTCTAAGGGCAGAACCCCAGTAGTTATACCCTTGATGGCCTTTGATAATGCAGTCAGTTCAAAAGGCCACCTTTGAAATGCAAAGGCCCTTCCTAAATTCTGTCTTGTCTGCCATCCTACCCCGAGAGGCTAAATCATTATCTTTAGTGGGGGAACACAGGTGCCAATGCCACTTCCGCAAGACCCCACCCATCCCAGAGAGACCCCTCAGAATCAATCAGAGGTCTACAGTTTCCCTTAAGCCCCTAGTTTATGGTATGTTAACATTTTGTTAAAGCGCGCAGCTGCCCCAGCTAAGGGGCGTCCCGGCGCTGACCGTTTAATTGTACAGAAAATGGTAGAACTGAGAAGATAGAAACTTTAGATCAGAGGAAAAAGATAGGTCTTAATGGCTTTCCGGAATGGGAGTAATTCATCAATGCAACGAATAGATACAGGCAAGGAGTTCCACAGTTTGGCCGCAAGCAGTCGAAAAGAACGACCTCCTACACGGCAGAGTCTGAACTTGGGTATAGTTACCAGATGTTGACCCAAGGAGCGCAAGTTACGCTGAGGAGTATACGGAGTTAGAAGAGGGCAGAGTAGCTCAGGACTGGTGCCATTCAGAATTTTAAACAGCAAACAAAGTGTCTTAAACTGGATTCTAGCTTGAATCGGCAGCCAGTGTAAAGCTCTAATAGTGGCTCTAGCAGAACATCTGCGTGGAAGTCCCACAAGAGCCCGGGCTGCCGAGTTCTGAACTCGCTGGAGTCGTAAAATCTCAGGTTTATTTGCGCCTAAAAGTAGAGCACTAGCGTAATCCAAGCGCGATAAAATTGTAGCCTGGATGATAAGCTGCCGGACAGGCGCACTAAAAAACTTCAGAATAGGGCGAAGGCCTCTCAACAGGCCCACACATGTCGCTGCCACCTTCTTCGTGTGGCACTGAAAGTTGAGATCTGCGTCCAGCCAAACTCCCAAGTTCTTGACCACTGGCTAGGCTGCAGGCATAGTGACTTTGGAAGCCGGCCACCAATGTTCGTTCCAAAGGGAGATGTTTTTCCCTACCAGCATCACTTCAGTTTTAGTGGCATTCAATTGAAGACAATTTTCAGCCATCCACTGGGCAACTGCGGTCATCCCATCTCTGAACCTAGTGGCAGCAGCAGAGGGGCCTTCAGCCAAGGTGACAATCAGCTGGGTATCGTCAGCATACAATACCAACGTTAGGCCCCACTCTCTTGCCACAGCCGCGAGAGGTTGTACATAAAGATTGAACAACGTCGGGCTCAGCGCAGAACCCTGCGGAACCCTTTGGCAGATGGAATGGGCTTGAGATAGAAAAGGCGGTGCCGAGACCCGGAGGGATCTGTCCGTCAAAAATGCACGGAACCATTCCAGGGCCTGGCCCAGGATCCTGATTGCCTCCAGACGGTACAACAAGATGTCATGAGACACCGTATCAAAGGCAGCGCTAAGATCTAATAATATAAGCGCTGCACTCTGACCGGCGTCGAAGTGCAGAGTGCAGTTTATGGCCTTCTAACATGAACGCACTGATGTAGCTGTCCCCCAGCACCCATGTGTGGATTGGAGATAGGCCAACAGGCACACTGAGCCCTGAGTATCTAATTACCCATTTTCCCAAAGTGACATTTCTACACACATAATGTCGAATCCACTTGCATACCGGAGAGAATTTGACATTTCAAACTGATTGATGCCAAACACTATTATGTTACCATTCTGCATGTAAGGAGTACTACCCAGTAGCCTTTCCCTACATTCCCCCATGCTAATCCAAAGAAAGAGAGAAGCAGGCGCCGTCCTACTGAACACACCAGCTGGTGCCATTCACAACCCTTGCATGTATAAGCACATGCGCTACCTCTTCCCAACACTGCACACTGTCAACAGGGAGAACTCAAATATAGCTAGAGACATGCTGAGCCTTTGCAATTAGCTTTTTAACTTCCAAGCTGAGTAAGAGTAGGCCATGCACACAGGCCTCACCAGGGCAAACCAGTGGCACATACGTTGAGCTACCTCCGTGGATAATAGCACAACCAGTGCTGCAGGCCCATGGAGGAGTATTCGATGTCCATGCCCTGGGTATATGTTTTACCCCTAGACAAAAGACTAACAGTTAACTCGAATCAGACAATCATGTTAGACAAATCACCAGTATGTATATAACAAGCCCAGCGCTTTTGGCACTGAATGGCAGTGTCAAATGTGCTCTAAGTCCCAAGGCTAGAAACAAGAACAGCAAAAAGTCGAGGGAAAGAAACCTAAAAAGGGTCATTACCCCCACTCCCTTTAGGTTATACAAATTCGATATATTTACATGCTTAGGGGTGTAATCCATGCCCCTGCACCATCCAGAGACCCCCAGTCATTATTAGGCTAATGAAGATCCGTGACATACAGGTGTCTCGGGTACTCCTCATCCTGAGACATAATTCTAAAATTAATTTAAAAAATGACATCACAAGTACGAAACCAACAGGAATCAAAGGCCTGCAAATATTGGAACCAAACTGAAACAAGGACACCATCTAGCGCACTGATGTTTATTCATTGGAAACTTTCTAAAACACACAAATGATAAAGAAAATCATCATAGACTACTCTTCCAGATCGAACAAAAAAACACCAATATTGTTACCTTGAAGTGTTTTAAAATGGCATATTTCTTTCAGTGCCACATACCACTTCTGTAAACTGTTTTACAATTTATGCTGTGATCGGGTGTACATTATGCCTTTCACAGCGGGAATGTTTTCATTTTTGAAACATAATCGGCTCATCGCCGTTAGTGTTTGTCATTTACAGTCCCCACGTGACAGTAATAGGTTATCTATCCAAAGCTCGGATAGATAGTTAAAAGCATTCTGAGCCAAAGCCATAAAACAAGGTTTTATTATATTGTGTATTAGCCCTAAGAGGCAATATCTGTTCAACTGTGAAATTATTTCAATAAGAGTAAATTGCAAGACCATCTGACATGGATCTCTTAAAAAAATGGGATGATCATCTTTGGAGAATGAAGAATCGGAGGCCGATTATGCAGACTTCCTCAGTCACCCAAAAGAAGAGGAATGTGCTACCTACCATCAATACAAACTTCAAGCGCCTCAGTAGACACTGAATGCAGGTTTCTTTATATGCAGATCCCATGACCTAAATACGCTACACTTTAGGCCTCATTACGAGTTCAGGGCTAAGGGCTAGATGTACGAAGCCTTTTTGCAGTGGCAAATGGCTCAATTCACAGATTCGAGGCATGTGTGGATGCAAACAGGCTTTTTCTAATGTATCAAATCGAACTTACGATTTACAGGCATATGCATCAAAGTAAATACCGGTCGCAAATGGGCAGATTCTCAGAATCTGCCCCTTTGATCCCGGTATTTTTGAATTTGGGATGCTTCATCCCAAATGCAAAAATCGCAATTTAAGGAATCTCTAAATTGAGATTCCTTAAATTGCGATTGCATTGAAGGAATCCCAAATTGAGATTCCTTAAATGCAATGCATGACAGTAAAAAAAATAGCGAATTCGCTAATAGGAGTAGCAAATTACCATGAAGTTGAACTTCATGGTAATTTGCTAAAACTTTGAAAAAAGCACTTTTGTGCATTTTTCAAAGTTTTATGTTGCGCACACACTTGCCCTTAGGGCATATGTGTGTGCAACATTTGTGCAGAGATCAATTTCAGGGGTGCAACAGGGTGTCATTTTGACACCCTTTCACCCTTGAAATTGCATGAGCAATTTTCGAGTACCTACTGGTACTCGCAAATTGCTCATGCAATCTCCAATTCATTCCTATGGGCCTGTAGGCCCATAGGAATGAATGGGACAGCATTCCTTAATTGCGACTAGCAATTTGCGAGTAGCAATTAAGGAATGTTTAGGAATCGCTATTTTAATAGCGATTCCTACATGCATAGGCTTTTGCTATTCCTAAATAGCGATTCCTTAAAAATAGCTATTTAGGAATAGCAAAAGGCCATGTTGATGCATCTGCCAGTACGTAACACATTACCAAATAGCAATTTGGTTTTGTGACAGAATAACGATTCGGTATTTGGAAGGGGCGTGTTTAGAGCATCCCTTCATAACACCAAATGACAGTGGTACACCCTAATGTTTGTGACCAAAATGCTGTTGCAAAACATTTGTGCTCTACCACCAGCTTTGAGTTGGTGGTAAATTATTCGCAAATCGAATGGGGTCCCCTTGGAACACCCTCCTCTTTGAGAATGTTAAACAAAAATAATTTTAAGAGCAGTCAGAGGACTACTGCCTACACTTAAAAAAAAAATGAAACATTTAATTTTATATTTTTAAATATATACCAATTTCTTTTAAGGAAAATGGGGTGTATTTAAAAAAAATTATTGCTTTATTTGAAAGCAATCACAGACATGGTGGTCTGCAGACCCGTCAGGCTACCATCCCTGTGATGGCAGTGAATCCTAGTGACTCACAAATTACTGCCTACCTCATTAATATTCAGGAGGTAGGTCGAATTGTGACCCACGACGAATTTGTAACATGGCATTTATCAGCACTTTAAAGTGTGCAAAAGCCAAAAGGATGTGCAGCTGTTACACGTCAGTCAGAGTGTGTAAGACAACAGGGATATTTGCAGATGTCCCCCCATTTTTTTCTTACATTTGTACTACTAGATGCTGGTTTTCGACTGTGTGGACTGAAGCCTTCTACCCAGGCTCAAGTTCCAATATTCTCTCCTAAAACTGATGTGAGTGATTGGCAACCCCAATTGACAAGGACTTTTTAACCCCCTTAAAAGTCCCTGTGTATATGGTACCATGGGGCAACCAGGGCACAGGTGGTAAAGGGGTCCCCAGGGCTTGCAGCACTGTTTGTGCCATCCTTAGCGGCCCAAATAAACTACTAACAGCAAACCTTCCATTGCAGACTGCAGAATCAGTGCAAATTGCTCGAACTTGACTCGGCCCTCACCATGCTTCGCAAGGTCAATGCACTATCGTTGATATATGTCAATCACACCTAAGGAAGGCCTCCTAAGGCCCTGGAGGCAGGGCACATTATATCAAAGCACTGGACATGTAAGTGCAACCTTTTACGACCCTATAGTTCCCTTTACCATTAAAAGACAGAACACGGGCCTTATTACGACTTTGGAGGTGCAGCGCCGGGCCTGCCCTACGGCTGCACCGCCAAAGCCATGGTCTGACTGCCCACCAGAGTAGTAGTTTCCTCCTGTCTGGTGGACTTTTTTTTAACGTTCCCATGGTGGTGCCCTGAAAATGAGCGCCTCAATGGGAACAACAAAAGCGGTTCCCGCATGGCATGGACTGTGAATGCATACAGGAGGGCACATGTTGTACCCCCCATGTGCATCCACATGTGGAGGGGGCACAGGGGGCCTGCAGGGCCACCTTTGTTTCCTCTATGCCAAGTTGTTCAGAGAGGAGGAACCTCCATGACACCAGAGAGGAAACTTGTAATATGCTTGATGGGATCACAACGGTTCTGACCAGAATGTTGGGGTCTCCTGACCACCACACCACCACCAGGGAACACCTGAATGAAAATAGGGCGGTCAGGAGAGTGCCACCACCGCATGCCCACAAGTCTGGCGGTCCCTGGACCGTCAGACTCATAATCGGGCGCTATATGTGATAGACGGTCCTTAGGATAACATGGGCTGGCACCCGGGCAAACCAGAGGTTGGCAGCTCCATTATGGTCTTATCTTAAGTGTGGTACCACACTTAACCTTAGCGCACTGTTGCTTTATAGCGGACACCCGCTAAAATTATACATAGCTCCATTATGGTACCACTTAATATTTCTCAATACTTACACAAAACTTATGTTGAGGATGATGTGGCATGCAACTAGGTGGCTACATTTAGGATGGTTCACCTGGTTGCCCAAGCTTCTCTGTGCTCTGCCTGACAGCCCAGTCAGGCTGCCTCCTAGACAGGATTCTGACCTCCTGCCAGCAGTGTGATCACTCCCATGAGTCAGGAACAAAGTACTGGGCAGGCAGGAGTTCATAACTACTCCCTGCCAGGGAGGCTAGTGAAGTGGCACATTAAGGTTGTGAGCTTCAAAGACTGTAATGCCTCTATTATGCATCCAGGCTGTCTCCCAGAGGAGTAAACAGCCCTCCCCCTGCCCTAGGCACATTTGCACCTGTGCAGGTGGGTAACTCAGGTTGTCAGGAGGGGTGTACAGGAGGGGTGTACCCCCAGAAGGGTAGCCACGCCTCCAGGATTATAAGCTTACAAAAAAATGATTTCATGGCATTCATGTACATTCAATGTTTAATGTGCTTCATAAAAAGTGACATGCCAGTTAAAAATAAATTTTGAAACCTTAAAGATTTAAGAGTTTTTCATGCATGAAATATGTTAAGAATTGGGTCACATGCTTATTTATGAATTAATCTGATCTTTGATCAGCGTTGCAACAGTGCGTAGAGGACAAGCGGTCACGCTTGATTTTTTCCATGTTTTAGTCTACAGATGCAAATTGGACGTTGCATCTTCCTCCACAGCACGCATATTTAATTTGTTTAATATTGTACACTTATTTGATTAAGTAAAGGAGTGCCTCTCCCCAAACTAACTGTTGTTTTGTACCCTGTCCACAGGGAGTGAGCACCCATTTTTTCAATCATGTCGTTTGATGCTATTACAAGTCTAACAGATAATCGGGCTAATATTTTAGCTTATACCAACGAACAAGCTTCAGAAATTTACTCCCTGATCCATGATGTCAGGTCCTTCAATGTGCAGGGGAGTAGTTTGTCACAACAATTGAAACAACTAGAATTTTTGACAAAAAGACAATTGAATCAGCGCCTCCATGCGTCTACACTTGTGCAATATCATCGCGCCAAGAGAATTCCAAGGGGTCTAAGAATGCCTATCAAAACCATGCTTTTCCGCTTCCACATGAAGAAAGATTTTATGGACCGATGGTATGCAGTGCTGAATAAATGTTCCTTAGATTTGATTTTATTATTATTAGAAGAACTTGCATCAGTCATCAAGGAAATCACTGAGGAAATTGCACTCATCGAATCAGATCTGCAATCTAGAATGGATTCAGAAGACTGGTCTAAATTCTTAGAAGAAATGAACACCAGAATGGAGAAACATTCCAAAGAGATCCAAGAGGGTAAACTTAGGAAATACAAGCGTGACACACTAGACTACAAGCTTAATGAAGTGTACACGTGGGCGGAGGTGTATGCCCAAAGGAGAACCTTCACAAAACGGAATCCGAACACGTCCTCTCAAGAAAGTGTGGCTTCCGAGGGAGAAACCCATGCTAACAGAGCACCTCCAAATGTTATTTCAACAACATCAGTGGTAGCAGACCCGGCGAATATCGAGGGAGCTGCATCCTCCAAAACGTCTTTTTCTGCCCAGGATGCGGAAACAACACAACCACCAGGCAAAACCAAAGGAAAACCAGGAGAGGTAAAGGAGGTAACAAAACCCAACCTGAGAAGTACCCGACTAACCTAGTGATCAACATCTCCACATATAATTTGTCACCCCAACAAACGAAAGTTCTCAATAAAGGATTAAACTTTGTGCCAACGTACCAGACAAATCAACTTGAAATTGAAATTGATTTCTTTAAGTTTATGAGAATTTTACGTTTGAGATATTTTTTCTTTAACCTTCCAGACCAAGTCACGGAGTCAGATCCATCAGAATATTTGGAATTCAGACCAAAATCCACCTTTCAGGCACCTACATCTCATAAGATCTTGGATGCATTCGAAAAACTAGTGATGAATGATCTTACAAAGATTAACACAAACAAAAAATGTCAACACAATTTATCTAAACAAGAGAAGAACACACTAAAAGAACTAGCAGAAAATTCTAGAATACACATCCAGAAAGCAGACAAAGGCGGTGCCATTGTTGTGATGGATCAGACATTTTATGAGTCCAAAGTTTTCGAACATATATCAGATACTCACACATACCTGAGACTGGAACATGATCCTATCAAAGAACTAAAGGAAACACTACACAAAATACTTGATACAGCAGAAAATATGAAATGGATAAATACCAAGACCCGTCAATTTCTCACAGTCTCATGTCCAAAACAACCCGGACTATATATGCTGCCAAAAGTTCATAAAAATCTTTCAAATCCACCATTTCGTCCCATACTCACCGGGTGTGGCACCATATTCGAGCCTCTGGGTCAATTTATTGATCAGTTTTTGCAACCATTTGTCCAGTCATGGTATTCTTACACAAAGGATACCACACATTTTCTACAAAAACTCATGAAAGTTGTGGTTAAACCAGGCATGCTGTTATGCACTATGGACGTCAAGGCCCTATACACCTCTATCCCGCATACTGCAGGAATAGAGGCAGTAGAATGGGCTCTGCTAAAACAAGAGGATCTACCTGTCAATAAAATTTTCCTATTGGAACTGTTGCACTTTAGCCTTCATCATAGTTATTTCAAGTGGGATGATGCTTATTATCTGCAGAACAAAGGAACATCAATGGGCTTTTCTGGGGCACCAGCCTATGCGAATACCTATATGGCAAGATTTGAAGATCAATACCTGTTAACAGACAATGACTGGATTGACAACACAGTTCTTTATTGTCGTTATATAGATGACATCTTCTTAATTTGGCAGAATTCAAAAATCTTGCTCGAACAAAAGATTTCTCAGCTTAACTTGAAGGATGAAAACATTCAATTCACTTACAGCATTGAGGATAAATCTATCCCTTTCTTGGATGTACTGGTAAAACTGGGAGATCACACAATTGACACAGAAGTTTTCCACAAGAAAACAGACAAAAATACAGCTCTGACGTACAATAGTTTTCATTCCAAAAACCTCATTAACAATCTGCCGTATTCTATGATGTTGAGAGCTAAACGAATTTGTTCCCAAGAGGAGACTTTACAAACCAATCTCACTACAATTTTTAACAAATATGTATCAAAAAAGTACCCAATGATGGTACTGGAAACAGCCAAAGAAAAGACAGAAAAAATACCCAGGGAAACTTTATTCCAGGAAAAAAGCAAACAGTCACACCAACGACAGGTTTTTGTTTCAAAATATTCCACTTGTTCTCAGGAAATCAAGAAAAGTATTAATCGCCACTGGGAATTGCTCAGTAATGAAATTGATTTCAAAGACTTATTTGCAAATAAACCTATTTTTGCGTACAGAAGATCTTGTAACATTAAAGAGTTTTTGAAACCCAAATTAAAAAAACCCACAGAGAACTACAAAGGCATGAGAAAATGTCAAAACTGCGTACACTGCAACAATGTTATAGTATCGGACACAGTGAAACACCCCCACACGGGAGAAACAATTCCTACCAGGATCAACGCAGATTGTAACACTGCGAACGTCATATATGCCATCAAATGCCCATGTGGGTTGTTGTATGTGGGTAAAACGGAGAGAAAAATTAAGATACGCATTTCAGAACATAAAAGCACTATTCGCAATAAGAATATCAACAGCAGTTTGGCAGTCCACTGGGATAAAAACAGACACGCCATAGCTCAAATGAAATTTCAGATTCTCGAAGTTGTTGCTGCTTCACCCGGCAAGAGTCTCACTAAAACCTTGTTACAACGAGAGATATTCTGGATAAAAAGACTTCAGACACAAGATCCCAAAGGGATCAATGATCGAGTAGACCTTATTTGTTTTCTGTGATTATTGCACAACAAAAACGCTGGAGGACTGTAATGTTTATGAATATTTATTATTTTTTTGCATAAATGATAGTTAATGTCTCTGGATGGTATAGACACTCACATACGATGTTTTCACCTAGCACTAATATTGTTTCAATTTTTTATACACCACACTACACTAAATATGGCGCCCGTGTTGTTTTCATCCCGTTTCGGGTTTTCAGTCCGTTTTTTATTTCTCGGTTCACCTACACCTTTGCGTCATAAAAAGAGGCCGTCGCGTCTAAGTTGGCGTTCCTTTCCGCGGACAGGACTACCGGCACCACGTACTGAGAAGGAGGAAATGTAATAGGACTGAAGTGGCCGCTACACAAGGTATGGGCGATAGATGCATGGTTAGGCGGTTTTGCAGTACGGCATAGAGTGGAGTTAACGTTGGGTTTTTTTCAATTTTTTTGTAGTCACTTTGGACAGTTGACACGAACAGGCGATTAAAAGAAAGGTTAAGATTTTCCACATTTCGCTATTCTAACAAGGTATGATCACTCCCATGAGTCAGGAACAAAGTACTGGGCAGGCAGGAGTTCATAACTACTCCCTGCCAGGGAGGCTAGTGAAGTGGCACATTAAGGTTGTGAGCTTCAAAGACTGTAATGCCTCTATTATGCATCCAGGCTGTCTCCCAGAGGAGTAAACAGCCCTCCCCCTGCCCTAGGCACATTTGCACCTGTGCAGGTGGGTAACTCAGGTTGTCAGGAGGGGTGTACCCCCAGAAGGGTAGCCACGCCTCCAGGATTATCTGCCTGATCTGTACACCTAAGGAAGACTTCGGCCATTTTTAAAGGGGTTGAAATAGTGAGTTCTGGGTAGAAAAGGTGTACTACCCCCCCCCCGCATGTAGTCACCTCAGGGGTGGATTAGCTGCAGGGACTAGCTGCCCATTGGCTTCTTGCTCCCACACTCCAAACTCCAGGATTTAAGGACACCCCTGACACCAGAACCTCAGTTCTGATCAACCTGCATCAAAGAGGACCGAATCATGTCTATGACAACAGGACATGCACAAAGTCAAAGAGGAATACCCTGAACCTGTGTCCTGCACCTGTGGCAACTCTTCAGGAGGTGAATGATCAAGACAAGTCCTAGGCTATCTCTCAGTTCCCCCAGGCAGAGGGACCCCTGTGGAAGTCGGAAGCACTCTCAGACTCTCGTGGACTAGTGGCACTATCCCCCAGAAAACTGCAGGTAAAACAATGCTGCAGATCCATAGAATCGCTGGCCTTCCGGCCCTCCGAGGGATTGCACATATTCAGATAGTCTATTTCATTGTGGAACTGTAGTCCTGCCTTCCATGAGATTACAGGCAGCTACCATGTTCCCCCGGACCACTGGACGTTCGAAGTAATTGTCTGCTATACTTACTGCTGCTAAATTTGTTAGTCAACAGTCCAGAAACCGACCCATTCACTCGACTTTGCTCATAGAGGAAACTCCATCCAATCTCTGACTGACATCAGCAACCACCCTGTTGTGTTTTTGCATCTTTTCCCCTGCAGCGCTATTCCAGGGATAAAAGTAGTTTTCCCGTGGCTCAGGTTCACCACCAGTGACAGCCAGGACAACTCTACACCTGGGCTCCACAGGCCAGGTAAAATTGAACTAACATTCATGGCTTGGTACTGGGACCTGCATCACCTCTACCCTGCAAGAGTTCCATGCAACTCGACCTGCAAGTGCCCAATTGTTACTAGTGGGTATTCCCCTTGACCACAATGATAAAGTTTCACTGTATAATTTTGCACTGATTTTACATTTCTTTCAAAAATCTATAACTCTGGTTAAATGCAGTCGCATAGCTAGGCCTTTTGCCATCCGTGGCAGTCCAGCCTTTGCCACCTCGGGTGGCATAGGAGCAGTGCGTGCAGCTGCAGATAAGAGGCGGCGGGGTGTCCGCCACCCCCAGAACTCATGCCGCCCGGGGTGGCTGCCCCCCCCCCCCTTGCTATGCCACTGGTTCTATGTACACTATTATGTTTGTTTTTGTGTCTAAATTAAGTTAAAAAATGGAGTCATGTAAATTACTCATCATCCATGTTGGTACTCTGAAATACTTAACACATGTGCCTCTAGTAAAGCCTGACTGTGATCTACCACATTACCAGTACTGAGCTAAGGAAGAATTATTCGAGGTGGTAAAAGTTTTGGGGCTGGTAGCTGCGTCGATGGTGGTGAGTGATAAAAAAATGCTTCAGAGGTTTTTTAGTTTTTTTTGGCTGAGCTTACTTTTCTCAGCTGTGTGAAAAGAATACAATAGAGTCCATATTAAAACAAAAGACTAACTTGCAGCAGATGCCTTCCAGGGCTTTACTGAATGAGATTCGCTGTAGGCGAGCTGGCTTCTAGATGAATACAATCATTTGCAAAGCCAATAGGTCTCTGCAACCTGAGAGCTATTAACGCTGTCAATGTTATTGTCTTTTAGCCATGTGTTATGAAGGGGCATAACCTATTGGCTTTACTTGCTAAGACGGGTATAAAAACTTTAACAGGAATGTCTAAAGCAGGCAGCTCGCAAGAAGAGAGGGGCGTCAGGCATTGTATAAACTTGCTTTACTTGTGCTCTTATAGCAGTCCAGATAGAGCTGCTGACTTCAAGAGATGGTTGCAGTGAATATTTATACATTTGGGTGGTGCTTTTTGACAGAGCACAGTGCAGATTCTGGGTGCAGAAGATGACCTAATGAATGAATGAGGCAAAATTCGGTCTGACGGCAATAGGAGACACTTGTGCCCTAGGCTAGGAAGCTCAGTAGTGCCTCAAACTTCTGCATTTGAGACAATTTCAAATTGTGAGATGGGAGAAGAAGCATATGGTGTACATATTGTTTGCTGTTTTGAACACACGGGGGGGAAATAAAGAGAAGGGGATGAAGCCCAGTCTCAGAAAGATCATAAGTGCATTACTAAACTTCGTGTCGGTGGTATTTTGGCCACAGAGAATGCCGGGAGATGGAGGTCGGAGGGAAGAACACACCTTACAGGAGTCGTGCTACATGGTAGAGCTGTTAACGTTCCACAAACTGCAGACAAAGTAATAAGACTCTGATTCGGATGAAAACCTTCTGCCTTGATCTGGAACAGAAGGAGTGGATATTGCCACATTCAACATTGACTGCTATTCAAGGACTGTTTTCAATTTCAGAAGATAATGGGTGCTGTACCATCCTAAAATGTCACCAAAAATGTTCTACTCTGTCCCGTATCATGCCAAATCTATAGTGCCTTAAAAGCACAGGAAATACTCTAACCATAACTTGGATACATGCGTGAGTAGCTCATCCAGTGAAGGTGTTTTGCATTGTATTCTGGGGCCTATCGTTCTATTTAGACCATTGTAAAATCAGCCCGCAATTTCCATAATGCAAAGCAAAAAAAACTAGCGTGGGCATGCATGGACCTTGGAAAATTGTGAGCTCGGATTAATTCTTCCTTGTAAAGAGATATTTGAAAATACTGATGTGCTGTAAACCAATATTACTGCTCTTAATGCACAAAAATGCTGACAGAAGTAAGCGCCTACACAAGTATTTTAGTGCTGTGTATACGAAACGCTATAGATGTTGGTGTTTTTATTGGCATCTTGTTTTCTTTAGTACATACGAAAAAAGAATATTTGCAGTTTTAGATGCTTTTTGTGTCTGGATTTGTAATGTGTGGCTTCAAACTTTGCTACATCTATTCATCACCCTAAATTGTGTACTATCATTAATTCACACACAAGAATTTCATTTAAATGCCTGGCACTGTTTAAATCTAGTTCATTCATTCATTGGAGGGGTGCAGCATCTGGGCCTGTCAGGCATCCCCACACACGCCGTACAGTAACAGTGCACCAACCTCACAACACTGGAGTCTGAGTGTGCATGTATGTGGCATGAGAATGTAAAAACGCCCCGGACACATTAATTTACGGAGCATGGTACACCCATACCAGGGATCAGCATGCTCAGAATAGCCATTGAGGCATGTTCGCCCCAACAGTCACCGCCAATAATTACTTTTTTTTTTACATTTCAGGGTTGCCGAGACCTGTGTTTAAAAACATAAAACACAAATAGAGACACTTCCAGAATCTCAAAATCAGGACAAAGTTTGATTGATCATATTAGGACAGCCTTGACGAGGAATCGCTCCCCCCCCCCCCCCCCCCCCCCCCCCACCCCTCTGGGCTGCTTCTATTTGTGTGCTGGTTTCAATTGCATACACGCTCCATGGCACAGGCAAAACTTCCAGGTCATCTGTTTTATGTGAATGAAGCCTGGCAGCAACAGCAGCAACTCCTGAGCACAGTCACACACTGCCTGTTCTCCCCCTAATCTGATACAAGTGGTCCCAGTAAGTAAAATGTAAAAAAGCGACGAAAAACCAGTACGACAAACCAATGGTGTGCTTACTCACCCATGCCGTATTTTTCAAACACCGGGACATTAACAACAAGCAGCGAGGAGGGAGGGAGTGTGGGGATGGCTCGAGCAGTGAAGCGGGAGAGGATTGGGGACATTTCACCTCAATCTTTGAATGCACAGCAAATATTATGAGATAAGAACAAGATTTACAGGCCTGTAAACAAAAACGCAGCTCTGGGCGAGTGAAACCACGAGCACTCGTGTGAACTGCTGTTCAACAGCAAAATAAAGTCAAATTGATCAATTACTCTATGGAGTGTAACTAAAAATAATCAAATGAAATGTGGGGTTATACGTAATGGGATGTACGTTGTTACAACGCATGCTTTTACCACGCATGCCTTTACAACGCAGGTTTTTCAACGCAAGTCGTTACAACGACGTGCGTTGGGGGGTGCTGGATAGTGAATAGTTTAATTTACTATTCCAACTCCAGTCCCCGTGGATAGTAGGGAAGGTGTTGGATAGTAAATTAAACTATTACCTATCCTAGAGCGCCCCCCAGCGCAAGTTGTTGTAATGACTTGCGTTGAAAAACCTGCGTTGTAAAGGTACTGCGTGGTAAAAGTTGCGTCGTAAAGGATGTTTCCCTACGTAATGAGATATAGGTAACATAGTAAAACATTTAGCATGTTCTCTCTACATTCACTGAAACTTGATCCATTAATGGCTCGTATAGCACACGATGCAAAGGCACTGCTGTGAAGCACCAACCTTCAGCGTCTTTTAGATGATGCTGAACGCTTTTCCATTGGCATCACCACAGTTGCACTGTAGTGTCTCTATCCTGGTTGCAATACAAGTGTCAAAAGGATTGTGTGGTGAACTAAGCTGTGGCTTCCAAGCACAAGTAGGTATCTGACAACACAAGCCACCTTCCTTATTCCATAACACGATGCCCAATGTACAGTGCTGGCAAATTCTTCTTCAGAATTATTGTAAAAAAACACCAAAAATGTATTCATCATCCTATCTGTACAGTTTAATTATACAAAAGAACCTCTGGTGGAAAACTCCACTAGTTTACCAAGCGCACTCCAAAGTATTAAAGTATGTCAATCAAAAACAATTGAAACCTTAGTATTTCAATTAATCACACAGAAGGAAAGAAAGATTTTTTTAAAAAACATATATTTTTATAGTCATTTGCATATAAATCTCATTTGTTTCAACAAATCAATCATGGATTCGATTAATGCAAATTTTTTTGGGGAAATAACAAATTAATAACTCCAGAAAATAATTGTTACAATGAATATTCTGCAGAGAAATACTCTGATACAATAGGAATCATAGTTGAGAAGTAGGCCCAATGCATTTCGGGGGGATTCCCTTCTTCAGGGGCACTGCGAAAATAAAACAATGTATAAGTGATTCACAGTTACAATCCTTGTGTTTCAACTCAAAATACATTCAACAGCTGATTAGATGCGAGGGCAGTTCATGAAGACCAACTGATTATACATATGTTAATCCAGACATATAAGATACATATCTTTTAATGTAACATGTGCACTATGGACGTCTTATCCTGGTCAAAAAACGAGGACACCAGAAATGATGATTGGGGTAAAGGACTCTTCTACTGATGGTAAATGTTGCAAAATAGGAAGATTATATGTGGGGGGGAACAGCTCAATGTAAACGTCATGTTCAGTGAATATTCCAACATGCTATGAGAGATTGCTCACGTACTCACATCTCAACTAGTCAAAGTCACATTGTAGTAGAAAGATACTTCAATCGCGTGGAAACCTCTAGTGCGATTCTTTAAGCTGAGGGCGCAAACAACAAAATTGTATGTATATCAACACTTGTTATCAATTTGCTTAGTGAACAAACTGCCATTCTCCTCAAATGAACCACAACTTACTTAATTGTATTAAGAACTCTGGCTGATAAATCACTGAGCTCTACGTGGATAGTATATGCAGAAACTGATCAGGCATCTGTGAGCGTTAAGTCCATCTTTACACAAATGGAGAATCACCGCTGCGACATGAATCTCGGTACTATATTATCTGTGGTACAATAGAAAAAGAAATAAGAGGAATATACCTTGCCCGATGGGTTTTATCTTGAAGAGACTACTAGATAAACTAGAACTTAGTAGTTCTTGCTGAAGTCAACAATGCTGTTCTTAACACCTAATTGGCATGACAAGCTAAACTACCTATTGTCACCCACGGACGATTGCCAATTGCTTAAAACAGCCTAGTAACTGCATTTCTACAGCACATTTCACTATTATTTTTCCTTAGCAAACTGGAAGTGCTAGGTATGTAATGTGGCGCTTAGTTGAGTACATAAAACCGTACGTTTCAACACTCCGTGTTTATGCTAGCTACATTATAGTGCACAATTCCTGGCATGTTGACACTCACCTAATGAGTTAGATTCCTCACCCGGATGACACAACGCTTCTCTCTTTAAATCTGAAAAAACAACCGTGTCCCTTCTAAGCATATTGAAATCTGAGAGGACGACACTAGTGCTGCCACAGCCAACATCGACTCACCTCTCGCTACAGCAATCCAACCGCTCGTCTTACTCGCTCCACCACGGAAAAATGTCAGTGGTGTGCGATGCTTATTTATACCCGTGTTTATTAAACACCGAAACAAGACTACATTGTATCATCGGCTACTCAGCGCCCGCGTGACCACTGTAAACAGAGTAATAGGACAAAAAAGTGATCGTCCATCTTAGAATGGTAAAAATCGAGACGTCCTAAACTGTTGCTTCCACATTGTGTAATCTACTGCTTTGCGCCTCCGTGAGCACTGTGAGCAGAGTATTGGAAAATGAGCATCAATCTCGAAATAATAAGAAGTTTAAAAGCATCCAACATTATGACGTTCACATTAATTCAATCGTGATATCTAATGTATACCCACATTTACTCTATTAAACAAAATAATGACACTGAGCGTGGCCATCCATATCAGATAGGCGAGGAATGATGTGTATATCATATTTCCCAACCATTACTAAAAAAGTAAAAATTGTGAGAAATCACCAAAGAGAAACAACCAATGGGGTGATACCCAGTGAAAATGTGATGATAAATCAGTGTTCTTAAAAGCTAGCACACGAATGAATGAATTCATGTCTGTAGTTGAACCTGAGCATTTGACCAATTATGAATGATAGAGAAGTGAATCAAATGTAGTTGAACCTGAGTATTTGGCCAATTATGAATGATAGCGAACAGTATTCTTGAGAGCTAAAACACGAATGAATATCAAGACTGTGATTGAACCTGAATAATTGACCATGTATGGATGGTAGAGAAATGAATCTAATTAGACCTGGATAAGAGTCCATCATTGGGATACAATCTGAGCAACATATGAATTGTTGTTATACTTGATCCAAAACACGCTATTAGTGACATGAACATCATTAGACATTGTTCAGCAGTAATATATTTGTGAAAAAAACATTATGTTGTTATTCTATCATAAATGAAATCAGATCTGAACCATTTATAAGGTATCATTCGCTAGGAATAAATAGCATAACAGATAACTGTATTTAAAGACAGCACATCTAAAGGAAACATTGTGACTCAATCCTGTCGTTGAGCCCACTTGGTACCATAGTCTGTAGAAATTTTGTCCACCAGGACTAGGAATAAATAGCATGACAGATAACTGTATTTAAAGACAGCACATCTATAGGAAACATTGTAACTCAATCCTATCGTTGAGGCCACTTGGAACCATAGTCTGTAGAAATTTTGTCCACCAGGCCTCTCTCTGTGCTAAGTGTATTGGATGATTGTGATCTTGTTTTGTTGAGACAATTTCAAGAATGGTGAACCTAAGCTGTGCATTGGTGTGTTGGTGTTCTAACCAATGTGTCGCAAAGAAAGACATAGTAGACTTTGTTCTGAATGTGCTTTTGTGTTCTGAAATGCGTATTTTAATTTTTCTTGAAGTTTTGCCAACGTAAAGCAGTCCACATGGGCATCTGATGGTGTAGATTACATTTGAACTGTTGCAGTCCCCGTTGTATTTTAATGAAATGCTTTTCCCCGATTGCGGGTGGTAGATGGTATTCCCTGTTATTACATTGTTACAATGTACACAATTGTAACATTTACGCATTCCATTGAACAAGGGTTGACTTTCAGAAACTGTGGTCTTCAAAATTTCTTTGAGGTTCTTACTTCTTGTATACGCGAATAAAGGCTCTTCATCGAATAGTCCCTTGAAATCAGGCTCTTGTCTTAGCAATTCCCATCTAGATTTTATGATATGTTTAATTGCTTGAGATTTTGATGAGTATTTAGACACAAACACATGTCTGTTTGTCTTCTCTTTTGATTTGCTAGTGAGCAACTCCTCACGAGGTTTGGTTTCAGTTTTACTCAAAGCTGTTTCCAAAACTTTTTCAGGGTAGCCTCTTTGCTTGAATCTCTCTAATTGCTGTTTTAAGGCTCCTTGTAGATCTACCGGATTGGAAGTTATCCGTTTAACTCTAAGCAATTGTGAGTACGGAAGGTTGTTTTTCAATGAGGGAGGGTGAAAACTTGAATACAGCAATAAATTGTTCCTGTCAGTGGGTTTTGTGTACACTGATGTCTCCAATCTGTTTTCTCTCTGAGTTATCAAAACATCCAAGTAGTGAATTTGTTGTTGACTAATCTCATGGGTGAATTTGATTCTTTCATGCTTGTTGTTAAGTTCACCGATCAACTGTTCTAATAGATCTTGTGAACTTTTCCAAACCAGGAATATATCATCTATGAATCTGATATAGAAAGCTAAATTCGTAGCCCAGATCTCCTGCTTGAAAATGTGTATGTCCTCAAATTGTGCCATGAAGGTATTGGCGTACGCTGGTGCGCCAGAAAAACCCATTGAGGTTCCGCTTACTTGGAGATAAAATCTATCTTGCCACGACAAGTAACTGTGTTGGAGACAAAATATCAATAATTCCAAGATGAAAATTTTGTTGACTTCCAGATCAGGCAATTGTAGCAACGCCCACTCGCTAGCTTCTACACCATCTTTGAGAGGGATAGATGTGTATAGTGATGCTACATCTATAGTGCACATCAACCAGTCCGAATTGTAATTACTCTGTACTTCTTGAAACAAGTTCAGGAAGTGGGTAGTGTCCTTTACATAACTGCGCCAAGTTTGAACAAATTTTTGTTAAAAGTGATCAATAAGCTGTCCCAATGGTGTGAAGATGGAATCGCAACCTGAGACTATTGGTCGAAATGGTGGATTATTTAGACACTTGTGCACTTTCGGAAGCATGTATAGTTTTGGTCTTCTCGGGTACTGGACTGTCAGAAACTTGCGCAATGGTGGTGTTATCCATCCTAATTCTTCTGCTTTATCCAAGATTGAGCAGAGTGACGACATGAACGAATTGGTTGGGTCATTTTCCAGTAGTAGGTAGGTCGTTGGATCTTCAAGGTGTTCATTGACCTTCTGCACATAGAAACTCATGTCCATTACGACAAGAGCGCCACCTTTGTCTGCCATTTGGAGCATAATTTGATCATCTGCACTCAATCTTCGAAGAATATCCAGCTCATCTTTTCTTAGATTTCCTCGCATCTTAGGGTGTGGGTTGAGTTTGTTGAGATCATGGCGTATCAAAGATTCAAAAGTGTCCAGAAGTTTATGTGTCACCGGGGACATAAACGTGCTTTTGGGTCTAAACTGCCTCATTTCCGTATCTTCACTTTCTTGTTCCAGAAGTTGTGTATCTGTTGTCGGTACTACATTGGTAAAAAAATGTTTTAATCTCAGGTTACGAAGAAACCGAAAAACTGATACTTCAAGTTCTAGTTTGTTTGTATTGTAGATGGGTATGAAGGATGTCCCTTTATTAAGTACCATTTCTTGGGCTCTGGTCAATTGTCTGGAGGAGATTTTGATCACGAGGGTTTCCCCTTGCTTCTCAAGTTCCGAGCTTCCGCTTCGCGATCCTTGGCTTCTTTCTCCTTCTCCTTTGTTTCCTTTTCCTTGTCTTTGGCTCCTCCTTGTTTTTTTTGGAGGTCTGGAGGTCTCCCTCCTCCCTGAACCTTGTCTAAAAAAGGAGTAGTTGTTGTTGTTGCACTCGCTCCATCTCCTGTCCCTGATGTTGTCGGTTCTTGCCTCAATGCCAATGGCTGTCTTGATAGATCCATATCATTTTCCGAAACTATAGATTCTTGTGAGGATGAGGCAGGCTTTTGAAAAGGGCGCCTTTTGGCGTACACCTCTGCCCAGGTGTAAACCTCATTTAATTTATAATCTATAGTATCTCTCCTGAATTTGCCCAATTTTCTTTCTTGGATTTCTTTACCATAAGTGTCAAGTTTAGAGTTCAGGTCCTCCAGTGTAAGTCTCCAGAAATCTGCCTCACAACGGTTGGACATATCTGATTTGATAATGTTTATCTCTTCTTCTAACTCCTTGATGGTTTTGGAGAGTTCTTCAATTAATAACAGGATTAAATCCAATGAGCACTTGTTTAACACAGCCTGCCACTTTTCCATAAATCTTTTGTTATATTGGAATTTATATAACAGCGGTTTGATAGGCAATCGTAATCCTCGCGGTATTCTTTGTACCTTGTGGTACTGGATGAGTGTCGAAGCGTGCAATCGTTGACTCAGCGCTCTTTTGGCTATAAATTCCAACTGCTTTAGTTGTTGGGGTATGGAGCTGCCTTGCGCATCGAATGAAGGTGTCTCTTCAATGAGTGAATAAATGCTTTGAAATTGTGTATTTGTGTAAGTTCTTGTATCTGCTCTGTTCTCAGTTAGGTTATATATACTGTCGAAAGACATTTTCAAAAGAGTGTGTCGGGGTGCTGCGGGTAAGTATGTGTGGCAACAAAGTTAAGAAAAGTGTTTTCTTATCTGCGCACTCCCTTAATTAGTTCAAATATACAAAAAATTTTTTTATCAATGTTAACACAATGTTAGTGTGCTGCTTGGTTGAAAGGCAGCCAGCCCAAAAGTAACAAAAGAACCTCTGGTGGAAAACTCCACTAGTTTACCAAGCGCACTCCAAAGTATTAAAGTATGTCAATCAAAAACAATTGAAACCTTAGTATTTCAATTAATCACACAGAAGGAAAGAAAGATTGTTTTAAAAAACATATATTTTTATAGTCATTTGCATATAAATCTCATTTGTTTCAACAAATCAATCATTGATTCAATTAATGCAAAAAAAAATCTTTTGAAATAACAAATTAATAACTCCAGAAAATAATTGTTACAATGAATATTCTGCAGAGAAATACTCTGATACAATAGGAATCATAGTTGAGAAGTAGGCCCAATGCATTTCGGGGGGATTCCCTTCTTCAGGGGCACTGCGAAAATAAAACAATGTATAAGTGATTCACAGTTACAATCCTTGTGTTTCAACTCAAAATACATTCAACAGCTGATTAGATGCGAGGGCAGTTCATGAAGACCAACTGATTATACATATGTTAATCCAGACATATAAGATACATATCTTTTAATGTAACATGTGCACTATGGACGTCTTATCCAGGTCAAAAAACGAGGACACCAGAAATGATGATTGGGGTAAAGGACTCTTCTACTGATGGTAAATGTTGCAAAATAGGAAGATTATATGTGGGGGGGAATCCGGCCCCTATGCAAACGACTAGAAGACTTATCAAGGTCCTCAGGATTCTAGACTTTATGAATAAAAGACTTATCTCCATGCAGTGACTCGCGCTACCCGATTAAGACATACTTCCATGACTGTCCTTATTATAACAAAACTCAACGTGGGGCCCAATATCTTGAAGCTATAAAGGTGGAACCAACACCTTGAACAGCTCGCCGTGATCACCATAACTAATAGGATTTCCAATATTGACACATTATACTTGCATCTTTTGACTCATAAGATCCTCCCGACCGCCAGACCTGTCAAGATTGACCAAGATTGCCTTGAAAAAGCCTCTGAGTGGGCGAAACACGTGTCGGCAGTGCAAAGCTGGAAAAACTTTTAATGTGTTTGGAAATAAAGATTTTGAAGTACAACAACTGTTTTGGATCCATACTTTGAAGCTCCTTAACTCCAAATGAACTCATGGTTGATGTTGGTGTAAAAACCTTGAAAAAACGAATGCTCTACGGAAATTTCCCTGACAATTGACTTCTTAGAGGGTGCTTGTGTAACTTGGTTTCTTCCTGATCTTTGATACTAGCATTAAGTTGCTTTGTTTAACACCCCTGGTGGTGGGTGTTTTATCAGGTTCCCAGTGCACCTCTTTTGATACTTCACGTACAACTTGCCCAGTGAGAATAGTCATTAACAGAAGGTGCGGACGTTTTCTCTCCCTGAGAAACACTACCACCAATATTGCTGTCTAGATTTTAATTACTCCCCTTCCATTCCTTCAACGACTCTTTAGGAGGCCCTAAAGGCAGTAGTTAGAGAGGAATTCCTGGACATAGCAGCCGCAGATATAAGGATAGGAGAGAGAAAAGGGAGCGCTTATCCAGGAAAGTAGCAGAACTGCAATGCATACACCAATGGACGGGGGCACCCAGAATCTGGAAACAGTTTAAGACGGCTAGAGCGAAACTAGCAGGGCTGGATGTTGACCAGGCTGAATATGCAGCCCTTCGCCTGAAGCATACCTTCTATGTGGGGGGAGACAGGTGTGGGAGGCTTCTGGCCAATAGGTTGCGTGCGCAGAGACAGGAGTCCCATATTTCTATGATCCGAGACCAGCGAGGGAGAGAGTGCAATGTTGACCATGAAATTGTGGATGAGTTTCAGAGCTTTTATGAGACCCTCTGAGGCCCAGACTTTACCTACTGAGGAGCCGGCCCGCTATTTGCAAGGGGTTGCTACATCTAAACTTTTACTACACCAAGCAGAGGAGCTCGCAGCCCCTATCCTCTTGGAGGAAGTAATTTACACCATCTCTCGTTTGAAACTTCACAAGTCACCTTATGTGGTTCCTTTCACCCCATATCCTTCCTGAAAATGGATCTAAAGATATTCACTGGGATCTTGGTGAGTAGGCTCTCTCGTCATCTGCCTGGGCTAATAGACCCGAACCATTCCGGGTTTGTTCCCGGACGTCAGTGTTCTGACAACACTAAGTGGCTCCTGCATTTGTTGGACAGATCTGAACGCTTCCCAGTGGAATGCATGATTTTCTTTGTCGATGCTGAGAAGACGTTCAATAGGGTTCATTGGCCGTACCTCAGGGCAACTCTCACTCACTTTGGTCTCCCATGCCGCTTCATTGACTGGGTATTTACTAGCTATGCTAGGCCCAGGGCCACAGTATGGGTGAATGGGATAGCTTTGTTGGCATTTCCCATATGCAGGGGGACGAGGCAGGGCTGTCCCATGTCACCGCTTCTGTTTGCCCTGTATATGGAACCTATGGCCCAAAGGGTTCAAGATGATCCGAACATCAGAGGGGCACGTTTAGGGGGGTCAGAGCACAAACTTTGTTTATATGCTGATGACGTGGTAGCCACGCTGGAACACCCTCTGGAATCTTTGCCAGCTTTCATGGTTGAGCTCAACAGGTTTGCCCTGGCCTCTGGGTTTAAAATTAATGTACATAATCTCAGGCCTTAGATATTTCCATGCAGCCTGAGATGCTGCGGCTCCTACAGCATTCGTGCCCGGTCCAGTGGGCCCATGACTCAATTCCTTATCTAGGAATGCAAATCCCCGCTAATATACATGCCACCAGAGTAACAAACTATGTGGCAAACTCCCGACAGGTCAGAGACTCCTTCCGCAAGTGGAGGCAGCATTCTCTTTCCTGGCTGGGCCATACAGCTGCAGTGAAAATGGTGATATTGCCCCAGCTTCTTTATTCCTTCCACACATTGCCACTTGTATCTCCATCTAGGGCAGAGGTCTTCAAACTTTTGGATGCCGGGACCCCTCTGGCAACATTTTCAGGCATAAGGACTCCCTCCTGACAAAAATTTCTAAACCTTTAGGCAGGGCTACTGGAATTATGAGGCAGGTGAGGACCAAAATATGCGACAGGATTGACTAAATTGTGTGAGTAGAAAATGTAAATAATGTTCTGCGATGCTGCGCATTTTGAGATTGCATTGCTTTGTTATTTTGAAATTTTTTAAACACAGTACCACTGAGGAAAGATTTCACCCCATCAGTACCAGTTTATAACCAAAATACAGCAATTAACATCAGAAAGATGTCTAGTCAACCTTTGTGAAGGGCCTCCCACTCCACAGGAATACGCGCTGCCACATTAGAAGCTCACCTGGCCATTGGCGGGAGCAGCAAGGGTCCCTCCAAACCCTGGCGGTCTTGTGCAGAGTTAAGCAGTTTACCCATGCACCTTTCCTCTCACCCCCTTCCTTCCATCCCTCTTTTCTCTCCTCTCCCAATCCCGGATCCCTCTCTCACATTGCAGGTAGATGGTTATTAGCCCCAGGACACCTTTTGGTAACAGTAGTGCACTACAAATGTAAATAATAATAGGCAGAAGCAGGGGATCCACTAGATCCAAACTTCGGGGGGGGGGGTGCTTAATACTCCTAGCCGGGGCTGGCCCTAGCACTGGTCGCATACGGTGCAACAGTCTTTCCATCTTCTCCATTAATTCCCTCACTACCACTCACCAACAATACACCTTATCTCTCTATAGCACCTGTCTGACAAACATTTCATTTTTTTATAGCGCTACTCATAGTTTACTCACACTCAGTTCTGTGATGTGTATGGTACATCTTCTTTGTACCAGGCACTTTAACCTTCTGCACTGTGTGGGTGACAAGAGTGCCCATGTGACTGCTTGGTAAGGAATGCAACAGTGTGAGAGTAGGGTAAAAGGAGTGACTACAGGGTGAGTGAGGTGGCCATATGAATTTGGGTTCGGCTATAAGTGCAGAGGGGGACAAATTAGTGCATGGTTAGTGATGGCCTTGTTTGAGTGAGCTACCGATTGAGCAGTGAGGGGGGGAAAGGTGAGTGAAGTGTCACATGAGTGCAGGGTGAGAAGTGTGCTCATGTGACTGCAGGGTGTGGTACAGAGTGAACAATGCAAGCACATTTTTAGTGCAGTGTGATCACTGTGAGAGCAGGGTGAGCGGGTGAATGTTGTGAGTGCATGGTGATCATTTGAGCGCATTGTGATCATTGTGAGTGGATTATGATCACTGTGAGTGCAGGGTGAGCAGGTGAATGTTGTGAGTGCCTAGTGATCAGTGTGGGTGCATTGTGATCAGTCTGAGTGAATTATGATCACTGTGAGTGCAGGATGAGCGGGTGAATGGTGTGAGTGCATGGTGATCAGTGTGATTTCATTGTGATCCCTGTGAGTGCCGGGTGAGTTGGTGAATGTTGTGAGTGCATGGTGATCAGTGTGAGTGCATTGTGATCAGTGTGAGTGCATTGTGATCACTGAGTGCAGGGTGAGCGGGTGATTGGTGTGACTGCATGGTGATCAGTGTGAGTGCATGGTGATCAGTGTGAGTGCATGGTGATCAGTGTGAGTGCAGGGTGAGTGGGTGAATAGTGTGAGTGCATGGTGATCAGTGTGAGTGCATTGTGATTGCTGTGAGTGCATGGTGATCAGTGTGAGTGCGTTGTGACCAGTGTGAGTGCATTGTGATCAGTGTGAGTGCCTTGTGATCGCTGTGAGTGCATTGTGATCGCTGTGAGTGCATGGTAATCAGTGTGAGTGCATTGTGATCGCTGGGAGTGCAGGGCGAGCGTGAAAGTGAAGGCGAGAATGATAAGTGAGTTGTCTGAAAGCAGCCACTATTGCTATAATGGCATTAATCAGGGATTAAGGGTGGAGGAAATAAATAATGTGCTGATCCTGCAACAAACTTCCAGTCTTATGATTAGGGTTACCAGCTCATTATTTTGATGGCCCAGAAATAAGCAGTCACCTAAAGCTATGTTAGCACTTATTTGTGAATACTTAGAACAGCAAATATAAATAAAAAGCACGCACTTTTAATTGTGCTCTAGGGATGCCTCAATGATAATTTTATAATTAAAGAGAACAAAGACAGAAAAGTCACATAACTAATTAATACATAATTTTTAATTTATAACTCTATTTAGTGTCAAGAGCATGTCTCTGCATGCTGTTTAAACAACACACAGCAGGCATGTTTCTTTTGGCAATCCAACTTTATATTCCTTTTCAATAAATGCATTCTTACACTACAGCAGTAAGTGTAAAAGTACAAATGTAAGGAATAGGCAGAGTGGGGGCCCAGGGGGTACTGGAACCATAACAAAAACTAAGCTTTGGTAACCAGTTATCAAAGGCATGTAAATGTGCTAATGGTCTTTAAAGACCTGTGAAAAACTTGGGCGTGCTGGAGATAAGACTCCAGACACTGCCCAGCCCAGCCCACAGCTCAAGTTACACTGCAGCAGCCTGGGCTGAGACACAGGACGGGGGAGGAGGGAAGCTGAAGCCCTGGAGGCCAGGGCAGAAGTGTGACTGTGAATGCGCGGCCCCCTTCACACCACTCCACGGCCCCCCTGGGGGTCGCGCCCCACAGTTTGAAGACCCCTGATTTAGGGTCATTCACTCATTGCAGCGAGACATAGAACACTTTGCCTGGAGCGACCAAAGGGCTCGATTACATCAGGAGCTCACTTACAGAGACCCTTTCAAAGGCGACCTAGGGATCCCTGATCTCCAAGCTCACTGACGGGTGGCCCAGATGAGAGCTTTGGTGGAGTGGTCTCGTCCGGAGTCCGAGAAGCCTTGGCTATTTATGGATCGATCGCTTGCTGGCCATCTCCTGTGGGGTGTCCCCTTTCTTGCCCATACGGGTCGGCCCCGAAACCTATACCTCTCCGAAGTGACTAGACCTACTCTGCTGGCATGGGACAAAGTTCCTGCCCCTCGAGGGCTTACGACCTTCCCGTCACCAATCACGCCTATAGTCCACAACCCCGACTTTACACCGGGCCTTGACACTGAGAATTTCCGTCACTGAACCAAAGAATCATGTCGCTTCATAGGGCACCTTTTCGATCTCTCTGGACTCCGCTCCTTTACCGATCTTCGAAAGAAAGGAGCAGGCTTTACCGGAAACGGAGTGTTACCGATATTTACAGGTTTGTCATTGGGTGTTACATGGGGAAGTATGGGGTGCGGAGAGACACCTCACTCAGTTTGAGAAGTGGCTGCTTACTCTTCATACTGATGCGCACCTGACCTCAGACTTATATAGGTTTACTAGACACACCTCAGATTTCGTGAAGACTCCTGGTCAGTCACGTTGGGAAGGGGAGCTAGGTAGAATCCTGAGGCAGAAGGAGTGGAATGACACCTATTCTAGGGCCCGCCGCACAGCACGCAATGTGTCCTCCATTGAGACTGCCACTAAAGTGGCTATTTACTGGTACCTTACTCCTGTATGACTTCACAGAGGTAACCCCTCATGTATCCCGCAATGTTGCCGTGCCTGTGGCCAGTTGGGTACCCTAACTCACTTACTTTGGGACTGACCTTCCTTAGGGACATATTGGCAACAGATCTTTTACGATGTTGACTCCCACTTCGACAGACAGATCCCTCGATTTCCAGTGTATGTTCTTCAGGGCCTCCCTAACGCTATTACCTTTCCCTTTAAATCTTGCAGGAGCAAAGAGATGGCACTTGCATTGGGGGTGGTGGTTCAGAACAATCTCGCTCACTGGGGCACAAAGACAGTTCCAACTCAGCTGGGATGGCTTCATAGGATGTAGGACATCTTGGGAATGGAGATGATTTTTCTTCCTCTAACTTATCCTGGGGCCTCCTTTCATGATCTATTGGCACCTTTCCTTGCACTACTAACGTCCGAGTTTACTTAGCTTACTTGTCCCAAATATCTGCGTCTTCTGTGAGTTGCGGATCCCCCCAGATTGCCAGCCTCAAGCACCTCTGCTACCTAATGTGTTTTTCCTTATGGGTCTCCCCTGGCTCGACCTTATTGTTACCACTTATTGGAGGCACGGTTTTTAACTGGAGGAGGAGGGGGGTGGGTGGGGGGGATGTTCTCTTGTTTGCTATGTTCGTTATTTTCTTGGCCAACCACGATAACGCAAATGCTGGGTTGCCTCCCGATGACAATAGAGCAAATTGGCTCGTTCGTTGTTTCCTTTGTCTTGGAAATTAATAAAAGAGATTTAAATTAGTGGGTAGGTTTCAGGTGCATAAATAATGAACATCTTACGTTTTACACCCAGGGTGAAGTTAAAATGGTTCCTCTCTTTTTAATCTATTAGTTGAACCTTCACCAGATTAAATAGAGGCATATTCAAAGGACTATTTTACATATGGAAAATGCAACCCAGAATAAATACCAGTGAATCATGTCTTTAGGAATTGTCATAGACATATGAATAACATACACCCACTCACATAGTATAGGGTTACCCTAATTTCAAGTACTAGCATAACAAAGGCTCAGTCAACAGTATAAGCTCCCCGTGTATACAAGTGTTTGTTAACAAGGGCATCGATAGCACCAGTATCCTGGTCTGGCACCTTCTCTGTCTCTGAAAACAACACATTTAAAAACATTCTCAAGGGTGTTTGAACAAACTCCGCTTAACTCTTTTGTTGGCAACTTTTATATTATATGTGCAACACAGAATGGTAAAGCAGACTTACTTTGAAAGTGCATTTCATCTTTTTAAAACAAATATTAATAGGACAATTGAGTCCAAGAATACCTTTCATAATTACAGGAGGCCTTATTACTGTGAGGGTGCCCTGTCCTAGTTTGTGATGCGGCAGATCCTACAGCCTGATTCATGAAGTGAAATTGCGCCCGCAATCGCTGCGAAATCGCAAAAGCGGGCGCAATTTCCGTTATCGGCATTCAACAACAAAATAGCGAATTCGCTAACACATATTTGCGAAATCGCTAATAAATTCGCAGAATCCCAGCCGCTTAGCATTAGCGAATCCGAAATAGCGACACACCACGGATTCTGCGATAATAATAGCGAAATCGCAAAATAATCGCTATCGGTATTCAAGAAAAATCGCAATTAGCGAAAAACCCAAAAATCGCAATTTTCACCGCGCAAAATAAGGACAACTCAAAGCAGGTGGTAACCATGAAAGCCATGGAAAAAAAACTTTCAAAAAACCGTTGACCTATCACCAACAGGTACTGGCCTGACCAATCACACATAAGGACCATCAGCAGCAGCAGCATTAGGAGTCCCACAATGCCAGGAATGTACATGGTGGTGAGGCGTCGCAGGCTACAGCGATTAGCACGGAGGAGACGCAGGATCCAGGACAGGATATTCCACCAGCGGGTCACCTTGCTGGGCCAAACCAGGGAGCAGATATATGCTAAATACAGGCTGAATGGGGAAATGATAATGCAGCTAATACAGGACCTTGACCCCCTGATGCAGCACCCAACAAGCCGTACCAATGCTGTGCCTACACATGTGCAGGTATTGTGTAGCCTGCACCTCCTGGCCTCCGGAAGTTTCCAGGGGGTAGTAGCGGCTGCTGGGGGAATATCCCAGCCCACCATGTCACGCTGCCTCCACACTTTTGTTGACGCCATGCTCACCCAGCTACACCGTCACATCAAATTCCCCGCCAGCCAACAGGAATTGGACATGACAAAGCTACAATTCTACAATGTAGCCCATTTTCCACATGTGCTCGGATGTATAGACTGTACCCACGTCGCCATCTGCCCACCAGCTGGCATGGAGTATATGTTCCGCAATAGAAAGTGCTACCACTCCCTCAACATCCAGATGGTCTGCAATGCCAAGACATACATCACTGACATCGTCTCACGGTACCCAGGGAGTACCCATGACTCCTTCATTTTCCGGCACAGCGGACTCCACACACGACTGGTCAGGGGAGAGTTTGGGGAAGGACACCTACTTGGTAAGTACACTTTGATTGAAAAGTCACATTGCAAAGATGTAACAGCGCAGCACAGGCAATCACCATCTGCTCCTCTCATTCAGGTGACAGTGGCTACGCCCTCCGTGAATACCTCCTGACTCCATACCTCAACCCTGCAACACCCCAGCAACGGCGCTACAATATTGCACACATACGGACAAGGAATTGCATAGAAAGGACATTTGGCCTGCTCAAGAGCAGGTTCTGCATACTGCACAAGACAGGTGGGGCCATGTATTACAGTCCTGAAAAGTGCTGCCGCATAGTGGCTGTCTGCGCAATACTACATAACATTGCAACCAAGCGCCGGATACCTGTTGACATCTCTGGCAGTGAATCTGAGGGGGACAACCGGCCACCTGCACATGCGCGCCATGCACAAGGGGAGAACCCAGCAGAAGGGCACAGACGTCGCAACCACATCACAGTGAACAGTTTCTAGTACAACCACTTCCATCACCCCACAAATCAACAATGCATGCAAAATGTAATGATGACACAACGCTAATGTGTGTAGGAAAATAAATGTATTTGTTAAATTCACAAAATGAAATATAAGGTTCTGTGCCAAATTGCAAAATAAAAGTACTTGTTAAATTCACAAAATGAAATATAAGGTTCTGTGCCAAATTGCAAAATAAAAGTACTTGTTAAATTCACAAAATGAAATATAAGGTTCTGTGCCAAATTAGTCCAACAAACAGTATTACGCCATACTGCTGTGCATGGCAGGCTTGACCTCAGCCTGTGCCAGTGGTGAAGTACAGTTCTCTAGGTGTGCCTAGAGCGTGTTCCTCCATAACGCCTCTGAGGGGCTTCCTCCTCCGGGGCTTCAGGCAATGGGGGGGTCCTGGTGCTGCGGGTGGGTAGTGGGGCCTGTGAGGCAGATTGTGAGCTCAGGCTGGACGCCCCCTCACTCGCATCATCACCCCCCACAACAGATGGAATAGGTGGAGGGTGAAGAGCCACGACGGCCGTGGTGAGGGTCTCCAGCACCCTCGTCATGTCCACACTGCACTGGATGATAGTGTGCTGCTGGGTCAGACAGCGCCGCGCCAAAAGAGATGTCGCATTTGCCGACACATAGCTTGCCCTGCTGTAAGTGCCAAGCTGGGTCAATAGTTGGCGGTGGTGCCGGCGTTGCCCACCGCGCATTCTATACATGGCACGGGTGTTGGCCTCCACGGCTGCAGCAATGCGGGCCATTCCAGTTCCCACACCGGCCAGGTCGGCCCTCATGCCTTCAATGTGGGCAGCAACAGATGCCACGTTGCGGCCAATATTGTGTAGTTGGAGCTGAATAGCTCCCTGCTGCTGAGCCTGGCGCTGGTGGATGCGCAGCATCCGTCTCTCGATGCTGAGCCGCGCCAGTCCATCAGCATTGGCCTGCCTGGTAGCTGCTGTGGAGCGCTGGCGTGACCTGCCACGCCTGCCCTGCTGGCCTGATTGCGAGGGTGGCCGCTGAGTGGACAGTGGCGCAGCCCCGGATGTTGAGGCGACAGCTGCTGGGGGTAATGCCGCCGGTGTTGCAGGTGAGCTAGTCGCAGGGGGTGTGCCTGCTGGTGTGGCAGTAGCAGTTGATGCAGAGGGCACAGGAGTGACTGCCCTGGCTGCGGCTCTGGGAGGAGCAGCGGTGGCAGGAGGCACAATGGGGGCTGCCATGCCAGCGGATGTGGGCGCTGTACCAGTTGCAGGGGGATGCTGCTGGTGGTAGTTGCTGCTGGTGCAGATGCAGCGGCATGGGCTGGTGCCTGGGTAGGTGTTGGCACCTCCACCTCCGGGACGCCCTCGTCGATCTCCAGCCTGTCACTGTCACTGGTATCGCCACCTGTGGGGGTAAGTGGTGGACCATTAGTTGCATGCATCTGGCAGACGTGCAGTTGCTACATGCATGCTGGGTGACATTCCCTGAATGGCAGTGGCTTTGTGTGCATTGGGACCTGACTGGCTGCATTGTGGTACTACAACATTGTGGCCAGACTACATCTCCCACAATGCTTCAGGACATTCCTTGATGTGCAACTATGGCATGCCTATGGGACATTGGGGGAGCCTATTTGGACATCCATAGGGGGCAGGGTCGCAGTCGCATGCCACTTACCTTGGGTGTCTTGTGTGGGGCAGGATGAGTCCAGTGTAGTGAAACCCACACAGGCCTCCCTCTCCAGGGTGTTCTCAACCTGGTCCTCCATGGCGGTGTTTGGTGGTACCGTTGGTCCTCCTCCTCCTGTGCCCGAGGACTCCCCAAGGCGCGCCGCCACCTTCTCCTTGGCACGGCCTTGGAGGTCGTACCACCGCTTTTTGAGTTCTTCCAGGGACCTGGCCGCCACTCCCACCGAGTTCACTGCTGAGGCTATCCCCTGCCATATGCGCCGCTTCTCCATTTCTGGGACCCTCCGTGAATTGGCGCCAAACAGTTGGTCGTGGTTGGCCACAACCCCCTCGATTAGGTGTTCCAGCTCCTGCTCAGAGAATGTGAGCTTTCTCTTTCTCCCAGACGAGCTGCTGGTCCCAGGTGCTGCTTCCTCAGCCATTGTATGGGTTGTGGATATGTGGATCAGTTTACTTGCCAAGATGTGCTGCAGCTTTCCAATGTGCTCCCTGTCTCTGTGCCTCAATGTGCAAAATGGTGCTGGGAACCGGCAGCTTCCTGGTTGTGATGTCATCACTGGGCTCGAAATGCGACTTCCTGTTTTCCCGATCTCGCGAGTTTGCGATCTCGCAAATAGCGATATCGCAAATAGCGATATCGCTATTTGCGAGATCGCAGTCCAGGCGCGGGTAGGCGGAAATAGCGATTAATCTGCGATTAATCGCTATTTCAATCGGATCACTATCGGATTTTGCGATCGCGTGCGAATCGCTTTTTTTTATTGCAATTATTCATGAATTCGGATTTGCGATTTCTGAATAGCGATTCGCTATTTTTCGCTATTTCAGAATCGCAAATGCCGATTTTCATGAATATGGCGGCTAAACCAGACCCTTCAGCATTTTGCGATAAGCAAAATAATTGCAGAATCAGAAGAGAAGCACAATGACCAAAATAGCTATCTTTTTGGCTGCAGAAAAAAAGGTCTCCGTCATACAGGAAATAAAATGGTGAAATATTTGTGGCTGTACGCACACAGGTCACTATGTGACGTGATACAGCCGTAATGGCTGCCTGCTTCCTCCTGCCACATTAGGAAAGACAGAACCAAATTGTGTCCACGAATGTACTCGTTGAGAGCTTGCATTCTCAGCTGGGTGCACCTCACAGAACAAAGGGGAAAACGATGCTCTTGAAAGAAAAATGAAAAAACGAATGTAGGGGCATATTAGCAAGAACCTCGTTAAAATTATCGCAGTTTTAGCGGCAAGAAACTGCCGCTAAAACGGCGATAAGGTGCTTGCTAATATGCGTTATAGAATTCCAATAGAAGCCCAGGTTAGCTGTGCAGGACATCTAACCTTGGCTTCTATTGGGAATTCGATAACGCATATTAGCAAGCTCATTATTGCCGTTTTAGCGGCAGTTTCCTGCCGCTAAAACAGCGATAATTTTATTGAGGTTCTTGCTAATATGCCCCGTAGTGCTTCACTGGCAAACACTGTAAGGTGGCGCTAATGTGTTTGGTTGTGCATCAAACCAATCTGACCACTTTGCGGCCACTTTTTCTTGTTTGAAAAAAATATATTTTTTTGATTCTCTGTCCTGAGGCTGTACTTTGGAAGGGAAAAATGTCTGAAAAGAGACAACATTGGCATTTCCTGCATCGTGTTTTCTTTGTCTTTTTTTGATCCATTTCACAGGGGAACAAATGAAGGAATGGAGAGGAAAAAGTGGTTAAGAGCCATTTCTCGAAGTCACAGTTTTAAGCATGGTGTGAGATAGAGAAATAAATGAAGGGGGGGAGAGAGAGGGGCGAGAGAGAGAGAGGGAGAGGGAGAGGGAGAGGGGGAGGGATAGGGAGAGGGAGAGAGAGACACATTTTTTTAGGTACTGCCAGCACAGCACCTGCTCTGTGCTTGTGAAATTTATTGTATTTAATATAAATCTTAAAAGGGGCTTACATCTCGCATTCCTTGCTTTTCATTGCTTCCTGTGTTTGCCGCTTAGTTTTCCATCCATATCTATTGGCTGTAGCACACCGTTTGCCCAAGTACTCCTTTTCATTACCTGCACAGCATTTGTTCTTTCAGCACCCTCTCCATTAATATCATGTATCTGGACATTGAGCCATCCCTTGGATACCGATTACCAATTCTTAGTAAACTTCTTCTCTTTGCTTCAAAGTAAAAACCATGACTTATTTAAAAAAAAATCTTCAGAAAGCATTTAACCATGAACATACAGATAACATTCCAATTTATGTGTTCGTTCAGCTTCGTTAAGAAGTATTAGGAGAAGTACCCATGTTGCTGTAATATGATTTGCCATTTTCATCTTCCAGGATTGCTTAGGGCCCCATTAGGATGGCGGGTGGATTGCCCCCGCCAGGCTGGCGGTAGCCAAAGCCAGCCTGGCGGGGGAAATCCGCCCGCCATCCTTCCCTGTATTCCCCCCGCCATATTAGAATGGCGGGGGGGACCACGGCGGAGCAAAACACCGCCCGCCACTTTTCCACCCCGGTCGCCTTGCGGCCGGGGCGGAAAACGAGTAACATGCAGGCGGTGTCTGTCAGACACACCGCCCGCATTATTACAATGGGCATTTTACAATGCCTTTGCGTGGCGGCATTGCCACCACGGAAAGACATGCGGTGTTCACTCTGGGGGCCCCCTGTGGGCCCCCAGAGTGAAGGCCAGAGGGGGGTGGCACACGGGGGGGTACCTGTAGTACCCCCCCGCTTTGATTATGTAAATGCTGCACAGCATTTTTAGTATTGTGGCGGGCGGAGCACAGAGCTCGCCATCCTAATGGGGCCCAAAGTGTTTACTAGCTGCTTTTGGTGCTCTCTGGAAAAGTCGAGGATAAACACAAAGATTAAAGTTCGAAGTCCATGCCCTTGTTACAAACAAAAACATGCGAGATCAAGAAGCTACTGCCAACCTGTTTACTAAAAGGTCACCTTATTGTTTAGATTTTAAAAACAATGTGTTTGGAGGAAAGATGATAAAAAGTCATATTAGCACAACGACTAACACCCAGATGTCTGCATCAGATCTGGGGCCAGATCCATCAAGCATTTTTTGGCCCGTTTGTGATCTCATAAAGTGCTTTTGCGATGCTTAAAACGCAATTTTGAGATTCGGTAACCTGTTACCAAATAGCAAAATGGGTTTGCGATTCGCTATTTGGAAGGGGCGTATTTAGGGTGTCCCTTCCAAATAGCAAATCCTAACAGTATGCATGAATGTTTTGTGACCTTAAATGCTGTTGCAAAACATTCGCATATTACCACCTACTTCAAGTAGGTGGTAAGAATTTCGCCGATGGGAAGGGGTCCCCAAGAGACCTCTTTCCCTTTGTGAATTTTTGTAAAACATTTTTAGAAGCAGGCAGGGGTCCCACGGACCGCTGCCTGCTCTTAAACAAGCATTTGGGAAGCAATAGGTCTCGCATTTACGCAAGTTTGAGCTATTGACATTGTAAATGACAATTCCTTTTATTTTTGTTTCCGTTTTTAAAACTTAAATAAAAGGCATTGTTATTTACAATGCTAATAGCTTAAACTCGCGTAAATTAGACATCTACAGTCTTACCAAACTGTAGAAGAATATGTTACTTTTCTACAACATCTCAGTGCAACTACTGGTTTCACTTTTCTAAATGTTTATAGTATGAATATCCTTATTTTTACTATGTTCCGCATTTTCAGTTTAGGGCTTAAAGTACTATATAAATGACTAGGGATGGAATTGATTTGAACAATGGGACTGAAAAGATGGTCTATAAAATAAATAGGTCTATAAATCCAGAGATGTAAATTCTGTTTGATTACCTATTTAAATTGTCGAAATTAAATGTGTTAAACCTGTAGCTATTACTCTGCACCTCTTGCCAATCTCTCAATGAGGTGGGAGAAGACACAGCATCCCAAAGATCACATCGGTACAAACATATCTACATGCCTGGGTCACAGGGCTGACTAAACCAGCAAACAGAAGTGTCCATTTACACCTGAATTAAGGAATCCCATTCTCCAAGGAATCCCATCTTTTTATTAGTTGTTAAAACACATATGCACAGCATTAAAACATAATTTCATAGGTACCTGTATAATGATGACCTGAAAATGCTTACAGGTAAGGGTTTTATGTTTGAAATCCCTACTCCATTTATTGTTCTTAATATGTAGAAGGGATTCTTAAAATAAGTCTTCCGTTGCACTAGGAGCCATGCTAGTATTTAAAAAATAGACTTACACTATCTCAGCTCCTTCCATAGTCTGAAAAAATCAAAACTCCATAGTGTTATTTGCAATAGTCTACAGGAATGTAGCAGCATGTTTTTTTCTCAATGTCTATGAGCAACATATGGCCTCACTTTTTTAAATGCTTTTTTGTTTGAATATCGTTAATCAAACTATGTTCCTCATGTGTAGTTTGCAATTAATGTTTACTTATAGGTTCATTGCTAGAGTTCTGATTACTTAATGTCCAATAAAAATATACATTCTGCACAGCAACAGGGCAAATATTATTGTGATCTACAGAAAACATTTAATAGTGAACTACACTCCCTTTTACTAGGTGTCAGACCAAGGAATGCCACCTCAGCACTACTTTCCTCTATGGGCTGTAAGCTAGAAGTATTCCAAGTGGATATCTGCATCCTGCGTAGCTTCTTGCTGCAACTAGAAATTAGAGAGGGGTGTATCATTAATGGGCATTTTTCTTTTCTGCTGCCCAATAGTAAATGTTATCCCCTTTGTTTTAACTTGGATTTCCTACTTTATATTCAAAAATGCAAATACCACACTTTGTTCAAAACTACGTAACATGTTGCTTGGAATGTTGCCTTATGGAATTGTATTGCAGAAGTGGTAAGACTGTGAACGAAAAACTAACATCATTGAATTACTGTACTTGTGTACTTAGAGCATGACATTCCAAAGAATTAAATGATATGCAGCTGACTGAAAATTAAGTTCTAAAGTTCCAAGTGGCGGGCTATCGATTCACCATGTAGCAAACCCAATGTGAGCAGTTCGATGGACTGAAAAGTGCACTGGGTTTATGCTGAGCTCAACTGAGTAAATCCAATGTTATGCTCTGATGTATTCTGCTTGTAGAGAGACTTATGAAACCCTCAGATCTAGTGAAAGGCCTCCATCCCAGAGTTGAGTTTATACTTAGACTAGTAGACGCCTGTTTTGCCTAAGTATGGTGTTACACCCTTCGGGCCTTTTATAGCACACCGGGTTTCAATCCTTCAGTGGTCCTAGAAGACGGGCCTCTAACAGTACTACAATGGAGTGTCCCCAAAGCTCCCCAGCGATACGCTCCTCTTTAGTTGTTCATACTGACCCCTCACACTTAAACAGAAAAGCCCCACACTTTTACACTGGGTGTCACTTAGAGCTTACTCGGAGATAGACCAAACTTATTGCTCTTTCACTTACTCAGAACTCTCCTACTACCATGTTTTAAGGGGGCTGTTTTCTGTCACTTCCTGGTTGAGAGGACAGGGTGAATACTCCCTCTCCATAACGAAGTAGCCCTACCGGCCCGAGGGTCAACTCAGGGTCAATGTGTCACATGAACTCTCCACCCTGGCACTCACGTGAAAAACGGGGGGAAGCTGTACTGCCAGGGCCACTCAAACCCCATCTCCGCCCGCTGCTAGGAGCTCCCGAAGTGCCCCAGACACAACCACTCACAGTAGTAGCTCGGGCTGGAAGGTTCAGCGAAGAGTCGGTTCCTACCACTTGTGTGCTGCAATGGACACCGACGAGGAACTAAACTGTTAACACAGAAAACGTTAACCCAGCGGCCATCTTGGAACATCACTCATTACGGTCTCGGAGGGACAGTGCCTTTAGTCTTCCACCTTCCATGTCCACAGTCTACAAGAAATGCTGTGTGGGATGTTTATTTAGTTAGTAGAGGAAGCTGTTCAGCCTCTTTTTCTCTCAGTGTGAACAACCATTGCCCATCGAATTAAATTGAAGTAAAAAAGTAAATCAAAGCGAATAATGTATTACATTAACATTGCGTGATGCAGAGGAGGCACAAATCGGAAAATTGTAATGCTTCTTAAGTTGGTAACGAACGGCAAGTGACTTTGAATAAAACTTATGGTGCGCGCGCACCACAGAGGAGCCAAACGTGGGAATCTAATCTAGTGGTGCACGCGCACAACAGAGGAGCGGGGGGGGCAAGGGAGCCTGTCGTCTGTGCTGCCTTATTTTTGTTTTTAAAAAAACAAAATCCAATGGCGGTGGCGAAAGCCGGATCACACGCACGTGCTAGTGGTCAGCTTTCTAAACCCCCTTACAAAAAGTCTCGCACTGCGTGAGAAGTGTTGCACATTGCAAAACTAGGCGCGAGACCTAAAAATGAAAAGAAAACATTTTTTTTGTTGTTGTAAAGCATCTCGTTTTCCTTTAAGGAAAACAGGCTGCTTTACAACTAAAAAATGATTGCTTCTTTAAAAAGCAACCACAGACATGGTGGTCTGCTGATCTCAGAAGGTCACCATCCCTGTGATTTTAGTGATTCCTAGGGTGCCGCAATTTGCAACCTACCTCATTAATATTCATGAGGTAGGTCATTTGCGAGCCCTTAGGAATTGCAGAAAGTGAACTGCACACTTTCATGCATGCCATTTTGCGATTCCCTAATTACGAATCACAAAGATTCGCAATTAGGGAATTGCAAAAAATGTTTTGATGCATCTGGCCCCTGGTCCTGTATATTCACTGCTTGACATAGCTATGCACAGCCTCCACGAACCTGAAATGGATATTCGAAAGAAAAAGCCTCAATCACTGAAGATTTTACTGTCATCTAAATGGTCAACATATAAATCTCGTTTCTCACAACAATGCCATCAATAAAAAAGGTTTTTCATAAAATAGGTCTCAAGATTCGTTTAATAATTTCATCTAGCTATTATGTCGACCCCCCATGCACACACACTTCAAAACAACTGCAGTTATTTCAATCTTCTCGCTGTGTAGACCTCAGAAGATGAGACTGTAAGGGGGATATTTACAAGGACCTAACTTCGATTTATCCCCACCTTAAGGCATCAAAAGTGGAGATATATTTAACTCGTTTTCTATCACAAAGGGGGGAGAAGGAAACGTCTGTGACCCTTTCAGCTTCCTTGGTTTCAATATCAAAAAATCAATGGGGGGAAGGGATCACTTGTCCTGAGTAATCAGGGGTTTGTAATCTAATTGTTTCCGGTTCGGATAAAAAAAAAATCATTCACATACAAAGGCCGAATGGCGGTGTATCTTGATTCTCCGCCTTTATGTTAGCAACGTGACAGCATCATCATTGGGTTTAGTTGTATGCTCCCTCCACCCAGAGGTAAACCACTAGTTCAGCCACTAATTGCCCATAAGAGGTCAGGTTGTCTTTCGGCAGGACCTGGTTTCTATAGTGAGGAAATGAAAAAAGTGATTAAAAAACCTTACCTTATAGGTTGATTCTTGGAAAACTTTTCCAAATTTCAAGAGGCCATAAAGTACCTTGTGGTGTTCGTAAAAATGCCTCCTCTGGCGTACTGAGAGGGCTGTGCCTGCTTCTGTGCAGTCCCACCCCGACTTGTGCTGTCTCTGCCTCTCAGACCCCGGGGTCAGAAAAGGTTTCCAAGAGTGCTGAAGCCCCCTAACTACAGCTTCCTATGCACGCCCAATTCTTTTAACCAGGTCTCTTTTCCAGTACCAATTAAATCCACTTCAACTGGTCATGCAAGCCTTTTTATTCAAAACATCACTAATCACTACTGCACTAACCAGTGGTTTACCTTCGGGTGGAGGGAGCATACAACTAAACCCAATGATGACGCTGTCCCATCGCTAACATTAAGGCGGAGAATCAAGGTACACCGCCATTCGAGCCTTTGTACGTGAATGAGGTTTTTTTTTTGGAACCGGAAACAATTAGATTACAAAACCCTGGCTACTCAGGACAAGTGATCCCTTCCCCCCATTGATTTTTTGATATATTTAACACCTCATTCACAAGCTGGTGCAAACTGCAGACATCGCCTGTATTCCCGCGATAACTGCCCCAATATGTATTCCCACGGTGGACACCACCAACTAACCCTAATGAGATGCAGAGTAGGCGTACCTGTGCAAAAACACACAGAAAAACACCACTTTTAAAACGAAATGCCAGATCTGCAAAGCACCACAAAAACAGGTGATACGCCACTGTAGCAACAGGGAATTAACACCTGCCTTCTGCTGGTCCTAAGCAGGATGACTACCCACAGCATGAAAGGGAATCCATCCAAGAGCTACACCTGAAGACCCACAGATGCCATGGAGACAATGACCATGCAGCTCCGATACCCGTGAGGGCCTCTACATCCCCTGCCACCACCCCCAGACCACCGCCCCACCCCCCACCCCGGACATACACATACCGTGCATGACACAAGAGCCACAAAAATCGCATGATGACGCACATTGCCAAAATAAATACACACATGTGTGGCCAGAAGAACGAGAAACAGTCACACAGCACTGAAGTAACAACCAAAAACGTTATTGAAACACAACACAAAACAACAATGCATGACACTCCTGTCGGGTCCACCAGGGACAACCTCTAAGTCACAGCCTGGAAAATAAAGCACAAAATCAGGACGTGTGTCATGCCCACATCAAAGGAGCAAGACACAGAGAAACAGAGAAGGATAGTGAGCCAGAGAGAGAAAGAATGGGAAGGAAAGGAAGGGAGAGAAGGAAAGGAAGGGAGAGAGACCGCAAGAGGGAAGGGAGAGAGAGAAAGAGAGAGAGAGAGATAGAGAAGGAAAGAGGGTGAGAGAGAGATAGAGAGAGAGAGAGAGAGAGAGGTGAAGGGCGGAGAGAGAAGTAAAGGAAGGGAGAGAGAGAAAGAGAGATAGAGAGAAGGAGAGAGAGAGAAGGAAAGAAAGGGAGAGAGAAAGAGAGAGCGAGAGAGGGAAGGGAGAGAGAGAGAGAAGGAAAGGAAGGGAGAGAGAGAGAGAGGGAAGGGAGCAAGAGAAGGAAAGGAAGGGAGAGAGAGAGATAGAGAGGGAAGGGAGAGAGAAAGAGAGAGAGAAGGATAGGAAGGGAGAGAGAGACACTGCCCCCCCCTTGCGTACACAGGCCCCACTGCTCACCTGCTTCTGCCGGTGTGTACACCAGTAGGCATACCATGTGCCCGTCCAAGCTCCAGGCTACCATTCCGCCACCATGGCATAGTCCTCATCATGCGGGCCCGCCCCGCCCCGCCGCCCAGCAGGTACCACACATGATGCTGAGTCCTGAGTCATCAATGGCAGAGACCACATCAGAGCACACATCATCGCAGGCTGCACACCCGCTCAGCTAGTTCGGTACCACTGACCCTGTGCAACGCCAGTCAGCGCCACGTGGTGGTAGGCCCGTGACAGCCGTAAGGCTTCGGTTGCCTCTAACCCAGGCCAACACAAGTCAGCACCACGTGGTGGTAGGCCCGTGAAGGCCGGTAGGCTTTGGGTGCCACTAACCCTGTGCAACCCAAGTCAGCACCACATGGTAGTAGGCCCGTGACGGCCGCAAGGTTTCAGGTGCCACTAACCCTGTGCACAACGACTCATGGGCCCTTTATGATTGAGCACCGTGGAGCGTTCGTCATCCATTCACCACCGGCAGAGGGGAATGTGATGTTGTGGGACCCTTATATTTGCGGGGTCACATGGGCGGTGACGCCTGTGCCGGATGGGAGTGGTGTGTGTGCAAACCTGCCCTCAGGGAGTGGCCATGACATGCTGACAAATAGACCAGTGACCTGCACACCACCAGCGTGTATGCCTGCGACAGGTAGCTATGTGGGCCCTCCCTCGGGGCGTAAGCGGAGTGGTCTGACCTGGTGTATGCCGTACCAACGCAGGGCTTGCAACAATGACTAGGGGGCTCTGGGAGTGGTTCAGTCCATGTCCGGACAAGGAAGTGACTAATGCATGTGTCCCAGTTGCAGTATCCACGGCACCCGGAACACAATAGGCAAAGTAGCACACTGTGACTGGCATCCCATTATAAGGGCATCATTGACGTAAGGGGAATCACTGTCGCTACATTCATCCACATATTCATACATGAATGATGAAAGACATGACACAGCAGTGCGTAACTGGATGTTTATTGCACATCCTTCTTTTTTTTTTAAATTATCATCACAGAATGAAAACTTAAGCAAAAGCAATACATATATACCATCATCAAAATCTATACATAAAGCTATACAGAATGGCATATAATACAGACTAAGAAAAATAAATAATGCATAACCGAAAAAAAAAGATCATACCATAGAAAAAAAAGAAAGAAAGCCCCTGCAAAGAAGATTTTAAATAAAGTTGCCCCATATTTTCTCAAATTTAAGCATAGACCTGGTACCCCTAATTCGGGCTAATCCAACTTCCATGTTGTGGATTTCATTAACCAAGGACCACCACTGCATAATCTGTGGTGGCTGTGGCGGGATCCATGCCCGAGCTATAATAAGTTTAGCACAGGATAGCAAAATAGTAATTAAAGCTTTTTGAGGTAAGGTAATACTGTGTATATCTAAAAGTACACTACAAGCTGTCAGTATTGGTGGTCTTACCAGTTTGAATTTCAAAACTTTATCCAGATTAAGCCAAAAGTTCTTCAATTGCGGGCAAGAAAATAACATGTGTTCTATATACCACCCACAATATTGCATTTGGGGCATTTGGTGTGATCGGTATATAATAGGTTTGAAGACCATTTAAGAATCACTTCCGGGGTATGGTATAACAAACAGGAAGTTTTAAATTGTTGCAATTGAAGGCTAGCTGATTGAACCAAACTGTTGATTTTAGAGAGAGAGTGAGAGATCTGATCCGGATAGATCATCATTCCAAGTTTAGAACTCCACTTCTCCGCTAATTTGGAGCAATCTTGTTTTACATAAGAAATTAAACAGTTATAGCCAGTGCTTATGACTGATTTAGTTTTAGATGAATAGAGGCACTCCCAAATATCATATTCTGAGACTGTTAAGATTTTCATCTGACGTATCAGAAAATCATGTACCTGGATATATTTAAACCTCATAGACTCCATAAGATGGTACAGATGTTTTAATGTCTCAAAATCTAAAAAGCCATAAGTACCATACAAGTCCCCTAAGGTTAAAATACCATGGGTTACCCAAATACTAGCCCTACTATCATTAAGTATCCCTGGAAGTCCTGGGTTATTCCAAAGCCTTAATTTTGAGTGATAAAAAGAGGTCTTACAGAAAAACATCATACCAAACCAGATCTTAGCAATGTCTCGAGCTGTCTTACATTTGACTCTTTTGTAAACATTTAGGTCATTCAATCTAAGCAGAAACATTCTTGCATCTAAATTCAGCTTTATGGTATGAAAAAACAAATTTTTAAGCTCAGGGTTAAGTAAGGAACGAAGGCGCCCTATAAAAGTTGCCCAAAAATAAAGTTTAAAGTCTGGGAAGCAAAGACCTCCCATATCAGTAGATCCTTTTAATGAAGATAAGCTTTTTCGAGCTTTCCGATAACCCCAAATAAAGCTGATAAAGATTCCATCTAGCTTCTTGAAAAAAATGTTGTTAAGTGCCAAAGGGATAGAACGGAAAAGATAAAGAAATTTCGGCAAAATGTTCATCTTAATTAAGTTTATTCTGCTTATAATATTTAATGGTAGTTTATGCCATTTTTTAAGAAGCTGTTTAGTTGATTTGACCAGCACATCATAGTTAATGGGAATTATGTCACTGATCTTAGATGAATTTTTCACCCCCAGATAATTAGCTGCCCTACAGACCCCCATAATTCCCCCGATAATTTATAGTTAACCACTACCTGAGTTTTATTCGAATTTAATTTGTAGCCAGAGACATTGCCAAATTGTTCCGCTTCGATCATGATACCCTCTAGTGCTGTTGTGACATTTGATGAATATATTGCAATGTCGTCTGCATATGCGGTGATTTTCAAACAGTGGGGTCCAGAGCTAAATGGGATTATTTTGGGCTGAGCCAGAAGCGCAGAAAGAAATGGCTCCAAAGAGATTGAAAAGAGCAGAGGTGACAACGGGCACCCCTGGCGAGTGCCCCATGCAATGGAAATAGCAGAGGATAATAGACCTGAGTAACTAATTTTAGCCATAGGTTGGTCATATAGGGCCCGAATCCAGCTGACCATGTTACCCCTGAAACCGATGAAAGACAGCACAGACCACAAATAATCCCACCCCACTCTGTCAAAAGCCTTTTCGGCGTCTAATAAAATCATGCCGAGTGGGGAGTCTTCGGTTTCTGCAATGTTGAAGGCTGTGATAGCTGTATTGATGTGAGTTGTTGTGTCTCTGCCCAATACGAAACCGCGCTGTTGTTCGCTAACAATCCCAGGGATAATCAGGGCCAACCTATTTGCCAGCACTTTGGCGAAAACCTTCGCATCAG